>NC_133533.1:77315114-77984152 GCF_048544455.1 Silene latifolia
TGAATACGTAGGCAATCCTTCACGGGATTCAACCCACCATTTTATTTAAAATGTAAATAGAAGGACATCTGCATTGCATTTGAAATTCGACAAGAATAATTAAAGAAAATAACAACGGTTTCATAACCACTTAACCTTTTTATTTCATTCAATTTCTAATAATAATAATACGGCAAATAATAAAAGTAGACTAGGCTGGGATTCTAAAAATCCCTCCTTTTATTACAACAATAATAATAATAATCAAATAATAAATAAGACTTGGGCTATTCCTCCATCTTTCCCTTGCCCTTGTCGTTCTTGTCATATTTCTGGTCACGACCTCGAGCCGGGCGCTCTTGCACCACTTCAGACCTAATCACCAACGGTCTTTCTCGAGGCCTGACTCTTCCGTTCTTGCCAACCACCACCCTGCGACAGAGTAGTCTTGATTTCTTGAAGGATGAATGACTTGGAACCCGGCTTCCTCTTCTCCTTCAGTCAGATGCTTCTCTTTCTCTTTCTCTCCTTCGCGCACCTTGTAGTCAACGGGCTCACGCTTCCTCAGTCTTTCACGCTCTTCCGAAGTTGCGGCCTTCCTCCACCTCAGATAAGAATCCGACACCCACAAGGCATTGGAGGAGAAACTCAGGAACCACATGTTTCTTTGGGCCCATTTTATAGCCCACTCTCTTCGGCTCTCGGTAGTCAATGCCATGGCAGTCAAGGGACGGTGTCAAGCCTAGGAATCATCGCTTCAACCCGACTTGCCTCATCAACCTCTCAGGAAAGATGCATACCATAAACTCCAATCCAGGGATGCGCACGGACCTAGTAGGATCCAAAGAAGACACTCCAGTGACGGACTTGAGGTGCCACCACGGTACAACCCACCTGATCAAAGGGCCATCGTCATTCTTGACTTGTTCTTCCAATAGTCACGCACCGGGTGAAGTCCACCATGTACAACCTCGTCCTCATCGAAATCATACGGGCATGATAGGAAAGTGCATGAACTGGGGGCTCGAGCAATCGGAGCCGTTCCATAAGCCAAACCTACCAAAACAGGTATTAGACACCCAAAAAAACAAAACAAAAAAGAAAAACGAAAAAAGAAAAACGAAAAAAAAAAAAAAAAAAAAAAAAAAAAAAAAAAAAAAAAAAAAAAAAAAGGTGTCTTTTTACCTGTAAGATGACGGGACTCCCCAAAAATGGAAGATCGCGGTTGGATTTCCTATTATCCAAGCCCAAGATAATCTCCCTAAGCACAAGCAAAGTGGGCTCTCGCGACTCCATTTGCTCAACGAGACCCAATAGGCGGGGGTCACCTCTCAAATCTTCATCAACATGTCCCTGAAAGACGTAAACGTGAAGCAAACAGAAGCCAAATGCTCTCCTTCTAGCGACATAAGAGACAGTAGGGTCGGCCCTGTTGATGAATCGATCCATAAAGTCCAACATCCGCACGCCTTTCGAAGTAACAAGACGATCTACCTCAAGCCTAGTAAGTCCAAGCAAGTCTCTAAACTTGCTCTTATACCCTTGTGAAGTGGAGGGGATGGCAGGTAAATGTTCAGGGTCCCACCCGCCAATAGCAGCAATTTCCTCCGGAAAAGGACAAATATCACCTCCTGGGAACGCGAAAACATGATAATTTGGATCCCAATAATCAAGACAAGCATCCAAGAACGGCTTTACTACCTTAATGAGCTTCAAACTCAACAGAGACCCAAGGTTGTAAGCACCCATGTCATGTTTCTCAATATTCGAAAACTCGTTAGTCCATTCCTTCAAGCGAATTTCTAGGGTATTCATGATGATAATTTTCTCTTGAAAATTTACGGGGAGTTTTATATGTGAATCAACGAAGAAGAGACGGAAGAATCGTATGATTAAAAGCTTCATCGACGCTTCTATTTATACTAATTGCTGTTTCCAAAAATCTATCAGAACCGACCTGCTTGGGAACAGGCGCGGCACCTGCTGCGCCTCTTCAAAGGGACGCGACTCTTCTTTGCGCCTCTTCCCTAGCATCACTTCTGTGATTTCCGTGTTTGGATCTTTCCTAATTCTATAAACGAATAATTTCCTATTCCTACGGGATTTTATTTTGGTAAATCCGCGAAATTTACCATGCTTCAGGTTTCCTTGATCCAGGAACGCGCATTTCGAGGCGACGTCAACATTTTTCGGCCATTTTTTATATTTAGTTCTCATTTTAATTCTTTTTTTAATTCTTTCTTTTTCATTTTCACTTTTATTTAGTCATTTCATTTCTACTTTCTTCATTTTCTAACTTATATATTTCTATTTTTCTTTTTTTGCGGGGGTAACCCTCCCTACCGTCCGGTCATTTCCGACAAAATTTTCGCGTTCTTTTCAAGTCTCTTTTTTGCACCAATTAAAGGCCTTATGTGTGTATAAAAATGTAAATGAATGTGTAAATTTCGGCAGCATGACGGTACAAACCGTTGTCTACCAAACTTGTCCAAAAGCTAACCTGCAGGTACAAACAACACAACCCAAAGACAAAAGGCACTCGGGCCGTCGTATATACAACAAAAAGCAAATGTACAAGCAAATGGGGTTTCGCCCAAACAAGTCCAGATAGAATCGGGGCTTCGCCCCAAACAAATCCAAGTCTAAAACCGGGGCTTCGCCCCAAACAAAATCCAAAATGTTCAAAATCAAGACTACAAAAACCACGCAGACTCATGCTGAGCACCCTCCAACTCAGCAACCCTCGCCATAAGAGCAGCGATCTCGGCATCCCGAAACTCGAGCTCCCTCGACAAACGAGCCGTCTCCTCCCGGATCAGGCTAACTCTCGCTCGACTCACGATCGGCCGAGAACAAGAAACAAATTGGCTCATGTCAATCGATTCAAACAAAACAAAAAAAACAAAAAATAAAAAAAATCAATCAAAAGAGATCAAATAAGGTTCATACCTGACGACCTCGACCACCGACGAGTGCCTCGATGGCGGTAGCTCGCAACCGGTTGGCCACCCTCCATAGTGCCACGAACCGAGATGGCGCGACCTGCGTTTTCAAAAGAAATTCTCAGCAAATTGAACAAGTTTAATCCAATGTGTTCTTACGCAAAAGGTGAATAAGCCAGAGGCTCACCCTCCGAATCGATCTTGCCCGATCGTCGAGGCGGCAAGATCCGTCACGCCCACGTCAAAATCACGCAACTCGGAGATCGTCGTCCTCCCGGTCGCGTCGGTGTACTCGAAAGTCTCGGGATACACTGGGGGCTCGATGCCCGCCGCCTCAACCTCCTGCAAAGACAAACGACTCTCATTAATCGGTGATCCTTCATCGAAATTCCCAAAGTCAATCAAAGAGAAATAAAAGGATACTCACCACTACGGGCCGATGCGACGCCAACCTCCCGTAAGGAATGCCGAGTAGTCCTCACGGGCGAGAAGGAGGTCGTCACCACCGGCACCGCCAAGTCCGCCTCCCTCTCGGCCTCGGAAGGCTCCCGAACATCGTCTAGGAGGATCAACGGAACCGTCAACGCGCCCGAGAGCACCGACGAGCCAAACGCTCGCTAAGTACACACCGGACCCATCGACGTCCACAACAACAAACAAACTCGGGCTCCTAGGTCGAAGAACCTCAAACAAAAGGAGGTGCCTCGGCATACTCCGCCCAAGGTCCGGGCACCACCGCAACAAGATAAAGACAGAGATCATTCCTATGATCGACGAAGGGAAAGAAGTATAAATGCATACAAACGGGATACTCACGTTTTGCTCACCAAGGGCGTTCACATCCGTAGGTAGACATTGTGAGAAGAACGCTTGCTCTTCGTCCGGCACATGACCCAATCCCTCACCACGGGATAGGCCCTCTCCAACGGCTCCGTCCTCTTGGGCGCGAGGCCCGGGAAGTAAGAGTACACCCACGCCTGTAAAACGGAATAGTCAATGACGATCTTTCGATCTTGATGAAAGAAAAGAATTTATTTTGGTCCAAGGGAAGGTTCATACCTCCAACAATAGCCCAGGTCCAACAGCGCCAGGAGAAGTCCCCTTCTCCATCAACTCCGGACGAACCATGGCCCTCATGAAGCGGATAAGGACCGCAAAACCAGCAGTGACCCAATCCCAACGCCCTAGGGAGCTCGGTCGACAAGAAATGGAAGAAGCTTCGTCGTGACCTCTCACCCTTGTCTCCGAGGTAAATCGAAGACAAGAACCACCAAAGCCACAAGCGAGCCCTCTGCTCTTTTGTACAAGGAGGAGGAACCGTCTCCCTCCCATCGATCACCACCGATGCCGGGGTCTTCCCCGCGAAGTAATCTCGAACATAGGTCCTGGGTACCAAACCCGCATCGCAACAGCCTTTCGGCGACGAGGTTCCAGCCGATCAATCTCCTCGCCTCGGCCGAATCCGCTCTCATGCCAGTCTCCGGCCACACCATCTCCTCGATCCCCCGCACGGCACCGAAATCATGCCGTAGTCCTCCAAGGTGACTCCCACCTCACCAAAAGGCAGGTGAAACGTGGAAGTCGTATCCCAAAATCGATCCAAGAAAGCGCGGACCAGGCTAAGGTTGGCCCGCAACTTCCTCTTCACGATATCCCTCCGGACACGAACGGAGGACCGAACGCTCCACGCTCAATCATGGCCCTCTCCTCCTCCGTACCGCTCGTAGTGCTCCATCGCCGTCGTGTACCCCGAGAACGACCAGGATATTCCGACCTCCTATTATGATTCGAAATAAAGCTATCTTTAATTTTGAAGTAAATTTGAAGGAAATTTGAACAAAAAACAGAAAGAGGATAAGTAATGAGTTAGGGAATTCCTATTTACCAAGCTCTTCACCGTCCTGTAGGACAAGTGACCCTCTGCAGCCCACACAAGGTGCCTACTCTCCCGAGTCTCGGCCACGCGGAGCTCCTCTCGGTGACGACCCCCTCGTCCGAGGTGGGCCGTCGCGGAATCTCCTCCTCCTCGGACCTCCTCCTCGGGAACCTCGTCTGCAGCAGCCATCACCGCGTCGGTGAAAGCCTGCTCCAAAGCCTCCTCAACCGCACTGGCGTCTACCTCCATGGGAGTCCTCCCGGAAGTGGAAGCATCATCGCCTGCAACATTAAAACAAGTTTAGGCCGCGTCACGTGACGGCGAGCCTTTGATTAAGAAGTTTTCGAGCCTCCGGAGCCCTGGAAGCTATCCTTTCTGGCCATCCTTGGCCATATTCTCACCAACTCAATCACTCATGTGACAAATTGGGTCAAGTCAAGTCAAAGTCAAAGCCTAGTTCCGAATTCGAGTCGAAAATTCGCGCAAAGATTTCGCTATAATGGCGGTTATGCCCTAAAGGTGCCCGCAAAAGTTGTCACCAACCAAAATTCCGAGATGACAGGAAGTTTACCCATCACCCAAGGGTCCCAAATATCAAATTTCATCACGAATGGGCAATCCTAAGGCCATTTTCGAAGCTATTTTCGATCTAGCCGTGAAACTAGTCTCAAAATTCGCTCAAGGGCTCAAAACTCGATGAAAATTCAAAGTGAATACATGGTTATGTTCCTAACATTGCCTACTATCCATTTCTAGCATCAATTTGGCAAGACAAATCCATTTGGGGGAAAAGCCCCAAATTTTCGAGTAAATGGGTCGAAAACCCTAATGTTTGCGGCTCAAAATTAGGACAAATACGGATGATTAATGCAAGATTAAAACACATACCTCGATTAGTCATATTTCAAACAAGCTTTTGAATCCAACCTTGACGGAAATGGTGAAGATTTGAGAGAGAAATTGAAGGATTTGTGTTTCGAAATAATGAATTAAAACCCTTCCGATTTCGCGTTTTTATTGAATTGTCAAATTGGGGAAAGGGCGCGGTAGGGCGCGCCTCTTCCAAGAGACGCGACTCTTGCTGCGCCTCTTCCTTTTGTTCCCTCCTTACGAATTTTCGAAAATTCGTTATGAGTTCGTTATTCGTGGGCCCATCTTTGGTGCGCCTCTTCCTCGATGACATTTGTATCATTTTGGTCCGTTTCGACGATTTCTTCGTTCCGGCCCACATTTTATCCAGTAGCGACAATATTTTGCAAAAGATCGTCCAAATTCATTTTATCCCTCGCAGCAAAGATTTTGCGGTATTGCTCAATTTATTCTATCCAAGCAGTGGTATTTTGCGATCGCTCACTTGAAGTTTCTCCCATGACGATCAAGATGCTCCTAATCGTCAAAATAATCACCCAACGAGAGTTTGCTTGAGGACAAAGACAAGCAGATTCCCTCCAAAAATCAAGATATTCCCCAACAAGAGTTTGTTTGAGACCAACGCAAGCAAATTCAGCCTCTAAATTTCGCCAAAGTTCGCTTGAGACCGACGCAAGCAGACTTCCCGCCAGTTTCTACCGACGTCCTGCTGTTATTTTTTTATATATCTCTTGTTCCCCGCGAGTTCGACCAAAGTTCCCCTGTGACCCCTAATGCCTTGAGACACCAAGTTATCTTGAGACAATGGATTTTTTCTTTCGAAGCGTCTTGGTCCGCTTCACCCGGGGGTGTCTCGGTATGGTCTCTTCTTATGGTGGCGAGCTTCCTTACGTAGTCTAATGGACTTTAAACGACCCTCCCCGATAGTCGACAGACTCTAAAATGTTCCGACGACAGGTCCTTGGCTCAGACCCCTTGAGCCGCCTCGCGTCGCCATAGTCGTCGGGTTGTAATCTTCGATTGACCTGATGGCTATACTTTGACTTTCGCCTTGTCCAAGCCTCGGTCAAAGTGGGGGCTCAGAGACACCTCGTTTCGCACCCCTCGCAAACCACCCGGTGATGATTGGGCCGCATGTTTGATTCGCGGAACGATTAGTGACGGTTCGTAAGATTATCGTCAAGTGATTGCTCAAAAATTAATGTCAACCTCTTAGTTGTCATCTACGTGCCGATACGGTCGTTTTGGCAATAATTAGAGTACATTCGGAGTCCGGGTCAAAAACCGTCTCCATTTTTCGATAATGTTAAATCCCGAGTCGAATGTTCGGAATGTTAGGATATTTCTATTCCATATTTCTCAAATTTTATCTTTTGGCAAATAATATCCCGTAATATTCAAAAGATAATCGAATCAAATCCGTCCTACCATAACTTAAACACGGAAATCTTTCTTAAACAGAGGAAACCTCCGGGAATAGACGCAGCAGTCTTGCGCCTCTTCCAAGAGACGCACGATGGGTCGCCGCGCCTCTTCCCAGGCCCTTCTTTGCATGATTTACGTATCTTTTTTATATCTTTCCGAGATTCACTTCCAAAGAGTCTCCGAAACCCTATTCCTCCGTGTGATTAGTATAAATAGGAGCTTTCGTTCCTCATATTTCTCACGCGAGTGTCCGCCCTTCTCTTCTCCCTTTGCATTCTAGACTTCGTTCTTACTAATTGGCGCCTACGTGC
The DNA here is from genome assembly GCF_048544455.1 of Silene latifolia. Lineage (NCBI taxonomy): Eukaryota > Viridiplantae > Streptophyta > Magnoliopsida > Caryophyllales > Caryophyllaceae > Silene > Silene latifolia. The sequence continues at coordinate 77,322,518 of NC_133533.1, forward strand.
TTGAACCTTCGACCACGTAAGCTCGGATCCTTCCGGGTACCAGCCTCTCCGTTGCATGACCGACCAATTTGACCACTACACAATAATCAATCTAATTAATCAATTTGTTCAATCGTTTTCCTCTTACGAGGGCACTCTTTCCTTGCATTCGCGTCGAGCATCACTAATCGATCTTCTTAGTTCTTCTCGTTTCGTCAACATGTAAGTCTGAGGGTGTATAATTCTCTTTATTTATTGTATTTTGTTTATCGCATAACAATTGTAAGATTTATGTCGAACACACCATTAAAACCGATTTCTAAAAACCGTCTTTAAAACCTTTTTACGGATTTCCAGTGACAGACGAAGAGAAAAGACGCAAGAATCGCCGCGCCTCTTGAAGGAGCGCAGCACCCGCGCCTCTTCGTGAGGCCGCCATGCAGTTCTCGCTTCTTTTCTTCTTCTCCGTCCTCTGTAATTCGTGTTTGTGTTTGTTTTATTTGTTTCTTTTTTGTTCATTAATTCGTTCATCATAATAACATATCAATTCACATGTATATAATTGTTCATTCATCATTAATATGCCTAATTCATCATTGTTCCGACTTAAATCCTAGATAATCAATATTTACGGGTTTTCGTCATTAATATTCAAATCTGGGTTTTAGAAGTTCAATTTCGTTCATATTGAGTTTCTGGAATTCATCGTTGATATATTTGCATCCATATTCATTGATAATTCGTCATGTTTAGTTTCATTCACCGATGTCACTAATTAATCGTTCATTAACATCGACCCTTCACATAATTAATCCGTTTAATTCAGTCTCATCCATGTTTTACCGTTTTTATGACCCATTCATATGTAATTAACCCATTAAATCACTTTCATCCGAGTCAAATATCGCAATCAATCCATTAAAATTACCCATTAACATTAACGGTTTTGCGATTCGGCTTCCGACGAGAACTCACCCTTGGAACAGAATGACGCAAAGAATCGGCCGCGCTTCTTCCAAAGGGCGCGATGTCTCTGCGCTTTGTTCAGGTGATTTTGCCCCGAACCCTTTTCGCCTTGACGTAATTAATTAATTTACGTATTAATTTACTAATATTCGTAATATCGCTAATTCCTGTTCGTATTTCTTTTAATTCATTCTTTTATTCCTTTTTTCTCAAATCATCCGTTTTAAAGGTATTTTCGACATAAATCACCTAATCCGTTGTAATTATTGTAATTTTCATTATTGTATTCATTGCTTGTATGCTTCCACATGTAAATCAACATTAAATCCAACTTCGACATTAATTGTTTGCTAACTAATTGTTCACCGACTTAGTCTAATTCTCACATGTTAGGATTAATTCAATGGATGTTGCATTGCATGCATATAGCCGACGATATATCAAGTACGAATAACTTCCCTAATCATTAGTAGAGGCCGCTATCGAGGCGGGCGGGATTAGGTGTTCGATCAAAAGAGCTTCCTAATACGCACCTCACCCCTTACCCGGATCTCCGTGAGCACCCGTGTTCATTGGCATCCACGAGAGTCATTCTAGACATAGAATGCTAAGGGTAACGATTGCTTAGTGTTCATGTCACTACTTTGTGTCTTGACATGACACGAGGTACTCGAACGGTTCCAATTTCCCATAAAAATTGGTGGCGACTCCTTACAAAATGCAAACGCTTGTTGTTTCCGAGCTCCCCTCGTACCAAGCGCCCCCGTGGGCGGCCCGCTGTCCACAGCATGAACTTCGTTTTCGGTGGGAGAAATGAGATGTGAGCAATCTAAGGTAGATTCGTCACTTGTAATCACTAGAACTCCAAGAGGATTCTGAGTGTTGTTGGGCTTACCTCCTGGTGGAATTGGAAGTCGACCATCTTCAATCATATCTTGAAGCACGTGTTTCAACTTGTAGCATTTTTCTGTGTCGTGCCCTTTGCCCCTATGGTATTCACAGTAGGAGTTTTCATCCCAGAATTTGTACTTCTTTTCGGGTTCGGGAGTAGGTCCAATGGGTTGGAGTTTACCTTGCTTCATTAGCCTTTTTAGAGCGTTGGAGTATGTATCCCCAAGGTTTGTGAACTTCCTTGGTGGGCTAGTTTTCTTGGATGGCTCGAGAAGGTTAACTCCGTCGGTCTTGCTAGTTGAGCCGTATGAACGACTTGTGGACCCTTGATATCCTCGACCTACCGTTTTGGACAAGAGTCCTTTACGGATGTCATCTTCAATTCGTGTCCCTAGTACGGTTAAGTCCTTGAAAGTCTTGATGTTTTGATTTCTCAAGTGACTGGCATATATGGGCTTGAGATTATCCACGAACCTTTCCACAAGAGTGGCCTCATCCGGGCGTTCAACTACTTGAGTACTGGTCTTCCTCCACCTACTTAGGAAGTCGGTGAACCCTTCTTTGTCATTTTGGGTAAGAACCTCTAGGGTACGCATGTTGACTTGGATCTCGGCATTATCCGCGTATTGTTTCGAGAATTCGATCGCGGCGTCTTCCCAAGTAGCGACCTTTTTGTGATCCAAAGTGTAGAACTATTGCTTCGGAATGGTGTCAAGAGATGAAGGAAAGATCCTTAAGAACATCTCGGGTTTGATGCCTTTGATAGACATGTAGTCCTTGAAGGCGCGGATGTGGTTCAAAGGGTTCTCATGTCCTTTAAACTTAGGGATATCCGTCATGCTAAAGTTAGTGGGCAATTTGGAATTGACGGCTTCATACTTGCGATTGTTTTCCCTATAGATGTCATCCCCCTTAAGGTACATCAATTGCTCCTCTAGGTATTGGAGTCTTTTCTCAGCTGCGGTTGCCCCTATGATTGGATTCTCATCTTTAGACTCGTCATCGGAAAATTGTAGTACTTCACCTTTAAGGGGAGGCAACCTTCCCTCTACATCAAAGATACGGCCTTCGATAAGTTCAAGGCGGTCATAGGTTTGTTCTTGAGTGACTTGCATTTGGGCTAGCGCGGCTAGGATTCGATCATTACTCTCTTGAATTTGCTGGAGGTTTGTTTCATCACTTGACCCAGGCATCTTGGAAACTGGATAAGAGATCGGCGACGAATCAAAACACGATCGACCATTCTATCACACTTGCTAAAAGAGGAAAAGCTTTGACTCATGAAGTGGGTGCGTGCCACTTGTGTTGAGTGAGTTTTGAAGAAAGACAAGGTCTTTGAAAATGTGTGTCCTAGTCAACTGTAGTGTAGTTGTAGGAGTGGACTCGAAGTGAGGTTTTGAAATGGGCTTGCGGCCCGAATTTTGACTTGACAAACGGACAGAGTTTTGACCGGATCTTGCGTTAATTAAAGGCCTACTTTTCGAAATTCTTGTTTGAAAATGAGGATTTTGATTTTTTTGAAAATTCGTCATGATTTTGTTTAGAAGTGGTGATCACGTAAGGTTTACACATTTATACAAGCGTTACAACGGGATGCTGAGTGCATTTAAAAGGGTTTTGGTTTAAGAGGGTGGGTTGCCATACCGAACCATCAAACCCGAAGTCTGTGGAGAGGCTCGTGCCAAACAAGAGTAAGGCCGATTCCTAGTCCATTTCCTCAAGTAGTGAAGGCCCTTGATACAAACAAGAGTAAGCATCATGGTATGGATGACGTCAATCGCTATCCATCCTTGGGCCCAAATAAGAATTAGGACCGTTTAGACGGGACAATTGGTCGAATGGGTTGGGTTGGGCCTAGGAAGGCCGAATAAACGGTCTAGGAAGACCGAGTTATGAAAACCGACAATTGTCTTGTACAAACTTATTCCCTAACCTTGTTCAAGTTTCACCCTAGCTACACGTAAGTGTATTTTCCCCAGTGAGTCGCCAAGCGTGGATGGGCCGCCCACGGGGGCGCTTGGTGAGAAACGGGGACAAGCGTTTGCATTTTGTAAGGAGTCGCCACCAATTTTTATGGGAAATTGGAACCGTTCGAATACCTCGTGTCATGTCAAGACACAAAGTAGTGACATGAACACTAAGCAATCGTTACCCTTAGCATTCTATGTCTAGAATGACTCTCGTGGATGCCAATGAACACGGGTGCTCACGGAGATCTGGAGTAAGGGGTGAGGGTACGTATTAGGAAGCTCTTTTGATCGAACACCTAATCCCGCCCGCCTCGATAGCGGCCTCTACTAATGATTAGGGAGTTTATTCGTACTTGATATATCGTCGGCTATATGCATGCAATGCAACATCCATAGTTAATCCTAACATGTGAGAATTAACTAAGTCGGTTGACACGTAATTTAGCATACAATTGGGTCGAAGTAGGGATTTAATGCTCATTTACATGTGAAGGCATACAAAAAATAGGAAATACAATAATAAAAATTACAATAAAGGAAATTACATGAATTACATGGGAATAGGCGATTTATGTAGAAAATACCTTTAAAACGGATAATTGGAGAAAAAGAAAATCAAAAGAAATAAAAGAAATAAATAAATAAATTAACGAACAGAAATTAGGTGATAATACGAATATTAGTTAATTAATTACGTAAACTAATCAAACTAGGTCAAAGCAGAAATGGAATTCAGAGACAAAGCTCAACCTGGAACAGGCGCAGCAGGACTGCGCCCTTTGGAAGAGGCGCAGCAATTGCTGCGTCTGTTCCAAGGGTGAGTTCTGGCTGTGAAGCCGGAACTGCAAATCGTTAATGTTAATTGTTAATTTTAATGGATGGATTGATGATATTACTCGGATGAAAGTGATTTAATGGATTATTTACATATGAAGGGGTCATAAAAGCAGTAAAACATGAATGAGCCGGATGTAAACGAATTAATTACATGAAGGGACGATGTTAATGAATGAGTCCTCTATCGAAATCAATTAACTAGGTTAAATATGGCGGATATACAACGAATTAACAATGAATACGGATGCAAATATATCAACGATGAATTCCAGAAACTCAATATGAATGAATTGAATCTCTAAAACCCGGATTGAATATTAATGACGAAAACCCGCAAATATGAATTATAAGGGATTTAAGTCGGAACAACGATGAATTAAAACACGTGAATTAATGAGCGAATTATATACATGTGAATTATTGATGAATTATATACATGTGAATTATTGATGAATTATATACATGTGAATTATTGATGATGAAGAATTAAAGAAAATAAACGAAACAAATAACAAAACACACGAATTACAGAGGACGAAGGAAGAAGAAAAGAAGCAGGAACTGCGGCAGCCTCACGAAGAGGCGCAGCAGGAACTGCGCTCCTTCGAAGAGGCGCAGCAGTTGCTGCGTCTTTTCTCGACGTCTGTCTACTGGAAATCCGCAAAAACAGGTTTTAAAGAAGGGTTTTAGAAATCGGTTTTAACGGTGTTTTCGACATAAACCTTACAATAATTGATACGATAAACAAAAGTACAATAAATAAAAGAGAATTATACACCCTCAGACTTACATGTTGACGGAACGAGATGAACTAAGTATCGACTAGTGAATGGTTGACGCGAATGCAAAGAGAGTGCCCTCGTAAGAGGAAAACGATTGATTAATTAAAGTTGATTGAGTGTAGTTGGTCAAATTGGTCGGTCATGCAACGGAGAGGCTGGTACCCGGAAAGATCCGAGCTTACGTGGTCGGAAGTCCAAGCACGTAGGCGCCAATTAGTAAGAACGAAGTCTAGAATGCAAAGGGAGAAGAGAAGGGCGGACACTCGCGTGAGAAATATGAGGAGCGAAGGCTCCTATTTATACTAATCACGTGAAGGAATAGGGTTTCGGAGACTCTTTGGAAGTGAATCTCGGAAAGATATAAAAAGATACGTAAATCATGCAAAGAAGGGCTCGGGAAGAGGCGCGCAGCAGCCCATCTGCGTCCCTTGGAAGAGGCGCAAAGACTGCTGCGTCTATTCCCGTGAGGTTTCCTCCCGTCAAGAAAGATTTCGCGTTTGAGTTATGGTAGGACGGAAATAATTCGATTATCTTGTGAATATTACGGGATATTATTTGCCAAAAGATAAAATTTGTGAAATATGGAATAGAAATATCCGGAACATTCCAGAACATTCTGACTCGGGATTTAACAGTTATCAGAAAATGGAGACGGTTTTTGACCCGGACCAATGTACTCTAATTACTGCCAAAACGACCGTATCCGGACGTAGATGACAACTAAGAGGTTGACATTAATATTTGAGCAAACACTTGACGATAATCTTACGAACTGTCACAAATCGTTCCGCGAATCAAACATGCGGCCCAATCATCACCGGGTGGTTTGCGGGAGGTGCAGAAACGAGGTGTCTACACAAGGACACAAAACCTCAAAGAATATGCAAAACAAAGAACTAAAGACAATAAATGACCCAAATATACACTAAAAAGCATGGGAACAAGGCTAATTCGGGGACTAAATATGCTCTAATTATGGTGATATCAAATATCCCCAAACCGAACCTTTGCTCGTCCCGAGTAAAGAGGTGACAAAGACTAGAACCATTATTTAAACTAACCTAATAACATAGCCGATATGAGACAATTAGCGGGTCTCACTCCGCCCCTTCAACTCACAACAAGACAACCATGAGGTAGGATGCCTCCTTGCAAGGCAAGGTGGGTCTTGCCAAAATGGCGAAACATCCAAACGTTAAGCACAAAAAATCAAGTAATGGATGCATCTACAAAAGAATAGCCACTTTCCTCATCTAAGTGGCGGAAATTATCTACAAGGGAAGCAATTCAAGGGTACACAATCCTTCATAGATGCAATTTCTTCAAACTACGAAGCCTAGAAGGATACCAATAAATCACCTCCAAGTTGTGTCAAGCTAGGGTACCTTTGTCCTCAATCGTTAAATGCTTTGGTCAAGAGTAGACTCCCTATGGTGTTAAAAACACTGGAGGATCGCTGAATTCCCCCTCTTGCCCAGACAAGAAGAAGGGTTGCCCCTCTCTACCATGCACAAAAATGGATACGATGGATAAAGGGATCGATAGTATTTGAGATTCATTTTGGGAGCTTGCTTTTGTTTTTGTTTTTCCCCCCAATTTCTTGTGGCATATAACATTTGAGAACACTTTCTTTTGCCATTTCTTTTGATTTTTGGCTTTTCAACACTTGACAACTTTCAACTTTTCTTTGCATTTCTTTTGAACATTTTCAAAGTCACCCCATATGTAGTGAGGGTGCCTTATATTTGAAGCTTTAGGAGTTCTATTTTTGCTTCTCTTTTCATTTGATGCATTTTGCAAACTTTCTTTCACTTTTCATTTCATTGAACTCAAATTGATTTCTTTTTGTGCCCATTCCCTTTAATGATAAAAATGTGGTAGAACATGGATGATGGATGCATGGTTTCAAGGGTCAACTTGGAATAAACGGTAGCCAAGAAGTTATCACACCACAAGGTACTCTTGACTAGCCCTTAATCCATGGGTCAAAGGATACTAGCATGACACATCCTAGGGTGTTTTACAAGTATTCTAACAAGCAAAGTCTTAAGAAGAAAAAGCATCTACTAGGGCCTATATAAACTTGTCAAGCTTCCCAAGTAGACGGTTTCGCAAAATTTTTCTAACATGCAAACTACATGCCATGATGCAACTAACATATATACAACCTAATGCACATGCTTCTACCAACTAATATGCCATATAAACTAAATGCAAGTCCTAAGTTCACATTGTTATACCGCATCAATCAAAATAAAGCCACATAGTCATTAACATAAAGAGGAAAAGGGAGATTGGAAAGATCATACCATGCGGTCTTCAATATCCTCATGTCTCGGATGTGGCGTAGTCGATCAATGTGAACAAGGATAGAAAAATACAATATATACAAGTCTACACTACAAAGGAAATGAACTTGTTTTTGGTTTTTCAATTTTCAAATTTTTATGGTTTTTTCGAAATTTTTTTATTTTTTTGGATTTTTGAATAAAAGTTAAGTTAGAATTCCCCATCTCCACACTAATATCGGCATTCTCTTCAATGGCCAAAATGATGGGAAATTATGCAAACATGATGCATGATTTCTACACTAAATGCAAGTTCTACTATACTACACTACATGATGCATGGGTTTTTGTTTATGATGGAGAGCGTAATTTAGATTACCTCCCGTTGCGTATGCATGTACTTCCCCAAACCGAGATAGACATTATTTCTAATGTCCTAAAGTTGGGAGTAGTTCATGCACACAAGATGCAATCCATGAAACTAATTTGTCATTTTGGATTTTCAAAAGTGGGAACAATGAAATAAGAACACCTCAATGGGGCCGAGGTGTTAGTCCTCTATGTTGCTAGGACTCTCCAACCATGATCAAGATAAAATAAATAAAACAAAGAAAGAAGTAGACAAACCTCAAGAGGGTAGGAGCCTCCAAAGCTTGCTAGTCTTCCACCATATCATCATTGTCATCATCTTCCTCAATAGAAGTGGACTCATCACCACTTCTCTCTTCACTTCCTTGCTCACTTCCTTCATCATCCTCTTCTTCTTCATTTACCTCTTCATCAATGTCTTCATCAACAACCTCATCACCGACAACCTCATTGCACCCGGTATCTCACCCCTAGATGCACTTGGAAAGAAGACTTCCATATCCGCCCAACTAGGCAAAGGACATGAAGGATCAAGTAGTCCTTGCCTAGCTAAATGAAGGAGGGGTGTATATTGGGCCAAGTAAGCATTTTCCCGATCCTTATAAGCTTGTTTGTGCATCTCTTGCATAAGTAGAGTCATGTAGTCTTTGCTTGCTTCAACACCTTCGGGTTTGAACTCTTGATACTTGAATGTATAGGGTGGTGTGAGAATGGAGGTGGAGGGCATTTCAATTTCACCCCTTTGTTGACGGATGATGTATTCGGCTTATTTTGAGAGGGGAAGAAGGTAGTTTGTCCGATGGACACTCAAACGGCATATCTTAGAAGGCAAAGTAAAAGATCTAGCATCATTGGTGAGCCACCCATATTTGGTGTCAAGAGGTTTATGGGTAACCCACTTGTACTTGTTAATCATGGCATCCATGTCAATGAGATGACCCCCTTTTTTCGCCACATACTTGTTATCCTTTATGAAATTCGGATCAAAGTACTTAGCCAAAAGAGTGACTAGACCTCCATTTACAAAAAAAACGGTGCCTTGCTTTCCACAATCAATATTTAGCCATCTTTCCACCAAAGCCTTAGAGAATTGTAAGTCTTGGTGAATTCCCTTCCAATATTTAAGGCCGACTCAAGTAGAACACAATCGAGCTTGGTAAAGTGGTTAGTGTCTTTTCTTGCAACGATAGTATTCCCGATGACCTTGTGCCACACTCTAATGCCCGGATGATGGACTAATAGAGCGCGACTAGCATGATAGTTCTCAAATTTCCTCCCGGAAATCGCCTCCCAAAGAGGAGCGGGGTCATATTTTTCGGGCTTCTTGTAATAACTAGGTGAATCACTAAGACCCAATGCTTTACCCAATTCATCAAAGGTGATGCGCCTACTCACATTGGCAAGGCGGAACTCGATGTTTTCTCTAGTCTCTACCTTAGTCACTTTCAAAGAACTCAAGAATTCTAAGGTAAGGGAGGGGTATGTCAATTCTCTTGTAGCAAACAATTTTCCCAACCCCATGGCTTCAAAGAAGGCTTTTGTTTGTTCAAGGACACCCAATTTGTTCAAGGTATCTTCACATATGAATTTGGTGGGTAGAAAGGATTTTCTAGCATACTTGGCAAATGTATCCCTATGGGAGTTAGAAATAAAAATTACCTCCGGATAGTTTGATAGTTGAGCAATTTCCGGAGTTGTTGATGTTGTTGCTTCCAAGGGAGGTTGTTGTTGTTGAACTTCCAAGTTTGAACTAGCTACCACCATAGCCAATGAGGCTTTCTTTGCTTGAAGACATTTTTGTCTTGTTGAGAGTGCCTTTGCCTTAGGTGCCTTTGTTGATCCTTTTGTTCTTGCCATTGATGAAAATACTAAGAAAAGAGTGAAAATCTTCAATTTATAAGTATACCCAAATCGATTTTAAGATGAAAGGCTTTGCCTTTGTAATTTAAAAAATCGACTCAAAGGTTGAAGATTTTGGTGCTTGGTTTGATTTTTGTTGGAAGAGGGGTGATTAATTGTTGTTAAAAGGAAGTTTGGATTTGATTTTGTTGAATTTGGTTGAGAAAATCTTGTTTTGGTGATGGAGAGGATGAGGGTTTTGAGTTTTGGGGTTTATGGGTAGTATTTTGAATGAATGAATGAAGAAATGAATGTGGGAAGGGGTATTTAAAATACCCGAAAATTTCAAAACTGCAGGGGAAGACGGCCGTCTTTCCTTCGGGACGCTAGGATTCTGCCTATTTTGGGTTCAGGATTCTCGCCTAAAGACGGGCGTCTTTCAGCAAAGACGCTCGGTTTTATCGATTGCAGGACGAGCGTCTTCTGCTGAAGACGGGCGGATTCTCAGACAGTGAGCTTTCATGTTTTACACTGGCAAAAAGACGGGCGTCTTTCCTTCAAAGACGGGCGGATTTCTGAAGACGAGCGTCTTCTCTACTAGGACGCTCGGATTCTTCGACAGTCCCAAATTTTCAAATTTTTCAGATAAAATGGACGGCCGGATTCTGGCAAAGACGCTCGGATTGCCTGAAGACGAGCGGATTCTCCCTGGAGACGCTCGTATTCTCCCTGTTTTATCCGGATTCAGTTCCATCCGTGTACTTGCATATCCCGTGTCATATTTCATTCTTCAATTCCCGTGTTCTTTATTGTAGGGGCACTATTAAGGCATGAATAGCCTAGGCAAATGCTATCCCCACACTAAGCTAAAGCACTACACAACAATTAAATCATTAGTCCCTCCCTCACTTCTCTCAAAAATGATAATTACCTTGATCAAAGCATAAAAATCCAAAAATGACAAAAATGCAATGTAAGAATTAAAATGCGAGTTAGGGAGTTAGAAATATTTACAAATGGTGGTTTAGGGAGGACTCCACCAAACTCTCATCCTTAGTGATATGTCATGGGGGCATATCCAAGGTGTTGTTGATGTTGCTCTACACCTTGAAGAAGTAGTCAAAAGCTTGTTCATTATCATGATAAAGATCTTCAATATATCTTTGCCCTTGTTGTGCTTCATGTTGGTCTTTATCAATAGCATTAACAATATAGGGATTGAAAATCCCTTCAAACTCATCGTCCCAAAGACCACAAACTTCATCTACTTGGTCGCTAAAGATCTCTTGAGTTGATAGAGACAACTCTCCCACTTTCTTGTCTTGGCCAATGAGGCCATCCTCTTCATTGCTTGACTTTGGTGAGCTTTTCAAGCTCTCTTTGTTACAATTCACTTGCTCTTTGAATGGAGCATCATCGATTTTCTTCTTCCATTGTAATTCCGACTTCTTCCTATCATCCTTTCGGCTATAATGATCAACCATAAAACATGGTTCATGCAAACGGGGAGCTCTCATGGTCTTGTCAAGATTGAAAGTTATGCTCTCATCTCCCACTTCTAGAGTGAGCTCTCCATGCTTCACATCAATCACCGCACCCGCGGTGTGTAAGAAAGGTCTTCCTAGAATGATTGGAATGTTGGAGTCTTCTTCCATGTCAACTATGACAAAGTCCACCGGGATGAAAAATTTCCCAACTCTTACGGGAACATCTTCTCATATCCCTAATGGTGTCTTCGTCGATCTATCGGCCATTTGGAGTGTGATATTGGTGCATTTAAGCTCTCCCATCCCTAACCTTTTACTCACCGAGTACGGCATAACACTCACACTAGCCCCTAGATCACATAAGGCTTTGTTGATCGTGGTGTCGCCAATGGTACACGGTATTGAGAAGCTTCCCGGATCTTTGAGTTTTGGAGGTGAACTCCCTTGAAGGATTGCACTACTCACCTTAGTGAAGGCGATAGTCTCAAGCTTCTGGATCGACTTCTTCTTTGTGAGGATGTCTTTCATGTATTTCGCATAGGCCGGCACGTGATTGATTAATTCCGTGAAAGGAATTGAGACTTCCAAATTCTTTACAATTTCCATAAATTTTCCAAGTTGGTCATCAAATTTGGGCTTGGCTTGACGACTTGGAAAAGGAAGTCTAATCACAATGGGCTCCTTCTCCTTGACCTTGTCTTCATTTTTCTTTGAAATTTCTTCTTTTGATGGTTCTCCATCCTTGGAGTTCCGCACAATTTCTTCTTTGGCACTAGCTTCCACAACTTCATCCTCAACTTGCTTCTTCGGTGCTTCATACCTTGTACCACTTCTCAAGTGAATGGCACTAACCGTTTCATGTCTTGGGGGATTACTTTGAGGTGGTAATTGCCCCTTTTGTCTTTGTGAGCTTGAAGATGCTAGTTGAGTCAATTGGGTTTCCAACATTTTGGTGTGAGCTAGGATGTTGTTGACGGTGATTTCCTTTGCTTGACTATCTTTTTGCATTTGAGTGAAAAACTCTTGTTGATTCTTTTGCATTTGGAGGACCGCTTTTTGAACATCAAAACCTTGGTCATTTTGTTGAATTTATGGAGTTTGATTTTGGTAACCTTGGTTTTGGTTGTAAAAGGGTCTTTGATTTTGGTTTCTCATGGGAGGTGGGGTGTATGTTGGTTGAGGGTTTTGAACATTTTGGCTTTTGTATGAGAGATTTGGATGGAATTTGGTGTTTTCATTGTAATAGTTTGAATAAGGGGTACCACTCTTGTATGCTTGGAAAGCATTCACTTGTTCATTGGTTCCCCTACATTCACTTTGGTCATGTCCCAAAGTTCCACAATTCTCACATATCCCACTTGGGATTGATGAAGATGCCGTCATGGCATTAACATGATGCTTTGGTGATTTTGAGGCTTCTTCAAGTCTAGCCATTGCTTTTTCAAACATCAAATTGATGGTATCAATAAGAGCACTAAGTTGAGCACCCAATTGAGTAATGGAGTCCACTTCATGCTTTCCTCCTCTAGTAGCCTTGCGAGGTCTACTATATTGTGAGTTATGGACCGCCATTTCCTCAATTTTGTTCCAAGTTTGATTGTCATCAACTTCGGTGACCATTCCATTTGATCCCATGTTGAGAATGTTTCTTGAATCTTCATAAAGACCGTTCCAAAATTGTTGTACCAAGAACCACTCGCTAAGTCCATGGTGAGGACATGAGCGACAAATTCCCTTGAATCGCTCCCAAGCTTCATACAAAGATTCTTCATCTCTTTGCTTAAAGCCCGTAATTTGAGCTCTTAGCATGTTAGTTTTTTCCGGTGGATAGAACTTTTTGTAGAAAGCTAGAGCCAACTTCTTCCAAGAATCAATTCCGAGAGTAGCCTTATCAAGGCCTTTCAACCATTGTTTGGCGGTGCCAATTAGAGAAAAAGGAAATAAGACCCATCGAATTTGGTCTTGAGTTACACCGGTTTGAGAAATTACATCACAATAGTCACAAAAAGTCTCCATATGAGAATGAGGGTCTTCACTAGGCATCCCCCCAAATTGGCTTCTTTCGACTAATTGGATAAATGCGGATTTGGCAATAAAACTTCCGGTTAAGTGTTGTGGTGTGGGAGTACCATTGGGTAGGTTCTCCTCGGTGGTTACGGAATGTGATGAAAACTTCGGCATTGTGGGTTGATTTTGTGTTGGGTTCTCCTCACCTTCTCTTGCAAAAGGGTTGATGAATTCAATAGTATTTGGTTGCATATCTACAACCTCACCGATACCTCTCAAAGTTCTCCTAGCAAGTCTTCTATTGGTTGTCAAAGTCCTTTCATTTTCGTGATCAAAGGGTAACAAGTCACCTTGTGACCTTCTAGACATGCAAAATATCAAACAACTCGAAAATAATTAGAACAAACCTTGAGGAGTTTTACTTCCCCAAGGCAAATAAAGACACAACTAATAACAATACAAGAAAATCTAAATCAAGTTAACACCGTCCCCAGCAATGGCGCCATTTTTGGTCGTGATCCCTCGTGAGGGGTTTAGTTTTCAGTACTTGTCGTTAGGAGCACCTAGACCAAAACACAATTTATAACTTCACAAACAATTCTACAATTAGTAAAGAGGCAAGTAAAGGTCGGATCCCAAGGGACGGGAATTGAGATGAGATTTCTATTGCAACTAGTGGTGTCTAAGGGTGTCACAATTGGGGTTTGAAATAGAAGGTCACTAAACTAAATAGCAATGAAAGTAAACTAGCAAGATGAATTAAAAGGGATGTAAACAATTGATAAAAAGCACTAGGGTGTCATGGGGTCATAGGGGATTCATGGGAATTGATCATACAAACATATTCTCAAGTTATTAGCAAGCAATTATTGTTGTGATGGATCGAGTTGGTTTATGTCTTACAATCCTAGGAAAGTTTGGGTCCCGGAGCCAAATCGATTAGATTGTACAACACCTACAAGTCGTCTTAATCTTCCCTACTCAACAATATGCATGGCCTAATGAGACTCGAGTTGGTTTATGTCTTACAAGTCTCATTGAAAAGATAGGTGATGGGTAAAAAAAACAAGGATTCATAGGCTCGCATTTCATCAAACATAACATGTGCATAAGTTGAGATCACAACAAACAAACAACTAAATTATGAAAACATATTAAATTAAGCATGAATCATTCCCCATGTTGGTTTCCCCTAATTACCCATTAGCCCTAGCTAAGGAAACTACTCACTCATTATCATGTTGAACATGCTAGCAAGGTTGTCAATCATACTAACAAAGTGAAGCATGATGAATAAATGAAAGTGATTAAAAATAATTAAAAAGGGATTAAGAGAATTATACCTATTAATGATTCCAATAATAAAGCAAAGAATAAAAGAAGTACTTGATGCTTGATTGGAAGGTTGTCAATCTCCCAATAATAACCCAAATAATCTTCAATTACCCAAAATAAAGGATGAACAAGAGAGAGATTAAGGAAATAAAACTTGTATTAAAACTTGATTAAATGTTGATTACAAGATTAAAGAGAGATTTGATTGATATTAACTACTCTAAAGATTGCTAAGAAGAACATGCTCTTCTAATTAGACTAATGGGAACAAGGCTAATTCGGGGACTAAATATGCTCTAATTATGGTCACATCAGCGCCCTAACCAAAAACAGAAAGAATAATTTAAATATTATACCCAGTGTTAGGCCCAGTTTAGCCTGGTCTGACCATAACCTGGCCTGACTTAACAAAGCTGATTGATCAAGACAAGGACCGGACAAATCTAACTGTTATCCAGCTGTTGAGAAAGATTATAACAATCAGGCCACTAAATCCTGGAAGAAGAGCCTGATGGTTGGTATGGAATAGCTTGGCAAAGTATTGAAGCAGGCTGGATTAAGAAGATAAACAGGAAATATAATTGTATAAGTCAAATAACCGTGCCCTATTCTCAAGGAAGACCAAGTCCAAACTTAAAACTATATAATCTATGAATTTGGACGGAAAGAAGAGGAAAGGCTATGAATTGGTTGAGATTGGAACGGGTCAAGCGAGTAAATAGGGAGCATGCCCAATTAATCCGGCAACAGTTCCTATAATGGAGAAAGACGTTGAAGAAAAAGGCAACGGTAGCATTTGTAGAACTATAAATAGCAAAATCTAATAATTGTAAGGGCATTCAATTTTAGTCAATTATTTTTACACCTTATCTCTTTCTACTCTTGAATATTCAGATTTACATACAATATTGTACTCGGCTTATCAAGATAATAAAAACGTTATTCCTTATACTTAATTCTTCCTTTGTTATTTACTCATATTATTCCAGATATATAGAACTAGATACCCTGATCACTATATTATCAAGCCGGATTCTTTCCAGCAAAATCCTGCTAAAACAATTGGCGCCCACCGTGGGGCATCTAGTTCATCAACCAATAAAATTCTCCTTATCATCTCTCATTTAATATTCACACACAAAAATGGTAGAACTTACCGCAGAACAACAATTAGCGGCTGCCCTGGCCAAGATCAAAGAATTGGAAACAATCCAAGAGAAGGCGGCAAAGCCAAGGTAAATCAATAGGCTGAAGGAATCTGAATCTAGCCTGAAAAAGAAATTGGAAAATCAGGCTTCGGGTTCCAGGACCAGATTCGAACCAGGAACTCCATTCTCATCCATTATCAAAAACATAGACTTTTCTAATTTTGGAACCCCGGAGAAGGATACCTTATCCGGCACTCCAACCATTCCCAATGATGAGACAAACAAAACTGAAGCAGCAATAATGATGGCTATGCTTCAGGAAATTCAAAAACTCCACAACAAAATAGAAAATATACCCGGAGTGCCAGACCCTGTGACTGAAGTAGAAGTTGACAGCTTTGCGGATTCACCTTTTGCAGATGAAATTGCAAAGATTGATCTTCCCAAGAAATTTACTGTCCCATTTATGAGAACTTATGATGGAACCTCCGATTCACAAAATCATGTTGCCATATTCAAACAAAAAATGTTGGCTGCCTCAATACCCAGTGAACTCAGGCAAGTCTGCATGTGCAAAGGCTTTGGCACAACCTTGACCGGAGCAGCATTACAGTGGTTCATCAATCTACCAAATGGAGGTATCAAGAATTTTGCAGAATTGATCAATGCCTTCAATCAACAATTCAAGCAAGCGAGAGATATGGCCAAGAGACCCAAGAACCTGTTCAGGGTAAAACAACTTCGAAGAATCTCTCAAAGAATTCCTGGCCGATTTGTCAAAGAAAAGGTGGCCATTCCCGGATGCGATGAAGAAACGGTAGAAGCATTCGGACAAGAAGTCCCGCTGATGGTGACATCTATGCAGATCTGACCAAGAAAGCATGTCCAACCTTTGCCACTGTTCAATCCATCGCCTTAGAGCATGTCAGATTAGAAGAAGATCTCAATTTCAGGACGAACTCATCCGGAGGAAAGCAAGGCTATGGACACACCAACAGGAAAAGTTCCTACCAGAAAGGAGGCAATCCCAGATCAGCACCCTATTCTAGGCCTGAACGATCTGAAGTCAATATGGCACAAGAACATAAAGGTAACCTTTCTAGCCTCCCAACTATTCCTGAATATAACTTCTCTATTAATACTGCAGGATTAATCAAACGCTCGGAAAACCACGGGAGATACAATCGGATGGCCAAAGAAATCGATAACCCGGGAAAGATCCAACGAGATGGTGTGACTTCCATGGGATATCGGACACACAACGGAAGAATGCATCCAACTCGGAAACAGGTGGCATATCTCCTAAAGAAAGGCTACTTGAAAGACATAATCCAAGAGCCCAAAGAACAAAGATGAAGGACAAAACAAGAGAGACCCTCCTCCTCCTCCTCCCATCTATGAAGTCAAATTCATAAATGGAGGATCGAAATCATGGTGACCGCTCGTCACCGCCAAAAGAATATCCAGGGAATCCGGACTCCAACCTCCTCCCCAGGCCAAAGTCATTGCCTGCTATTACCTTTGATGACTCGGTTGCGGGGAATATCGATCTACACCATGACGGCCTGGTAATCACCATGCAAATCAGACAAAGAAAGGTGTCAAGAATCCGACGATAGACGGAGGCAGCTCAATCAACCTGGTGATGCTTGACGTCCTTAAAGCTATGAAGATAGACGAAGGGAAGATCATCAAAAAATCCAGCGTCCTGGTTGGATTCAGTGGAGAAACAAAAAACACCTTGGGAGAAATCAGCTTGCCTACCTATGTGGAAGGCGTGGCTTCGTATGAGAGATTTGGAGTAATGGATTGCCTATCCTCGTATAATGTAATTCTGGGCAGACCATGGATCCACAATGTCAAAGCAATCCCATCAACATACCATCAATGCGTAAAAATTCCAACAGAATGGGCGATAACCACCATCAGAGGAGAACAAAGGACGGCTCAGGAATGTTACACTCAGGCTTTGAAACCCTCAAAGTCAGGTAAGTCCCTTGCATAGCAATTAAAGTCACCTGTCAGGGAAGAATTTATAGCACAAACACAGATGGAAACAGGAGAAGTCACATTAGATCCAGAATTCCCCTCGACAGAAAGTACTTGTAGGGTCGGATGCACCGACTCAATCGACCAAATGGTCGCCTTTCTCAAAACTAAAATGTCTTGTTTTGCTTGGTCACATTTTCATATGACCGGTATAGATCTTTGATGTTATTACTCATAAGTTGAACATTGACAAATCTTTTAAGCCGTACAGACAAAAAAAAAGAAGAAAATTTGCTGCAGAGAGGCATGAAATCATCAACCAAGAAGTTGACAAGCTCGGACGTGGGAATGATCGGGGAAGTAATGTACCCCGACCGGCTTGCAAACGTGGTAGTTGTCCAAAAGAAAAATGGGAAATGGAGAGTCTGTGTAGATTACACCGACTTAAACAAAGCCTGCCCAAAAGATCCATTTCCCCTACCACACATCGATGCAATGGTAGATGCCACTGCAGGCCATGAAATGTTGACATTCATGGATGCCTCCAGTGGATTCAATCAAATAAAAATGCATCCGCAGACTAGGAGCACGACTTTCATCACTTGAAAGAGGTATATATTGTTATTGCTATGCCCTTTGGATTAAAAAATGCGGGTGCAACCTACCAAAAGCTAGTCAACATGATGTTCAAAGATCAGATAGGAGACACCATGGAAGTCTACATAGATGACATGGTAGTCAAATCAAAAAAGGCAGAAGACCACGTCAAAGACCTGGAAGTGGCCTTTCAAATACTGGAAAAAATCAATATGAAGCTCAATCCACAAAAATGCCACTTTGAGTCTCAAAGAGGCAAATTCTGGGCTACATGGTGACAAAGAGAGGAATAGAAGCCAGCCCTGAACAGATCAAAGCTATCCTGGAGCTAGAACCACCATAGACAGTCAAAGACATACAAAAGTCGATGGAAGGATAATGACCATTTCGAACAAGGTTCATTTCAAGATCATCGAAAGATGCAAATCATTTTATAACCTCGCTAAGGAAAAACAAGGACTTCCAATGGACCCCGATCATCAGTGCCTTTGAAGACTTGAAGATATACTGCGATCCCTGTAAACCGCTATCAGTGCGATCCTGGTCAAAGAAGCAGACGATTTGACAACAACACCGTCTACTATGTAAGTAAAAGTCTAATGGATGCGAGAGATCAGTACGCTTACTTGAAAAATATGTTTTAGCTTTAATTATGAGTTGCACAAAATTAAGACCATATTTTGAAAGTCACCCAATAATAGTCAGAACCAATCTTCCTATCAAGTCTGTACTTAGGAAACTAGAATTGTCCGGACGAATGTGGAAATGGTCACCCAAATAAGCACATACAATATAACATTTGAACCAAGGACAAAGAATTAAATCACAAGCATTGGCTGATTTTGTGGTCGATTTTAGTCCGACCCTAGAACCCGACCTAATAAAGGAAGTAAATAAACCGACCGGCGACCAAACAGACCTAGAATGGACCCTATTCATCGATGGTGCAGCCAACATGAGGGGCACAGATCGGGGTTAGTACTAAAATCGCCATAGGGGATAAGATAGCACAAGCTATTAGCTGCGCATTTGAGGCCACCAACAATGAGGCAGAATATGAAGCCCTGATAGCCGGATTAAAGGTATGTATTGACCTCGGTGTGCAAAACCTAAAGGTACGCACTGATTCCCTTCTTATCTCCAACCAAGTAAATGGAATATATCTTTGCAAAAAGACTCCAAAATGATACTTTATCTTGACGTTGTCCGAATTTTAAAAGAAAAATTTAGAAATTTTAATATTGATCAAATACCCAGGGATTTGAATACCCAGGCCGATGCCTTAGCCGGCCTAGGATCCAACTTTAGTCCCCTTGACTTTGACAAAATACCCATCGTGCATCTATTAGAACCTGCAATAAATAAACAAGATGAAAGTTTCCCAATCTACATTGCTAATTCTTGGACAAAACCTTACTATGACTGGCTACAACAGGGAGTCCTTCCCTTAAATAAGCAAGATGCCGAGCACTAAAAATAAAAGTCGCTTCATATACTATTATTGACAACGTGCTTTTAAGAAATCGCAGCCGGGCCGTATCTCAGATGCCTGGAACCACAAGAAGCTGAGCAAATATTGTCTGAAATCCATGAAGGATACTGTGGAAATCACAAAGGTGGAAGAAGCCTGGCAAGCAAAGTACTCAGAATAGGATATTATTGGCCTACCTTGAGAGCCGATTGCCTGGATTTTAGCTCTAAATGCAAAGCTTGTCAGATTCATGGACCATATATCCATCAGCCATCTGAAGAACTACATTCCATATCCGCACCCTGGCCATTTATGAAGTGGGGCATGGATATAGTAGGAAAACTACCTCAAGCACCCGGACAGAAAGTTTTCATGCTAGCAATGACTGATTACTTCTCCAAGTGGATAGAAGCTGAATCATACAGGCAAGTCAAGGAAAAGGATGTCATAGCATTCATCAAACATAACATCATATGTAGATATGGCATCCCCTCTGAAATAATATGCGACAATGGCACACAATTTGTGGGAAAAAGAACAATGTACCTTTCGTGCTCAATGGAACATCAACGGTAACATCCACACAAGGATATCCAAAAGCCAACGGTCGGCGAGAATCCAGAAATAAAGTGGTAATCAATCTGCATAAAGAAAAAGTGGAAAGAAGAAAAGGTAGATGGGTGAAGAGCTCCCCCGGTCCTTTGGGTGATTGTAACCACGCCTAAAACATCCATGGCCAAACCCCTACTCCTTGGTCTATGGATGTGAAGCGTAATCCCGGCCGAGGTGGACATTCCATCAGCCGGATGTAGCTCGAACACAACAACAAACAATATACCTCTAATGAAGGATAGCCTGGACTTAACAGAAGAGCTAAGAGATGCAGCAAGCATTAGATTAGCAAAGATATCAAACAAAGAGTAGCGAGATGCTACAACAAGATCATCAAAGCGGAGTATTCGGGGTAGGAGATCTTGTCCTCGGAAAGTCTTCCAAAACACAAAAGAAAAGAATGCTGGCAAATTGGCCCCAACCTGGGAAGGCCCCTATCTGATTGATTCAATAGTCGGCCAGGGAGCTTATAGATTACAAACCCTGACGGCGAAATGATCCCAAGAGCCACGGAATATTACACATTTAAAACTATTTCACATGTAGAATATATCGCACAATCCAGGTATAACTTTTTACTTTAAACACTTCTTGCCTGAAAACTACGTGTATGATACTTGACTATATGAATAAATGCCATATATGATTTCTTCAAATTATGTGCCCAAGTACTTATCTATGTTCTCATATTTACTTAGTGAAATCTCCAACACTTGTTTTACATATTGCATCTTATTTAAAACAAATCTTAAAGATTGGGGGCCACCCCCACCAAATATTCAATCGATATCCAAAATTCGGTTGCAAAACGAAGCCTTTAAATATTGAGCTCAACATAACATACAAAATCTATTCCTAGATCAGATGACATAAATGGGTCATAAGCCCTCCGCATGTGCAAGGGACATAAGCCCTCCAGACAGGCAACAACCCCACCCATAACACATTAAATGGCGAGATCCAAGATAAAAGCGGCTGACCGGTCGAATAATCGCCAGATCCAATACATGTCCAACATCACAAAAGTACCTTGTCAAAACACAAAAAGAAACAAAACAAAGACCAAATATTTATTCACCCAAAATAATTGGTCCTACCTAATAACCATCCATTCCAGGGACATTCCCCCTGGATGGGCCAAAATTAATAAATATTCATTCCAGGGACATTCCCCCTGGATAGACCAAAACCCAAAAGAAAAAACTAAGCTATTTTTGAGCCAGTAACCGACTCACAACCATCCACCATTTCCTGATCACCTGACTTTGCCTTGGAAGGAGGAGAATCCACTTCTTCTTCTTGCCCCATACTCGGCCAAATCGGGATCGAGTGTCCAAAGCCATCTCATCCCGGTCCGGATTCCATTAGCCCGGTCAGATCTCGGATCTCTCATAGCATCAACCCGGCCTTTCCGAAGAAGTATTGAGCAAAGATCGCCCAACCTCGCCTCCACCAATTCCTTTTCAAGAAGAAGCTCCTCATTCTTTCTCAACCGATCCCGCATTGCTCGCTTTCTCACCTCCAACTCCACCTGACACCTTCTCAAAGATTTTTCGCAGACCACCTCACAAACTATAGCGACCCTGGTTGACTCCTAGTCGTCGCAACCGAGATTGGAGTACTACTGTTACCCCGGATGTGTGCGGGTCACGGTTAAGTTTATCCGTTTTTCCTACAAACTAGAAACCCGGCCTGGGCATCTCTAAGTCGACAAGCAAAGAGCTTGACCCGCATCCAACCCCTACATACATACGAAATCAATTAGCCAAATACAAGGTAAAAACAAAAAAGCACATAAACAATTAAAAATATCCCTTTACAACTAACCTCCCTAGCACTGGAAGCAAGTTCAAGACCCTTGTTACAAGAGAAGTCGAATAGAAACCACCCTGGTAGACGACTCAAGGGTACTAGCGGACAAATAGCCGGTCGCATCATCTTTGCAGAAAACTCATCTATCCGAGCCGGGCATCATCCATGTCATCAATCCTAGCAGGCACTTGCTCGATACTCCGATTGGTGAGCCGGGATTGGTTTTCTCTCCTTCCTCCTCTCGCCAAGATATCATCTTCCCTCTTTCTTTCTCGAGCCTGGACAATCTCCCGGTGAAATTACCCCGAGAAGATCTTGAAGAGGTGAATCTCGTAAACCAGGATATCAAGCGTTTTGTCGCTCCCACTAGCCTCCCGGCTCTTGGACTCATTCAAAGCAATCCTAGCCACCCCGGCCTTCAAATCCTTTGCAGAAAAGCTGGCCAACCTAGCAGAAGACCTAAATACTGAATATATAAAAAATATACGTGAATGTCAAGAAAAGAACGACAGGAAGATAACGGCCAAACATAAAAGCATACAGAAGACGTACAGGAAAGAGCAGGAGAACTAGGCTTGCCTTTGGGTACTCGACGACCCCGATCAGCTTGGTCTTCATATACCGGCAACAACTCCCTACCCAAACTAGTTGGCCAGGTCCTCTCCTCCTCAGGAATAGCAAGGAAAGCTTCTATCCCGGAAACAAACCTCCTCATCAAGGGGATCACAACTCCAATCGGGAGCGCAAAACCGTCAAAGTTACACGGTAAGAATCGAATCCATTAATTTCATATAATATATATTGCAAAATAAAAAAGTACAAAGAACCTACCACTCTCCAAGGGAGGATATCTCAAATAATCAAAGCCTGATCCCAAAGTCGCAGTCCGGACAAACAGGAAAGTCTTTACCCAATTCTTATCATCTCCAGAATCCAGGTTAGTAATTAATGGAGACATTTTCGATTTTATTCTCAAATTAAAACGACCATCAACAGGGTTTTTCATATGATAAACTGCCTTGATATCATTAATAGTAATTACAAGATTATGTTTAGCACATAAATTTTCAATAGAATGGACAAGTTTCCAAACCATTGGCATAATCTGAAAAGGTGACACCTCCATAGCACGAATGGTATCAATCATCAAGGGAGTAAAAGGTAACTTACAGCCTGCTTTGAACGCCCATTCAAAAATACAGAACCAGCCAGGTGATACCAGTTAGCCCTGACCAGGACAAGACTCGGGGATCCATACCTCGGTAGATTCGGGAATTATTTTCTTCTCCTTAGAATCTTGTCATAGTTTGTTTTTAGTAAATTCTCCTCAGGGAAAGAAGAATCCAGAGATTGAAGAGCAGTAAAAACAGAATCCTGATACTTGAACGCCACAAAGACGAAAGCGGCAGGAGGGTCAATTTCCCTTACCTCCTCCTCTTGGATGTCTGTGTGTTCAGGCTCAACAGCAGCAGCAGCTCTCTGGGATGCATGACGTTTTTTGGCTCCCATATTTCTAAGTGTTTGATTTATTATGATTGAAATTGTTGAGAAAATACAAAATAGCAGAACATGATTACTGAGAAGAAGGGAAGAATTTCAGAAGAATTTCAGAGGAATATTCAGCAAAGAAAGTGGAGGAAATTTGGTGAAAAATAACCTTGCCCTAAATACCGTATTTATAGGAGATGAATAACGGCATGAAAAACCTAGGAATTGCAAAACTGTCAGCATGATATCATTTAGCCGTTGCGGTGTTCAACGGTAAGTAGGAGTCTAAGAGTCTTTGAATAAATATGACTCTTCTTATTGTTTAACCGGTAAAGTTGACATCTCACCCCTGGCCGGATCAAAGACGGGTAAAATGTCAAGGGGCAATTGTTAGGCCAGTTAGCTCGGTTCGACCATAACTTGGCGACTTAACAAAGTGATTGATCAAGACAAGGACCGGACAAATCTAACTGTTATCCAGCTGTTGAGAAATATTATAACAATCAGGCCACTAAATCCTGGAAGAAGAGCCTGATGGTTGGTATGGAATAGCTTGGCAAAGTATTGAAGCAGGCTGGATTAAGAAGATAAACAGGAAATATAATTGTATAAGTAAAATAACCGTGCCCTATTCTCAAGGAAGACCAAGTCCAAACTTAAAACTATATAATCTATGAATTTGGACGGAAAGAAGAGGAAAGGCTATGAATTGGTTGAGATTGGAACGGGTCAAGCGAGTAAATAGGGAGCATGCCCTATTAATCCGGCAACAGTTCCTATAATGGAGAAAGACGTTGAAGAAAAAGGCAACGGTAGCATTTGTAGAACTATAAATAGCAAAATCTAATAATTGTAAGGGCATTCAATTTTAGTCAATTATTTTTACACCTTATCTCTTTCTACTCTTGAATATTCAGATTTACATACAATATTGTACTCGTCTTATCAAGATAATAAAAACGTTATTCCTTATACTTAATTCTTCCTTTGTTATTTACTCATATTATTCCAGATATATAGAACTAGATACCCTGATCACTATATTATCAAGCCGGATTCTTTCCAGCAAAATCCTGCTAAAAAACCCAATAATAAAAATATCCAAACAAAATACATGTAACGATAAAAATAGCGTACCTCCCTCACATCTGCCAAGGCACCTGCCAAAAGGCTGACTCAGTGATCCACTGAAGCAACCGCCTGGGTAGCAGTTTCATCAGGGTCAAGGGTGAGCAAGATATCTGACTTGGAAGCAACATAATCCCTGATCTTTACCCTAGCGGCCTCCATATTATCCACCCTGGCTTTCACTTCCCTGACTGGGGCAGATACATCAACATCTTCAATTTTTCTTTTCTGGGCTACAGAACTTGTTTCAAAAGAGGCAGCAGGAATGGTAGTGACCTTGGAAGCAACAGGCAGTTAGGATAAATCAATAACGGGCTCAACATCTCCACTTTCCTGATATGCTTCCTCCTTGATCTTAGCCAACCTGGCTGAGAGGTCAGCCATACCAAATCTGGCAAGGCGAGTAGATGACCTGGTAGCTACAACACGAAACACTACATTAGCAATATAAACTAAACATCACCAAGAAGCCAGAGTAAGAAGAAAAAAGGAAATAAGATAGACTTACTGCCTGAAGTGGAAGAACTAACAGCCTTTGAAGGTTTATCCACCCTGGCAGTACCATCGGCCTTCAGTCAACGAGGAAGATGGCCAGCCCCGCAACAAAGAGGCGAAGACCTCTCTAAAGTAGGAATAGCAAGGAAAGCAGAAAAATTTGCAGTGGGATACTCAATTTCAGTAACGCAATCATCAACTGCACACATAAGAGGTATGATTCAATATATATTTTATTTTATTTTTTACTAATGAATAAAACATGCAGGATAAAAGAAAAGATAAAAAACTCACTAGCAACACAAGCTTCGTAATTAAGATATGCCGGATCAGGACCCACAGAATTGGTCCTGACAAACATGTATCCAACAGCCCAGTTCTTGTCATGGCCACTATCCAGATTACTCATAAAGGGATTAGTAGAAGCCCTGACCTTAAAACTTATACGGCCAGGACTATTGGTTTTGACAGCATAGCAGGCTTTCAGATCGCCAAGAAAAAATGAGATATTGTTCTTTTTACAGAGGTGCTCAACAGAACAGACCACCTTCCACACCATGGGCATCAACTGATAAGAAGGCACACCAATTTCCTTAATAACCTCAACCATAAGAGGGGAAAAGGGAAGCTTACAACCTGCCCTGAAGGCCCAGTCATGAATACAGAACCAACCAGGACACGCCCAGTCAGCCCTGATAGGAGAATTCTCAGGGATCAAGAGTTCAGAAACAGCAGGAATGATCCCCTTATCCTTCAGTGCCTTTTCAAACTCAGGCTTCAAATGATTTGGGAGAGACTAGTCATCTTTCAAGGCCTTCGTGGGCTTGAATTGGAAATCGCCGTGAAAAATTGAGATCATCTCCAAAGGAGAATCACTTGGATTATCAACCGCAGAAGGTTGAGCAACAGAAGATGAAGGCAAGTTTACAAAAGAAGTTTCCTCAGGATTCTGGGGAGGTGGAGTCCCAGGAGTCACCACCCTGGTAGATTTCTTTTTCGCAACCATTATTGAAAGATTACAAAAATTAATTGAAGATTAAAAAACTGGAAGTTAAGGAAGATTGAAGAAGAAGATTATTAAGAGAGAGCAAAGCAGATTTTTCTGATGAAGATTAACTTAATGAAGTGAAGGAGTATTTATAGCAGGTAAAATTAAGGTTTCAACCGCAAGTTGGATGGATAATCATTGCAGAGGTTGCAGTAAAAATACACGTGTCATGAACTAAGCAAAATAGCCGTTACAGGAGCTGATTAGGCACAATCCAACCGTTCAGTAATTTTCCAAAGATTTAAGTTATCTCCTTAATTTTTGTCCTGACACATCGAAAATAAGGAGATAAGGGGCAATTGTTAGGCCTGGAACTTCGCAGACATCCCTGATCAATGTCTTACCTTAGCCTGACTATCAGGGTGCAAGGACGTCAGGCTGTCAAGACACATGAAGATGGGCGCCAGGCCATGGAGAGGACAACGGTCAAAATATCAAGACGATATTAGACCAAGAAATCACATTACAAGAGGAATACATATGCAGTATTAATTAGGAAGATCTCGCAATTAAAGCAGCAATTAAGGACGTAATATTGAGAATTATTGCGGGTAATTAAGGAAAATATTCCGCATTAATACCATGATCAAGCAGCCATTCAACTGGTGACTATATAAAGAATGTTTGGGAATCATTTAAAGGAAGACAACACAAGACAAGATAGAGCATACAATATTCTCATACAACTCTTAGATACTTACGTCCCATTGTGCTAAATACATAATACAATAGTGAAATCCTCTCCTGGCTTGGTGCCCGTGGTTTTTTCCCATTCAAGGGTTTTCCACGTACAAAATTCTTTGTCTTCTTATTGTTATATTTATCGTATTTATATCCTTATATTCCACCTTGACAACCTGACCTACGGACTAACTAGAGCTAGTTAACCCTACCTAAATCTACTTTAACCTGATTTAGCCTTGCGCAAAATCCAAACAAAACAGCTACCATTTTAGGATCCCTGGTCGTGTACACGTTTTTTACGTGGTTCACAATCAGTTAGGAGTCACTGTACACGTTAATGTGGTTGATTTGCATTTCTAAGGCTAGTTGGAGTCCTAAGATTAGGGCCTCGTATTCAGCCTCGTTATTCGTTGCTTTGAACTCACACCGTACTGCCTGTATTATCTGTTCCCCCTGAGGTGAATTCAGGACCAGCCCTACCCCTGCTCCCTTTGTGTTGGATGCCTCATCAACATGTAATTCCCCGACCTGCTCCCCTTTAGCCTCACTTAGGGTCAAGATTTCACTGTTGGCTTGTTCTTGAAGGATGGGGCTAAAGTCTGACACGAAGTCAGCTAGGGCTTGGGACTTTATGGCTGTTCGGGGTTCAAATTTTAGGTCGTACCCACTTAGGTGGACAGACAATTTAACCATTCTCCCTGACAGTTCGGGTTTCCTCATTATGGTTCTTAGGGGTAGTTGGTCACGACTGAAATTGTATGTGACTCAAAATAGGGACGCAATTTGTACGAAGCAGTAACAAGTGATAGAACGAGTTTTTCTAGAGATGTGTACTTGGTCTCTGCAAGTAACAGAGACTTGCTTATATAGTATACTGGTTTCTGCATACCCTCGTGCTCTCGAACCAGTACAGCGTTTACAGCCGCCTCCGTTACAGACAAATACAAGTATAGTGGTTCTCCATGTTCTGGCTTAAAGAAAAGAGGAGGGGTGCTTAGGTACTGCTTGAGTTCCCCAAACGCCTTTTCATGCTCCGGCGTCCATTCAAACTTCTGGCACTTCCTCAGGATGTCATAGAATAGTCGGCACCTGTCTGAGGACCTTGATATGAACCGGTTTAGGGCTGCTACCCGTCCTGTGAGCCTCTGTATGTCCTTTGGCTTTTGAGGAGATTCTAACTGGAGTACTGCTTTGATTTGCTCCGTGCTAGCCTCTATCCCTCTTTGCGTCACCAAGTACCCCAGGAGTTTCCCCGAGGAGACTCCAAAAGTGCATTTCAGGGGGTTCAGCTTCATATGGTATTTTCTGAGGATCGAGAAGGTATTTTCCAGGTGGGACATGTGTTGTTCTGCCTTCTCGGATTTGACTACCATATCGTCAATGTAGACTTCCATTGTTCTCCTTATCTCCTCCTTGAACATTCTGTTCACTAGGCGCTGATAGGTGGAACCAGCATTTTTGAGGCCAAAAGGCATCACATTGTAGCAGTATAGGCCTCTGTTAGATCTGAAGGCTGTTTTCTCCTAATCCTTAGGGTCCATTTTTATCTGGTTGGACCCGCTCCAGGCCTCAAGGAATGTAAGTAGCTCATGCCCTGCTGTTGCGTCCACTATGGAATCGATGTGCGGCAGGGGGAACGGGTCTTTTGGGCAAGCTTTGTTAAGATCTGTGAAATCAACACATATTCTCCACTTGTTGTTCTTCTTGGGTACCACCACAACATTCGAGAGCCATTCTAGGTAGTTAACTTCCCTGATCTTGCCTACTGTTAGGAGGTTGTCTACCTCCAGGTTTATCACCTCGTTCCATTCAGGAGCAAATTTCCGCCTTTTCTGCTGTACTGGAGGGAAGTTGGGGTCTACATTTAACCGGTGTGTAATTACACTTGGATCTATGCCAATCATGTCGCTATGGGACCAGGCGAAACAATCCATGTTAGTGCGTAGAAATTCAATTATCTGCTCACGGATGTTATCTGCACAATCAGCTCCCACCAAAGATTGTTCTTTTGAAAGCGTAGGTCCAGGACTACTTCGTCGAGTTCCTCCTGGGGAGGTGCGATATACTCCCTACGGGCCACAGTTCTATAATTGCTATCTTTGGACCATTTGATTGGGTTTCAGCGCGTTCTTGTAGCAATCCCGAGCGATATTTTGATCTCCCCGTATCTCTTGTACCCCCCCCAGGGTGTAGGGAACTTCAGGCTCTGATGCTATATTGATGGTACTGCTTTCATTTCATTGATCCAAGGCCTGCCAAGTATCACGTTATAAGTTGACGGACCATCAATGACCAAGTACCGTACCTGTTTGTTCATACCCCTTGCAAAGGTAGGAATCACTATTTCTCCAAGGGATTGTTTATTTTCTCCGCTGAAGCCTACCAAGGGTACTGCCTTGTGCACCAGGTCTTTCTCGCTGAACCCCATGTTCTTCAAGGTTTCCAGCATTATGAGGTTCACAGAGGTTCCCGTATCTACCAATATCTTTTTAACAAGGCAGTTCCCTATGGAAAGGGTAATGATCAAGGCGTCATGGTGGTGTTCTGCCTCATCGGGTATGTCTGCCTTGTCGAATGAGATTGGTAAATCTGTCTCACGACCCGAGGGAGAACTCTGGTTTATCTCCTTTAGTTTCGGTTGCATGGCGTTTTGCTGCTGAATAAGTGAGACCACATATTTCCGATCCTCCTGTGATGACGCTCACGACCTTTGAGTAAGGTGGAGGTGGGGATGGTTGGGCCTGTTCAGCAGTATTGACCTTTCCAGATTTCGCTCCCTTGAAGAGCGGGTGATCCACGCATCCAGCACTGTAGAGGTGCTTTACTTCCTTTCGTAGTACTACACAATCTTCTGTATTGTGGCCAATATCGTTGTGGTATTCACACCTTTTGCTGGCATCTCTTCTGTCGTTCTCCCTAGGGGTAGGCGTCTTGAGCCACATGGCCCTCTGCCCCAGTTCCCTGATTACCTTCAATACCCCGGCAAGTCCAGTGGTGAAACCATACTCGCTGAGCTTAGGTGGAGCCTCGGTGCTTTCCGTTTCTCCTGAGACTTTGTTCAATGTGTCCTTGCTGTAGGGTTTGGCTCTTTCGTTCTTCTTCTTCTTCGTTGTGATTTTTCTTCTGGACGACTCTGTTCCGTACAGGTCCCTTCTATCCTAATCCTCCTCTAGACGATAAGTAGCCTCTGCCATTTACTTGAGTTCCTCAAAGGTGGCACATGGGTGCTTAGTGAGATCCTTGTACAAATCAGAGTCGCGATGTAGTCCTCTTATGAAGGCATTGACTGCTGTAGTTGGGTCGCACCTAGGGATAGATATTTTTTCCACATTGATCTGGCGATATAATCCCTGGTGGACTCCTCGAACCTCTAGACGATCCGGTATAGATCACTGGATAATTTTTCTGGCTTGCGACTGCTTGCGAATTGCTGATTGAAGACGTTTACCAACCCTGCAAAGCTGGAAATAGACATGTTGGGAAGGTTAACAAACCACTGGAGTGCGGCTCCTAACAAGGTGGAACTGAATCCTTTACACATACATGCTTCCTTTTCAGGCCCTATTGCTGCAACCACCGTCATTTTCTGTTTTTACTAGTAGATATGCCCTAGCGGATCCTTTGTTCAATCATAAAATGTCATTGTTGGCGTGGTGAATCCCTTTGGCATGCTGACAAGGGCAATGCTGTCCACAAACGGGGAATCCGCATAGCACTCCAGGGTTGCCACGTCCATGGGACGTGGTAACCCTGGAACCTTGCTGAGTAGGGAGCAGACATCCTGTAACTGTTGTTCTACATGGCTTCCTACCCCCATACCCTGGTTGTGGGGTACTGAGTAGACCCCATATGGATTTGGTGTTCCTCTTGGCATGTAAGGAGGTACCATGTAGCTTCCAGGTAATGGTGTTGAGTTCACAATAGGCCTGAACTGGCCGCCTGGAGTATATGGCATATAGGAGGACATTCTGGGGTATGCGTTTCTTGCTGTTTGTTCCCTTGGACTGCTCCCTGGTACCACGAGCGTACTGCTGGTTCTTGATATGGGATCTGGAGTCAGTGCTCCTAATCCCACAGGATTGAGTACCATGGGGTACGTTTGCGGCACCCTTGGTGGTAGTGGAACCCCTGGTGGTTGGATTGTATCTTGGGTGGCCACTGTTCCTGCTGGATATACTTGTTCGGGTGGAGTGGTTACCCCTGGTGGTAGCATATCCATATCGAGCCTGGTTACGAACTAGCTTTTACGGCAGTAGCCTCCCTGAGTACTACCTGGCATTCCCCTGGCCGAGTGTTGACCTTGCCATCTGCTGGGTCGTTCCCAGGGGTGACACTGCATCTATGTTCTCCTACAAGGACTGGTTGTCCCTTTGGAGCCCTATTGCCGCCTTCTGTAAGGATGTCATCCCTTGGAGCAACTGCTGTACCGGATCCGTTTTTTATGCTCCTGGGAGACGAGATCCTATCAGGTGTCCTGGTGATCCTGGGCGCTGCGGACTCCCATCCCTATTAGGCTTGGGCACAGGATTGATAACTGGTGATTTGCCAGCCTTCCTTGCTCCCAGATTTGTGATTTGGGGGGAGGGGTAAGGAGGCTTTGCTGATACTTGGGGCTAAGCCTGGCCTGGAGTCACTCTGGTGGTAGGGGCCGCCATTGTTGGAACACCGGAGGTTGCTGGCGTCGCCCGTAGTACTGGATTGTGCACTGATATACTCATCGGATCTGATACGTTCTGTTTGGATCCGGACATGATCAACTATAGAGATGTTAGGATATTTAGAAAAGAGGTATTTTAGCCAAGATTTAACCACAATGCCCCACGGTGGGCGCCAAATTGTTTTGGTAAGATTTTACCGACTAAAGATTTGTGAGTCAATGCGGCTATTCCAATTAAAATGCGTTATTAAAACCTTAAGTAGATCAGTAGAAAGAACATAGCAAGAACGAAAATAAACAACTAGTACGAAAGAGAAACAAACGAAAAGAAAGAGAGACAAACGACACAATCAAAATGGTGACGCGGTAAACGCAAAATGTGGAATAAATCGCGGGGGGAATGGTATCCCACCAATGATCCACTGGTATTAATAGTATTCGAGGGTGAACCTAGCTGGAATGATCAGGAGGTACGCTGTGATCTCCAAATGACTAAGTACAAATGATATGAACGATGTACAAAATTCTAAGTGTGTTAATGATGTTGATTGTTGCAGATGATGAGTGATATTTCTTCGAGTGGAGTGAATGAGGGATGAAGAATACCTTAAATCTGATGTTTGTCGCTCTTTTATAGCCGTTCTTGGGGTGGTTGCACGTGCTCCTAAATTTTCTCAACCATATGCTCCACTTCCTATGAAATAGGAAGTGGTTGCTGACTTTGTCAAAGCTCCTGCTGATCTCTGTAATGTTTTTGCAGACCATTTCAATGTTCCTGTTGACCATTTCAATGTTCCTGTTGACCATTTCAATGTTCCTTCTGGCTTTTTGCTACTTAATTCAAACGTGGCCTTTGTATCACTTGAATGTCTAGGTTCACCCCCTCTGTTCTTCCTTGTGTCTAGCAGCCTACTGCCTTGTTATTGGTCCGTATGCCTTTATTTTATCCAATCGCGAGTTGCCACGTCATGGTGAGAATGAGAGGGTATTTTTACCCATACAATATCTTGATGGCCATTCAATCACAACTTTAGAGGCACACCACACCATGGTTTGCCGACTATGCTAACTACATTGTGGGAGGAGTCCTTCTTCCAAATTTGAACTACAATCAAAGGAAGAGATTCTTGTTTGAAGTGAAGAGGTACTTTTGGGACGATCCCAATCTTTACTAGGAGTGTAGCGATGGAGTTTATCAAAGATGCATACCTCAATGGGAGGTTCAAGATGTTTTGGAGGGATGTCATTCATCTCCTTACGGAGGACATCATGGAGCACGAAGAACTATTGCTAAAGTCCTTCAATCGGGCTTCTTTTGGCCTACCATGTTTGAAGATGCTAGAGAGTTTATTCTCCATTGTGATCCATGCCAAAGAACCGGGAACATTTCTTAGAAAAATAAGATGCCACAACGAGGAATATTAGAGGTAGAAATTTTCGATGTATAGGGAATTGACTACCAAGGACCATTTGTATCATCTCAAGGAAACAAGTACATTCTTGTAGCCGTTGACTATGTATCAAAGTGGGTAGAAGCAATCGCTACTCCAACCGATTATGCCAAAACAGTCACTAAATTTCTCAAGAAAATTATCTTCCCAAGATTTGGAGTTCCTAGGGCAATCATTAGTGATGGAGGAACACATTTCCATGAAAAGAAGCTCACATCCCTTTTGGCAAAATATGGTGTTCAACATAGAACCGGCTTGGGATACCATCCTCGAACAAGCGGTCAAGTTGAAGTTTCAAATAGAGAGATCAAACAAATCCTTGAGAAGGTTGTCAAAAAGACTCGTAAGGATTGGAGTATAAATCATGATGACACTCTTTGGGCTTATAAGACGTCCTATAAGACTCCCATAGGAGCCTCCCCTTACAAGCTAGTCTATGGAAGGGCATGCCATTTGCCAATTGAGCTCGAATACAAAGCTTTTTGGGCAATCAAAGCTCTCAACCTTGATCTTAAGCCAAGTGGGCAAAAGAGGATAATGCAAATCCAAGAGTTGGAGGAATTCCGACTACAATCCTATGAGAATGCCAAGATCTACAAGGAAAGGACAAAGTTGCTTCATGATAAGAGAATCAAGCAAAAGGCCTTGCACAAGGGAGACAAAGTCCTTTTATTTAACTCCCGATGATACGTGCATTTTATATAGTCTTTTTAGCCTATTTTATGCACGTATTTCTGTGTTTTTATCGTAGTTTTATGCTACGAAATGCCCCGAATATGCTACTTTGGTGTATTTTGTCTTAATTGCAGGAATGAACCAGAAAGTAGCGAAATCAAGCCATTTACCGTCCGTTTAGCATGCATTTGGAGGAAGAGATGATTTGGAGCGGGGAATATTGCTGTCTTGGGATGCGTGAAGGTGTTTCGGGCGCTAAAAGGATAAGTCAAAGTCAATTAACGAGAATGATGAGCTGCTGAAGTCAAGATCCACTTGATCGAGTAGTTTCCCACTCGATCGAGTGGTTTTAGGTCCTTAAATAAGTCGATCGAGTGGTTAGTTTACTCGATCGACCAGTTCTTCATATAGCCTTACTCGATCGAGCACATTCTTAGTCGATCGAGCAGGTTTTGAGTCAAGTTCACTCGATCGAGTGATTTAGCTACTCGATCGAGTGGATTTATTTGACGGGTTGGGCTTTTGAGCTTTAATTCGTTATTAGGTTTTATAAACTCGCTTTTCCTATAAATAGGAAGACGAGAGATGAGATTAGGGGCTTCTTCTCTCTAATTACTTTCCTTACATTACTTTTACACTCGCTACTTTTGCTCTTGTTCTTTTAATTAGGATTAATTTCAGTAATTCTTCTTCCCTTATTCTCTTTTAATGCTTATTTCTTCTTTAATTATTGTCATTGCTTATTTTATTATGAGTAGCTAATTCCCCGTAGTATGTTAGGATTAGGGAAGCCGTGGTAGCGATGTTTTAACTGACTTGAATAGGTTAGACTTGCGATAGGAATTGTATTAGGCAATTTAATTGTTATTCGGTCGAATGAATGCATGCAGGAGACCATAAATATAGTTAACCCCGACCTAGATCGAAAGATTGGAAGGGAAGGCTTGCTTAATTACAATAGGGTATTGCAGTGAGGGCGAAAGTTAAGCTGTTTACGCTCTAGGGCGGTTTAAGGACCGAAAGGTGACGACCATAGCTCTTCTTATCAATAGTTTAATCACCTCAAGTATTCCGATAGTATAAGATCCGATAGCTGCCACGGTGGACCGACTCTTAGCATACTACCCTTCTCCTTTTGTTAATTTCTCTTTTTCATTTCCCTCGCTTTAGTCTCTAGTTAGTTAAATCAATTCAAACCCCCAATTGTGACATTTAACAGATAAATAGACAAATAGATAGTACACCGCCTCCCTGTGGAGATCGACCCTACTTACCGCTGACTTCTGTTAGCAGTAATCTAGGTATTTTATTTTTGGTACGAAACGACAGCCCCCAATTGTGACATTTAACAGATAAATAGACAAATAGATAGTACACCGCCTCCCTGTGGAGATCGACCCTACTTACCGCTGACTTCTATTAGCAGTAATCTAGGTATTTTATTTTTGGTACGAAACGACAGTATCACCCGATATCGACTTTTTCCCGGGAAGTTGAATTCTTGGTGGATGGGTCCCTATGTGATCACCGAGGTAGGAAAATATGGAGACTTTGAGATAAAGTCGGAAGAAGGGAACAAAATCAAAATCAATGGCCAAAGGTTGAAACCGTATTATGAAGGAGCATTCATTGGAGAATTCGAGGTCATCGAACTCGGACCTCCCCCTCCATGAGAAGACCATCAAAGAAAGAGAGTTTGGTGGAGTCCTCTCCAAACCACCATTTGTAAATATACTAACTCTTCTTACTTGTATTTTTAACTGTATTGCATTTTAATAAGAAGCATGATTCTTGACATGAGAGTAGGTGAGGGAGGGTCACTAACCCTTTTTGATAAATGAAGGATTTAGAAATTCAAGTGTGGGGAAGCACTCTTATCAATTGAGGAAGAAGAAGACCAAAGAAAGAGATTCCCATGGGCAGACCTGAGCCCGTGAGAAAAACAGGCAACCCGAGCGTCCCAGTATGGATCCGAGCGTCTTGGGCATAATCTGAGCGTCCAGGGTGCGATCCGCTCGTCTTGGGGTACCTGGAAGTTGGAGAACCTTCACTGACTATGCACCGGAGCGTCTCCAAAATAAGACGCTCGTCTCAAGCAAAGACGCTCGTCTCATTGGAAATCCGCGCGTCCTGGCTACTTCCAAAATATGGGATTTTACTCTGACTATGGATCCGAGCGTCCCGTGGGCGATCCGCTCATCCCCTGGAGCTGTGATCCGAGCGTCCTATGCTCAATCCGCTTGTCTCCCTGTCGTCCTGCTCTTCTATTTTCTCGACATTTATAAACTCCCCCCACCACACATTTCATGACACCTCACTCCTTTCTTCCTCTATAAAACATAAAAACCCATCTCATATAACCCACAAGACATCAAAAGCACCCACTTCTCTCTCTAATTCAAAAATCCCCAAAACCTAGGGTTTTCAAAAAGGACCCCAAATTACAAAGAACATCCTCATCAACAAATCAAATTCAAGATCTATTTCAAGATGAGACCAACAAGGTCCTTACCTAGAGAAAAGAGGAGGGCTAGAAGAGTGATTGGAAGTTCCTCAACTTCCCACCTCAACACTCTAAGAAGAGACAATGAAAAAGTTGTGATCCCACCATACCCCTTCCAATACCAATCTTACAACCACCTGAATCCTTTCATCCTCCCTAGGGATGATTTTGTTACGGGTATACTACAAGACATGCATCTACGGCAATATGAGGCCAATGTGGATAACTACTATGCTTTGTATCCTCAATTCCACCGATTGGCCCGGAAAGGATACATTAGTGAGGAGGGAATGCTTCCCTCTTGGGCCCAAATGAATATCCTCTTTCCGAATTCGAAAAACGCCAATGGTGGAGCGCATTATCAAGAAGAAGAAGAGGGTGAAAAATCGAGTGGTGGTGATACAGTGGAGTTAAGTAGTGAGGAGGATGAATTCATGGACTTTCATGATAGTGATGCATCAAGAGAACCTTGGGATAGCGACTTCGGAGAGGATGATGACAACCTTTGAGGAATACTTCATGAGCTAGGTGGAGCGGGCATGACGCACCCACCAAGGCCAAAGTGAAGTCTTTCTTTTCCCCCTCATTTCAATTTCATGACAAGAATTTCATGTTTTGTTAACTTATTTCACAATTAATTGTTTCATTCTTAGGTGTCCTCATAAAAAGAAGGACTATTATTCCACCTAGGCAACATTTGGGTGATGATAAATTAATTGCTCCCACCATGTAAAATCCAAAATGACCATGCATTCTTATATTAGCTTGCATAATTTCCTATCGTATTGGCCATTGAGGACAATGCCCATACTATTGTGGGGAAGGAAAATTCTAACATGAGTTATAAACCACAAAAATGATAACTAAATTAATATTTGTATTAAGAAGGATTTCCTTGGTACAAATCCTTGAGGAGAGATTCTACTCTTGAATCTTGTTCATCCATTAGGAAAGCTCAAAAACTAAGTAAGGTAGGAGACCTTACTAATGCCCTTATAACCGAAACTACAAATGTAAGGAACCGTTTTTCTTCACTCTTGTATTTGTTTTGCATGCATAAGATCTTGAATTAATTTTATGCCTAAATTAATTATTCACATATTCTATATGTAAATTAAAATTAGATTAATGAATCCCAACAAGAAATTGAAAATCTTTGAAAAATACAAAAACATGTCTTTTTATTTCATAAACATAAAAACCATAAAAATTTGAAAAATGCAAAAAACCAAAAACATGTTCATTTCCTTTGTAGTGTAGTCTTGTATATATTGTATATACTTGTTTGTTTGCTTGTTTGTTTATCCGTTTTTATATTGATCCACTACGCCACATCCGAGACATGAGGATATTGAAGACCGCATGGTATGATCTTTCCAATCTCATTTTTTCCTCTTTATGTTAATGACTATGTGGCTTTATTTTGATTGATGCGGTATAAACAATGTGATTATAGGATTGGATTTAGATTATTTGGCATACTAGTTGGTAGAAGCATATGCATTAGGTTGTAAAAATGTTAGTTGCATCATGGCATATAGTTGCATTTAGGAAAATGTTTTGTGAAAACATCTATTTGGGAAGCTTGACAAGTGTAAATAAAGCCCTTGTATGTACTTTTTCTTCTTAAGACTTTGCTTGTTAGAATACTTGTAAAACACCCTAGGATGTGTCACGCTAGTATCCTTTGACCCATGGATTAAAGCCTAGTCAAGAGTACCTTGTGGTGTGATAACTCCTTAGCTACCGTTTACTCCAAGGTGACCCTTGAAACCATGCAACCATCTTCCATGTTCTACCGGATTTTTCTCAATTAAAGGGAATGGCCACAAAATTGTTCAAATTTGAGTTCAAGAATTGGAATGAATGTCATAAAGTTTGCAATTGCATCAAAGAAAAGAGGAGTAACAAAAATGAAAACTCATATGCTTCAAATATAAGCACCCGCACTACAAATGGGGTGACTTTAAAAATGTTCAAAAGAAAATGCAAGAAAAAGTTGAAATTGTCAAGTATTGAAATGCCAAACATCAAAAGAAATGGCAAAAATAAAATGTTCTCAAATATCAAATGCCACAAGAAATTGGGGGGAAATAACATCAACAAAGGCAAACTCCCATATGAAAGTCAAATACTATCGATCCCTTTTCCATCTAATCCACTTTCTTGCATGGTAGAGAGGGGACGACCCTTCTTCTTGTCTAGGCAAGAAGGGGAATTCCACGATCCTCCAGTGTTTCTAACACCATAGGGAGTCTACTCTTGATGAAAACATTTAACGATTGAGGACAAAGGTACCCTAGCATGACACAACTTGGAGGTGATTTATTGGTATCCTTCTAGGCTTAGTAGTTTGAAGAAACCGTATCTATGATGGAGTGTGTACCCTTAGATTGCTTCCCTTGTAGATAATTTCCTCCACTTAGATGAGGAAAGTGGCTATTCATTTTTGTAGATGCATCCATTACTTGTTTTGTATGCTTTAATGCTTGGATGTATCGCCGTTTTGGCAAGCCCCACCTTGCCTTGCAAGAAGGCATCCTACCTCATGGTTGTCTCGTTGTGAGTTGAAGGGGCGGAGTGAGACCCGCTAAATGTCTCATATCGGCTATTTTAGTAGGTTAGCTTAAATAAGGGTTCTAGTTTTTGTTACATCTTTACTCGGTACGAGCAAAGGTTCGGTTTGGGGATGTTTGATGTGACTCATATTTGAGCACATTTAATCCCCGAATTTAACTCGTTCCTATGCTTTATAGTGCATAATTGGGTCATTTACTATCTTTTGTTCCCCATTTTGCGTATTCTTTGAGGTTTTGTACCCTTGGCAGGAAAGGAATGCTAACCTTGTATTTACATGGCGAAATGGGGCTAAATTGATCGCATCAAATGACCAAGAATCAAGGAGAAGACAATACTAGAAGGCCTATATAGATAATATATTAGATTGGGCAATGACGAATAGATCCTTTCATCCTCAACAAGATCCCCGCGGATTAGTGAGGAACGAAGACAAAAGAAGCTGTCTGACCCAGGATCCGAGCGGATCACAGACGATCCGAGCGTCTCCCTTCACCACCATCCGAGCGTCCCGTGCTGAAGACGATCGTCCTAAAGCAAGAAGTTCTGAGCGTCTCCCCTGACAATCCGCTCGGATCAAACTCCAGAGAGCCCGTGCCTATTCTCAAGACGCTCGCCCCGTGCCAAGACTAGCAAAACGGAAATGCTCATTTCCTTGGAGAGGAGCATTTCCTCAACTTTTCTTAAGTACTTAATAGTCATTTAAGCCCTTAGTAACCCTAATTTATGTACCTAATCTTTAGTATAAATACCTCATTGTACTACTTAGATTATCATCTTCTCTTAATCAAATCTTATGCTCTCTTAATACCTTTTTAATTAAGTTTTAATCATTCTTGAATCTTCTAATCAACTCTTAATCTAGTGTTAATACAAATCCCAATACTTAATATTTCCTTAATTTCTCTATTGTTCATCATTTATTTTGGGCAATTAGAAGATCATTTGGGTTTATTGGGAGATTGACAACCTTCCATCAATCATCAAGTACTTCTATTATTCTTTGCATTATTATTTTGGAATCTCCATAGGTATAACTCTCTTAATCCTTGCTTAAATTATTGTTAATCATTTTCATTCATTCATCATGTTTTGCCTTGTTAATGTGATTGACAACCTTGTTAGCATGTTAAACTTGATAATGAGTGATTAGTTTCTTTAGCTAGGGTTAATGGGTAATTAGGGGAAACCAACATGGGGAATGATTCATGCTTAATCTAATATTTTTTCATAATTAATTTGCTTGCTTGTTGTGATTTCAACTTATGCACATGTTATGTTTGATGAAATGCGAGCCTATGAATCCTTGCATTTTTTACCCATCACCTATCTTTTCAATGAGGCTTGTAAGACGTAAACCAACTTGAGCCTCATTGGACCATGCATAGAAGTTGAATAGGAGGAGACTAAGTCGACTTGTAGGTGTTGTACAATCTAATCAATTCGGCTCCAGGACCTAAATCTTCCTAGGGATTGTAAGATATACACTAACTCGATCCCATCACAACAATAATTTCTTGCTTATAACTTGAGAATATGTTTGTATGATCAACTCCCATGAATCCCCTATGAACCCATGATACCCTAGTGCTCTTAATCAATTGTTTACACCTTCATTTTATTTACCTTGATTTGTTTTTATTGTTGATTAGTTTTAATTGATCTCCTACCTCAACCCCAAATTGAGACACCCTAAGAGACGACCATTTACAATTGAAAATCCTACATCAATTCCCGTCCCTTGGGATCCGACCTTTACTTGCCTCTATTAAGAGTAGTTGGTGAAGTTATAAATATTGTTTTGGTTAGGTAACTTTTGACGGCGAGTAATAACCTAACATCACCAACATCTTAACTATCTCATCTATACACATGTTCTCTGCCCTGGCATACAACGCTATTCTCTTTGGCGGCATCTTGAAACTATATAAGAAAAGGTAAACATGAACACACATCTCATATCTCAAAACACAAAAACGGCCTATACAGCACCTACTCGATCGAGTTGCCCATTTACTCGATCGAGTGCCTCGACTCCAGAACATGACCAGAAAGCTCCCAAAAACATACTCGATCGAGCCAACAACCCACTCGATCGAGTTGACTTCACTCGATCGAGTGCCTTATCCTACTCGATCGAGTGCCCAAAAACGGACTTCTGCCCAGAAATGAAAAACTACCTACTCGATCGAGTTACACCCACTCGATCGAGTCACTCACCTACTCGATCGAGTGCCCCCCACTCGATCGAGTCATGTAGACTCGTATACTACCCGCATGTTACAACTCACACTTCCAACTATTGAAACTTTTATGAAAAACGACAAACAAACAAACACACACACACACACACACACACACACACACATATATATATATATATATATATATATATATATATATATATATATATATATATATATATATATATATATATATATATATATATATATATATATATATATACG
The DNA here is from genome assembly GCF_048544455.1 of Silene latifolia. Taxonomy (NCBI): domain Eukaryota; kingdom Viridiplantae; phylum Streptophyta; class Magnoliopsida; order Caryophyllales; family Caryophyllaceae; genus Silene; species Silene latifolia. The sequence continues at coordinate 77,364,071 of NC_133533.1, forward strand.
ATATCTCTTTGTACTTAAACAACAGTAACTTTCCTTCCATGTTTCTAATATGCCATGTTATAAATCAACTATCATGCCATTCATATATTCAACCAACAACATATATATTCATATCATCATCTTCCTTCACTATACATCTCTTATCCCCCACATACATGCATCCACCGATTCATACAACGCATTACTATATAGATACACAACATAAGATAAACACATAGCAATCCCGACACAAACCCCATAGTGACCGGTTCAAAGTTGTAAGGCGAGTTCGCAAGTTTAGGACGTCTCCCAAGTCTTTGCATTAACTCCTACAACTCCTACCCGGATTCATTTTAGTTTGACTCCCTATGTTCATTAGGTTCATTGGTTACAGGTTTTAAGATCGTCGCTCTGATACCACTTTGTGACACCCCCATACTCTAAGTGCCATACCAGGACCACTTAAGGTATGAGAACGCTCTGAAACGTACTTAAGAAATAATAAGTTGAAGTGATACAACCCACAAACCAAAACTGCTAAAAAGAAATACAAATGTTCTCCAAAATCCGAACGACTAAAATAACTAGTTCGAGACTGTAACACCCCCATTTATTTAGAGACATTCCCAAATAAATGGGACTGTTACCATCTCGGTTTTCCGAGGTAGTGAATAACAAAGTCCAACTCACCAAAGTACTTTAAATCAAAAATTAATGATTACATGTTTATTACAACTTAACAAACTAAGACTTAATATAAAATACAATACATCTCGCAGCGGAAATAAATAAAGTGATGTAATTGTTCTAGGTGATCTAAACTTCAACTATAGTCCAAGTCAAGCTCTCATCACAATGCTCCCAAGTCAGCTAACCTTTAGTACCTGTCAAATCTGCTCCCCATAAAACGGTTCACCGCAGATGTTCACGAATACACAGTCAACCGCGAGGTTGAGTAGGAATAAATACTAACAACAAAAATATATGATAACAATCCAATTCCTTTTTATATTGCACAACCCCCTGACAACGTGCTCCATCCTTTTACTTAGTACACCTCCCTTAACAAGGTGCTCACATTACATCATTCCAACCGAAGTTGAAGTATCCACCATCCCAACCGAAGTTGAGGTATCCACCATCCCAACCGAAGTTGAGGTATCCATCATCCTAGTATAAAACGGAGGTATCCAACACAAATGCCATGATCAACAACAATAGTAATCATCTAAGAACGAGTCTGAGGTATCCAATAATTACAACTTGAGATAACCAATAACCACAATATAAACCAATGACATATACTTCACATATGATAATTCATCCAACAAACATTATCGAGTAAAAGTTGAGTAGGATTTATCCCTACCTGGCAAGCAAGCACTCCAATTACGCAATCCAATAACTAAAGCAAACAAATCCGATTATAAACTCTTCACAATTTCCGTCACCTATATAATAATAACAATTACCACAATTATAATTACTAACTTTATTTATTTATTTATTTATTTATTTATTCTTCTTATTATATTAATTATTCAACCGACTCATTTATTTAATTATTACGATATTAAAGACCCTTTTATAACTAACCTGAGTCACCACCCGAATTATTTAATTAAAACCTGTCACAACAATATCCAACACCCAAAACCCTCGTCCAAAATAAGTACAAAATTTACTAACACCTAGTCAAACACGGTATAACCCGTGTCTCACACACCACCCAAAACCCGTATCACACGCCTTCCCACGACCACCACATGTCCTGCCTACCTTCTCCCTACACCACCGCCCATCCAAACACTCACTCACCACCCATCAAACCACCACCAGCAAACTATAAACCCACGCCCTAATCCACCCGACACCAACAACACCCCTCTGACACACCCACAAAACCCGTCCCAAAACACCACCTAACACCGCCTATGTTGCCACCTATAACCACCACTCAACTCCTCTATCCTCCCTCGACAAAAACCACCAAAAAACCCCCTAACCCAGACCATCAGCAACCACCAAAACCCCCCCGAAAACCGCCTGCCCAGAACACGACTACCTCCCCTATTTTCCTTGTTTACCGCCACCCCCAACACCAGCCGCCACCTGCCGCCACGCCAACACCACCACCGTGGTCGACTAAATACCCCCATCAGAACCCCACCTTACCCAGGTCAAGTCTCGGTCATTAGAGGGTTCAATTACCCATTTTAATCCCCCACGACCAAACCCGCATAACCCTTCTGACCAGCCACCTTTAGCCACCCCCAAAAACAACCCTATCAAGGTCCACGTTGGTCAAATAAGGTCAGGTCTTAATCTTGGCAGTCCAAGGTTACTCTAGCTCCAAATCCCGAGTCCTATGGTGGTCTAATTATCGAGTTATAATTGAAGGAAATGTAGATCTATATACATACTAACATACTCATATATGTTAAAATTAATTTGTCATAAAATTAAATGTGGATTTTATGCATGCAAACATTAATAAAATAAGATAAGAAAACATTTTCTCACCATAAGGATTTCGGTCATAATGGGCACTAACAAGATCTCCTTCTTGTTAGTTCTTGAGCTTTCCATTAATGGATGAACATTCTTGACTTCAAATTAGAAGCCCTCCAATTAGTAGCACCCAAGACAATCCCTTAATCCCACAAATAAACATGTACTAGATGTTTGTATTGTAGTTTACCTTAAAATCTATTACTAATACTCATATACTACTTCTAGTAATCTTAGTAATTTATATGAACAATTTAGATTATAATCTCATCTTTTTGATGAAAATAAAAGAGAGAGAAGAGAGGATACATGAACATTTGCATGTGTATTGAATGGTTGTGTAAGAATAATCATATAAAAGAACTAAAACTCCTCTTTTTGGAGTAGTAGAGCCGGCCCACTCAAGGCCAAAAGAGAGCATCTTGCTTTCCTTTTTGTCTTACCAATATTGTAGGTGTAAGGCTATGCAATAATAGGTATGATTATAATAATTTTAGGCATTAAAATAATACACCCACTATCCTCCACTATCTACAATATTTCGGTCCATATGTAAAATGGACTACCATTTTATTTTGTCAATTTGTCACTTGTCACACAATATGTCACATGTTACATGATACATGTTATTAATTAATTTAATGCATATTTATCACATAAATACCATTTCATGAATTAATTAAATTATATACAACAAATTGACTAGTGATACTTGATCACATAAATAAAATGGGTCATACAGTTATAATTCACAACTTCTTGTAATTATAATTAACCATTCATTCTTATCTTTATTATTTCTCAAACAATAAATAATTTTAGCAACAAAGCATTTTATTACTAAAATAAATCTTATTTAATCCCATTACAATAAGATATCAATATTCTCTTTCTCACAAATCGAATTGTTCAATTTTAAGGAATTAATTAATCAGACGGTATACAACTAATTAACCTTTTCAATTAAGGGAATCGTCCTTTAGGTGTGACCTCAAGGGATCAACTGATCACCACCGTCGCACGACAGTAATGTCAAACTCTAGCCAGCCAATCATTACCGATATGTGTGGACCAGTTGACTATATATATGTAATGTATCATCCCTTCCGTATTCTTGAAATGAGATTTAATAATGATATTTAAATCATGTGATCGCACTATTGTTGAGGACACATTTCCCAACAATCTCCCACTTGTCCTCGACAAGTGTGCGTCACCAATTCTCTTGTCCTATTACTATCTCCCACTCAATGCAAGGTGTCTTTCAGGTCGTACTTGCAAGTGATCATATCGAGAGTGGTTTCCTCGATCCGGAGAATAAATCGATTGACCGGATTTATCCACTCGGATACCTTCCGAGCGTGGCCACGCATTTCGATTCATTACTCCTCGAGTGGCCCTGAGACATTATTTTAACCCTGACAAGGGGATGGACAATTCCTATCGCACTCATTCCCTTCGACTAGCCACAACCATCATAACCCAAAATATGCCCATTTGACCCCATTTACGAAGGTCGTAGTAACACAAATCAAAGTTAATCTGAAACTGTGCCATCTTAGGTGAATAGTCTTTAGTCAAAAGAATCGACTCATTAGAATACTATAGTAGCTCTCGCCACGACCAGGCTTTATAAATTTGCTAGAACTCTATAAGCGGTCCTTTGCCGACAAAATGTTCCTAACAGATCTGCCTATGTGATCGACTAGTCATCTCACATGACTCTATGGCACTTGAACTTGCCATCAATCGCATCACACTCTAGTCACTTCGAGACGTCACCTCATACAAGTGACTATGGGCGAATACAATGTTAATCCGTGTTCACTTTAACGGGGTTCAATTGTCTCCACAACCCGTTTGGATGTAACAAAGTATAATAAAAGAGTTTTAAAATAAAAACTCGAACGACAAATGTGATTATCACATATGAATAGTCAATGCCCGATTACTATTTCATATTCTATAATCTAATTTGATCTTGTACGTAGTTGTTCATTTCAATTCAATTGAAATGACATGACTCATCATGTTTAGCCTTTGAGAAGGCTTTGGTTAGTAGGTTTTATCAACTTCTTGTACCTTACTCAACCTTACTACATACTCGTTTTCCTTTTTGTAATGTACACATTTGCATTACAAAACTTTCTGAGTACGTGTCGAGATCCAATCAAGACATAGGCCCTCTAGCCTAAGAATAGCTCCCACTTGTTTTCACGGTGTGCGGGACTCATCCTCTTGCACATCTCATGATTGCAAGTGTACTCAATTTCCGTTATTAATATCTCTCATTGTTCTTTATTGCCTAGAACGATTCTAGAAAATCTACTTCTTAATTATCATAGCCATAATGGTATCTTAACCATCCTAATGTGTTTTGATTATGGTTTTGTTAGAAACCATGCGCAATCTCAATTGTCAATTGTCACTTGTGTAACACACTTACACAAAATTGCATCATAAACACTTTGCTTTACTTCCTTAATGCTTCTGCATGCACTTAAGGGTAATCTTTATGGCGTACTTGGCAAAGATTACTTAAATTCGATTTTGAAAACAATTCATCATACTCAAAGTATATGAAGTGTTATACATCATTACTCATTTAATTGATCCGGCAACGGAAGCAAATGAAATCAATCAAATATGTTCAATTTAATTGAACTAGTCATGAATCTTATCAACATAAGACTTCTTACTGACGCTAATATCATGTGGATTTATCTTCATAGATCCGGATATTAAAGATGTATTATAATACTCCAAAAGTCTTAAATCATTCGCAATGATCAATATGTCATCCACATATCGGACTAATTAAAATTCCGTAACTCCCACTAAACTCCATGTATAAACACAACTTCTTGATTTATCGAGAAATGTTTTATCACATGATCCAAAATGTTGATTCCAACTCATTGATGTCCTACTTAAGACCCTCTCTTAAGTTTCACATTATCTTAGGATTGCAAGAATCTTCAAAACTCAAGATATGTATTGAATACATTCCTTCTAATTGAAGAAGTGGGTTTTAGATTCACTCGCTATGTATTTCATAATAATGAAACACAATCCCTAAGAAGATCCAAATAGACTTAAGCATTTCAATTGGTGCAAAACCCTTTGCAACCAATCTTACTTTGAAATATCTCTTTATTAGTGCAAAACCCTTTGTCACTAATCAAGCCTTTATTTCGGATTTTCATGGCTCTAAGCCTTGTATTGAGTTGTGACTTAAACACTCTTATGTAAGTCATATGTTCATTACTTTCCGGAAGTAATCAACTTGAATCAAACAATTTCTTTGTAAGTTATAAGCTCTTTACTTTCTTAAAAGTAGCATGAATTCATCCTTTTGACAAGTGACGAATAACCTCCTAGGTTTTAAAGAAACAATGTCTTACACAAAACGTCTCATGTAGCCAAGAAAGACCGGTTTCTTGCGACATAACATTCTCTGTGGCATTCTTTGTGGCTCTTGAATAATTTCTCCCACTCTGTCTTCTAAAAATATACTTGTATTTTAGAAAGAAGACTTCACGAGCCGCAAAACCCGTCGTACTCGTGATAATTGAAGAGGGAAAAATGAGCATTTGTTTCTTGTGAAAACTTACAAACATGGTACCCTTACCATTTCATATCACATATGATTCGATTTAGTGGAAAAATAATCTAGACAAAATGATAAAATCCCCAAAAGGATCAAGTAACTCAAAGTAACTTGATCAAAGTCCAAACCTTATCGAATAGCGTTTGAATTCTTATCCAATCATACATTATCCCATAATGCGTGTTAAGAGAGATTAATTTGTGATACTATATCACAATTCATTTGGCTTATATCAAAGTCTTCACTTTGATAATCCCATCACGACTAAATCGTGATTACTTGAACTCTTTGAAATTCTTCAAAGATTTCTCTATTTACCTTATTAAGTGAACATATTAGTGTCAACTTAAATCGTTGGTAAAAGATAATGATCAACCTATTTTGGATCGTTGATTTACAACCTCGATCTCCTTTTCAACCAAAAGGCACGAGACATCTTGCTTTGAATACAAGATACGCATAAACCATTAACAATCTAATGGCTTCAAGAGTACTCGATAACTCTTTGCGTTCATCATTCTAGAATTTAAGGTTTAATCTTGGGTTACCAATTTGGGTCTTACATCATCTACATGATATATCATTCTAGTTTGGTTTAGAATATATTCACCTTGATAATGGGCCAGCCATACATCAAATCGTGGTGTATAGGGTCACAAAAGTGAAACCTCTTTTGTATCTTAACAAGTTTATATTCTTATTTAGAGTTAATGCACTTAATAGTCATAATTAAGTACAACTTTAAATCCAAAAACTAGATTGAGTACACAATTACTCTATCTCTCGTCTTCATTGTTGCTAGTCGTCATATTCTAATCATCCTATGTATCAAACATAATGATGAAAACCACCACCGGTTTCTAATATTGACGAAGTAATACCAGCAAAACTTATGTTTAACCAAATAAACATTTTTAAAGAAGAAGGTCCCATTAGATGTCCCACAACTAACTTGATAATTCTTCAATAATTTGGGGTAGTTTCCTTTCTTGTGTCCAACATTTAAGACAATGGAAACTTTATCGGTCGGGATTGATAGGTTTAGTATCGTCATTCTCAACAACTTTACTTTTAACATTACCTTGTATCAATCCCATTATAATCTTTACTTCTTGAACCTCGTCCTCATCTTAACGGTTTAAGAGAATGCTCCCACTTATTTCAATGAGTCTTTGCTTTGAGAAGCAAAATTGAATTCATGAAGATTACTCTTCATTTGTTCGTTTTAGTCTTAAAACTTTCATTGAAGTGGTTGCGTTATTTTGGTCAATTACGAATTCTTGACAAAACTAATTACCAAAACAATTTATCGCTTCAAGGTACTTAATTCAATTAAGTATATGAATAATAATCCATTGTAAGTAGATGTGTTAGTCAAGAATCAAAAACCTGTTTGATAATGAATAACTTTAATCTATACTCTTTGCAAGAGATCCTTAGCAATGGTAAATACGAGGTCTTTGAAGAAAAATCAAATTTTGTCTTGATTTACAATGTTTTAATGGAGTTTTGTATCAAAATCAAAATGATATCGTATATGAATTGTGGTAAAGAAATAGAACAATATGATAACGGAATAGTGGAAAACTTAACATTTATCGTTATATTAATACTTGAAAAACAAGTATAGCATTTACATAGTGACCTCTACCCAACTATGATAAATGATTCCAAGACCCAAATTCATATCGACTTAGGCACGGTAGGGCCGATACATCCTTTATCAATATAACTCGGTGGATTAACGTTTAATCGATTCTACTTTTAGAATTCTTGGTCGATAATATTACACTAACTATTATCTTTAGCCCAAAACACATTCGACAAGGGCACGGTAGGGCCGATACATCCCTTATCAAAAACTTTTGTTGAGTTCAATCCAAATTTCGAATAAATGTGTCCATGATCCAAATCCACATCAACTCAAGCACGGTAGGGCCGATTCATCCCTTATCAACATGAATTCGGTGGATTAACATTCATCACCCACTTCCCCTACGTAACAAGGTTTGTACCCGGTAGGGCCGAGTGCACTCCCTCGCGAAATAGGTTTTCATGGTTTCTACTATTTGGTAAGGCTATGTCTCAATTAATTGTTTTAGCGAGAGGTCATGTCAATTTATTATCTATCACGTTTTAAGTGAACTAAAGTGGTGAACTACGATAATTCTAATTGACACGGTCGATAAACTCGATAAAATGACAATGCATGTTTAGTTATGGCGATTTAGCGATGCATGAGACATAAAATAAAATGCAAGCATAAAAATAAATAAATCCTAGTATGGCCTTTCCTAAAATAGAAAAACTATTAATCTATTACATATTCGGAAACCAACTCCATTGGTCCCTTGAACTTCGGTTGTGACACGCATCTCGAGGTAACACCGTCTTTATGTATCGCCATTCTTGAAGAAATCCGTCTTTTGGAACTCCGGAATGAATAAAAATTACATAATAAATTACATAATTTCCTATTATACATTTGTAACTAAAATAAAATAAATCTATTAAATTACAAAACGGTGATACGAGATCACAATAAAATTACAACCGAATCGATATTCCCATACATTTCGGGAAATACCAATTAAAATCTAAGGCCATACTAAGTAAAATTACATAATTCAAAATTACATAAATTAAAATTATGACAATCATAAAGAAAAATGCAGCATTATAATATGTATGAACATGCTTCATTTTAAGCTAAATCGCCTTTAATTAGCCAATATCGTATATTACTCGGTTTTTTGGTTTTGCGTGATTTCAACATTTTATAATCACAAAAATACATAAACTCATATTTATGCATAAGTTAATTACCCTAACCTCTTAGGACTCAAAATATAGTCTTCACTAATAATTTGACCATAATTAACTTTTATTTACAAATTTGTTCATAAATGGACCAAAATTACAAAAATAAGCTATTAAACTTCAAATAAATCCAAAAATTTCAAATAAATTCAAAATTTGAAATTTAAATTCATGAACATTCTGGAAAATTTCCATGACACTCATAATGTTCAAAAAACTTAGGTTAAAAATTTCGAAAATTTTCAGGAAAAACAATGTTGCGGTTTATCGATATTTAATAAAATAATCATAAAAACATGGAAAAATTATTTTCATTAACTTTTCAATTTTAGATCTGAAAAATATAATAAAATGCAACATTAGACGTTTTTCCTAAGTCATAGATTATGTTTTATTAATTTTCAACTAATAATGTCACTATTTATGCCATTTTTCTTCAAAAAATCATAAATCATGCTAAAAGACTTCTTTATAGCCAATTATTTTACACACATCTTGTAAAATTGCATGTGACAACATATTAATTTTCTATGACCAGATTCGAAATTTAACTCATATTAACCTATTTTTCTCTTAAATCCGAATTTAATAATGAAAAATTCATTTTTCGAGCATAACAAGTGCAAAAATTATGAAAATTTACAGGTTATCTCAAAATAATATATGTAACAACATATCCAAAAACCAAGTGAAAATTCGAAGTATAGCTAATTTTCGACCAAAAATGACATTTTTACTCATAAAATCACATTTAAATGTCATTATTATTAAATATGAACAATAAAAATCCGAAAAATTAACCAAAAAATCCTAAAACATTTTAGGACCAGAAATATTAACATGCATGGATTAAATTCATGATATATCATAATAACACAAATTTTACAAGTTTTATATGTTAATCTTTATAACTCGGAAAAACTTTTAACCGATTTGCATGCAAACAACCGTGGCTCTGATACCAATTGAAGGAAATGTAGATCTATATACATACTAACATACTCATATATGTTAAAATAAATTTGTCATAAAATTAAATGTGGATTTTATGCATGCAAACATTAATAAAATAAGATAAGAAAACATTTTCTCACCATAAGGATTTCGGTCATAATGGGCACTAACAAGATCTCCTTCTTGTTAGTTCTTGAGCTTTCCATTAATGGATGAACATTCTTGACTTCAAATTAGAAGCCCTCCAATTAGTAGCACCCAAGACAATCCCTTAATCCCACAAATAAACATGTACTAGATGTTTGTATTGTACTTTACCTTAAAATCTATTACTAATACTCATATACTACTTCTAGTAATCTTAGTAATTTATATGAACAATTTAGATTATAATCTCATCTTTTTGATGAAAATAAAAGAGAGAGAAGAGAGGATACATGAACATTTGCATGTGTATTGAATGGTTGTGTAAGAATAATCATATAAAAGAACTAAAACTCCTCTTTTTGGAGTAGTAGAGCCGGCCCACTCAAGGCCAAAAGAGAGCATCTTGCTTTCCTTTTTGTCTTACCAATATTGTAGGTGTAAGGCTATGCAATAATAGGTATGATTATAATAATTTTAGGCATTAAAATAATACACCCACTATCCTCCACTATCTACAATATTTCGGTCCATATGTAAAATGGACTACCATTTTATTTTGTCAATTTGTCACTTGTCACACAATATGTCACATGTTACATGATACATGTTATTAATTAATTTAATGCATATTTATCACATAAATACCATTTCATGAATTAATTAAATTATATACAACAAATTGACTAGTGATACTTGATCACATAAATAAAATGGGTCATACAGTTATAATTCACAACTTCTTGTAATTATAATTAACCATTCATTCTTATCTTTATTATTTCTCAAACAATAAATAATTTTAGCAACAAAGCATTTTATTACTAAAATAAATCTTATTTAATCCCATTACAATAAGATATCAATATTCTCTTTCTCACAAATCGAATTGTTCAATTTTAAGGAATTAATTAATCTGTATCGGTATACAACTAATTAACCTTTTCAATTAAGGGAATCGTCCTTTAGGTGTGACCTCAAGGGATCAATTGATCACCACCGTCGCACGACAATAATGTCAAACTCTAGCCTTGACCAATCATTACCGATATGTGTGGACCAGTTGACTATATATATGTAATGTATCATCCCTTCCGTATTCTTGAAATGAGATTTAATAATGATATTTAAATCATGTGATCGCACTATTGTTGAGGACACATTTCCCAACAATAATATGCTAAAGTGTATACATATGATGGTCTGAAATATTACCTTGAGTCGATTAATTGGTTTTGTTAATTCTTCTTCTTTCCGTCTCTTAAAGCTCCTCCTCTTTAATTTGTGATTAATTTCTCAGATTTAAGGTGGTATTTATAGTGTAAGATTTAGCGAACATATGACATTGATTAGGAAACTAAGAACTATTTCCTTATTCCACTTATTATAGGAATAACTAATATAATTAATATTATTACATATGTTAATCTTACTATAGCTAGGATTTCCTCAGACAATATTTACTAATTTATTATTGTCACAACTTTAATATAATTATTATGACTTTTATATATTATTATTTCCGTATTATATTATTATTAATTCCCGATTACACTCATACCAACTTAATAAGTTTCGGTCAAATAAACAATAGCACACGGCCCATATTATATTAGCTAAACCCAATTCCCGACTTGTACACTTAATTTATTATTTAATTAACGTCTTACTTGTATTTATTATTAGAAATGTCATTTAATCAATTATTAAATTACATAAATTACTTTCATAAATTATTATCAAAATACGGAGTATTACAGAGACACATCGAAAGACTTTAGACCACGTGATGACTCCATCCCAGCTATCCCTCGTATAAGCCATCATACCTGCTGTAGATACCTCATTTCTATGCCTCCTGCCAAACACTCAGTGATAATTGGGCCGCATGTTTAGCATATGCCGCGATTTTATGACGTTTCATAAATCGGTTAATAAAAGGTAACTCATATACTTGTGTCTACCCCTTGGTTGTCATCTAGGTGTAATTACAGTCGTTTCGGCAATAATTAGAGTACATTTGGAGTCCGGGTCAAAAACCGTCTTCATTTCCTAAAACCGTCAAATCCCGAGTCAAAAGCAATGTGCTTGTCTACATAAGGTTAGGATGTCATAAAATGTTATGAGTATTCTCATTTTGAGTCTCATGTCACTTCTTTGGGCTAAACATAAAGTTTACATTACAAAATGTGCATTCATTTAGTTAAAATAATAACCCGACATTTAGGCCCATTTTACGAGGTGATAACGACTTTTTTTTTTTTGGGAAAATGTAAGCTTCTCATTAAAAGATCATAATCTCCAATTACAAACTATTAGAAGGCATAGTAATACTAACTTCCTTCATTACTTAACAAATTTATCTAACCAAGTTTTAACATTAGCCTTTTGACACTTAGTCTTAAACTTCTTAACTCTATTACAAACATCTATCTGAACAAATTTGACAAGCTGTTCTGGACGAATCACAGCCTGTTACACCCTGCACTTGTTTCTAGCCATCCACACATGATAAATCAGGCCTGCCAAAATAATCCCAACTATCCTCTTCTTGCTGAGACTCCTGTAACGTTTTTGACACCACCATTGAATGCACTCTTCATCAGGTAGCATCTCATCACACCACACAGCAACCAAACTGCAACACCTCCTACTGTACTCACTCTTAAAGAATAAGTGACGATGATTTTCCTGCTGCAAGCCACAGAGATAGCACAAATTCGACTGAATAATCTGCATGTTCATCAATCTATCTTGAGTAAGAAGCCTGTTATGACCCATCAACCAACTAATAAATCCATGTTTAGGGACCACCCACGTATTAAGGATCCATGGGTACCACTCACAACCATTATCCTGACCTTGTAACCATTTGTATCCCAAAGCAGTAGAATAATATGCAATCACTCCAGAACCAGGCTGTAAGAGCTCCTTGAATGTAGTTTTTGTCTGACAAATCTTTCTCCATGCCCAGCTCGAATTAGAGGTTGGTTCATAATCCTTCCAATTCCTGCCTTTGATATAAATTGCGTGCACCCACTTAACCCACAAGTGATCAGCTTTTGTCGCAATCCACCAAACATACTTTGCCACTGCTGCCATATTCCAGATCATCAAGTTATGTAACCCACTCCCTCCTTGTCTCTTAGGCCTGCACACACGATCCCAAGCAACTAAAGCTGGGCTAGAGCTATCATGATGCCCATGCCAGAGGTACTATCTACATATGGAGTCAATCTTTTTCAGCACAGTTTTGGGGAGAATGAATATACGAGCCCAATAGTTGTGAAGAGTACTAAGAACAGCCCTAATCATAACCATCCTGCCAGCATAAGAAAGATGCTTTGCCCCCATACCTCGTATCCTATCCACAACATTATCAACCAACCTATTACAATCCAGTATTGATAATCTCTTAGGTGATACTGTCACCCCTAAATACTTAAAGGGAACAGTATCCAATTTCATGCCAGTAGCCCTTCCTATCTCATGAACCAGCCAATCATCCATACCATTGCAATAGTAATTAGATTTCCCCTTATTCATTTTCAAACCAGAAGCCTTGGAAAAGAACTTGAAGGCTTGCAACAACAACTCAATAGAAGCCCTTTCTCCTTTGCAAAAAAGAATCAAATCATCTGCAAAACATAAGTGGGAAAGCTCAATTCTTTTGCAAAGGGGGTGAAACCTGAACTTTGGATGCCTCTGGGTAACCATCGAAGTTCTGCTCAAATACTCTAGGCACAAGGTAAAGATCAAGGGGGATAAAGGGTCTCCCTTCCTCAGTCCACGCTTGCCTGGGAAGAACCCAAAAACCTCCCCATTTAAAGCAATAGAGAAAGATGGGGTGGTGATGCAATTCATAAGCAGAGTTATCATATGCTGAGGGAACTTAAGTGCTCTCAACATTCCCTCCACAAAACCCCACTCAATACTATCATACGCCTTTTGAAGATCTAGCTTCATCAACATTCTGGGTGAACAATTTTTCCTCTTGTATAACCTGATGAGGTCCTGGCATATAAGTATATTGCCTACAATATCTCTCCCCTGAACAAAGGCACTCTGGGAAGGATTGATAATATCTGGGAGCACTCTACTCAACCTGTTGCAAATCACCTTGGACACACACTTGTAGATAGTATTACAGCGTGCTATAGGGCGAAACTGTAATACTGACTCAGGGATCTCTAATTTGGGCACAAGAGTAAGAATAGTATTATTACACTGCATAAGTAGCTGCCCTGACCTGAACACATTCTGAACAGCTGCTATAACCTCCTGCCTTACAATGGGCCGGCAATCTTTGAAGAACTGACTGCTGTAACCATCTAGACCAGGGGCCTTAGTCCCTGGAATGGAGAACATAGCTCTTCTAATCTCTTCCCCAGTAACAGGCTCCATCAAGACCTCACAGTGGTGCATTGTGAGGCATGGCCCTGACTGGACAATCTTCTTGTTCACCTGAGAAACTGGCAGAGAGGTACCCAACAGAGAGATATAAAACTCCTCAAAAGACTGCTTTATCTCCTCATTTTTTGAGCATAACTTGCCCCCCATGTCCTTCACCTGGAAAACTTTATTTTTCCTCCTTCTCTTTTTAATACTGGAATGAAAGACAGCTGAGTTTTCATCACCATCTAAAGCCCATGAAATTTTTGCTTTCTGTTGCAAGTAATCATTCCTAGCCTGTTGTAACAGTCTGACCTCTTTGGCACACTCACTCTCAGCCTGGCACACCCTCTCATTAAGAGGATCCTCCCTGAGCAATGTTTGATAATGCTCCAATGACATCTCAGCAACACGAGTAAGATTCTCAATGTCACTAAACTGTTCCTTGTTCAGTGCCTTCAAATCTTTTTTCAATCTTTTTAGTTTTGTCACCACATTAAACATGGCATTGCCCCTAACTTCAGGTTCCCAACTATTTGGAACAGTTTCCAGAAAATTAGGTGCACTAGCCCACATATTGAAGTATTTAAAAGGCATCTTCCTATTATGAATTGCTTCCTCAAAGTTAATAAGGCATGGGCAATGATCAAATAAACCTTCAGGAAGGAAGTTTGCATAGCTTCCAGGAAAAACATTCAACCAATCTTCATTAGTGAACACTCTATCAATCCTACTATACATCTTATCCCCAGCTTCATGCTTATTTGTCCAAGTGTAAAAATATCCACACCCCTTAAGTTCATACAATTCACACCCCTGCACCAGCTGTTTGAGAGGATTGATGTCAGCCAGTGTAACAGGTGCTCCTCCAATTCTTTCATCAATGGCCATCACAGCATTAAAATCCCCACAAGTTAACCAAGGACCCCTAATGCTATGATGATACTTTCTAAGACTTTGCCATAAGCTGTCTCTCTCAGCTGGTTTATTCAAGCCATAGATCATAGTCAGCCAAAAAGTAATATTCCTTCCCCTATCCAAGATCTGAGCATGAATACATTGAGAAGTAACCTCCTGAATAGTCACCACAAACATACCAGGATCCCAAATCAACCAAATCCTACCACCTTTGTGACAACTGGAATTAGTGCACACAGACCAATCCTCACATAGGCTACTCCTAACTTTATTCCAATTTATAGACTTAACCTTAGTTTCCAATAAACCAAATAAACCTACTTTATTGTGGTTGAGAAACCATTTTATTTCATTCTGCTTACTAGTCTTATTCATACCTTGAACATTCCAGAACCCCAAGCTACCCATTATCAGTATGAAGATTACTAGATTCTCCTTTCTCAAACAAAACCCTTTCCATCAATCCAGCTTTAGACTTTTGAAGAGAAAGAGTCAAGGACTCCATAAATGACAATCCTCCAGGAGTAAACAGCCTCCTTTCAGCATTATCTCCCCTCATCAATCTAGTCAGCATCCTCCTAGGCATAGAAGGCTCAGTAACAGGACCCTTGGTCAGCACCACAGGAGGAGCTCTCTGAACCACAGGAGTAACCACTGGAGTGGGGACACTAGGTGCCACAGTCTTAGGTGGAGTAGCTTTCTGTGGACCAGCCTGCATCTTCTGAGGCATAGGAGCCTTGCTCTTTGCCCCTGCCTGATTCTGTTTCTGTTGATCATTGACCTTTGGTTTCCATACCCTGCGAGTTCCAACAGCCCCATCCCCATTCCTGCAAATATCAGCTGTATGCCCCATTCCACGATAAGCAGTGCAGGTAGTGGGAAGCCAATCATAGACCAGCCAAGCTGTCTGAACCCTACCCACGTCATCAATGAAGGACAATTCAGAGGGGAACTATTGCCTAATTTGTACCTCAAGCATAACCCTAGCATACCCCAGAAAAGCTCTGGTAGCAGTAGCATCATCACACTTAACAAATTGTCCCACAATTCCACTCAACTTCTTCAAACAGTCAACACCCCAAAATTTGAGATCTAAACCATAAATTTTCATCCAAATTGGAACCCTAGATACATCATGTTTAAGCAATTCTGCATCAGGGGACCATTCCTTAATTATGACAGGCTTATTGTCAAAAATGAGGTGACCATTCTTCAATACAGTTTGTTGTTGTTCCTTGGTCTTAAATCGAACTAAGAAAATCCCATTGGGAAGGAAAGAAACCCTATCTACCCCATTTGCCTGCCACACCCTCTTAACAAAACCACTGATGACATTACTCGGTGGATTCGCTCCAAGTATATAACAGTAGATATAGGTAGACTAGAACTTTACCTCAGC
The DNA here is from genome assembly GCF_048544455.1 of Silene latifolia. NCBI lineage: Eukaryota > Viridiplantae > Streptophyta > Magnoliopsida > Caryophyllales > Caryophyllaceae > Silene > Silene latifolia. The sequence continues at coordinate 77,380,798 of NC_133533.1, forward strand.
CGCAACATCCTCCTTTGTAATACGAAGCAACGGCGGTGAAGATGTTCTTGGTTCATCCTGCTCTGGAACTTCTGACTCCGATTCATCAAGTTCAACAATTGATTCTAAATCCCCTTCAAACTCAGCAGACGAGAATCGAATGTGACGCGCTGCTGATTTCCCTTTACCTTTCAAAAGATTAATACCATCGTTTTTTTGTGATTTTCTTCCTGTATTAAGTGAAGGATTATATTGTGTTTAATTTTTGATCGAGCCATTGCATCTAATCAATAACAATTACTGTAAGAAAATTAGGGTTCTAACTTTATCTCTCATATTGTTGTTGATAACGACTTTTTTGGGTCAGGCCTATTCGACAAAAAATTCTAGATCTTTCTTTTAGCTTTCCAACGCCACCAAAATCACCTTATTCCGAGTCTTATAGAGAAAGTTATGCCTAAAATACGATAGCCTGTCAAACGCGATTTCTTGCGTAGGAGGAAACCACTGGGAAAGGACGCAGTAAGTGTTGCGCCTCTTCCAAGGGACGCAGCACCTGTTGCGCCTTTTCTCCAGGGCTTTCTTTTTGTCCAAGTCTCCGTGTTTAACCTAAGTCGGTTGTTTCCAGATCTTTCCTTCCGTATCTTTTCCAGAACCCTAATTCCTCCGTGTGATTAATATAAATAGGGACCTTCGTTCCTCATATTTCTCACGCGAGTGTCCGCCCTTCTCTTCTCCCTTTGCATTCTAAGACTGTGCTCTTGCTTATTGACGTCTACGTGCTTGAACTTTCGACCACGTAAGCTCGGATCCTTCTGAGTACCAGTCTCGTTTTGCATGACCGACCAATTTGACCACTACACCATAATCAATAATTTAATTTATTTTAAATCCTTTTTAAAGGGCACTTTCATATTTGCATAGATCGAGTCGAGTTACCACTAAAAACCGATTTAGTTAAATCTCGCGACGCTAACATGTAAGTCTGAGGGTGTAAATCCCACTTTTATTATTGTATTTTATCTTTGAATTAATTATTGTAAGATTTACGTCGAAAGTATGTTTAAAACCGATTTACAAAACCTTTTATCAAACTGTTTTTACGGATTAACGGGAGACAGACGTCGAGAAGAAACGCAGCAACTACTGCGCCTCTTCGAAGAGTCGCAACACCTGCTGCGCCTCTTCCTGAGGTTGCCACAGTTTCTGCTTTTCTTGTTCTTCCTTTGTTCTTCGTTGATTCATCTCTTTTACTCCGTTTTCTTTTGTTCTTCATTGCTTTATCCGTGTAACAATTTTAATGTATAATTCATATTATTTATCACCTTTAAATGCGACCTAGATACCTAATAATCAATATTAGCGGGTTTTCGTCATTAACACCAAACGACGGGTTTTAGGGACTCGATTCGTTCATATCAAGTTTCTGAAATTCGACCTTTTGTATATGTTTTCATTACTGTCTATCGCGTCTTTTCCATCTTTAATTTAACCTAATTCGTAACTAGTTTAACCTAATTTGTTTTCATTAACTTTAACTCGTTTATAATTCATCGTAATTCGTTCATAATTCGTTTTAATTAATTATAATCAGTTTTAATTCATGTTTTATTGCTTTTATGACCAAATTCATATGTAAATAATATGTTAAATCGCTTCTACTTGAGTCGAACATCAATAATCGATCATTAAATCACGAACGAATATAAACGATATGCAGTTCCGGCATCACAGCCAGAAGTCACCTCAGGAACAGACGCAGTGACCACTGCGCCTCTTCCAAGGGACGCAGCACTGTTGCGCCTGTTCCGGGTTGAGCTCTGCCTCTGAATTTCCGTTGTTGCTTTGACCTAGTTCATTAGCTTACGTATTAATTGACTATTACCCGTATTGTCATTAATAATATGTTCGTTTTCTAACCTTAATTTATTTTTCCCTTTTTCTTTTCTCAAATTATCCATTTTAAGTGTATTTTCGACGTAAATCAATCAAACCAATGTAATTATTGTAATTATAATCATTGTATCTTTGTTATTGTTTGCCTCCACATGTAATCAACGTTAAAGCCCTACTTCGACCTAATTGTATGTTAAACTACATGTTCACCGACTTAGTTAATCTTCACATGCTAGGATTAATTTGTTGGATGTTGCATTGCATGCATATAATCGACAACATATATATCAAGTACAAACGATTTCCCTTATCATTAGTAGAGGCCGCTATCAAGGCGGGCGGGATTAGGTGTTCGATCAAAAGAGCTTCCTAATACGTCCCCTCACCCCTTACTCCAGAACTCTGTGAACATTCGTGTTCATTGGCATCCACGAGAGTCATTCTAGACACAGAATGATAAGGGTAACGAGTTCTTAGTGTCTATGTCACTACTTTGTGTCTTGACTTGACGCGAGGTATTCGAACGGTTCCAATTTCCCACAAAAATTGGTGGCGACTCCATAAATGCAAATGCTTGTTCCCAAGCGCCCCCGTGGTCCCATGTCCACAGTTTGGCAACTCTGCTGGGGATAATACACTTACGTGTTTCCAACGGTGAAACTTGAACAAGGTTAGGGAATAGTTTATACGAGACAGTTGTCGATTTTCATTACTCGATCTTCTTAGATCTTTTTATTCGGCCTTCCTAGGCCCAACCCCACCCATTCGACCAATCGTCCCGTCTGGACGGTCCAAATTCTTATCTGGGTCTAAGGATGGATAGCGATTGACGTCAATCATACCACGATGCTTACTCCTATTTGTATCAAGGGCCTTCACTACTCGAAGGAATGAACTAGGAACCGGCCTTACTCTTGTTTGGCGCGGACCTCTCCATAGACCCGGGTTTGATTGCTCGGTATGGCAACCCACCTTTTTAAGCCAAAACCCTTTAAATGCACTCAGTATACCGTTATAATGTCTGTATAAATGCTTGTATCATATGTGATCACCATTTTCTTTTAAACGAAACCATGACGAATTTTGTAAAATCTAAATAGAAAACCTTTTAAGAATATAAATCCTTTTCAAAAATGGCCTAAAATAGCACAAAATAAGCCGAAACTCTGTCCAAATGTCGAGTCAAAATTCGGGCCTTAAACCCATTTTCAAAAAAAAACCCAAAAGAAAAAAAACGTAAAAAAAAAAAGTCCGAAAAAAAAAATTAAACCAAAATATTTTCAAACCATGTAAATGTAAATATGTAAATTCAATTGGGCTAAGTTAGAGTCAAAATTCAAACTGACTATGTCCTAGTCGAAACTCCGTCGAGTCATGAACCCGTCTTCATTTACATTTTGGGTCTTTTCAAAAATTCAAGTCAAGTCCTAAGGCGTCACGCCGTCATTTTGAACCCCATACCCCAATTCAGTTAGGATCTAAACATTTCCGACACCTCGGGTCACACGTTCCGACACCTTGGGTCACACGTTCTGAGGCTCAACACACGAGTCTCAATGGGCCTCATATTTGAGTCTAAATTACAGCAGTCTTCTTAACACCTGTAAGCAAACCTCGAGTCTAGAATCAACACGTTTTATCAATCCCGTCAATCAAGTCAACCACATAAATGTCACTCTGTCAAAGTCAACACTCGAGTCTAAGGTCAAGGTCAAACACCATGAGTCCAAACACGAGAAGTCACTCACGACATTTCCTTGATTCACAAGTCAAGAGTCAAGTCATCTCGTCTCGTCGTATATCCTTTATTTGTCGCCTTAGTATGCGTAATCCCATGTCGAATCAAGTTGTAACGCGTGTCATTTTCTTCTTGGTAGGAATTCTGCAATTTCCAATGAAAGTGTTCAAGAACGTTTATCTGTCGACGTCGAGGGACTAGTGCTGCAGTCATTAAGCTTCAGGCCACAATCGAAGAATTGAGGGCTCGTGTCATCAATAAGGAAAACAAGATAGACATGATGAAACCTTTACCATCTTCTCATACCCCAAGGCCAGGGCATAGCTTCAACACAACTCACCCATCTAAGAAGGCCAATTAAGACAAGGGAGTTAACCTCTTGGAAACTCCACCCAGACGGCCGCCGGTACGAGCTTATAGGGAATTCCTTAACCTCGGAACCATATAAGAAGTAGCTCTACAAAGACTGGTTTCCCAGGGAAAACTTCATCCAATCGGTCCAACCCCAGACCCTGAAAAGATACTGCCTAGGGGAAAGGCAATTCATATTGTCAGTACCATCGAGGTAGGAGACATGATACGGAGGAATGCTTTTGTTTAAAGCATATTATTCAGGATATGATCGAGGATGGCAAGCTTCCTGTGCCACCTTCCGCCAAGAAATCCAAGAAGATCGACCCTCTTGGGTCCAATATCATCAAACACGACGAAGAATCATCTCAAGACTGTTCTCATCTCCTCAATCATCATGATGATGAAGATATCAATGTCCTCGAAGAAGACGATATCTAAAATGGAATGCTCATGCTTTCCATGGCCTTCAAAAATAAATTTTCCAAAATAGAGGGAATTATTGATAGCCTAAACTCTCGACTTTCCAACATGGAGAACCAGTTTGCTGAAATGGGTAAGAAGCTTGATGCCCAACCTCTCAAGATGAAAAATGTTCAGACAAACCCTCAATTTAACAGTCCTAAGGAGAAAACAATGAGCGAGCAATCCATTCCTAGTTCTTCTCATCCAAGAATCAAAATCAACAAAGGCAACCTCATGAAGCCTTTGTTAAAGAAACCTAATAACTCTCCAAGGTTATTCACAAAGGCTTTCGACAGCAAATAGAAATTTACCAACATTGGTATTACATACACGGATGCCCTTCATAGACTCATGGAGCGACGAATGTTGAAACCTATCGGTCCTACACCAGATCCAGAAAAGAGGTCTAGGTTTTGGGATGAGAATGCTTATTGCCAATATCACATGTGCAGGGGACATGATACTGAGGTGTGCCATAAGTTCAAGCACGTGATCCAAGATATGATCAAAAGCGGGAAATTGTCCCTCTCAACCTTTAACTCACATGGCAAGTTAGGCAATCCTCATGGATATACCACTTATAAAGAAACTCTTTTAGATTGTTATCCTTCCAGTGTTCCCAATGATGAGGACGAGGTGCTCAAATGGGTGAATGCTCAAAGCCAGATGCCGAAGCCAGTTGCTGGAAGAGTAGATGTTCAAGCGTGGGCTGATGAGAGTCTAGATCTAAGATCGAGTCAAAGTCCGGGTTCGGGTCCGAGTCGTAGGCTTTCTTTCCCCAATTGTTCTAATATCTTTCTTCATGTCCATTTCTAATGACAATCTGGAGGCTGTCCCACGAGTCACGTGCCTTCTCGAGTCTATGTTAAATACATTCATTATTCATTTCAATAAAAGTACAATTTTCAATCCACATATTCTATCATATCCCTTGCTTTATCCTTTTCCTGTGACAACAAGAATTTATTTGAGACATTTTAAAATGAACAACAACGCATGACAGTCGATGTGAGTGCACTTAAATGATGTTCCGTTCTATGTTGTAGAGGACCTGAAACTCCGTGTTCTTTTCTTGCCTATTCCATGTCTGGCAATAGAAACCTCACTATACCCCAGTTTAGAACGAGCCTATCTCAAGAGATTCTAGGACGAATCCAGAACGTCTCCCTTGTTGATGATCTATGACGGAAGGCAAGCCCATTCCCCACAATAAACAACCCCTGTTTACTAAAGACCAACCTGTTTCACACAAAAGGTGCTAGTCTGACCCAACTCCATGGTAGCAAGCAAGTCCAAGACGATACGAGCCATGATCAAAGACAAAGGCTCAATCAAGAGAAATGACCAAGATCAATATCCAAGACAAAAGAGTCAAAAGAAGAAGGCTCAATCAAGCCAGTCAATGTCAATATCCAAAGTCAAAGCTATCTTCAAAAATTTGAGCAAAAACCGAGATATGTTCCGACCAAGAATCTGGGTCTGAATCAAGAACAAGCCTGAAATCAAATGCTAAACGGAATACCACTGAAGTCTATATAGAATCAATTTACAGTATAGAATCAAGACATCGATGAAGGTGGTCAGCTAGCACCCTCACTTAGCCTTTCACACATGACACACCCTAAGTCCTTCCCGAGACCGTTACGGGGAGATAGTTATGAATTTTGAGAATCCTCTCAAGCTTGTCAAGTATACCCATTCCTTTAGAGCCAAGACATGGAAACTTGAACCCACGTCATTTTAACGTACCTTTATGTGCTCAGGCTACATCAAGCCATGAGACTCCATTTCCAAGCCATATTACAAGCCGTAATCCCATCAAGCCTTAACTCCACAAAATCAAGCTCCAGAGATTTGCCCATCAAAGCCTCTTATTTCCAAGCTCCACATTCCAAATATCCAATCCAGTTTCACCTTGACCCAGACACGGAGTCTTCAAATACTTCGCTACCTAGGACGGGACATACCTATATCCATCCTTAGGGTCCATTTTTGAGTGTGCTCACACGGCAAGGAAATTTTTTACAAACTTAATTATACCTCTTTGGTCGATGATCATAGGAAGTTATCTAAAATCAGTTTTTGAGTCACCAAAGTAATATTACCCTCCTGACCCATGCACATTAAGGCCCTGACAGCATAGCTTAGGCACACACCTGAACTACGAGCATGGTTTGATTTCACTTATTCAGGTGGATACGTAGGCAGTCCTTTCTTACACAAGAAGGATACAACCACAAAACCCAAAGAAAATTAACCAAACCTCAGAACTACGATCTTGTTTGATTTCACTTCACGTGAATACGTAGGCAGTCCTCAAGGACACAACTATCTCAACCATAAACTTCCAACCCCAATTACCAACCACCTCAATTATCAACTTTCAACCTCAATTTCAACCATCCTCACCATAATTTCCATTTATACCTCTTTACTGGGGGCTCCTTCTTGTCGCCCAGTCTCTTTTTTACCAAAGTCTAGAGTCATATTCTCATCCTGGGGGCTTCTCTTACGAGATGCCACCCTTCCTTTATTCCTCTCTCATTTGAGTCTAGCTAGTGCTCGGTCCGGACAATGGCAAGATCTTAGATCGATTCTCGAAGTTATCGTGCCTCAAGAGGAATCTCTTACAGCAAACGGCAGCAAAAGATGTCCAAGTAGACAGCTGACCATGGCTCATGCCTTTCATTTATATGCCTTCATCATTCTCTCAATTATTCTACTTTTGGAATTGATACGCATTGTCACCCACACTTGGCTAGGGGTTGCGCATACTTAAGCAAAGTCTATCAGAGTCATCCTTGTGTTGCATCAGTCTGTCATTTCCGCGTCCGTATAAGGTCTATGTCATGTCAGGTCCCGCGTCTAGAGCCCATTGAATATGCATAACGCATTACAAACGACAAATTTCTTTAAGCAAGTTTTAAATAACTTTTATAAAAGAAACAACTTTTGCAAAACCTGTGTGCTTCCTCATTTGAGGTCCATGTGCTAATTACTTACATGCGTGCGTATTTACGTGCTATTTTCCTATTAAATTGCATTCTTGTGTGGCTACTAACCATGCAGGTGAGTGTCAGAAGCAGTGCTCGCTCCAACTGGGGGCTTCGCTCAAGTCTTCATTCTCCCCAACGGCGATCAAGATGTTCCTAGTCGTCAATATATATGTTCCAGCGCAGTAGTATTTTGCAGTATTGCTCACTCAAGGTTTCTTCCATGGCGATCAAGATGTTCCTAGTCGTCAATATATAGGTTCCAGCGCAGCAGTATTTTGCAGTATTTCTCACCCAAGATTACTCTCGTGGCGATCAAGATGTTCCTAATCGTCAATGTGTCCCCCAGTAAGAATTCATGATCACTAAATACAGTTCATGGGCTTCTCCTCTTTATCGGAATTTTGCTTGCAATGACCCAAGCATATATTCTCTTCAGCGATGCTAAGGACGCGTCGTTGTCGATTTATTTTCTTCAGCGGGGCTAAGGACGCGCCGTTGTTGATTCGAACACCTTTATTTTCCTCAACGATGTTAAGGACGTGTCGTTGTCGATCCTTTGTTTTCTTCTCAGCGGTGCCAAGGACGCATCATTGATTGACTCAATATATGATTCTTTCCCATAGAGTTCGAGAAAAATAATTCCCGAAGAGTTAAGTACTTTCCGATAACCCTTTTTAGGATAAACCCTTCATATCTTTCATAAACTTGCCTTAAGTCTTTCAGATAACCCTTTTTGGGATAAACCCTTCAGATAACCCTTTTCAGGATAAACCCTTCAGATCTTTCATAAACTTGCCTTAATCTTTTAGACAACCCTTTGGATAACCTTCATATATTCAGATAACCTTTAGATAACCCTTTCAAGATAATCCCTTCATATGTTTACTTTAGATAAACCTTTCAGTAACCTTCAGATAACCCCTTTTCAGTTAAGTCCCCTTTCAGTCCTTCAGAGAGAGTTATCCTTCAGCCTTCCCTTTAGAGAGAGTTAGCCTTCAGAAGTATTCAGAAGTTTCTTCAGAATTCCCTGTAACCCTCTAATGCCTTCAGACATCAAGTTATCTTCAGATCAAGAGTTTTGCCGAATCGCCTTCAGTCTCAATTCACCCAGGAGTGTCTTAGGTATGGTTTCTTCTTATGGCTGGCGAGCTTCCTTAAGTAGTCTAATGGACTTTAAACAACCCTCCCCGATAGTCGACAGACTCTAAAATGTTCCCAACGACAGGTCCTTGGCTCAGACTCCTTGAGCCGCCTCGCGTCGCCATAGTCATCAGGTTGTAATCTTCGATTGACCTGAGGGCTATACTTTGACTTTCGCCTTGTCCAAGCCTTAGTCAAAGTGGGGGCTCTGTAGATACCTTGTTTCTGCACCTCCCGCCGAACACCCAGTGTTGATTGGGCCGCATGTTTAGCATATGCCGCGATTTTATGACGTTTCATAAATCGCTTAATAAAAGGTAACTCATACACTTTTGTCTACCCCTTGGTTGCCATCTAGGTGTCATTACGGTCGTTTCGGCAGTAATTAGAGTACATTTGGAGTCCGGGTCAAAAACCGTCTTCATTTCCTCAAATCGTCAAATCCCGAATCAAAAGCAATGTGCTTGTCTACCTAAGATTAGAATGTCATAAAATGTTATGAGTATTCTTATTTTGAGTCTCATGTCACTTCTTTGGGCTAAACTTAAAGTTTACATTCCAAAATGTGCATTTCATTTAGTTAAAATAATAACCCGATATTTAGGCCCATTTTACAAGGTGATAACGACTTTTTTGGGGAAGGCCTATTTCACAGAAAGTTATATATCTTTCTTTTAACTTTCCAACGCCACCAAAATCACCTTATTCCGAGTCTTGTAGAGAAAGTTATGCCTAAAATACGACAAGCTGTCAAACGTGCTTTCTTGCGCAGGAGGAAACCGCTAGGGAAAGGACGCAGTATGTTCTGCGCCTCTTCCAAGGGACGCAGCACCTGCTATGCCTTTTCTCCAGGGCTTTCTTTTTGTCTAAGTTTCCGTGTTTAACCTAAGTCAGTTGTTTCCAGATTTTTCCTTCTGTATCTTTTCCAGAACCCTAATTCCTCCGTGTGATTAGTATAAATAGGGACATTCGTTCCTCATATTTCTCACGCGAGTGTCCGCCCTTCTTTTCTCCCTTTGCATTCTAAGACCGTGCTCTTGCTTATTGAAGTCTACGTGCTTGAACTTTCGACCACGAAAGTTTGGATCCTTCTGAGTACCAGACTCATTTTGCATGACCGACCAATTTGACCACTACACCATAATCAATAATTCAATTTATTTTAAATCCTTTTTCAAGGGCACTTTCATATTTGCATAGATCCAGTCGAGTTACCATTAAAAACCGATTTACTTAAATCTCGCGACGCTAACATGTAAGTCTGAGGGTGTAAATCGCACTTTTATTATTGTATTTTATCTTTGTATTAATTATTGTAAGATTTACGTCGAAAGCATGTTTAAAACCGATTTACAAAACCTTTTATCAAACTGTTTTTACGGATTAACGGGAGACAGACGTCGAGAAGAAACGCAGCAACTGCTGTGCCTCTTCAAAGAGTCGCAGCACCTGCTGCGCCTCTTCCTGAGGTTGCCGCAGTTTCTGCTTTTCTTCTTCTTCCTTTATTCTTCGTTGATTCATCTCTTTTACTCCGTTTTCTTTTGTTCTTCATTGTTTCATCCGTATAAAAATTTTAATGTATAATTCATATTATTTATCACCTTTAAATGCGACCTAGATCCTTAATAATCAATATTAGCGGGTTTTCGACATTAACATCAGACCCGTATTTTAGGCACTCGATTCGTCCATCTCATGTTTCTGAAATTCGACGTTTTGTATATGTTTTCATTACTGTCTATCGCATCTTTTCCATCTTTAATTTAACCTAATTCGTAACTAGTTTAACCTAATTCGTTTTCATTAACTTTAACTCGTTTATAATTCGTCGTAATTCATTTTAATTAGTTATAATCAGTTTTAATTCATGTTTTATTGTTTTTATAACCAAATTTATATGTAAATAATATGTTAAATCGCTTTTACTTGAGTCGAACATCAATAATCGATCATTAAATCACCAACGAATATAAACGATATGCAGTTCCGGCTTCACAGCCAAAACTCACCTCAGGAACAGGCGTAGTGACCACTGTGCCTCTTCCAAGGGACGCAGCACTGATGCGCATGTTCCAAGTTGAGCTCTACCTCTGAACTTCCGTTGTTGCTTTGACCTAGGTCATTAGCTTACGTATTAATCGACTATTACCCGTATTGTCATTACTAATCTGTTCGTTTTCTAACCTTAATTTATTTTTCCCTTTTTCTTTTCTCAAATTATCCGTTTTAAGTGTATTTTCGACGTAAATCAATCAAAACAATGTAACTATTGTAATTTTAATTATTGTATCTTTGTTGTTATTTGCCTCCACATGTAATCAACGTTAAATCCATACTTCGACCTAATTGTATGTTAAACTACATGTTCACCGACTTAGTTAATCTTCACATGCTAGGATTAATTTGTTGGATGTTGTATTGCATGCATATAATCGACAACATATCAAGTATAAACGATTTCCCTTATCATTAGTAGAGGCCGCTATCGAGGCGGGCGGGATTAGGTGTTCGATCAAAAGAGCTTCCTAATACGTACCCTCACCCCTTACTCCAGATCTCTGTGAACATCCGTGTTCATTGGCATCCACGAGAGTGATTATAGACATAGAATGCTAAGGGTAATGAGTTCTTAGTGTCTATGCCACTACTTTGTGTCTTGACATAACGCGAGGTATTCGGACGGTTATTCCCAAGGGCCCACTTGGCCCCATGTCCACACCTGCTCAACAACTGCTCACCATCCCCGAATGTATCACCATAGTTTTTAAAACAATTAAACGGGGTCAATACTGATTACATAAAACAACAGCTGCAGTGAAACAGGATTACAATCAACTTAATCAGCACAACTCAATCAGCACAACTCAATCACCTCAACTCCATCTCATCTCCACAATATAACTACACACTTAAGTGTTTAGCCCTGCCGGAGTACCCATCGCAACAAGTACTCCTCGCCGCCAGTGGGGGAACACAGTCGTTCCCACCTAAGCCCCGCTCATCTCCATCGAGGGATAAACCCATGTTCATTACTGTGCACATCCCTTCCGTGGTGGGTTCCACAGAAGGCGAATCAAGGGCGTGAAGCCACTCCTGCAAGTGACTCCACTCAGCCAGGGACGCACCCCGAAGATCACAGACAATTACACAACCAATCATCAATATACTATCAACAATCACCAAAACTAATCAAACATTATAATTAATCAACAATCACAACAACAATCACCAACACACTATGTAACCAATACTGAGTAGAGAAACCTTACCTGGAATGCAAACACCACAGACGGTCTAGCAGCTAATCAGAATCTATCCTCGACGAAACCTCCTCCTATAACACGTATACATACAATTATGCTCATAACAGGTCTATTCATTCTAATCTTCCGATCTAGTTCTGAACTTAACCAGATTAACTAATTCAGTTGCATGCATTCAACTAAACGATTATATTTAAATTGTTAATGAAACACTTATCACATTAAATCTCTTAAACCAACTATCGCATCATTGCAATACTACCATTACTCCCCTAATCCTAGCATTAGGGGATTAGCTATGCATAAACATAAAAGGAACAAACAATGAAAAAATAATAAACATGGCAGATGGAAAAGAGTAAAGAGATAATTACATATTAAGATCCGGAAAAGGAGAGCAGAACAATCGTCTGAAAGAGGGTCCAAAAGGAGAGAGGAACGAGAGAGAGCAACAGTAACGTCTGATTAATTGTGAATGAATGATAGATAAAACCTAATTATGCCTCTCCTTATATAGGGGAGATATCTATTAAACCTAAAAATAAAACTAAAAATATATAAAAATAAGTTTTACGAGAGAAAACCTCACGGCAGACACAAAGTGCTCGATCGAGGACTTTAGAACTCCTCGATCGATTAACTCCTAGAAAAAACCTCTCGATCGAGGACTTTAGGTACTGGATCGAACACTATTAAATAGGCACCATTCGATCAAGGGGTTTAGGGACTCGATCGAACAAGATTGTACTCGATCGAGTACTTTCCAGCGCACAATTCCTTCTTCGCGCACTAAACTTAAAACGGCCGCCATTTCTTTGTTACTTGGGCAAATAGAGCATTTCCAGTGGAATTTGAAAGCTAAGAGGACAATATTTCATCTCCAATTGGAATCACATGAAAATCGGTTGTAGAACTCGAGATATGGTCTTCAAATTAGGCACTAGTAATTTGAAGCTCTTCCTTTGCTCGCCTAGCTACCTTACTTCTATGCGCATCTCAAAATAGTAGTCTCCAAGCGCCGACTCAACTTATCTCCTAAATGCATGTATAGGGACATGTTTAGGCTTGATTATGCTCCTCTCTGGTTCATACCTGCAAATAATACAAGAGAAACCAAAGTAGACAGTTCGGGGGACATTTGTAGCTAAACACGACTAAATATGCATAGGAATACGTGCAAATGAAGTACAAAAAGTCAATATAAAATGCACGCATCAAAATTTCCTAAACCAAACATTTGCTTGTCCCTAATCAAACTATATGCAAAACTAATGGAATAGAAAAGAAAACTCAGAGCTAGCTACAAATTGTCCACTTAAACCAATTTAATGCAGCAAACTAACACTTATAGCAAAAACTGTCAAATGCAAACGAGTTGTAAGATGTTTACAGTAAAGCTGAATCGTCGACCTTGAAAGACCTTTAATGATGGACTCTCACGGGTCACTCTTCTGTCATGAAGCAAAGGGTAAGCATATGAGTGTAAGAGAAGAAGAAAAATAGTCGCTCACCTAAACTACGACCAACATAAACATGCATGCAGCTAATATGACAGACAATTCTAGCTACCGTACACATACATTCTAACAAAACAAAGTCTGTCACAGCCGAGGGCTTACTAGAATATGGAAAATGTGGTAATGGGTAAGAAAAGGCAAAACATTTCTGAAAATATGAAGTTAATAGCCAAGCTATCTAACTTAACATAACTAAATGGACCATATTTGATTCCTAATCATTAGAAATGAGCACAAGTGCCTCTTATTTTGGCACACAAACTCACTCAACCAAAACATACTCCTCAAAAAATAAAAAGAAAGCACAAGAGTAAAAACCGTCAACAATCAAACTTTTTCATTTTTTTTTCATTTTTTTCTTTTTTCACAGTTTTTTTTTCTGATTTTTTTCTTTCTTTTTTTTCTTTCTTTTTTTTCATCATTTCATTCTCCTTCTTCATATATTACCAACTCCGATAATCAAATACAAACCAAATTCGGATCAATACATAATATACTGAAAAAAAAACACTAAACTAGCTTGACAAGGCAGGCTAAATTTGGATGTAGTTAAGGTCCAAAAGGCAAATTTGGCTAAATGTGGAGTTAAATGGGTAAAATAGGAAAAAGGTAATGTAAGCACCTCCATGCATGTGACACCAACCGCTAACCCGAATGTATGCAGGCAAAAAGCAATTGAATATCATACTTGTGCAAATTAATGACACATGTTATGCAAGGAATTTCATACTCACAATTTACATGAACTGGTTATGAATGACACCAGTTTTAAGGCTCTAAAACTTAGAAATTATAAGTAGTTTGCCAAAATTATCAGGTCAAGTCTATTTGTTCAGCCGTATTTTAACATAAACTCGTAGATATGCAATAAGACAATGCAAAAAAGAATATTAGTTTTAGCAAGGCTTAAGTAAAAAGGACAAATTATAGTGCAATTTCATCATTGAAATCTACCGTTCCGACTCGACCTATATGCAAAACTAAACGTGAAATATTTTTAAACTTTTCAAATTTTTTTATTTTTATGAAATTGGACTTTTATAAAAATAAACAATGCATACAGAAATTAAACGTAACAACAGAAATGCGATAAAAACAACATGCAGACACGGATATGGATGCATATCCTCCCCAAACCAAACCGTACAATGCCCTCATTGTACTCAAAAATAGGGAAAGGAAATGCAAGCTAAAAAGGAGAGAGTGAAGCTGCGGAAAACTCACAAAAATATGCGAAGTAGGGACCTCCCCAAACCAGCCAGCAACATGGGAGGCCGCAAACAGCTCCATAACATCGTCACAGAAAGCGAATCCAAACAACGAACTTGATGGTACTCGATCGAAAAGAGATAGTACTCGATCGAGTACACTGGGCTGTAAAAGTGGTCGATCGAGGACAATGGAATACTCGATCGAGATGTCAGTTTCTGTGGATGCTCGATCGAGGAAGAGGAGTGCTTGATCGAAGGGCTCAAGTACTCGATCGAGTAAAAAGAATGCTCGATCGAGTGGTACCTGCAGATAAATGGCGACAAAAAACCAAGCCTAGATCGTTCACAGTCTATGGTTTGAAAACCAATTATTACACATGATGAAAACATAAATGTTCAAAAATCAACCAAAAAGCTTAAACTCCGGGTTGCCTCCCGGTCAGCGCTAGTTTCAAAAAGGTCCCAGCTCGACCTCCTTTTCTTCATCCAGTTGCTCCAGTTGGTCACAATCAAAGCAACTCAAAGCTCTTAGCATGAGATCATAAACCTGCGCACGTGCTACACAAGAGCATAAGTAGCACCAAAATAGAAAAGGAGCATATAAGAGCAATCTGAAGTACCGTCTCAGCCTAACAAATTTTTCGATGACAAATATGGTGAAACATTATTAGCTTATTTGCCCAACTGAGAGGTGGTGGAGTATTGAAACATAAAGCATAGGTTATATGAGGTAATTTACTATTATGCATATCAATAATCATAAAGTTATCTTTAATTACCTCTAGTCGGTTACTCCTAACGTCGGAATCATTGACAAAAGAATGTATTACCTCTACCGTGATAGGAACATTCCCTGACTCAGCTACCTTTTCATTCCCCTCAGTTGTGGGTTCTATCCCTTTTATTGCACCCTCTAGAGCGTCCAGCTCGGCTTTCCAAATGGGGGAATCACCATAACCATTGTCTTCTTCAAAATCGTCATCCAAAAGGGACCTACATGACATATCATTGCTCTCTGTGGCCAATATGTTCGATCGAGCAAATAGTGTACTCGATCAAAGACTTTCCTCCTGAATATTACTCGATCGAACAAACAGAACTACTCGATCGAGGACTTCTTCATAATAACTGTTCGATCGAGTGGATAACTCTGTTCGATCGAACACTTCCTTAGATATTTCACTCGATCGAACACTATAACCAGTTCGATCGAGTGTTTGTTGCTGTATAGTGCAGAAATCTTCAAGTAATGCTTCGTTTTGAGATAGATCTTCGTATTCCGAGTCATACACATTATTGTCATCAATAGGCAATCAAGGTCCTTCATAGGAAAGACATCTTTCGGTGTAGGTAGCGTGTACCTTCTCTGAGCGCCTAAAGCTCGACTCGGCAGCTAACTGAGCTATTTGAGACTCAAGTTCATTAATTTGGGCGTCCATAAATCTATCATCTGCTTACAGTTTAAGTGATAGTGCCTTAATTAAATATTTCAATTCAGCAATCTCTTCCTTTTGGTTATCAAGAGGAGGAGCTTGTTGTTGCGGTGGCCAAACGAATGGAGGCCTTTGACAGCCTCGTTGATGAAGCGGATGTGGCGGCACAATTGCAAAGGGTTGAATAGCTTTTCTACGCTGCCTAAACACATAGACTTCGTCGTTTCTGTTAGGTTCATATACCTATTATTAGAATCTTATAATAGTGAACTAATTAACATATTAACTAAGTTCATTTAAGATCTAGTGCATACATAACTAAATTAGATATATAATAAGAAAACAATGGTTCTTACATTGTTGTTTTCGGATTTTTGGGCACAAGTAAGGTCTCCTACCTTCACTTGTTCTTGAGCTATGATAAGTATTAGGATGATCCTCCATGACTCAATATTAGGAGCCCTCCTTTTGATTGCACCCAAGATTTAACCCAAAAATTACTATTAATGTTAACTAGATATTATGTAGTAATGTACCCATAATTATTACTAATATTACTAATATTACTACACTAGTAATATATCACAAATATTAGTATTTGAGTGGTTTTTGAGGTTTTGCATGTATGGAAGATATGAGCATCTTAGAGAGAAATAGGTATGAAAAAAAATGAGAACAACCAAGTGTTCTCCTCTTTATTTGATTGTGCCGTCCAAAATGCTCTTTTGTAGAGCATTTTGGTTTTTCTTATTTTCCTTTTGCAATGTTCAATGAGTGTAGGTAGTAGGCTTAGTGTATAAAGTATGTCATAAGATGTTGGAGCATCTTTCAGACAACAAAATAACAAAGCCAAAAACCAAGCATGCTCACCATTTGGACAGTACACTTGAGTGTATACGGGTCCATTTTTGTCTTATAATATTTATCCCACAAATGTTTATAAGTCTTATGTTTAATTATCGTACATAATTAAATATTAAATTGATCATACAACAATTATGTGACAAATTAATAAACATATATTCACTCAACTTATTGAGTAATATTTTACCATTATATCAACATATAATGAGTCCCATAATAGTTAGTTAGTTAAATTTACAACCTCTTGTAAATGTAAATAACTAATTACCTCTACCTCAAAATATTTATAAAATCTCAATATAATTTAGTAAATTAATATATTAATCCACTAAATCGGATCTTATTTAATCACATTACAATAAGATACAAAGTCCAACTCATACATATAAGGGATTAATTAATCTATATCGAATACAATTAATTAATTATTTATTTGGGTCTCATCCTATAGGTGTGACCTTAAGGGATCAACTGATCACCACCGTCAACACGACAGTAACGTCAAACTCTAGTAAGCCAATCGTTACTGATTAATGTTGATCAGTTGACTATATAATTGAATCATCCCTTACGTATTCTTAATTTGAGATTTAAACATGTGATTGCACTATTGTTAAGGACACATACTCCAACAATCTCCCACTTGTCTGAGACAAGTGTGCGTCACCAATTCTCTTGTCCTATTACAATCTCCCACTCAATTCAAGGTGTCTTGCAGGTCCTACTTGCATTTGATCATATTTTGAGTGGTTTCCTCGATCTGGAGAGTAAATGTCTGACCGGAATTATCTACCTTAGATACCTTCCGAGCGTGGCCACGCATTTTAAGTTCACTACTCCTCGAGTGGCCCTGAGATTTTAAACAACCCTGACCAGGGGTGGAAAATTCCTATCGCACTATTCCCTTTTTATAGCCACCGTTCATCATGACCCAAAATATACTCATTTGACTTCAATTACGACAGTCGTAGAGTATAAATCAAAGCCAATCATAAACTTGTGCGAACTTGGGTGAATAGTCTCTAGTCAAAAGAATTGACTCATAAGAATACTATAGTAGCTCTTACCACGACCAGGCTTTATAAATTTCCAGAAATCTATAAGCAATCACTGCCCGACAGAGTGTCTCATACAGTCTGTCTATGTGATCGACTAGTCATCCCATATGACCCTATGGCACTTGAACTTGCCATCAATCGCATCACACTCTAGTCACTTTGAGACATCACCTCCTATAAGTAACCAGGGGCGAATACTATGTTAATCCAGTTCACTTCAATGGAGTTCAATATTGTCTCAAAAACCCATTTGGATATAACAAAGTAATGAATGAGTTTAAAGAAACTCAAACGATAAATACGATTATCATATATGAATAGTCAATAACTTATTGCTACTTCATATCTTATAATCTATAGTGTACCTTTTACACTAGTTAAAATCCAATAAAAGCTTGGTAAGTGGAGCAGCGGCATCCTCAGAAAGAGGTGCAGAATGTACTGCGATTCGTCGAAGAGGCGCAGCTGCTGCTGCGTTTCTTCTCGACGTCAAATCTCCGCTGTTTGGTAAATATGGTTTTAAAGATGGTTTTTAAAGACAGTTTTGAGCGTGCTTATGACATAAACTCTCACATTAGTTACAAAATAAAAAGTACAATAAATAAAATTTGGATTTTACATCCTCAGACTTACATGTTAGCGTCGCGAGATTTAACTAAATCGGTTTTTAGTGGTAACTCGACTCGATCTTATGCAAATATGAAAGTGCCCTTGAAAAAGGAATTTAAAAGATTGATTAATTGATTGTGTAGTGGTCAAATTGGTCGGTAATGCAAACGTGACTGGTACTCAGAATGAATGATTTGAGCTTACGTGGTCGATTGATCAAGCACGTAGGCGTCAAAAGCTTAGAGCAAGGACTTATAATGCAAAGGGAGAAGAGAAGGGCGGACACTCGCGTGAAAAATATGGAGACCGAAGGTCTCTATTTATACTAAACACACGGAGAAATTATGGAAAGGGTGGAATTTGGGAAGGAATAGGAAGGAAAGATTCGGAAACAACCGACTTAGTTAAAAGACGGAAACTTAGACAAAAAGAAAGCCTGGAGAAAAGGCGCAGCAGGTGCTGCGATCCTTCAAAGAGGCGCAGCATTTGCTGCGTCATTTCTCGGGTAGGGTTCTTCTGCGCGAGAAAACGCGTTTGACAGTCTGTCGTATTTTAGGCATAACGTTTTCTACAAGACTCGGATTAAGGTGATTTTGGTGGCGTTGGAAAGCTAAGATAAATATCTAGAATTTTCTCCGAAATAGGCCAGACCCAAAAAAGTCGTTATCACCTCGTAAAATGGTCCTAAATGTCGGGTTATCATTTTAGCTAAAGGAAATGCACATTTTGTAATGTAAACTTTAAGTTTAGCCCAAATAAGTGACATGGGACTCAAAATGAGATATACCCATAACATTTTATGACATCCTAACCTTAGGTAGACGAGCACATTGCTTTTGACTCGGGATTTGACGGTTTTAGGAAATGAAGACGGTTTTTAACCCGGATTCCAAATGTACTCTAATTACTGCCAAAACGACCGTAATGGCACCTAGATTATGACCATGAGGTAGACAAGAGAGTATGAGTTACCGTTTATTAATCGATTTACGAAACGTCATAAAATCGCGACATATGCTAAACATGCGGCCCAATCATCACTGGGTGTTTGGCGGGACGTGCAGAAACGAGGTATCTACTCGTATCGCAAGTTCACTTTCATTATGATATGATTGAATCTTTACATTATAGTTGGAGGTAGTTTCTGTTATAAAATCGGCTAACATTTAAATTTTCCACTAAAATAAAACATGATTAAAGCAATCATCTGCTTTTCATATGAGATATGGTTAGGCATGGTACCTAAATTGTAGCTTGTTTCGATAGTAAACATGTGCTCTCTATTCCTACATGATCACAAGAACAAGGGGTTTGTGGCTTGTGATGCTGTCTACTAAGGGGTGATGTGACCATAATTAGCGCACATTTAGTCCCCTAATTGAGCCTATTTTGCATACTATTATAGCATTTTATGGCCATTTTATCCGTCAAAACCTTCCTATTTGCTTTTCTATCGCATTTCATATGTTTTGTAGAAAAGGAGATAATAAGGCGGAAATTCCCATCTTTCGTGCACATTTGGAAGCTACTTGACGATAATAGATGGACTAGTATGAAGAGGAGGCAAGAATGATGACCAAAGATGTAGGAATAAAGTGTATGAAGAAGGATCAAAGGGTTAAAAGTAAGAATGACGAGAGGGAAGGCACTTCATGAAGAAAATGGCTCGGAACGCAAACCAAGAGTTGCTCCTTTGGCTCTGAAAATATGTTAGATGGAACGGCGTCGAAAAAACAAGCGATCTAGGCTTTTGAATCACTCCAATAGGAGTCCGGATGAGAAAATGACGTCCGTTTTACAATCCGAGGTCAAACAAAGAAGCTGTTAGGGAATCCGCGCGTCCCGAGAAGAAGACGCTCGTCTCCCCTAATCCGCCCGGATTGTCCCCAAGACGCACGTCTTCTGGCTGGGAAAATAAAGAAATTTCACTGGAGGAGAATCCGCCCGGATTCCCCAGAATCCGCTCGGATTCCCCATGCCCAGTCCGAGCGTCTTGTTCCTTGATCCGCTCGGATCGTCCATCCCCGATCCGGCCGTCCCGACTCCCGGCCCGCACGGATCACAAAGACAAAGATTTCGTTCTTCAAGCTACGAAATGGAGAAGCCCTTCTCTCGGATAATCCCGGAGGCTCCTTGCTCAACTTAAAAAGTGTAATTACTAGTTTAGCCCTTAGTTAACCCTAATGCATCCTCCCTAATTTCCACTATAAATACCCCATTTGTAAATAATCAAAGGGGGCTCCTTTATCAAGTTTTTAGAGTAGAAAATCCTCCCTTAGATTAGATTAGGAGTAGATTAGAATAGATTACTCTTTAATCTTTCCACAAATTACACATTAATCTCTCTTTAATTATTGTTCAAGTTTATTATTCAAGTTTATTATTGGGTAATTGAAGATTATTGGGTTATTATTGGGAGATTGACAACCTTCCATCAATCAATCAAGTTTCTTCTATTATTCTTTGCTTTATTATTTGGACCATCTTAGGTTGGTATAATTCCTTTACTCTTTAATCTTTATTGTTCATTTCTTCATTCTATTATCATGTTTATACTTGTTGTGATGATTGACACCATTAATGACATGTTTCCCATGATAATGAGTGAGTAGTTTCTTTAGCTAGGATTAATGGGTAATTAGGGGAAACCAACATGGGATTGATTCATGCTTAATCTAATATGTTCACATGATTAAATTGCTTGCTTGTTGTGATGTCAACTTTATGCACATGTTATGTTTGATGAAATGCCAAGCCTATGAATCCTTGCATTTTTACCATCTCTTATCTACTCAACTTGACTCGTAAGATATAAACCAACTCGAGTCTTGTTAGACCATGCATAGAAGTTGAATAGGAGGAAAGTAAGTCGACTTGTAGGTGTTGTACAATCTAATCGATTCGGCTCCGGGACCCAACTCTTCCTATGAACCGTAAGATATAACCCAACTCGGTTCCTCCACAACATTAATTGCTTGCAACTTTGTAAACATGTTTGTATGATCAACACCATGAATCCCCCATGACCCCATGATATCCTAGCACTTTTAATCAATTGTTTACATCTTTCCTTTTATTGCTTAATTTACCTTATTGTTTGCATTAGTCTAGACACAACTACAAACCCCATCAAATCGTGACACTAGCATAAATTGATATAGATAGACTTAGAACCCAAAGCACACCGTCCCATGGATCGACCTCGACTTACCGCTAGCTAGTTGTATGTTGAGTATTATAAATGTGTTTGATTGAGAGCCACGACGACACTCCTATCAAAATGGCGCCGTTGCCGGGGATGGTGCTATGTGATTAAGTTATTACTTGTTTGTCTATTTTAATTGTGCTTTCACCTTGAGGAACTTGTTCCTCAAGGATTGTTCTTACCGTTTTTCCATAGTTTCCATGCTTGTAGTTGTTTCCTTGTCTTAGCTATGATGAGACAAGACTTGACATATGGAGTATGTGGTGGATCTTTTGAGTATGACTATGGGTATGGGGAGTTTGAGGAGCAAGTCAACACAAACCTACCTTATTATTCGTACAATGAAAATCCTAACTACTACCCCAACTTTTCCCACCATAATCACCCCACCCAATACCCACTTCACAATGACTTTCAATTGCCACAATACAACCACTTTCACACTTACCCACAACAAAATGATGAACCCATTCAAAATGTGATTCTCCAAATGATGGGAGATCAACAAAACTTCTTCAAACAAATGCTAGAGGAAAGCCAAAATAGGGACAATGTTCTTCAAGGCATTGTTACCCAAGTTGAGGAGTTGGAGATTCAAATTGCCCAAACAAAGGCAACCCAAGAAACCAACCAACCAACCACTCCCCACCACTCCTTGGACATTGACCATGAATGTGAGTTTGAAGGAGTTACCTTTGATGAGAAGTGGGAAGAGCCAACCTCTTTGGGCTCTTGTGAGTATGAAAGTGTGGTATTTGATGATGAATACATGAGGTTGAGTAAGCCAAATACTCTTAGCCTTTGTGAGTATGAGGGTGTGTCATTTGAAGTAGATGTTGAGGTGTTGGAGAATGAGTTGGTGAAGAAGAGTGAAGCCCCCATTTATGATTCTTATGGAGATAGCGACGATGACAAGCCTATGGAAGAAGCTTGTGCGGGATATGTGTCTTGCAATGAAGAAGAGGAATGGAGTTGTGAGATTGCCTTACTTGAGGAGCCCATCCTTCAGAAGTTTGAGGTATGCTTCCATGAAGAAGATGAATTCCTCTTTCCTATTGACCATGAAGACATTTTCGCACCCACCATGGAACCTATGATTGTTGGAGATGATATGGTGGACCTTATCCAAAAGGTCAAAACATCATATAAAGGGTACTTGGTGGAGAAGCTCAAGAACAAAATTGCAAATGAACGTGCTTGTGGAGGTTTGGCACCCACAATCTCAACTCCTAAGGTACTCGATCATCAATGTCATGACAAATCTCCTTCCACCTTGGAAGGATTGAAAAATCAAAATGCTATCATCATCACCAAAAGTGAAAGAGAAGGTAGTGAGTGGAAGTCTCCAGGCAACCATAAGCCATACTTCTTACCTTGTGTTGACAAGAATCATGGGCTTATTGGTTTGAAGCATTGGGAAAGCTCTAGTGCCAAGGATAAGGTGAAAGAAAGAACTTATGGCAAGCTTCCTTGGCCGAATTTCATGTTCAAATGGAGCAACCCATACTTATGCTTATTTGGAGCTTGTTCACAAGCATTTGATCTTCTATTGAGAGCCTTGAGCTCTATGGACAAGAATTTCTACAATTTGAACTAGTTTGGTGGAGTCCTACCTCAAACCACCATTTGTAAGATACCCTTTTCTTTCACTTTGCATTACATTTCCACTTGCATTTAGTTATATACATATACATTTAGCTTGCATTTGTGTTATATTTCATATTGCATTTGCATTAGTTAGTTCATTTGTATAATTTGCATTGTATATATCTCACATGATTCATGTAGATAGTTGCATATAGACTAGAATTCATGCATAGTCACTAATGACCAATCCTATTCTTTTCTACACTAGAGATAGTGTTTAAATCGGTTTGGGGAGGTTTGATCATAAGTGACCATAGTTTAAATCATGCATCATATAGTAAAGTTTATATTGCATTCATTTGTTATATATGTCATATAGAATTGCATTTAGTTAGAGCATGCATTCATTCATATCATATCATTGCATTTGTACTTCAATTTCCATAAAATCAAAAATTCAAAAACATGTTTTTCTTTTTATTCCTACTCCTACATGTACATTGAGGACAATGTCCAAAATAAAGTGGGGGATGGGAATTCATATTCCAAAAATGCATAAAAATTGAAAAATTTTGAAAAAATCCCAAAAATATGTCTTTTAATTTCATAAAAACAAAACCCATAAAAATTGAAAAATCCAAAAACAAGTTCATTTCCTTTGTAGTGTAGACTTGTATATATTGTTTTGTATATATTGTGTTTGTTCATCCTTTTTCACATTAATCGACTACGCCACATCCGAGACATGAGGATATTGAAGACCGCATGGTATGATCTTTCCAATCTCCTTTTTCCTCTTTATGTTAATGACTATGTGGCTTTATTTTGATTGATGCGGTAAAAACAATGTGAACTTAGGACTTGCATTTAGTTTATATGGCATATTAGTTGGTAGAATCATTTGCATTAGGATGTGTATATGCTAGTTGCATCATGGCATGTAGTTGCATGTTAGAAAATTTTGCGAAACCGTCTACTTGGGAAGCTTGACAAGTGTATATAGGCCCTAGTAGATGCTTTTTCTTCTTAAGACTTTGCTTGTTAGAATACTTGTAAAACACCCTAGGATGTGTCATGCTAGTATCCTTTGACCCATGGTTTAAGGCCTAGTCAAGAGTACCTTGTGGTGTGATAACTCCTTGGCTACCGTTTATTCCAAGGTGACCCTTGAAACCATGCATACTTCTATCATTCATCCATGTTCTACCACATTTTTGTCACAAAAAGGGAATGGGCACAAAACAAAAAGAAATCTATTTGAGTTCAATGAAATGAAAAAGTGAAAGAAAGTTTGCAAAAATGCATCAAATGAAAAGAGGAGCAAAAATAGACTCCTAAAGCTTCAAATACAAGGCACCCTCGTTACTAATTGGGGTGACTTTGAAAATGTTCAAAAAGAAATGCAAAAAAGTTGTCAAGTATTGAAATGCCAAAAATCAAAAAGAAATGGCAAGAAAGTGTTCTCAAATGTCAAATGCCAAAGAAATTGGGGGGAAAAACAAAAACAAAAGCAAACTCCCAAAATGAAACTCAAATATCTATTGATCCCTTTATCCATCGTATCCATTTTTGTGCATGGTAGAGAGGGGACGACCCTTCTTCTTGTCTAGGCAAGAGGGGGAATTCCGCGATCCTCCAGTGTTTCTAACACCATAGGGAGTCTATTCTTGACAAAAGCATTTAACGATTGAGGACAAAGGTACCCTAGCTTGACACAATTTGGAGGTGATTTATTGGTATCCTTCTAGGCTTAGTAGTTTGAAGAAATTGCATCTATGAAGGAGTGTGTACCCTTGAATTGCTTCCCTTGTAGGTAATTTCCGCCACTTAGATGAGGTAAGTGGCTATTCTTTTGTAGATGCATCCATTACTTGTTTTTTGTGTGCTTAATGTTTGGATGTGTCGCCATTTTGGCAAGACCCACCTTGCCTTGCAAGAAGGCATCCTACCTCATGGTTGTCTTGTTGTGAGTTGAAGGGGCGGAGTGAGACCCGCTAATTGTCTCATATCGGCTATATTATTAGGTTAGTTTAAATAAAGGTCTAGTTTTAGTCACCTCTTTACTCGGGACGAGTAAAGGTTCGGTTTGGGGATATTTGATGTGACCATAATTAGCGCACATTTAGTCCCCTAATTGAGCCTATTTTGCATACTATTATAGCATTTTATGGCCATTTTATCCGTCAAAACCTTCCTATTTGCTTTTCTATCGCATTTCATATGTTTTGTAGAAAAGGAGATAATAAGGCGGAAATTCCCGTCTTTCGTGCACATTTGGAAGCTACTTGACGATAATAGATGGACTAGTATGAAGAGGAGGCAAGAATGATGACCAAAGATGTAGGAATAAAGTGTATGAAGAAGGATCAAAGGGTTAAAAGTAAGAATGACGAGAGGGAAGGCACTTCATGAAGAAAATGGCTCGGAACGCAAACCAAGAGTTGCTCCTTTGGCTCTGAAAATATGTTAGATGGAACGGCGTCGAAAAAACAAGCGATCTAGGCTTTTGAATCACTCCAATAGGAGTCCGGATGAGAAAATGACGTCCGTTTTACAATCCGAGGTCAAACAAAGAAGCTGTTCGGGAATCCGCGCGTCCCGAGAAGAAGACGCTCGTCTCCCCTAATCCGCCCGGATTGTCCCCAAGACGCACGTCTTCTGGCTGGGAAAATAAAGAAATTTCACTGGAGGAGAATCCGCCCGGATTCCCCAGAATCCGCTCGGATTCCCCATGCCCAGTCCGAGCGTCTTGTTCCTTGATCCGCTCGGATCGTCCATCCCAGATCCGGCCGTCCCGACTCCCGGCCCCGCACGGATCACAAAGACAAAGACAGCGATTTCGTTCTTCAAGCTACGAAATGGAGAAGCCCTTCTCTCGGATAATCCCGGAGGCTCCTTGCTCAACTTAAAAAGTGTAATTACTAGTTTAGCCCTTAGTTAACCCTAATGCATCCTCCCTAATTTCCACTATAAATACCCCATTTGTAAATAATCAAAGGGGGCTCCTTTATCAAGTTTTTAGAGTAGAAAATCCTCCCTTAGATTAGATTAGGAGTAGATTAGAATAGATTACTCTTTAATCTTTCCACAAATTACACATTAATCTCTCTTTAATTATTGTTCAAGTTTATTATTCAAGTTTATTATTGGGTAATTGAAGATTATTGGGTTATTATTGGGAGATTGACAACCTTCCATCAATCAATCAAGTTTCTTCTATTATTCTTTGCTTTATTATTTGGACCATCTTAGGTTGGTATAATTCCTTTACTCTTTAATCTTTATTGTTCATTTCTTCATTCTATTATCATGTTTATACTTGTTGTGATGATTGACACCATTAATGACATGTTTCCCATGATAATGAGTGAGTAGTTTCTTTAGCTAGGATTAATGGGTAATTAGGGGAAACCAACATGGGATTGATTCATGCTTAATCTAATATGTTCACATGATTAAATTGCTTGCTTGTTGTGATGTCAACTTTATGCACATGTTATGTTTGATGAAATGCCAAGCCTATGAATCCTTGCATTTTTACCATCTCTTATCTACTCAACTTGACTCGTAAGATATAAACCAACTCGAGTCTTGTTAGACCATGCATAGAAGTTGAATAGGAGGAAAGTAAGTCGACTTGTAGGTGTTGTACAATCTAATCGATTCGGCTCCGGGACCCAACTCTTCCTATGAACCGTAAGATATAACCCAACTCGGTTCCTCCACAACATTAATTGCTTGCAACTTTGTAAACATGTTTGTATGATCAACACCATGAATCCCCCATGACCCCATGATATCCTAGCACTTTTAATCAATTGTTTACATCTTTCCTTTTATTGCTTAATTTACCTTATTGTTTGCATTAGTCTAGACACAACTACAAACCCCATCAAATCGTGACACTAGCATAAATTGATATAGATAGACTTAGAACCCAAAGCACACCGTCCCATGGATCGACCTCGACTTACCGCTAGCTAGTTGTATGTTGAGTATTATAAATGTGTTTGATTGAGAGCCACGACGACACTCCTATCAAGGGGTTTGTGGCTTGTGTTGCTGTCTATTAAGAAAAGAGGATTATTTCTTAATGACGGAGTGGGAGAAAATGTTCAAGAGCCACAAACTGAGGATAAGACGTATGAAGATGTTCCTTCTTGGTCAAAATCAGTAATTATTTATTCGAAATCTAAAGTGGACAGGAGTCATGTTATTTTTTTTGGAAGTAACAAACTTGTAACTTTTTTAGATGCTTTATCGAGTTTCAACTCTGCAAAAGTCCGAAATGAGCATAAACATGAAAATGTTTATTTAGCTTGGTTGGTTGGTGACAAAGGGTTTTGCACGCAACAACAATGCCTCATTGAATTCGGATATAATTTGACAGTTGGAAATAAAATCGTCTTGCATGAGTTTTTGAAAATCGCAACTATCCTAACATAGGATGAAAACTTAAGAAAAAATCTTAAGTAAATGTCAAGGACTTGAGTGATATGTTTTGATCATGTGATAAACTTTTCTCGAATTGTCGAATAGTTCTGTTTATACATGGAGTTTAGTGAGAGTAATATGGTGTTACTAGTCTTATATGTAAAGGACATATTGATCATTGTAAATGATAGAAGACTTAGGAGAAAAATAATACATCTCTAAGGTATCCAGACCTATAAAGATAGTTCTAAGAGGATATTAGCGTTGAAATAATATTCTTATGTTAATAAGAATCTTGACAAGTTAAAAAGTAATGCATGTAGAAATTGTATCCACATGCTTCCGCTGCGGGATTAATTCATTACGCTAAGATGTAACACCATTCTTAAATTTCGTATACTTGGAATATGACGAAAAGTTACAAATCGAATCTTTGAGAGAAGTCTCTATATATCCATATAGTTCATTAGTTAGTACTCATGAAGCACTAAAGAGATGAAGCTAAAGTGATTAGCATTGAGATGGATTTATGTGCAAGGAGTTACACAAAAAACCATATTCTAAACACATAATGATGGTTAGAGAACCATCTTGGCTATATTATTTAAGGAGGATATCTACTAGCACATCCTAGGCAGTTGAACAATGAGATATACACAACGGAAATTGAGTACACTTGTAATAATGACATATGCAAGAAGGAAGGGATGATATTAGGATTCGGTTTTATGAATTGGAGGAACTATGGTAGTTCGTTCCATAACCGAATGTCCTATCCCTACACACTGTGAAGACATTGGGAGTTATTCAAAGGCAAGAGAGCCTATGTTCAGATTGGATCTGGACATGTACTCAAAGAAGTTCTTATAATACAAGATTATACACAAGAATGAGAAATAGTATATAGTTAGGTTAGGAAAGTGCAAAGTGTTGCTAAGACTTACTAACGAAGGCCTTTTTTGTAGGCTAAGCATGACAAGATTAAAAATGGATTATAGATTATGTAGTAATTGATATGGTATCAATTTTACATATGTGATAATACATTCATTGTTTGAGTTTTATTCAAAACTCTTTTCTTATAATACTTTGTTTTCCAAATAGGTTATCGAGACAATATTGAACCCTATTTAAAAGAACTGAATTTACATAGTATTAGCCCCTTATCACTTATATGAGGTGACGTCTTGAAGTGACTAGAGTGTGATGCGATTGATGGCAAGTTCAAGTGCCATAGAGTCATAAGAGATGAATAGTCGATCACATAGGCAGACTGTATTGGACACTCTGTGGGGCAGTGACCGCTTCTAAAGTTCTGGTAATTCATATACAGCCTGGTTGTGGCAAGAGCTACTATAGTATTCTTATGAGTTGATTGTTTGACTAGAGATTGTTCGCCCAAGTTGGCACAGTTCCTGATTGGCTTTGATTTATGCTCTACGACTGTCGTAACTGAAGTCAAAAGGGTATCTTTTGGGTCATGGTGAACTGTGGCTATATGAAGGGAATAGTGCGATAGGAATTGTCCATCCCCTTGTCAGGGTTATCTAAATCTCAGGGCCGCTCGAGGAGTAGTGAACTGAAAATGCGTGGCCACGCTCGGAAGGTATCTACGGTAGATAATTCCGGGTAGACAGTTACTCTCTAGATCGAGGAAACCACTCAAGATATGTTCAAATGCAAATACGACCTGCAAGACACTTTGCATTGAGTGGGAGATGATGTAAGAGTACAAGAGAATTGGTGACGCACACTTGTCTCGGACAAGTGGGAGATTGTTGGAGTAAGTGTCCTCAACAATAGTGCAATCACATGAATAAAAATCATAATTAAATCTCATAATAAGAATATGTAAGAGATGATTCATTATATAGTCAACTGATCAACATTAATCGGTAATGATTGGCTAGCTAGAGTTTGACATTACTGTCGTTTGACGGTGGTGATCAGTTGATCCCTTAAGGTCACACCTATAGGACAATTCCCTTAATAGATAAGTTGATTAATTGTATGTCGATGCAAGTTAATCAATTCCTTAAATTTGAACAATTCATTTGTGAGTGAGAATATTTATATCTTATTGTAATTTGATTAAATGAGATTTATTTTAGTAATTAAAAGATTTTATTACTAAAATTGATTATTGTTTATGAAACAATTGAGATAAGAATGAATGGTTAATTATAATTACAATATGTTGTGAATTATATTAACATGACCCATTTTTATTTATGTAATCAAGAATTACTAGACAATTTTTTATATGTAATTTAATTAATTTCTATAATGGTATTTAGTTGTTAAATATGCATTAGAATTAATTAATAACATGTTACATACTACATGTGATACATTGTGTGACAAATGACAAATTGACAAAATAAAATGGATGTCCATTTTAAGAAATGGATGTCCATTTTATGAAATGGACCGAAATATTGAAGGGTTGAGAGGATAGTGGGTGTTTTATTTTAATAGTAAAAATAAATGTAATCATAACCTACACTATCTAGCCATGCAAACCTACATTTTATGGGTAAGACAAAAGCCATGCATTGGCTTCTCTCCCATCCTCTCACCCGGCCTCACAAGGCTCCATAAGAGCATCTTTTGCTCTTATTTTCATTCTTACACAATTTTAAGGTTTTGATAGAAAATCTTTCTTATTCTCTCTAAAACTTGTTTTTAGATCTCATAAAAATTGTTCATCTAATTCGAATAACACATAATAATATTACTAGTGTAGTAATACAATTATTATTAGAACCATTTAAGGACTACTAATATATTAATCTAGTTAATTAGTGTATTAGTTTTAAGGGAAAGTCATGGGTGCAATTTTTAAGGAGTATCTCTATACTTGAGGTTGGAGAATCATCCTATTATTCATAGCTCAAGAACAAGTGAAGGTAGGAGACCTTGCTTGTGCCCATTTCGTGTCTTTCTAAATGTAAGAAAACCGTTTTTCTTATTCTTTTGTTATATGCATGCAACTAGATCCATGAGATAAATTAATGAGTAATTTATAAAACGAATTAGATGAGTCTAATATGGGGTATATGAACCTAACATTAACAACAGTAGTTGTAACACCCCCATACTCCAAGTGCCTTACCAGGACCACTCAGGTATAAGAATGCCACCATCTCGGTTACCCGAGGCATGATAATCATAAGACAATGAAGAAACATACTTTATTAAATATGTTTAAGTGATTACATTACAAAACCAACTGTAAGCAAAATACAACTGTTCTCAAACTATAAACCAACTGAAAGGAACTGTCCTAACAAACACAGCGGAAGACTAAAGACTCTGATATGTGATGACTCCATCCCCAGCTAGATCCCACGCGTATCCAAGATATACCCGCTAAGCAAACCGCTCACCACCCCGAATGGATCACCACAGTTTTTAAAACATTTAAACGGGGTCAATACTAATCACACAATTAACATACATGTCACAATAAGATAAGCGAGATGCCTTAATGTCACACATACACAACCAACCCAACTCCAATCATCTCAATCACGATCGTCCCTTTGGACCTACCTGCCAGTGGGGACCGGCCGTTCCCACCTAAGCCCCGCTCATCATACCGAGCGATAACCCTGTCCATTAATGTGCACATCCCCTTCCGTGGCGGGTTCCACGAAGGGCGAAACTAGGGCGTGAAGTCACTCCCGCAAGTGACCCCACTCAGCCGAGAACGCATCTCGAGAACCATCAACAACAATCACAGCCACAAACACAAGACAATCATTATATCAAACAACTAAATACAAAGACATCACCAATATCCCATTATGGGACTAATACGAGTAGGAAATCCTACCCGGAAAGCAACACAATCATCGACGATCTAGCAAATTGTCTCAAAACCTCTCCTTTACAAATCCTTCTCCTATCACATAATCACATAATCACAATCTAACCATAACAAATCATAAAAACCCCCAATCCCAAAATTAGGGTTTAACCAAATCAAAGGAAAGACAATAAAAAGGGTACATAGATCTTACCCTCGACGCAAGGAACTCAACGGTATAAACAACGACAAGAACGACCGTCGAACTCCGGAATTGCTAAGAATGCGATTAAGAAGATGAACTTGTTTGCTTTCTCTCTTAAACAGAAATTTAGGTTTTGGAAAAGTGATTTGGAAACAATGACGGAAGTGTTTTATACTTTAATCGCATTATTAACAAAACCCGACAAAACAGCCCCAGAACCGGCTACTCGATCGAGTAGCTAAGGTACTCGATCGAGTGCCCCCTTACTCGATCGAGTACCCTAGTTACTCGATCGAGTACCCAACAGTCGAAACTATTCTATTTCGCAAAACTCCCTTACTCGACAGAGTAAGGCCTACTCGATAGAGTACCCCAAGACTCATAAATACGGAGTATTACGTCTTCCCTCCTTAAAAAGAACTTCGTCCCCGAAGTTCAACCCATACATGAAAACAAACATACTAACTCGATCAAGACACAACAACGTGACTAAGAACTCAAAACAAAACTTCAACCCAAACATGAACTCGTAACACCAACTCCACTAACTATTCCTACCTCCACAACATGGCTCACGATATCGTATCCACTCCATTATATCTCTCTCAACACTAACTCCATACACTACCAAAATACTCATAACATCAAACGGAATGTTACATTCTACCACCCTTAAAAGGAACTTCGTCCTCGAAGTTTACTCAGACTCATAACACCATCCTCCAACTGTCAACACTATATAAAATATTCTCACACTTCGAAGCATCACACTACTACAAGCACGGCCATGGCCTTTTATAAGTATCATCCACAAAACAAATCCCTCCTTTACGCTACGCTAACACTCTACTTCCAATTATATTACAACATGCACCACCATGAAACTCTCTTTTATCGCATCCTACTCCTCTTAAGACAAATGTTACGTCCTCGTAACTCACTAATACTAAATCCTAGCTATATCGTGTCATTATCCTCATCACCACCGCATGTCAAAGATAACCACTTATAATCTAAACACTCGCCATGCATATATCCAAGGCTCTCTTACTTAAACATTCCTCATACCTCAACTCATTCGCCACACCACCTAACCTATACCTCAAAATCTTTATCTTAACCCAAAACTTCAACTTTTCCACATTACCGCAACATGACATACCTCTCTATATAAAGCACCTATCTCCCAAACGCATAACTCACGATCCACACTCGTTACGTACACTCACACTAGATCCTCCAGTTCTTTCCTTCATTACCGCAAGACTCATACATAACCTAATATGACACTAATTCCCCCAACACCCTACACTCCTTTGTCCCAACAAAAGATTATGAACCACTGCAGACTTTCGGATCATTACCACACATGTCCTACGGACCACTTGTCATTACCATGTCTACTAAAGCCTTATCTAGAACAAGATCAAAATTATCAGTAACAACCTCTCTCACAACCGTGTCCCATCAATAGAACATCACTATACCATGACAACAACGAAAACATATACGACTCTATTTCATATCATACTATACCCTCATTCCCAACTTAACTTGGTAAAGAAAACATCAATAAACAAGACAACTGTCTATCTCTGTAAACCGAAACTCGCAGGGAGCAACATCAAACAAAACAACAAACTATGAATAATCGGTATGCACTTTGAAACTCGAATCATAATCATCCCGCCTACTCCACCACAACCGGTGACGGCATCACAACACCGCCACCAACAGCCACACCGTAGTGCGAAAATACCCGCATCACAACATTATGTACCGTGCCCGGATCACCACCCGAGGCACCACAACCACACCGATAGACATCACAATCGCATACGATTCCCATAAACACCGACATTGAGCATAACTTCTCGGACAAGAAAACTTACTCAAATCCACTTTATTAAATCACCACGCAACATATTATATGGATAAACAGATAAGCATCTCATGAACATCATCTCTACCATTTCACGGAATACACATGTGTTATTAATACACATAAAATTATAACTAGCCATGTCAAATTAATCAAGTTATTACCTTTTTGGATATTATTCAATTAAATTACCGTGTCCAACCTATATATTACAGAACATTCATAAAACAACTTTATAATTATCACACCATACCACTTCTTGTGACGTCAGAACCTCACACAAACATTTACACATATCATAGACCCGTAATCACAACCAACTAGTCAATCCTGATCACGTAAGTTACCACTCAACATAGGTTACCTGTCGCCCGAGCTTAACTCGTATACACCTCATAACACATTCTCCCTTTCGCATATCCATCACCCTCTGCCAAATGTAGCCACACCATTAATACTCAACTACTAACAACCGCCTCATATAACCACATCTTATACTCTTTCATAACTGTACTTATCAATCTGGTCTCTGCAAAATCAACCTCTTTAGAATTGTTACCGTTCTAATATACAATTACCCTTAACCACTAGTCACAAACCATAACACTACCATTTGTCCAGGGCATCAAACCTCTTACACTCATCTCTAAACATCACGATTTGTTTCCTATCTTTGGTTGACATCCCAAATAACGAACATCCAATCCATTAACAAAATTACCTCAACATTCTTCCCAATACCATCCTTAATTGTATCATCATCTAACTCTCCACCAAAAATCTCGTATCGTGCAAATACTCCACCAACTTCATACTCCCTTAATTCCTCGAAACTCATGATTAATCATGTTGTCTGAAACTTCGTATAACTATTAACTTACTTACCCTTGATAGTATCATACATCTCGACGATTCCTTACTTTATGTCACATAACTCCGGTGAACTTTTTCTCAACTTACTTTTATCCTTCTTTTCTCGTTATACTCAAAAATACCATTAATAGCTCAGCTCCTTATTACTTCTATCTAACTCTTTAGTGCTCCGATTATCTTTTCATTGCTCCAAAACTCAAATCTCATTATTTCATATCGATATCATCTCACTCTTTCTTACCATAAATATTATCTTATTATGCCATTAATCACCCTTGCCTCTAGTTTATCCATAAAATCAACGTTCCTTTGTTCTAACAATTGCATCTCCTTTGTACCTCTCTAGAAATCAGAATTCCTTTTGTACCATTAATTGCCCAAGGAAATCACACAGTAGTTTCATCTCTTAATAAACCAAATCTCCCAAATCCACCTCGCGACATGTCTCCACAAAGTTCACTATATACTACTCTTCTCAACTCCTTTAAAACGCACTTTCACTACATATATCCTTACTCAACTCTATTTCTAACCATCTCCCTCCATAATTCTTTACACATCTCAAGCTGCCACTATCCGCATCCTTACTTTTCAATCTTTTTATTCTCACGTTCATTATACTCACATCATCCCTTACCCATATTCTCTTACTTTTACATTACTCAACACACAATCATATCACTCATCCCGTCTCGCAAAATGTGCTCTATGCCTCAATAAACTATACCAATCTTCCTTTTCTTTTTCCACCATTTATCCTAATCACATATAACTCATGTCCTCCCCACCGAACTCATATTCATCATAAGTGCCACTCTTTACATCATAAGATTGGGTAACTTACGCTTCAGGACCAACACATACGTAAAACAATGCATAAAGAAGTAATACAACACCTTTGGATTAAACGTAATATGCAACGAATGTCAAAAAATAAACATATGACCCGAAACACGCATATGACCTGCACAGACCCCACTCGATCGAGTACCAGAACTTACTCGATCGAGTTGAGGCTACTCGATCGAGTGCCCAACATGCTCGATCGAGTGCCCCGACTCTTAACCCAAACGGACCTTCTAATCTCGACTTACTCGACCGAGTAGCAAGGCTACTCGGTCGAGTGATTCCCATACTCGATCGAGTGCCGAGGTACTCGATCGAGTGCCCAAAACACGATTCGGTCAAAATAACGACAAATACCCACTCGATCGAATCATGTAGACTCGTGAATACTACCCGCATGTTTTTAATTTTCATAACTTTTCATGACACAAACCACACCCTTACACTACAAATCCTATTTCCATGTTGCTAATACAACAACATTACAAATCCACTTCATCACATAAACACTTCCATAATCAAGAAATTCATATCCTTACGAAATTGCCACTTCATCTTTTCCAATCAATTCATCTAGTTCAATCACATACTTCAGCTAACAAGCGCATATGATACGATAGTAGACAATTATACGAACTTAATATATAGCTTTACGCAAACAAAACTATGAAAACAAATCTTATCACACCCCTTATCCACATGTTATTAGGATTGCCTCATTATAAATCATTCATCCTACACATCATTATTCATCACATATAAACTATTTCCTTTTTCCACCACATCATCCGTCATTCTCACATACTTTTCCAACTATTCCAATCAACATGGTAAACCAAGTATCATCCAACATGCTTTCAACCAAAAGCATACAAAATCACCCTTATACATGCCACACATCACCATATTGTTACACAATTCACAAAATGAACACATAGCGATCCCGACTCATATCCCATGGTGACCGGTTCAAAATCGTAGGGCGAGTTCGCGACTTTAGGACGTCTCCCAAGCCTTTGCATTAGCTCCTACAACCTTTACCCCGGGTTCATTTTAATTGACTCCTATATTCATTAAATTCATTGGTTACAGGTTTCAGGATTGTCGTTCTGATACCATTTGTAACACCCCCATACTCCAAGTGCCTTACCAGGACCACTCAGGTATAAGAATGCCACCATCTCGGTTACCCGAGGCATGATAATCATAAGACAATGAAGAAACATACTTTATTAAATAAGTTTAAGTGATTACATTACAAAACCAACTGTAAGCAAAATACAACTGTTCTCAAACTATAAACCAACTGAAAGGAACTGTCCTAACAAACACAACGGAAGACTAAAGACTACGATATGTGATGACTTCATCCCTGAGCTAGATCCCACGCGTATCCAAGATATACCTACCAAGCAACTGCTCACCACCCCCGAATGAATCACCACAGTTTTTAAAACATTTAAACGGGGTCAGTACTAATCACACAATTAACATACATGTCACAATAAGATAAGCAGACAACTTAACTGTCACACATACACAACCAACCCAACTCAATCATCTCAATCATCGATCGTCCTTTGGACCAGCCCCGCCGATGGGGGACCGCAGCCGTTCCCACCTAAGCCCCGCTCATCATACCGAGCGATAACCCTGTCCATTAATGTGCACATCCCCTTCCGTGGCGGGTTCCACGAAGGGCGAAACTAGGGCGTGAAGTCACTCCCGCAAGTGACCCCACTCAGCCGAGAACGCATCTCGAGAACCATCAACAACAATCACAACCACAAACACAATACAATCATTATATCAAACAACTAAATACAAAGACATCACCAATATCCCATTATGGGACTAATGCGAGTAGGAAATCCCGGAAAGCAACACAATCATCGACGATCTAGCATTTGTCTCAAAACCTCTCCTTTACAAATCCTTCTCCTATCACATAATCACATAATCACAATCTAACCATAACAAATCATAAAAACCCCAAATCCCAAAATTAGGGTTTAACCAAATCAAAGGAAAGACAATAAAAGGGTACATAGATCTTACCCTCGACGCAAGGAACTCAACGGTATAAACAACGACAAGAACCGACCGTCTGAACTCCGGAAATTGCTAAGAATGCGATTAGGAAGATGAACTTGTTTGCTTTCTCTCTTAAACAGAAATTTAGGTTTTGGAAAAGTGATTTGGAAACAATGATGGAAGTGTTTTATACTTTAATCGCATTATTAACAAAACCCGACAAAACCCCGTAACCGGCTACTCGATCGAGTAGCTAAGGTACTCGATCGAGTGCCCCCTTACTCGATCGAGTACCTTAGTTACTCGATCGAGTACCCAACAGGTCAGAAACTATTCTATTTCGCAAAACTCCCTTACTCGACAGAGTAAGGCCTACTCGATAGAGTACCCCAAGACTCATAAATACGGAGTATTACAGTAGTAGTGAAATTAATATTGGTATCACTGTGTATAATGAAATTAACAATATTAATTGTAGAAGCCTTAGAAGTAACAATAGTGACAACGGGAGCCATTTTTATCAATATCTCTCGTTTAAAATACACTTTCTAAAACTTACTACCTTTTAAAAAAAATTTAAAAAATTACACTCAAAGTATTGCAAAAATTTAAAAATTGCTCCAAAATCCATATTTTTACATTTTTATGACAAAAATGCCCCCGAGTTTTTTATACTCATATGACGAATATGATTGTGTATTTTGGGTGGAGGACTTTAGTGGTTGATCGTGGAGTCCTTGGGTGGTAGAAGGGTGGGCAAAGTTGTAATGGAGTTCGATAATCATATGAGAAATAAAAAAATAAGGGCCATTTTTGTCACAAAAATGCAAAAATATGGGTTATGGAGCAATTTTTAAATTTTGCAATACTTTTGGCGTAATTTTTAAAGTTTTTTTTAAAAGGTATTAAGTTTTAAAAAGTTCACTTCAAAAGAGAGTTGTTGATAATTTACTCTAATTTTAAACATGTATCCAAAATGGTAAATATATGAGTTACACAAGTCAATTCAATTATATTTCATTACATACTACTCCCTTTTATTCACTATGATGTTCCACCTTGCGTTTTAAGAAATTTTTATGAGGAACGAGATTTATGATGGAAAACGGAGAATATGGAAAGTGAGAAATAAAATGTGGGAGTAAACACGGGTATGCGGAGGGGTATCCACCAAAAATATATACGAGTATATATTAACGTAATAAGTATATATTCTTAATAATTAACTACACTCACTACATTCATTTCACAAATTTAATAAATAAATTTAATGTTTGAAATCTATAAACAACCCCGTGAATTTTCACGGGTGTTACACTAGTTAATAATTAATTAAATCTACCAATTTAATACTCCCTCCATACCACACCAATCGTAACATGGACCCATTTTTTTGTGAGGAGAAAAGTGGATTAATTCCTCTTTCTTAAATGATAGAAGTAATTCTTTGGCTTTCCTCTCCTCATTCTTAAATAGAAGTTCAAGAGAATGAAAACTTAAGACTCATTAAATCACATAATTAGAACTCTATATATTAATTTGTTAAAATCCAATCTCATAAACACATGTAGTATACCTTTTAATTTTTATGTTTTAACATATGGAAAGAGGAAGAGACGTACCCAAATCTTTAATGCCTTGAACAATGTATAAATATACAAGTTTTCTCACTCTTTCAATATCATATTCTCTTTGCTAATATTTTTGTTGATTGATTTTATTTTTATGAATATGTTTATATTTCCATATGCTAATTTAAGTTGAGGGAGTAATATTTATCATTCGAAATTTTCTGATTTCCAATATAGTGTTATTTTACTATTCAAAATATCATTTTTTTTGTATTAATTAATTTTTTTAATTGGTGTATTGTAGATATGAAATTTTTACTTACTAATAAAAGTGTTTGGATTTTCAGGTTTGCTTGTGTCAAGACCCAAGAGTTTCAAGCCTTGCAAAGCATTTGATCTATTTGGCTCTCATTTAGGTTAATAATTTTGGTTTGATTAAGTTGATTGTCACCTACCCTTGACTTTCAATCTAACACACAGATTTATTAGAGCTTTATGGTTGTTTTTTTCTATTATTCTTTTCATTCCCTTGATTTTCTAAACACTTCATGTAAAATACTCTATTTTATAAATAATGTTTTGGTATTTAAGTTAAAGTATTTGTATTTTTAATGAAATTTTGAAACATAAATTGGTGATTAAATTTTCATGAGGGCTGGATTTGTATTAAACTTGATTTTATGATATTAATCCTTATTGTTGTTTATTTCTATTGCTTTTTTTTCGTATTGTACCAATGGACAAACATTTGTAATGCATTTGACCACTAAATTAAGTCAGTTCCGTACCTTTTGAATTTCTAAAATATTAACCCTTTCCTGACTCTAATTTTAAAATTCTCAATTGTTATAAATCTTGGATATTTTGGTTATTGGTTGCAAATAGAAAAAAAAGAAAAAATAATTCTCATGAATATACAAGAAAAAAGAGTTAGTTTGGTTACCAAATTATATGAATACCACTCTTTCTCAACTTGACCATCATGTAATACTACGGTTTTCTATGTCTATGGGTACTCTATCTAGTAGGGCTTACTCTGTCGAGTAAGTATGTTTTTATATGAAACAAGAGTCTGTCTGATGGGTACTCGATCGAGTATGTGTGGCACTCGATCGAGTAAGGGGCACTCGATCGAGTAAGTTACTTACTCGATCGAGTAAGTTACTTTTACGGGTTGTTTTGACGGGTTTTGATAGCAACGTGAGGAAGATATATAAACTTAATCCGTCAGTTTCTTTTCACTTTTACACTTTTTCTAAATTTCACTAAAGAGAAAACAAGGTTACGTAGTTCTCCTCTCTCATATTGCTATCAAATCCCAAGGCTTGTGTCGCCATAATCCTGAGTTCATTATACCGTTGAGACCGTCATATTATGAGTAAGATCCTTGTACCGCTTTTATGTTGATCCGGTGATTTTAGTTGAAACCCTAATTGAGTAATTTGGGGTTTTGGGAGTATTGTGTTTATTAGATGTTGATTGTATGATTGTATGTTTGATAGGAGGTGATTCTATTCAAGAACGATTTTGATTAGCTGCTAGACCGTCTGTGGTGGTTGCATTCCAGGTAGGGTTTTCCCTACTCAGTATTAGTCACATAATATGGTTTGTTGTTTGATTGTGATTATTGTTAAAGTATCATGTTCGTATTGTGACGGCTGTTGGATTTGGTTGTTGTTGATTGTTGTTGATTGTATCTGTCCGTGTTCTTCGGGGTGCATCCCTGGCTGAGTGGAGTCACTTGCGGGAGTGGCTTCACGCCCATTATTCGCCTTCTGTGGAACCCGCCACAAAAGGGATGTGCACATTAATGAACATGGGTTTATCGCTCAATGGAGATGAGCGGGGCTTAGGTGGGAACGGCTGCGGTCCCCCACTGGCGGCGAGGAGTATCTGTTGCGATGGGTACTCTGGAAGGGCTACACACTTTAGTGTGTAGTCAGTTATGAGGTGATTGGAGATGGAGACTAGGGTTGTGTGTGAGCTGTTTGTATGATTGTTTCAGTGTGGCTTTGATTGTGTAATTAGTACTGACTCCATTTAAATGTTTTAAAAACAGTGGTGATCCATTCGGGGGTGGTGCGAAGTTATTGAGTAGGTATGATATGATGCGTATGGGATAGCTGGGATGAGTCATCACGTGGCAGTTAGAAGTCTTCCGCTGTGTCAGACGATGTTTTATATTTTTGACAGTTTTATCAGTAGACCGTCTGAGAACCTTGTATTTCAGTTTAACAGTTTTGGTTTTGATCATGTAATCACTTTAAACTATATTGTTATTTAAATTATGTTTCTTCATTGTCATTTGATTATCATTGCCTCGGGTAACCGAGATGGTGACGTTCTTATACTTTAAGTGGTCCTGGTAAGGCAGTTGGAGTATGGGGGTGTCACAAAGTGGTATCAGAGCGACGATCCTGAAACCTGTAACCAATGAACCTAATGAACATAGGGAGTCAAAATAAAATGAACCCGGGGTAGAAGTTGTAGAAGCTAATGCAAAGGCTTGGGAGACGTCCTAAAGTCGCGAACTCGCCCTACAATTTTTGAACCGGTCACCATGGGATATGAGTCGGGATCGTTATGTGTTTATCTTGTGAATTGTGTACCTATATAGTAATGCATGGCATGAATCAGTGGATGTATGTATGTGGAGAATGGGGAATGTGTAGAGAAAGATGATAATGAGGTGATGTTATACATTTTGATTGAAAGCATGATAGTTGTGTAGAACTTGTTTTACGATATGGCAATATAGAAATACGGAAAGAAAACTTGTTTGGTTTGAATTATACATAGAGTGATGTATATATATATATATATATATATATATATATATATATATATATATATATATATATATATATATATATATATATTTGGTGGTGGTGTACGAGTTTATATAGCTGAAAGCTTGAGTAAGAGCATGAATAATTGGTGAAAAAAGATGAATAATTGTTGCATGATAATATGATTTCTGATAAAGCATGTTGTATGATGGAAGAGATTTTATAATGTCGTTATTCTTGTCACATATGAATAGGAGACTTGATGTCATATAATTGTGATTTTGTTTACGTAAAGTTATATAATAAAAACATGCGGGTAATATGTGATTGTTAAGTTGAATGATATATGTGCATTGAGTTATTTGTTACTTGGCTTTTTAAGATAGTAACATATGGTTAGGGATAGAGGCTTTATGAGTATTGAGTTGTTTTTGTGTACCTTGTTGTTGTTTGAGTTGTTTGGAAGTAAAAATCAAGTAGTTGCGTTTTTTCGATTATAGAGAGGTTGTTTTAAAACTGTTATAACTTGAGATGTATATATATGATTTTAATGTGATTCCAGTTGGAGGTGATAGTTTGTTCTTTTACGTTTGTAACGATAGGTCACACGCCCAAAACGACCAAGAAACGAGTGAGTTATGACCATTTTACGAAAACTAGACAGTGGTGTGAAATGCGTAGGGTACTCGATCGAGTAGCCCTTACTCGATCGAGTGCACCTCTTGTTACTCGATCGAGTAACTCTTACTCGATCGAGTAACCCTGGTAATTTGTTATACGTGTCTCTGACTTTCACCTACTCGATCGAGTAGGCTATTCACTCGATCGAGTAGCCTGTACTCGATCTAGTGACCCCTGTTTTGAGTCATATGCTTACCTTTTGACTTCGTTGCATATTATGTTTAATTCAAAGGTATTATTTTGCTTTTTTATGCATTGTTTTACATGTATGTTGGTCCTGATGCGTAAGTTACCCAATCTTATGGTGTAGTGAGTGGCACCTATGGTGAGTATGAGTTCGGTGGAGAGGACATGAGTTATATGTGGTTGTGATAGATAGTGGAAAAAGAAAAGGAAGATCGTTATGGCTTAATTGAGACAGAGAGCATGTTTTCTGAGATGGGATGAGTGACATGATTGTGTGTTGAGTAACGTAAAAGCAAGTGAATATGGGCAAGGGATGATGTGAGTCTAAGGAACGTGACAATGAATAGATTGAAAGTAAGGATGTGGATAGTGGCAGCTTGAGATGTGTAAAGAAATTATGGAGGGAGATGGTTAGAAGTCGTGTGGGTTAAGAATATATGTAGTGAAAGTTCGTTTTAAAGTGGTTGAGAAGAGTGGTATATAGTGAATTTTATGGAGACATGTCGCCAGGTGGATTTGTAGACAGTGAGTGAGTTGGGAGATTTGGTTTATTAAGAGGTGAAACTATTGTGTGATTTCCTTGGGCAATTAATGGTATGAAATAAATTTTGATTTCTAGAGATGTACAAAGGAGATGCAATTGTTTGAACAGTGAACGTTGATTTTATGGATAGATTAATGGCATGTGTGAGTGATAGCATAATAAGAGAAGATCCATGGTAAGAAAGAGTGAGATGATATCGATATGAAATAATGGGATTTGAGTTTTGGAGCGATGAGAAGGTAATTGGAGCACTAAAGGGTTAGGTAGAAGTAATAAGGAGTTGAGCTATTAAATGGTATTGTTGAGTATAAAGAGAAAAGAAGGATAAAATTAAGTTGAGAAAAATGTTCACCGGAGTTATGTGACATAAAAGTAAGGAATTGTCGAGATGTATGATACTATCAAGAGTAAGTAAGTCAATGGTTATACAGAAGTTTCAGGACAACATGATTAATCATGAGTTTCGAGAAATTAAGGGAGTATGAAGTTGGTGGAGTATTTGCACGATACGAGATTTTTGGTGGAGAGTTAGATGACGATACAAGTAAGGATAGTATTGGGAATAATGTTGAGGTAATTTTGGTTGATGGATTTGATGTTTGTTATGTAGGATGTTAACCAAAGATAAGAAACAAACCGTGATGTTTAGAGATGAGTGTAAGAGGCTTGATGTCCGAACAATGGTGGTGTTGAAATGTTGCCACTAGTGGTTAAGGGCGATGA
The DNA here is from genome assembly GCF_048544455.1 of Silene latifolia. Taxonomy (NCBI): domain Eukaryota; kingdom Viridiplantae; phylum Streptophyta; class Magnoliopsida; order Caryophyllales; family Caryophyllaceae; genus Silene; species Silene latifolia. The sequence goes on from NC_133533.1 coordinate 77,424,689, forward strand.
TGAGCATGAAAGATAGCCATTCTAAAGAGGGTGACTTTGTAGAGACCAGATTGATAGGTATGGTTGTGAGGAAGTATAATATGTGGCTATAGGAGGCGGTTGCTAGTAGTTGAGTAGTAATGGTATGGTTATACTTGGCATGAGGTGATGGTTATACGAATGGGGAAATATGTTATGTGGGGCATAAGAGTTAAGCTCGGGCGACAGGTAACCTTTATCGAGTGGTAACTTACGTGATCAGGATTGACTAGTTGGATGTGAATATGGGTCTATGATGTGCATAATGTTGGTGTAAGGTTCTGACCTCACGATAAGTGGTATGGTGTGATAGTCATAAAGCTGTTATCTGAATGTTCTGTAATATATGTTGGGTACGGTAAACTAATGGAATGAGATTCAAAAGGTAATAATTTGATTGATCTGCCATGAATAGTTAAAATTGTATGTGTATTTATAATACATGTGTATTCCGTGAAATGGTAGAGATGATGTTCATGAGGTGCTTGTCCGTTTATTCATATAATATGTTGTGTTGTGATTTAGTAAAGTGCATTTGAGTAAATTTTCTTGTCCGGAAAGTTATACCGAGTCAGTGTTTATGGGAATTGTATGTGGTTGTGATGTCTATCGATGTGGTTGTTTTGCCTCGGGTGGTGATCCGGATGAGACTTCGTGTTGTGATGCGGGTGTTTTTCGCAAAGGGGTGCGCATTTGTTGGTGGCGGTGTTGCGATGCCGTCACCGGTTGTGGTGGAGTAAGTGGGATGATTATGATATGAGTTCTCAAAAGTACATACCAGTCATACATAGATTGTTGTTTTGTTTGTTGTTGTTCCTTGTGAGTTTTGGTTGAACATGTAGACTGTTGTTTTATTTGTTGATGTTTCTTACCAGTTTCAGTTTGGGAATCAGGGTAGAGTATGATATGAAAGAGAGTTGTATATGTTTTCGTTGTTGTCATGGTATAGTGATATTCTGTTGATGGGACACAGTTGTCATAAGTTGTTACAGTACATTTGATCTTGTTGTAGATGAGGCATTGGTGCACATAGTCATGGCAAGTGATTCATAGAACATGTGTGGTAATGATCTGAAAGCTACAGTTGGTTCATAATCTTTCGTTGAGACAGTGTGTGTAGGGTGTTGGGAATCAGTGTCATGTTAAGTTAGGTATGAGTTTTGCGGTAATGAAAGAAAAGAACTTGAGGATCTAGTGTGAGTATATGTAATAATTGTGGATCGTGAGTTATGAGTATGGAGATAGGTGCAGGTATAGAGAATTATGTCGTTTTGGCAGTAATAGGGAACAATTGAAGTTTTGGTTAAGCTAAAGATTTTGAGGTATAGGTTAGGTGGTGTGACAAGTGAATTGAAGTATGAGAATTGTTTAAGTAAGAGAGCCTTAGATATATGAATAGCGAGTGTTTAGATTATAGGCCGTTATCTTTGACATGTGATGGTGATGGGAATAATGAGAAGATATAACTAAGGATATAGTATTAGTGAGTTACGAGGACGTAACATTTATCTTAAGAGGAGTAGGATACGATAAAAGAAAGTTTGATGATTGTGCATGTCGTAGTATAATTCGAAGTAGAGTGTTGGTGTAGCATAAAGAATGAAGTTGTATATTGTGGTTGATGTTGTTAAAAGGCCATGGCCGTGCTTGTATTAGTGTGATGTTTAGGAGTGTGAGAATACTTCGATAGTGTTAACAGTTGGATGATGATGTTTAGGAGTTTGAGAGTGTTGACAGTGGCATGATGATGTTTATGAGTGTGAGTAAACTTCGAGGACGAAATTCCTTTTAAGGGTGGTAGAATGTAACATTCCGTTTGATGTCTATGACTGTCTTGATATTGAATTTGCTAGTGGATGATATTACGGAGCTAGTAGCGTTTGTGGACGGTAGTTGGTAGTGTATGGAGTTAGTGTCGAGAGAGATATAATGTAGTTGATACGATATCGTGAGACACGTTGTGGAGGTAGGCATAGTTGGTGGAGTTGGTGTTAAGAGTTCATGTGTTATAGGGTGAGGATTTGTTTTGAGTTTTTAGTTGCGTTGTTCTGTCTTAATCGAGTAGGTAGGTTTGTTTTTATGTATGGGTTGAACTTCGGGGACGAAGTTCTTTTTAAGGAGGGAAGACTGTAATACTACGGTTTTCTATGTCTATGGGCACTCTATCGAGTGGGGCTTACTCTATTGAGTAAGTATGTTTTTAAATGAAACAGTAGTCTGTCTGATGGGTACTCGATCGAGTATGTGTGGCACTCGATCGAGTAAGAAGCACTCGATCGAGTAAGTTACTTTTACGGGTTGTTTTGACGGGTTTTGATAGCAACGTGAGGAAGATATATAAACTTTATCCGTCGGTTTCTTTTCACTTTTACACTTTTTCTAAACTTCACAAAAGAGAAAACAAGGTTACGTAGTTCTCCTCTCTCATATTGCTATCAAATCCCAAGCCTTGTGTCGCCATAATCCTGAGTTTTTTATACCGTAGAGACCGTCATATTATGGGTAAGATCCTTGTACCATTTTTATGTTGATCCGTTGATTTTAGTTGAAACCCTAATTGAGTAATTTGGGGTTTTGGGAGTATTGTCTTTATTAGATGTTGATTGTATGATTGTATGTTTGATAGGAGGTAATTGTATTGAAGAACGATTTTGATTAGCTGCTAGACCGTCTGTGGTGGTTGCATTCCAGGTAGGGTTTTCCCTACTCAGTATTAGTCACATAATATGGTTTGCAGTTTGATTGTGGTTATTGTTATAGTATCATGTTCGTAATGTGACGGCTGTTGGATTTGGTTGTTGTTGATTGTTGTTGATTGTATCTGTCCGTGTTCTTAGGGGTGCATCCCTGGCTGAGTGGAGTAACTTGCGGGAGTGGCTTCACGCCCATTATTCGCCTTCTGTGGAACCCGCCACAGAAGGGATGTTCACATTAATGAACATGGGTTTATCGCTCAATGGAGATGAGCGGGGCTTAGGTGGGAACGGCTGCGGTCCCCCACTGGCGGCGAGGAGTATCTGTTGCGATGAGTACTCTGGAAGGGCTACACACTTTAGTGTGTAGTCAGTTATGAGGTGATTGAAGATGGAGATTGGGACTGTGTGTGAGTTGCTTGTATGATTGTTTCAGTGTGGCTTTGATTGTGTAATTAGTACTGACCCCGTTTAAATGTTTTAAAAACTTGTGGTGATCCATTCGGGGGTGGTAAGCAGTTATTGAGCAGGTATGATATGACGCGTATGGGATAGCTGGGATGAGTCATCACGTGGCAGTTAGAAGTCTTCCGCTGTGTCAGACGATGTTTTATATTTTGACAGTTTTATCAGTAGACCATCTGAGAACCTTGTATTTCAATTTAAAAGTTTTGGTTTTGATCATGTAATCACTTTAAACTATAATGTTATTTAAATTATGTTTTTTCATTGTCATTTGATTATCATTGCCTCGAGTAACCGAGATGGTGACGTTCTTATACCTTAAGTGGTCCTGGTAACGCACTTGGAGTATGGGGGTCAAGGTCAACGGCCCCACGGTAACGGGTCAAGGTCAACGGTCATGGTCAATGGTCACGGTCAACGAGTGCGGGTCAACATCGATCTTTTGGTCAAACGTAAACAATTGATGTGAAGCGATAAAATAACTTACCACAATTAATTAGTGCGAGGTGAAAACTCCGTCTTAAAGTTGTCTCGCAAAATTACTCTTCCTCACAAGTTTTATGTTGAGTTTTTGATGTGGAATAAAAGTGATGGTGATGCAAGAGTTGAGTATTTATATAAATTGGTAGGTGGTAGGAAGGTTTAAGGTAATTGCCTTAAATTATTAAACTAAACAAAATATCTAGGTAGTATAGATACACCCAAACCACATACACCTCCCCCCTTCTACCACTTGATCAAACCGTGGTCTTCTACCCGGTTCTTTTTTTTTCTTTTTACGACAACAATTATTATTTATTCACATTTTATAAATTATAAATTATATTATTAAAAATACGGAGTATTACATTATCATACCTAACATAAACAAGTAGCACCTCCGGTGCACTATATTGTGCACTTCCAACCTGGAAAATAAAATATTAGTTCAATAATAAATTTATAAATTCATAAAGAGAAAAAAAAATAAAAACAAAAATAGTACTTCTTAGTGCATTGTTTTGCTCAAACAAATTCGTATCTGATACATGCCTTCCATGATCTATTTTTGACTATAAAAGTCCCAAATAACCGGCCTAGGCTGAAAGACATTGTTTGTAATATTATACTCCGTAGTTAATGAATAAAATGTTAACTATTGACTGGATATTGATGGGAACAAAGCAATACATAACATTGAGACTAATATTTTATAATCTATTTTCAGCAATGAAAGATATTATAAATGCTTTAAACTTCATCTTACTCTCAAATCATGGTAGGATATATTTTGGTATTTCGTGTTGCAAGGAGAAAGAAAATAAAAACACAAATGGTATTTATACTCACATCAGAAGTCATAGGTTGATCGTGGTCAATATGCTTTGCAAGTCCAAAGTCGGCGACTTTCAGATTCTCCTTAGAATCCACCAAGAGATTGCTTGGGTTAATATCCATATGGATAATATCAATGACATGCATGTAGGAAACCCCACCGATCATCTATTTCAGCTATTTCTACAGGAAATAAAAGGCAATTGATTAAGAAGCAGCAGAAAAGATAAGAGGGGGCTCTAAACATTTATACAGAGTATAAAATATAAATTAAAGATACAACTCGATCTAAATACAACGCTATACAGAAAACCGTACACGACACATCACACGGCCATTCAGCCTAGAAAAGCGTGCACAAGAGGGGTGGCCCACGGCTTAGATGACTCACGGCCTTGGGTCACTCCTCGTGATGTGTGCTTTCACTTAATCTCATCGAATTAGACATTGGGCTACGCACCAAAGCATGCATTAGCATAAATCGGGCCATGTTGCTTTAAACAACATGCGATTTACTACGCTCCTACTTGCATTGGGGCACAACCATCTAACCAAACAAGACTAAGGTTTTTAGAAGAGGTTTTGACTCGATAAAAGAAAGCTAACTTGAAAATTTACAACCAAACTAACAAACACGACTCGATTAACAAAGTAATTACAAGGTACGAAATAACGAGATAAAGATGAGAAAATAACGAGAAAAGGGACTACAAGGACACGGCCAAACACGGCCCACACGATCTAGCATACCCTAATTCTTAGGTTAGATTCATTAGGTTAGATAGATTTGCAAAGCGATGCGGAAAACACATTAGAAAACGATGACGAAAGAGGTCAGAAGGCTTCGCCTGAAACCGGGTATTCTACACGGCCTAAGGGGTCAAATTAGGCCAAGTTGGCTAATTAAGTTAACTCATCGAGTGTTAATAAGAAGGTTCTAATCACGCACTCTTATACTAGCGAGAAATTAGGTGAAAGAGAGAGATGCGTTCATTAAGTTACAGAATTGTCGATTGATTTTAAAAGCTATGTCGAAGCACCCTAACATGTCTAATTAGGTTATCAAATTGATCGAATGTCGTCTAAATAAGTCATATGTTAACAATCAGAGGTCATACTAACATGTGACGGGTCCTAAGGTGGGTCGAATCACACGAAACAAAAGAGGGGTCAAAAGCGAAGAGCGAAGTTAGAACTCGTTTTATTAATGCCCTACCTTGAACACGAGGATATGTAAATGAGACGGGGGTGTACGACCGACTGATGTAGCGGTTTCTTTCCCATCTCAAGTCAACGCGGGTGTTCATGGTGGTACTTTAACTCATACTCGGACTAAACTAGTTTCATAGTTAATTAAACAATCGATAAACAAAAACGATAAACGAATAAAAACAAACATAAAAAAACGAAATAAAAGGGAGAAAGAGGAGGATTTGATGTACCCTCAACCTACATGTATCGTTGACACCATCTTGGGTCGTAATCGATGGTAGATTTTATCTCGAGAGGCCGTCGTCGACGAAGAAACAAAGCAAACACGCGTTTTTATCGAATCTGGACAGCAACTTTCAAACAGCGATTTCTCCCTCGTTTCACGATGAAAATTCGATTTAAAAGATGTTTTGAAAACTAGAAAGAGAGGAGAACGGAGATCTTAAAGCAACCCCTGCTTGTTTTGAGTTATTGGGCACGAAAAATGAGCACAAACAGAACTGGACAGACAGGAAAAAGCCGCGAAAACAGAGTGTATAACACTCTGTTTTTCGAGGGATTTCGTGTACTCTCAAGGGCAATTTGGCTCGTAAATCTTTGTCTAATGTGTAGATGGATGTTATATGGTTAATTAGGAACAAGAAACTCGAGTTTTGATGGAGGTTTAAAGGAGGAACGAATTGTTTTTCGAAGAGGACACACAAACTGTTTCAGTTTGGATGTCGGTTTTGTGGAGGGTTTTTGAGAAGCAATTAGGGTTTGTTTCTGAGGTTTAAAGCTTGTGAGTGAAGGTAGGATGTATTTAGAACTTAGAGGAATGAATGTATGGTGAAGGGTGGGTATTTATAAGGAGTTAAAGTAGGGTAAAAGGGAGGAGAGGCAGACGGGCTCGGCTGAACATAGCTGCTGTCCAGCAGCTTTTGGGGGGTTTTCTAGGGTTCGTATGGGGGGGTTTCTTGGTGATTAAGGTAAGTTAATATGGTTAGGATACTAGGGTATAGGTTAGGGTTAATGGGCACGGGTTTTGGTGGTATTTGGAGCGGGTTTTGGGCTCGGGATTCATCACGCAAAACAGGGGGTAGGCTGTTTGTATGCGGGCTGTTGGGGGTGATTTGGGATGGTATTTGGGCCGTGGTTATGGGGTTCGAACTGGGGTTGGATGGGTAGTGGTCTAGGTTGGTTAGTGTACTCGATATTCGTGCCAACTCGTAAAGGAAACGGGCTAAAAAACCGAGCTAAAATCGAGCTCAAAAACACATGTTCAAAACGAGTTCTTTTCGATTTTCAAATCGATTTTTCAAATCAACTAACACATTAAAATAAATGATTTTTCAAACCAAATATACTCACAAAATGATTTTTCAAATCAAATATTTATTTTATTTTCAATAAAATAAACTTGGGAAAATAAATTCAAAATAAAATAAATTAAATTGAAATCACTTTAAAAAGACTTTAATTTAAATATCATTTAAATTAATAAAATGAACTCACTTAAGAAACATTAATTTAAATATTATTTAAATTAATAAAATACTTCATCGACGACGCCCATTCTACATCGTAAAACGAGCTCCAAATAATGACAATGACAACTAAAGAATACATGTGTCCTATCATCATCGGGTGTTTGTCGGGTTCTCTATAAATTCCAATATCGACGGATACGGGTATCTCTGAGCCCCCACTTTGACCGAGGCTTGGACAAGGCGAAAGTCAAAGTATACCCCAGGTCCCTCTCGACCGAGGATTCTTTGGTCGTTTATAGTCCATTAGACTTGCGTATATAAGCTCTTGACCATAAGAAGAGACCATACCGAAACTTCGTTGGGATTGACTCTTGCTTCGTTGTGTCAAATTATCGTCGTTGGTCGTCGACCCATAAAATTGCATATATGGTGAGTTGAGCCTTATCCTTAGGCGCCTACGTATCCGTTTCTGACGGAATCAAACCCGCGTCGTAGTTCGGCCACTGCTGATACATGCCCAAAGTTTATCATCTGCTGGCATTTGTCCAAAATTCATCATCTGTTGACATTTGCCCAAATTTATCATCTGCTGGCGCTTGTCCGAATAGGACGGGACTTTCCGAGGAGGTTGCCGCCGCTTTCATCATTTGCTTTCAGCTACGGAATTCTTCTATTTCATACTCTTGTATTGAATTGAATTCTCGGTGGATGTCATCCTTTACATCTTGATAATGGTCTCTGAAGCCAACGGCTTCAGAGCTTTGATTTGCAATGGCTCTAAAGTCGAAGACTTTAGAGCCCTGATTGAAGCATATCTGCTATATTTGAAACACAAAAACGTACTAGCAATAATCATCACATAATCACATTTGGATCATCGATCTTGAAATTGGATCATTTGAAATACTGGGTCATCGACCCGAAAATTGAATTTGAAAATTTTGAATAATTGGGTCATCGACCCGAATTTTGAATTTTGACATCATTTGGAATATTGGGCCATCGACCCAAAAAATTGAATTTGAATATTTGAATTTCGAAAGATTGGGTCATCGACCCACAAAGATTCGCAAAAAGTTTTTGTGATTTTGAAATTTTGAAATTTTTGAAATCGAACCTTGATTGGTGAGCATGAAATACGACTCAGACACTCTGTATGACCCGTAAATAACGTGGGCGTAGCCCGCTACCGTAAAACAAAAAAGGAAAATAAAACCGTAAGTGTGCACGGGTTTTAATTCAATTATTGACTTGTTGGGGGTAGAAATGTAAATTGGTCATTATGGCGCCAAAAGATGGCAAATGGGAATCACAAGGTCGTCGAACTTGGGACGGAGATATCGTATGGCATGGGCGTGCTCCCGAGGGCACATGGGAATCAAGATCACTTGGCATTGACCAGGTGGATTAAACTCACAGAGCAACAACGTTGGCTTCGCCCAGACACTAAACACAGACTGATTTTATGAGAACACTTAGACATCACACATGACTTTTATCGGGAACATTCTGTCACTCTTCTCCTCGCCTCCTTTCTTTTCAGCGAGTTTTCATCATTTCTTGCCACCGCCTTCTTTCTTTTCAGCGGGCTTTTACCATTTTTTCTTCCACGCCTTCTTTCTTTTCAGCGGGTTTTTCATATTTTCTGTTCCCAACACAAACCCACATCTATATGACTCGGCATCTTTGCCTTAACCGTTCGATAAAGCTCATTCTGAGACTTGATACTATTCATCTGAACCTATATCCTTATCCTAGCCTACATCAAGTACTAAGACCAACTCAAACAAAGGTGGCTTCATTTGGACTTGGTTAAGACCCGTAATAAACCGACAAGACGACAACTTGGTTGATGAGTGGATTGAATCCCTTATTTTGAAGGACTGCCTACGTATTCGCGTGGAGCGAAATCAAATCCGACGTAGTTCGATCATGGTGCATAAACATGGCATTTTGATTGTGTGTACACACTCGAAGGTTTCACCTAAGGTATCATGTCATATCCCATTCTAGCCTGTAAGGTACCGTTTTATCCCGTGTCTAGGGTTGGTACAAAAGGTTGTGATTCTTTAGGATGTGGAGCTTGGTAAAAAAAAGGTTCGCAAGGTAAACCATCATTCTGAAGGTTCGTTTTGTGGTGCTAAGGCTAACGGCTATGGCTTCTGATGTGGTTGTAAATGGTGTCTCGGGTTTGATGAAACCCGAGTGCAAATGGGTTGGAAAATGATGTGGGTTCAAATTTCCATGTCTGGACCCTAAAGGCTAGGTATAACAACACAAGCGAAATGATTCTCAAAATTCCCGACTATCCCCTTGTAACTGTCTCAGGAAGGACTTAGGGGTAAAGAGGTTACTACTTAAGCTTTTGGGCTTCGCCCACTGAACTTCAACTATGGGTACTTGACTTGACTTATGGCTTTCGTAACTTCGACATTCAACCAAAAGCGTTCTGCAATAACTTCAACATCTTTTTTTCCTTTTTCCTTTTCTTTCATCTTTTTTTCATTTTTCTTTTTTTTCATTTTTTTTTTCATTTTTCCAATTTTTCTCTTTTTCTCATTCTTTTTCATTTTTTCCTCTCTTTGAAAATGATCTTCTATTCATTCTCTTAGTATAAATGGATACACCTTGAAAACTGGGCTTCGCCAACTAATTTGGGTAAGAACTAACAATTCCTTGTTAGAACGGGTTGATATCTTCTCTCTTTGAGATGGGATGATTTTATGGGGAAAAGGCTTGCCTTCCGTCATCGATAAGGGAAACAAGGAGCTAGTTCGGGTTAGTCATAGAATCATCTAAAGGCTTGTCATAAGCACTTGTTCTGATGGAGGTTTTCTACCGCCAGACATGGAATAGGTAAAGGAATCAAACACGGGATCCTAGTGTACCTTCCATTTTGAAACGAGACATATTTCTACCCCAGGGATGCCTTTGAGTGTGTTGTGCATTTTATCATGCTTTCAGAATGATTGAGGATTGGAAACATGACATATTTGGAAACGAAACTGCAACTTTTATTGGAATGACAAATGCTTAAAAGACTCGAAGGAACGATTCCTAGGACACACCCTAGGTCATCGCGGAACAAACGACTCAACTTCAGGAAAAGAAAGTCCTAAACTCGACTTAACTAAGATAAGAAAATAGATCCCGACTCATAATTTCAAATCAGGTCATGAGTTTTCCCTTGTTCAGCTGTCAACTTAGATGCTCGGCTTTTGTCCTTGATCCCTTTGATGGTCGGCCTCCATCCCGAGGTAATCCTTTGAGGATCTACGCCAGTGATGAAGGTTGGTGAACCGAATTGTCTTTTATTAACTTCGTTAACGAGAGGAGTACATTCTAGAGCAAGACTCCCGATTTGAATTTCATTCTTCGGGTTTGGCAAGAATTTAGAGCAATCCACAAATATTTTCCCGATAAACACCCCTTTTAAGTGACATGGGCGGATAAGATGGGAATAATCGACATTGTCTTCAACAGAAACAAAGTTAGCGTGATCGGCAAATGGATTGGTGATGTTATTGGGTTTAACAGTTGGGATCGGGAGTGTTCCATTCTCAATCATGTCTTGGATTTCGTGTTTCAGTCGGTAGCACCTTTCAGTATCATGGCCTTTCCCTTGATAAAAGGCACAGTAGGCATTTGGTTTATACCATTTACCTTGTTGATCAGCGGGAGGGTCCGGAGTTGGACCAATAGGCTTCAGCTTTCCTTGGGCTATGAGCCTTTGGAGAACGTATGTATAAGTGCATCCGATATCGGTGAATGCCCTAGGTGTTTGGCGCTGCGACTTCTTCGATTGCCCTTCTAAGAGATTGATGGCTTCATCAATATGGGCCGTTCCTGGGGCCTTGCCCTTAGACGATGAGGCCCCTTGGTACCCTTTCGGCCTTTCAGCCTCTGCCCTTATGACATCATCTTCTACCTTTATCCCGATTCTTATAAATTCTTTGAAAGAGCCAAAATTCTGGTATTTCAGAGCATTGCGGTAAATAGGTCGTAGATTCTTTACGAACTTATCTACCATTTCAACTTCATCAGGCTTCTTGGCTAGTTTCACGCTTTCAGCGCGCCATCTTGCGAGGAATTTAGTAAAGCCTTTATTTTCCTTCTGTGTCATTACCTCCAAAGTCCTTATGTTGGTTTGAATCTCGACATTGTCAGCATAGTGCTTACAGAACTCCACCGTAATATCTTCAAAAGTGGGGAAGTTCTTAAGGTCAAGATTATAAAACCACGCCTTCGGGTGTTCATCCAGAGATTGAGCGAAAATTTCAGAGAGCATGTCAGCAGGTACTCCCTTCAGTGCTAAGTACCCTTTATAGGCCTTAACATGGTGGACTGGATCTTCGGTGCCTTTGAACTTTGGGATGTCAGTGAGTACCATGTTCGTGGGCAACTTATCTGAATCGGGGCATAGGCCCTAGCATTCTCATAGTGGATGTTCTTCCCACAGGAAAGTTTCAGACGGTCTTCGATGAACTTGAACCGTTTCTCCGGATCGGTCGGAGGTGGGGTAAATGGAGGGAATCTTCGCCCGACTTAGATTCAATTGCATCCATGCGGGTCATCATGAGGTTCACGGCCTCAGTAAGCTTGTTAACAGCATCTTCCATTGCTTGACGTCGGGTTTTTGGCGGCCTTTCTACAAGAAAACCCCGTACTGAGTCAATATTTAAAGTAAGAGCCCCTGCACACTTAAGGACACGACCCCAACTTGACTCAAACAAAGACTCGACTTGAGATTGACTAACCAAAGGTTCGACTCACGTTTCGATCTAGACCTTGGTTCATTTTAGACTCGACAAAACGACATGACTCAAACTGTCATAAATCGGTTATAAACCGGACTCGGTGTGGCCAAACCCGTGATTGGACTAACATAGCCCATAGGTTCAGGTGAAACGCCCTAAATGGCCTAGCTTGGGCGTTGTTGTGGACTATCCTAGACCAAAAGGTCGACCGACATGACTCAAGGCCCAAGACGTGAGCTTGGGTGACCCAACAAGGTCGTGTTCTAGACTCTTAGAACGAAACACACCCGGCCTAACACGGCCATGACCCGGACACGACTTGACGCATTTCATGCTTGGTTGAGGTTCGAGAGGCATTTTGGATTGATTTTGAAAAACGAAGGATTGATTTGAAAATGAGATTTGAAATGGGCAGCATGCCGGCTATAAAAGCTCATTTTGGGCCGAAAATTCTAGTCCTATTTGGCAAAGCATTCGCGTTTTTAAAACCATGCTATTTTGAAAGTAAGTTGTTCAAAAGTTCGGTTTCGAAAAGGACATGGAAAATTTCGAAAAGACTCGGGAAAACAATTTGCACATTGTCATTCTCATGTTATAAGGATGTATGCTCCTAGACATCTCTAAGTCTCGGCAAGTCTTCTACAAGAAGGTCTATGCCCTCCATCCTTTTGCGGTCTTATAGAGCAAGGTGTCTTAAGGTAGAGTACCTAGAAGATCGTCCCCACCACCAAGAACCACGCGAGGTGAAGTGGAAGCAAGCAATGTGCAGCTTCCTAGCATAGTGGGACGTCGCCCCCCACGCATCACGAAGAAACGCTGGGACGGCCCGGGCAAGTCCTTAAGGGTTTATGCATGAATCGTAGCACTATGAGTAATGTTTTACTTTTCGACACTTTCTTTTCAAGTTTCAAACAAAGTGTAACTAGTCCTCTTTTCCCCAGCGGAGTCGCCAAACTGTGGACAAGGCCCTCGGGAACTGCGTTCGCGGGATCCACACTAGGCATAATCGACTCGAGGTTCTTTCGAATCGAATTAAGACAAATTAGAGTCGCCACCAAGTTTTTTGGGAACTTGGAACCGTTCAAGTCAACTTTACACCTTTCATCGAAAAGCATAAAGCCAATCGACTACGAGTGATTAAAGATAAAGACTTGTACCCTATATCACTCAATTTGAATGACTCTCGTAATCCAATGGTATTTAGACGGATCCACAAACCATAGATCTTGATTAAGGGGTGAGGGTACGTGTTAGGAAGCCCATAAGGACACCTAACCCCGCCCGTCAATAACGGCCTCTACTAAGTCAAGTGTCGGATTTCAAACAAGGTCATAGCTACTACGATATATGATATGCAAACATCATTTTAAAACCCTAACATGTGACAACAATTTCTATGTCGTTTTAAATGCAACTAAACTATCTTTGTCAAAGTTGTAATTTAGCATGTGGGTTGATTAACCTAACAACATACAAAACAAAGCAAACAAGGCTTAAGGGGGAATGGGGGAGTCGTGGGATCTACCTATTACAAACCAGGCATTTCATGCCGACGCAACGATAAATTAAAGATACAACTCGATCTAAATACAACGCAATACACAAAACCGTACACGACACGTCACACGGCCATTCGGCCTAGAAAAGCGTGCACAAGAGGGGTGGCCCATGGCTTACATGACTCACGGCCTTGGGTTACTCCTCGTGATGTGTGCTTTCACTTAATCTCATCGAATTAGACATTGGGCTACGCACCAAAGCATGCATTAGCATAAATCGGGCCATGTTGCTTTAAACAACATGCGATTTACTACGCTCCTACTTGCATTGGGGCACAACCATCTAACCAAACAAGACTAAGGTTTTTAGAAGAGGTTTTGACTCGATAAAAGAAAGCTAACTTGAAAATTTACAACCAAACTAACAAACACGACTCGATAAACAAAGTAATTACAAGGTACGAAATAACGAGATAAAGATGAGAAAATAACGAGAAAAGGGACTACAAGGACACGGCCAAACACGGCCCACACGATCTAGCATACCCTAATTCTTAGGTTAGATTCATTAGGTTAGATAGATTTGCAAAGTGATGCGGAAAACACATTAGAAAACGATGACGAAAGAGGTCAGAAGGCTTCGCCTGAAACCGGGTATTCTACACGGCCTAAGGGGTCAAATTAGGTCAAGTTGGCTAATTAAGTTAACTCATCGAGTGTTAATAAGAAGGTGCTAATCACGCACTCTTATACTAGCGAGAAATTAGGTGAAAGAGAGAGATGCGTTCATTAAGTTACAGAATTGTCGATTGATTTTAAAAGTGATGTCGAAGCACCCTAACATGTCTAATTAGGTTATCAAATTGATCGAATGTCGTCTAAATAAGTCATATGTTAACAATCAGAGGTCATACTAACATGTGACGGGTCCTAAGCTGGGTCGAATCACACGAAACAAAAGAGGGGTCAAAAGCGAAGAGCGAAGTTAGAACTCGTTTTATTAATGCCCTACCTTGAACACGAGGATATGTAAATGAGACGGGGGTGTACGACCGACTGATGTAGTGGTTTCTTTCCCATCTCAAGTCAACGCAGGTGTTCATGGTGGTACTTTAACTCATACTCGGACTAAACTAGTTTCATAGTTAATTAAACAATCGATAAACAAAAACGATAAACGAATAAAAACAAACTATAAAAAACAAACATAAAAAAACGAAATAAAAGGGAGAAAGAGGAGGATTTGATGCACCCTCAACCTACATGTATCGTTGACACCGTCTTGGGTCGTAATCGATGGTAGATTTTATCTCGAGAGGCCGTCGTCGACGAAGAAACAAAGCAAACACGCGTTTTTATCGAATCTGGACAGCAACTTTAAAACAGCGATTTCTCCCTCGTTTCACGATGAAAATTCGATTTAAAAGATGTTTTGAAAACTAGAAAGAGAGGAGAACAGAGATCTTAAAGCAACCCCTGCTCGTTTTGAGTTATTGGGCACGAAAAACGAGCACAAACAGAACTGGACAGACAGGAAAAAGCCGCGAAAACAGAGTGTATAACACTCTGTTTTTCGAGGGATTTCGTGTACTCTCAAGGGCAATTTGGCTCGTAAATCTTTGTCTAATGTGTATATGGATGTTATATGGTTAATTATGAATAAGAAACTCGAGTTTTGATGGAGGTTTGAAGGAGGAACAAATTGTTTTTCGAAGAGGACACACAAACTGTTTCAGTTTGGATGTCGGTTTTGTGGAGGGTTTTTGAGAGGCAATTAGGGTTTGTTTCTGAGGTTTAATGCTTGTGAGTGAAGGTAGGATATATTTAGAACTTAGAGGAATGAATGTATGGTGAAGGGTGGGTATTTATAAGGAGTTAAAGTAGGGTAAAAGGGAGGAGAGGCAGACGGGCTCGGCTGAACATAGCTGCTGTCCAGCAGCTTTTGGGGGGTTTTCTAGGGTTCGTATGGGGGGTTTTCTTGGTGATTAAGGTAAGGTAATATGGGTAGGATACTAGGGTATGGGTTAGGGTTAATGGGCACGGGTTTTGGTGGTATTTGGAGCGGGTTTTGGGCTCGGGATTCATCACGCAAAACAGGGGGTAGGCTGTTTGTATGCGGGCTGTTGGGGGTGATTTGGGATGGGATTTGGGCCGTGGTTATGGGGTTCGAACTGGGGTTGGATGGGTAGTGGTCTAGGTTGGTTAGTGTACTCGATATTCGTGCCAACTCGTAAAGGAAACGGGCTTAAAAACCGAGCTAAAATCGAGCTCAAAAACACATGTTCAAAACGAGTTCTTTTCGATTTTCAAATCGATTTTTCAAATCAACTAACACATTAAAATAAATGATTTTTCAAACCAAATATAGTCACAAAATGATTTTTCAAATCAAATATTTATTTTATTTTCAATAAAATAAACTTGGGAAAATAAATTCAAAATAAAATAAATTAAATTGAAATCACTTTAAAAAGACTTTAATTTAAATATCATTTAAATTAATAAAATGAACTCACTTAAGAAACATTAATTTAAATATCATTTAAATTAATAAAATACTTCATCGACGACGCCCATTCTACATCGTAAAACGAGCTCCAAATAATGACAATGACAACTAAAGAATACATGTGTCCTATCATCATCGGGTGTTTGTCGGGTTCTCTATAAATTCCAATATCGACGGATACGGGTATCTACAAGTTCAATAATAAATTTATAAATTCATAAAGAGAAAAAAAAATAAAAACAAAATAGTACTTCTTAGTGCATTGTTTTGCTCAAACAAATTCGTATCTGATACATGCCTTCCATGATCTATTTTTGACTATAAAAGTCCCAAATAACCGGCCTAGGCTGAAAGACATTGTTTGTAATATTATACTCCGTAGTTAATGAATAAAATGTTAACTATTGACTGGATATTGATGGGAACAAAGCAATACATAACATTGAGACTAATATTTTATAATCTATTTTCAGCAATGAAAGATATTATAAATGCTTTAAACTTCATCTTACTCTCAAATCATGGTAGGATATATTTTGGTATTTCGTGTTGCAAGGAGAGAGAAAATAAAAACACAAATGGTATTTATACTCACATCAGGAGTCATAGGTTGATCGTGGTCAATATGCTTTGCAAGTTCAAAGTCGGCGACTTTCAGATTGTCCTTAGAATCCACCAAGAGATTGCTTGGGTTAATATCCATATGGATAATATCATTGACATGCATGTAGGAAACCCCACCGATCATCTATTTCAGCTATTTCTACAGGAAATAAAAGGCAATTGATTAAGAAGCAGCAGAAAAGATAAGAGGGGGCTCTAAACATTTATACAGAGTATAAAATATAAAAGAGAGAGAGAGAGAGAGAGAGAGACAAAAGAAAAAAAATATTACAGCGATTAATTTGTATATAGTATTTGATTATAAATTATTTGATTTGATTTGATTAGTGACAATACAACATTGATGGATAATTCTTACTCTAAAAAAAATGTATACATTGAATGATAATTGAATTAATGACCCACAAAAAAAAGTAAAAAATCCTCCTGTGGTGATCCATTCGGAGGTGGTGAGCAGTTGTTGAGCAGATTCGGACTGTGTGTGAATTGCTTGTGTGATTATTTCAGTGTGGCTTTAATTGTGTAATTAGTACTGACCCCGTTTAAATGTTTTAAAACTGTGGTGATCCATTCGGGGGTGGTGAGCAATTATTGAGCAGGTATGATATGACGCGTATGGGATAGCTGGGATGAGTCATCACGTGGCAGTTAGAAGTCGTCCGCTGTGTCAGACGATGTTTTATATTTTTGACAGTTTTATCAGTAGACCATCTGAGAACCTTGTATTTCAATTTAACAGTTTTGGTTTTGATCATGTAATCACTTTAAATTATATTGTTATTTAAATTATGTTTCTTCATTGTCATTTAATTATCATTGCCTCGGGTAACCGAGATGGTGACGTTCTTATACCTTAAGTGGTCCTGGTAACGCACTTGGAGTATGGGGGTGTCACACATCATCTATATTTTTGATAAGTAGCAATAACTCACTTTTGAATAGTCATCCCTGTCTAACCTCGTGCATTATGCACCGGTGTGAAAACTAGTTAAACTTAGAAAGCCTCTTCCACAAATCCACCATCTAAACAACAATTAGATTGTATATAGTTATAAACTATTCTTATTAATTACTTCCTCCATTTCATTCAATTCCATACATTTGCCTTTTTGAACACTATTCACAAGTATGGAGAATTTTCGATACAACATCTAATATAAAGCATAAAATATAGTTATGTGAGATCTTATTTCAATTGTCTTACCGAGTATATTGTAAATAACAAATATTTATAATTTTTACTAATATGTAACTAAAGATATGAACAAAAGAAAACGAGCATTGATATATGTGTATAAAGTAATTGTATGGAATTGAATGAAATGGAGGAAGTAAATTAAGATGTAAACTACCCAAAACAATCTCCCAAAAACCGTCCCAAACGCGTCCCCCATACACGGCTGACCCGATGGTGGTTAACCCGTCGGTCAACGGCCCCACGGTAACGGGTCAAGGTCAACGGTCATGGTCAATGGTCACGGTCAAAGAGTGCGGGTCAACATCGATCTTTTAGTCAAACGTAAACAATTGATGTGAAGCGATAAAATAACTTACCACAATTAATTAGTGTGAGGTGAAAACTCCGTCTTAAAGTTGTCTCGTAAAATTACTCTTCCTCACAAGTTTTATGTTGAGTTTTTGATGTGGAATAAAAGTGATGGTGATGCAAGAGTTGAGTATTTATATAAATTGGTAGGTGGTAGGAAGGTTCAAGGTAATTGCCTTAAATTATTAAACTAACCAAAATATCTAGGTAGTATAGATACACCCAAACCACATACACCTCCCCCCTTCTACCACTTGGTCAAACCGTGGTCTTCTACCCGGTTCTTTTTTTTTTCCTTTTTACAACAAAAATTATTATTTATTCACATTTTATAAATTATAAATTATATTATTAAAAATACGGAGTATTACATTATCATACCTAACATAACCAAGTAGCACCTCCGGTGCACTATATTGTGCATTTCCAACCTGGAAAATAAAATATTAGTTCAATAATAAATTTAGAAATTCATAAAGAGAAAAAAAATAAAAACAAAAATAGTACTTCTTAGTGCACTGTTTTGCTCAAACAAATCCGTATCTGATACATGCCTTCCATGATCTATTTTCGACTATTAAAGTCCCAAATAACCGGCCTAGGCCGAAAGACATTGTTTGTAATATTATACTCCGTAGTTAATGAATAAAATGTTAACTATTGACTGCATATTGATGGGAACAAAGCAATACATAACATTGAGACTAATATTTTATAATCTATTTTCAGCAATTAAAGATATTAAAATGCTTTAAACTTCATCTTACTCTCAAATCATGGTAGGATATATTTTGGTATTTCGTGTTGCAAGGAGAAAGAAAATAAAAACACAAATGGTATTTATACTCAAATCAGGAGTCATAGGTTGATCGTGGTCAATATGCTTTGCAAGTCCAAAGTCGGCGACTTTCAGATTGTCCTTAGAATCCACCAAGAGATTGCTTGGGTTAATATCCATATGGATAATATCATTGACATGCATGTAGGAAACCCCACCGATCATCTATTTCAGCTATTTCTACAGGAAATAAAAGGCAATTGATTAAGAAGCAGCAGAAAAGATAAGAGGGGGCTCTAAACATTTATACAGATTATAAAATATAAAAGAGAGAGAGAGAGAGACAAAAGAAAAAAAATATTTCAGCGATTAGTTTGTATATAGTATTTGATTATAAATTATTTGATTTGATTTGATTAGTGACAATACAACATTGATGGATAATTCTTACTCTAAAAAAAATATATACATTGAATGATAATTGAATTAATGACCCACAAAAAAAAAAGTAAAAAAGCCTCCTGTGGTGATCCATTCGGGGGTGGTGAGCAGTTATTGAGCAGATTGGGACTGTGTGTGAGTTGCTTGTTTTATTGTTTCAATGTGGCTTTGATTGTGTAATTAGTACTGACCCCGTATAAATGTTTTAAAAACTGTGGTGATCCATTCAGGGGTGGTGAGGAGTTATTGAGCAGGTATGATATGACGCGTATGGGATAGCTGGGATGAGTCATCACGTGGCAGTTAGAAGTCATCCGCTGTGTCAGACGATGTTTTATATTTTTGACAGTTTTATCAGTAGACCATCTGAGAACCTTGTATTTCAATTTAACAGTTTTGGTTTTGATCATGTAATCACTTTAAATTATATTGTTATTTAAATTATGTTTCTTCATTGTCATTTGATTATCATTGCCTCGGGTAACCGAGATGGTGACGTTCTTATACCTTAAGTGGTCCTGGTAACGCACTTGGAGTATGGGGGTGTCACACATCATCTATATTTTTGATAAGTAGCAATAACTCACTTTTGAATAGCCATCCATATCTAACCTCGTGCATTATGCACGGGTGTGAAAACTAGTTAAACTTAGAAAGCCTCTTCCACAAATCCACCATCTAAACAACGATTAGATTGTATATAGTTATAAACTATTCTTATTAATTACTTCCTTCATTTCATTCAATTCCATACATTTGCCTTTTTGAACACTATTCACAAGTATGGAGAATTTTCGATACAACATCTAATATAAAGCATAAAATATAGTTATGTGAGATCTTATTTTAATTGTCTTACCGAGTATATTGTAAATAACAAATTTTTATAATTTTTACTAATATGTAACTAAAGATATGAACAAAAGAAAACGAGCATTGATATATGTGTATAAAGTAAATGTATGGAATTGAATGAAATGGAGGAAGTAAATTAAGATGTAAACTACCCAAAACAATCTCCCAAAAACCGTCCCAAACACGTCCCCCATACACAGCTGACCCGACGGTGGTTAACCCGTCGGTCAACGGCCCCACGGTAACGGGTCATGGTCAATGGTCACGGTCAACGAGTGCGGGTCAACACCGATCTTTTGGTCAAACGTAAACAATTGATGTGAAGCGATAAAATAACTTACCACAATTAATTAGTGCGAGGTGAAAACTCCGTCTTAAAGTTGTCTCGCAAAATTACTCTTCCTCACAAGTTTTATGTTGAGTTTTTGATGTGGAATAAAAGTGATGGTGATGCATGAGTTGAGTATTTATATAAATTGGTAGGTGGTAGGAAGGTTCAAGGTAATTGCCTTAAATTATTAAACTAACCAAAATATCTAGGTAGTATAGATACACCCAAACCACATACACCTCCCCCCTTCTACCACTTGGTCAAACCGTGGTCTTCTACCCGGTTCTTTTTTTTTTTCCTTTTTACGACAACAATTATTATTTATTCACATTTTATAAATTATAAATTATATTATTAAAAATACGGAGTATTACATTATCATACCTAACATAACCAAGTAGCACCTCCGGTGCACTATATTGTGCATTTCCAACCTGGAAAATAAAATATTAGTTCAATAATAAATTTATAAATTCATAAAGAGAAAAAAAAATAAAAACAAAAATAGTACTTCTTAGTGCACTGTTTTGCTCAAACAAATCCGTATCTGATACATGCCTTCCATGATCTATTTTCGACTATAAAAGTCCCAAATAACCGGCCTAGGCCGAAAGACATTGTTTGTAATATTATACTCCGTAGTTAATGAATAAAATGTTAACTATTGACTGGATATTGATGGGAACAAAGCAATACATAACATTGAGACTAATATTTTATAATCTATTTTCAGCAATGAAAGATATTATAAATGCTTTAAACTTCATCTTACTCTCAAATCTTGGTAGGATATATTTTGGTATTTCGTGTTACAAAGAGAAAGAAAATAAAAACACAAATGGTATTTATACTCACATCAGGAGTCATAGGTTGATCGTGGTCAATATGCTTTGCAAGTCCAAAGTCGGCGACTTTCAGATTGTCCTTAGAATCCACCAAGAGATTGCTTGGGTTAATATCCATATGGATAATATCATTGACATGCATGTAGGAAACCCACCGATCTTCTATTTCAGCTAATTCTACAGGAAATAAAAGGCAATTGATTAAGAAGCAGCAGAAAAGATAAGAGGGGGCTCTAAACATTTATACAGAGTATAAAATATAAAAGAGAGAGAGAGACAAAAGAAAAAAAATATTACAGCGATTAATTTGTATATAGTATTTGATTATAAATTATTTGATTTGATTTGATTAGTGACAATACAACATTGATGGATAATTCTTACTCTAAAAAAAATATATACATTTAATGATAATTGAATTAATGACCCACAAAAAAAAAGTAAAAAAGCCTATTTATATTGGTGTTTGTCAATTATAAATCATTTTCTTAAAAAAAAAGAGACCACATCATCATGTATATATTTTTTTTAAAAAAAAAAGAAAAAAATGTTAAAACAAGCATTAAACATCAAAACAAATATTAAATGTATTTTGAAATTTTATTGTTAAAATATATTTTACGAATAAAATCATCGTTTATTTTTTTAGCACTTATAATTCATACCATATTATTTCAAGATAATGCTAACCATTCACTACACCTTGAATAGTAGTTCGCAAATAAAAATGTATAAATTTTTATTTTGAAAAACTTTTTTTAGGTTGAATTAATTATTTAACTCAACTGTTTGTAATGAGAGAATAATAAAAGGAAAAAATGACCGAGAGAGAGAGTATAATAAACTAGAATAAAAAATATTGAAGACAACAACAATAACAATTTCGTGGCAAAATACTAATAAACATAACAATATTCACGACAAAATACTAATAATTCGTGACAAAAGTTTAGTATATTGTGGACATATACATAATACAAAAATACTTTGACGATATAGTATGACAATATATGTATTGATTAACAACTGTTTTATTATAAGAGCCTTTTTGTCCTCATAACCCAATGTGATCGGGCTAGTATAACAACAGTAACGTGACAACATAGCTAACCCCGCGAATTTCACGGGTAATAGAACTACTTAAATAATCATAAATGATTGTGTTGTTTTTTAGTTTAAAGAGAGTCCACAAGGGTGATTTTAATGTCGACGAAGTTTAAACTCATACCATAAGTACCACCTTTCATTATTTTACAAAGGGAATTAGTTGACACCTACATAAACAAATGTATTATAAAAAATCATTTTTCATGCAACTATTCGCGTATTTTTAACTACCATTTTTATGTCGACAATAACCCTTTTATTATGTACCATTGCCATAAGGTTATGTTAGTGATAAAAAGTATTACTATGACCGTTTTTATTGGTGCAACATTTTCTTTTTGACCATTTTTCGACTTTTAGTGACCATTTAACTTTCAATTGGGGGACGAACTGTTATGTGCAGGGGTGGAGGCATGGTATGCTATATGGGCTATAGCCTTACATAATTTTGTGATAAATAATATTTGTTATCAAATATAACCATTGCAAAAGTGTAGCATAGTTGGTTGTTGGCTTGCTGCATAACTTAAAAGTGATATTGAAGGGGAGGTTGTGGGTTCAAGCCTCTTAATTTACATTTTTGTGGTCATTTTAACTTATTAAATACTAGGTTATTTTAAGCTTCAAAATCATTAAGTTTTAGAATTCTGAATATATTTTTATTAAATTTTAATATCTTCAAGGAAATAAGTCGACATTTAGTAAATGTGACAATTTCAAATTTTAACATAAATATATATTTAAAATAGTCTGAAATACAAAATTATTAAGGTAACCTACATTTATGTAGATATATTTCAGGACTCTTCGTTAAACTCAATATATCATATTAATTTTTTCCCAAATTAAAAATATTTCTTATATCACTATTTAAGTCAAAAAAAAATTAATTACCATATTCATAATTTTTATAATTAGCCTTATATGTTTTTGAATCCTGATTCCGCCCCTGGTTATATGGGAACGTAAAATAAGTAAAACTTACCGATTTTATTTGACATATAATCGATTATGTCTATTTTTTGTTTACAAAGATAAATGATGGTAATAAGTTGAACTTTTTTTTATTAAAAAAGAAATGAATCGTTATAATTGAGCTGCCTAACTTTAATTGACAATAATGCCGTTGATATTTTTCTGAAACAAAATATCCCTCAAATTTAATTATAGTTCAAACATTGTGCATCGCATGTGCCTAAACACTAGTTTGTTTATGAGGGAATAGAAGGCTCATATTTGCTGAAAATTTCAATTTTACTCCTACTTATTGTTTTGCTCATGGATCAACATAATGTGATGTATATGCATGCATGTATTCTACATTAGGAGTCTGGTATGGCAATTTGACATTCTTGTTACCATTTTTTCGTATTTTGTTTGATTTTCAGTTTCCTAGTCTAATTATTGTTGAGGATGCATGTCGTTTTACTTGATCAAATTTGCTGCTTTATTTCAGCCCATGTGCTTATGTACAATATGATCATCCAGTCCGGTATGGACATTCCACTACCACCCTCTATGTAAAAGTATAAAATTGAATCATTTAATGTTTGCAGATGACCTATTGATGTTCTGTAAGAGCAATGCTCAGTCTATTTTGCTACAGATTAGAGCATTCTCTTTCTTCTCAAAAGCTTCTGGTCTAACTATGAAAAATACTAAGTGAAAAGTTTATTTCAATGGGGTTGCACAAGCTTTAAAGGATGATATTCAGCAAGCCACTGGGTTTGTGGAGGGGATTATGCCATTCAAGTATCTTGGTTTGCCAATTTAGGCAGGGAGACTGACCAAAAAAGAATGTAACATCCTGTCTCAAAGAATGGTGAATAGAATCAGAAGTCTATGAGCAAAAAAATTGTCCTACGCTATGAGATTGGTATTGATAAATTTTGTTTTGAACACACTATACTCCAATTCGGGTGGCATTTTTCTTATTCCTAAATATGTGATTAGAAGGATTGAAGCTATTTGCAGAAACTTCCTTTGATATGGTAGCTCTGATTACCATATGATGCTTTTAATTGCATGAGATAAGGTTACTTTGCCTAATGAAGAAGGAAGACTTGGTATCAAGAAAGCTGAGACATGGAATATTGTTACTGTGGCCAAGTTAGTAGACTTGATACATGGAAAGGCTAACAGGCTCTGGATAAGGTGGATTAGCCAAATCTATCTGAAAAATGGGGACTGGCATAACTATACTCTTCCTGCAGATGTTGCCTAGTCTTGGAAAAATATTTGTAAGGTCAAAGAAATGATGAAACCAGCCTATATAAATGGTCAATGGATTCCTGATGCAAAGGGATATTCTGTCATGGATGGCTTAGGCACAAACAACCTAAGCAAGACTGGTATACGGTGGTTTGGAATACTTCGAACATCTTTAAGCATGCAATTATTACTTGGATTACTCTGAACAAAGAGCTCAATGTAAGAGAAAAACTCTTCAGAATTGGCTACTATCAAGAAAGAAGTTGTTGCATATGTGAATGTGAACCTGAAACATAGGAACACCTGTATTTCAACTGTAAGTACACTAAACAAATGATGGAAATCATTGAGCATTGGTGTGAGTTCAGGATTGTAGTGAGCATGACATGCTCAGGTATCACCAGTGGCGGATATGGCCCGGTTCAGGCTAAGCCCAAAAACCGGGCCTCCAAGTTGGATGGGCCTCGTTAAATTAGATTTCAAGCATATATACGGTAAACAGCGAAATATAGGCAAGAATATAATTTGATGTAGTGGTACAAGGGTATGATTCTTAAATTAACATTCATCCAACCTAGGTTTAATTCCCAACAACTATAAATTTCAATTTTAAGTTTTTTACTTCACTTTTTTTTGGGTTTTTTCATCTTTCCATTTTTTTTCCTTTGTAACCCTATTATAAATTATCTTTTAGATAATTATAGCCCCTCTTTACTCATTTTCATAGAATTATTAGTTAGGATAACATTAGTTGCTTATTTAACACAATTCATAATATTTCTTTTAAGAGGTGAGTATATTCATAATTCATAAAAAATGTGCTCCACCAAGTATTTTTTTAGATTTACATATATTTGCGGGATGAGTTTTAAAACTTTTAGGCGCAATAGATAGTATCTTAATAAGGTGGACAAGGGTCAAATTTTGCCTAATGGATAGAGAGCGTAAAATCAACATTCATCCCCACCTTCATTAAGTATTATAGCTAAAAATGACCGCAAAACAACATATTTGTATAATAGCAAAATAATTTTATGGCCCACATCAATTTTCTAGCACAAGGCCTCCCAAAACACTACAAAAAAAAGGTTTCATTGCGACGGACACATAGTCCGTAGCAAATAAAATACTGCGACGGACCTTGCGACGGATTCCACATTCTGCGACGGACTTGCGACGAAAATTCTGTAGCAGCCAAATCTCCTAGACTGCCAATTTTTCTGACATGGCGGGAAACACTGCGATGGAAATTCCGTCGCAATAATAAAATAATAATAAATTATGCGACGGAATTTCCGTCGCTACAATAAAATATTATTTTTCCTGCGACGAAAATTCCGTCGCAGGCTTTTTTAAATGTTTCCCTATACAGCTCACAGCACAATGCCTTTTAAATATTATTTTAATGTTGCGACGGAAATTCCGTCGTAGGGTTTATTATTATTTTATTTTTGCGACGGAAATTCCGTCGCAGGGTTTTTTTATACATGGGTGACAAACCCGTCTCCCTCATATAACTCCTCAATTATTTTTACCCAAATCTTTTCCAAAACCCCCTAAAATTCCAACGGCAATCAATCCCACCACCACCCTACTCCGCACATCTCTCCTCCTCTTTCCCCTTTTCCCTTTTCCCCTTTTTTCTCCTTTCCCCTTTATTCTCCTTTCCCCTTTCCTATTTTCTGCCGCCGCCTGCCGTGCTCCTCTCTCCCCTTGTCTCCTTGTCTCACTTAATTTAATATAAGGTTTGTTTAATTTATTTTATTATATATTTGATTAATTAGGGTTTATGGTTATTATTTTGATTAATTATGATTAGTTTAGGATGCTTAGTATTATTAGGACAGTTTAGTTTAGTTGAAAGCCAATTTAGGATGTTTAGTATTATTACGATAGTTTAGTTTAGTTGAAAGCCAATTTAGGATGTTTAGTATTACTAGGATAGTTTAATTTAGTTGAAAGCCAATTTAGGATGTTTAAATCAATTTTATGATGCTTAGTTTAATTAAGTTTAGGATTGTTAAAATAAATTAGTTTAATTAATATCCAATTTAGGATGTTTAGAATTATTAGGGTAGTTTACTTTAGTTAAAAGTCAATTTAGGATGTTTAAACCAATTTTAGGATGCGTAGTTTAATTAAGTTTAGGATTATTAAAATGATTTAGTTTAATTAAAAGACAATTAGGATATTTAGGATTATTAGGGTAGTTAATTTAGTTTAGTTAAAAGCCAATTTATGCTGTTTAAACCAATTTTAGCATGCTTACTCTACTTTTGCTTAGTTTTATATGGTTTATTATAGTAATTATTAAGTTTGTTTTGATAAGTTGTGTACATTTGTGTCATGTGTATTTTTTTTTACAAATATTAATTCATCTTATGCTTGTGTTGTGATTGTTAATATATTTTTAACCTAGTACCCGTTCAAGGATTACACATTAGGTGTAATTCTTGAATAGTCCCCGTTTTGGGTATGTCTTTGAATCTTTTATGTCATTTAGGTGGTAAATACTCATTTTTTCTTGATTGTTATGAGACAAAATTTGGTTAACATTTCCTTTAATATTCTCCGAATACATATGTAGAGTGAGAATTCATTCTAAATAATGTATTTGGAGAACTGTAAGGAAGTGCAAGAGGAAGAGTTGGGGGAGGAGACTTTGAAGAAGTATTTAGAAGAAGATGAAGATGAGGATTTTTTAGATTCGCTTTTTAAAGGCAACGAAGACACTAATTTAAGTGATGATGATGATGATGACTAGGATTTATATTAGTTGTAGATGTTTTGTACCTTTTCATTCAATCTTATTACTTTGTTGGTACTATTAGTTGTAGATGTCGTATGGCTTAATTTAATGAAATCTAGTTTGTTTTCATTCAGTCTTACTTTTTATTCAATCTTATTTTTTTTTACTTTGTTGCTATTATTTGATTACTTGACCGAGAGGGAGGGAGTAATATTTAATTTCTTACTTTGTTGCTATTATTTGATTATTTGATTTCTTACTTTGCCAATTTCTTATTTTGTTGCTATTATTTGATTATTTAATTTCTTACTTTGCCAATTTTTTACTTTTCCAATTTCTTACTTTATTGCTATTATTTGATTTTTTATTTTGTTGCTACTATTTGATTTCTAACAATGTTGAAGAATTAAGTTGGTTTGTATGGCGACGAGGGGACGAAGAAGAGGTAGTAATAGTAATGTAGGAAACCGAGGAAATGAAAACAAGAATGAAGAAATACCAACAGGTCATCAACAACAACAACAAAATGAGCCAGTTGAGAAAATTCATCTCGATTCTCTTAAGCAAGATGGCGTTTGGTAAGTATGTCATTTTTTCGTAATTAATTATTTATATATATATATATATATATATATATATATATATATATATATATTATATTGTCATTTTTTTTTCAGGTTTAGTGAGCATCCCTTGTGAACTTGATATCGAACAATATTGGATGCAACTACAAAGAACATGCTCCTAATTGGAAATTGGCGTCATCTACTATAAAGAAGGGTTGGTGGAATTGGTTTGAGGTATTAGCAATTGTCATTTAATTTAATATTAGGTATTTTATTCATTTATTTACAATGAAGTTTATTTTCTAACTTTGTTGTTTATTTAACAGTGGCGTGTTAGTTACGATCCCCGCGACAAGGCAAGGGTTAAGAAGGCTTGGGAAGATGCCATGAAGACCCGTTTACGGCAAATGATTTATCGAGCTTATCATAAGGAAGGGCATGAAAAGTCGGATTGGATTAGTGTTGAGTTGCACCGTAAATTGAAGAATAGACCACTTGATGAACCTACTTTTACGGAAAAATCAGAAAAGTATTCGGCTAACCGTAAGTCGGGATGTGACTAGAAAGGGAAGGCGTTGGGTACTCACCTAATGGGTCGAAAAAACACATTGCAATATATGGACTCAATGGTAATTTCTTCACTTGCTTTTTTAATTTATTACCTTTTTTTCTTTAACTTTATTTAAAGTTAGTAATTATATTTAACTATTATCAAAATTATAGGTTGATAAAGATGAGAAAGGAGAAATTCCGTCCGCTTTGCACTTGTTGGAGAAGACAAAGAAGCATAGTACAAAAGGATGGTTATCCAAAAAAGGCAGTCAACTTTTCGTAAGTTACTATAATTATTTAATTTAACTCATTTTTTCAATCATGATTATTTAGTAGATGGTATCTAATCTTTCGTTTTTTAATGATATAGGGTAAGATCCTCTCAAAGAAAACTCAGCTTCAGAGTCAAGGGGTCGAGAACATCGATGATAATGAGATTTATATTGAAGAACATGGAGGATTTGATAGGAAAGGTATATTACTTGGCGCGGGAAATGCAGCACCATACATTTGGACTCACCACCGTCGCTCGATTGGTAACGTCAGTTCTTCTCCTCACACTCCGGGTTTTTTTGGTAGAGTCGCAAAAGGGAATGCCCGACTTAAGCAAGTCGAGGCCGAACAATCTCAAAGGATTGCGGCAATAGAGGAGTTCTTGAACCAACAAGGTTTTGCTACTCAAAATTGTAACCCCGGAGGTGTATTTCAAGCTAGAAATGACTTTGATGATGATGGTGGTGACAATGCTAGGCCTACTTCTACTCCCGTGTATTGATTAGTAGTTATTAGTTGGTTTATGGACTTATTTAGCTTTCTTTGTTGAACACTTATTTAGTTTAAGTTTGTTGTGTACTAAACTTATGTAAACCTTTTATTTTAATTTAATGTGAAAACGTTGTTTGGAAATCTCGTCTTGAACGAGTTGTGAATTTGTCAAATGCTGGAATTTTCTGTATGTTTGCAGGAAACCGTATGTAATGGATTTCTAAGCAATTGGGGGAGCTGGAAACGCTATAAACCCTCTGGAAAATTTTCCCCTGCGACGGAATTTCCATCGCAGATATTGACTAGTGGCTTGACTGAGGAGGACACGTGGGCTAGATGAACAGTGACCTACGACGGATTTTACGTCGCAAAGACGTTCTTATTGACTTTGCAGCCACGTGGTTGCATGAACAGTGCCTTGCGACGGATTTTCCGTCGCAAATTTTGACTTTCTTATTGACCTTTGTGACTACGTGGCCTGCATGAACAGTGGATTGCGACGGAAATTCCGTCGCAGGGCCAATTTTTGCGACGCATTAATCCGTTGCAGGATTTCATTTGCAACGGAATTTCCGTCGCAGAGGAAAATTTTGCGACGATAATACGCGACGGGCTAATTCCGTCGCAAATGCTTTATTTGCGACGGGATTTCGTTATTTACGACGGATTTATCCTCGCTATGGAAGCTTTTTTTTTGTAGTGAAAGTTTGAGACGCCCTTGGGTATCACAAGCAAAGCTGGGATAGGATTGAAGCGTCGAGTTCATTCTCTGATATGGGATGCTTGTTACTACTACATATGGTTTCAAAGAAACAATGCTAGGCTGAATGGAATCTTGATAAGGCCTGAAATTGTGGCTGAGCGTGTTAAGGAAGAGGCTAAACGAAAAATATGGTTCATGGTGGGCAATGGGCTTACTCTAAATGACAGAGAATGGCTTAGGAGATGGGGTTCTCTGCCCCTATTTATTTAGTCATGCTCTTATTTGATTTGGCCTTCGTTTATTTCATAGCTTCTAAGTATTAACCTTTTGTGCTCATGATAATTATTGATGTAATCTCGCCTTGTATATTTTTTCGGTTATGATATAAATTACTCACATTTCACCAAAAAGAAAGAAAAAAACATATGATCGTCCAGTCTTGGAGCAAGTCATTTTTATATCAGGCTAGCATGATTTTGGTTATACTTCCAGTTCAACAATAATTTTAGTCAGAGCAATTGGTTTAAACCAAGTAATACTCTTTTTGTCTCAGTGATTTGTTTATCTTTCATACTTTTGCGAAGGATAGTTTAATCAAAGTTAAACAAATGATTGAGGTGGAAAATTAGGGGTTATTTTTATCATGTTTACAATTACATAAAATTATACTCCCTCTGTCCCCTTCAATTGTTTACCAACTCAATTTTTTGTTGTCTTAGTCAACTGTTTGTCTTTCTATTTTAGAAATGCCTTTAATAGGTTACCTCATTATCCACACTCAATTTGGTCCACTTGTCATCTAATAATTGTTTCACACCTCTTTCCTTAGTCTTTGTGTCAAAACCAAAGATAAACAAAATGACCGGGACAAAGGAAATATACAAGCATATGCAATTAGACTTGTCAAACGGGTCGGGAGGATCGGGTTCTGGGTCGATTCTGAATACGGGTCATAAAATAGTTACTAACGCCTTTTTTTCAATTTTTTAAATCAAAAAAATATTTTTTTAAAAAGTAAAACATATATTTAAAACTAATACTTTAATTATATCAAAGGTAAAAACATAAAAAAAAAAAAAAAAAAAAAAAAAAACAAATCAGAGAGTCCCAACATACATAAACTCCTTTTGACGGAATAAAACATTCTCGTATCAATGGTGAATCTAATCTTCAAGCCATAAAAAATTCAGTTGATTCGTTCATTCGAAATCATATAAATGGAGCAAACTAAAGCACATCTTCGTTGAAGTTTCCCAAGCCCCCTGTCCCTATTATGGTGCCTATACTGATTGAAGAGAGAGCAGGCAAAGAGCAAGGGGAGGGAGGTAAGTTTAGCCATCCACTAATATTTGCCCATATCTGAGAGGAATAGGAGCATTTGAAAAATAGATGAGCGATATTTTTAGTGTCGTGCAGAAGCGTGAATATCCCGTGTTGGGCCTCTACTGCATCTGTATCCACAACCCATAATAGTACGATATTGTCCGCTTTTGGCCAATCCCTCACGGATTTACTCTTTGGCTCCTTCCTAAAAGGCCTCGTACTATTATATTTTGTAGACACTTACAAAGATGATCTTTCATCTTTATTCTACCAATGTGGGATAAGGGTTTACACCCTAACAATCCTCCCCTCAAACCAAGGACCATCTTCTTGACTCGGACCTTGACCTCTATGGAGAACTTCCCACACCTACAGCCCCAACTTCTAGACACCCGAAACATCACAAGTCTTGATAACCTCCCCTTAGCCGACACACCATGCTACCACGAGCCATGTCTTGCACCACAAGTCACCGCCTGGTCAAGTGAGTGCCCTCACATGCTCCTGAGCCTGCATGTCCATGTGCCCTTCTTGGGAATTTGCTATACATACATATTGAACATCCTCTGCATCCAATATACCCTGAACCGGGTCCACCACTTCAGAAGTCCTAGAACACAAATGGTCTCTGGCATCCAACCTGGAAAGGACCCACCAGACCTGTGGCACTCAACCTGATAAGGGTCCACTTGACAGCTCTAAACATAAATGGTCTTTGTCCCACAAGACCTATGACGCCTTTCATCCATTTAACCCTGGACCGAGCTTGCTCAAAGACTCACCCCGAGCTACGAGTTCCATGTCTTACAGTGTACAACTTCAAGTCTTGGACCTACTGATGCATCCTCGTGTCTAACCCAAGTCGAATCTTGGGCTCTCATACCACTTGTTGTGCGGAAGCGTGAATATCACGTATTGGGCCTCTGCTGCATCTGTGTCCACAACCCATAATAGTACGATATTGTCAGCTTTGGGCCAAGCCCTCACGGATTTACTCTTGGGCTCCTTCCCAAAAGGCCTCGTACTATTGTATTTTGTAGATACTTATAAAGATGATCTTTCATCTTTATTCTATCGATGTGGGACAAGGGTTTGCACCCTAACAATCCTCCCCTCAAACCAAGGACCATAATCTTGACTCGGACCTTGACCTCTATGGAGAACTTCCCACACCTACAGCCCAAACTTCTAGACACCTGAAACATCACAAGTCTTGATAACCTCCCCTTAGTCGACACACCATGCTCCCACGAGCCATGTCTTGCACCACAAGTCACCGCCTGGTCAAGTGAGTGCCCTCACATGCTCCTGAGCCTGTGCCCTTCTTGGGAATTTGTTATACATGCATATTGAACATCCTCTGTATCCAATATACCCTGGACCGGGTCCGCCACTTCAGAAGTCCTAGAACACAAATGGTCTCTGGCATCCAACCTGGAAAGGACCCACCAGACCTGTGGCACCCAACCTGATAAGGGTCCACTTGACAGTTCTAATACACAAATGGTCTTTGTCCCACAAGACCTATGATGCCTTTCATCCATTTAACCTTGGACCGGGCTTGCTCAAGGACTCACCCCGAGCTAGGATTTCCATGTCTTATAGTGTACAACTTCAATTCTTGGACCTACTGATGCATTCTCATGTCTAACCTAAGTCGAATCTTGGGCTCTGATATCACTTGAATATCCCGTGTTGGGACTCTGGGCCTCTGCTACATCTGTGTCCACAACCCATAATAATACGATATTATCCGCTTTGAGCCAAACCCTCACGGATTTACTCTTGGGCTCCTTCCCAAAAGGTCTCGTACTATTATATTTTGTAGATACTTATAAAGATGATCTTTCATCTTTATTCTACCGATATGGGAAAAGGGTTTGCACTCTAACATTTAGCAGCTTGCTCACAGAGAGCACATCGGTCAATAGTAATTTATCCCCTCTTAATCAAGTTATTGACAGTAGAGAGCCTATTTTGACACGCCAAAGCTCACATCATTGCTTGCTTAGGCATGACTAGGGTCATTGACAGTCCTATGCCAATAAACATGAACAAAGCAAGCTCTAATAGTTTATACATTATACTAGCCTGGAATTTGCTAGTTGTAGTACAGGCCAGCAAGAAGTCAGCTGCATTCTCATGGGAGCCATAATCCTGGAGCAACAAATCCTTCATTTGAAATAGAGACTTCCAGAACCTGGAATGTGACTTAGCACTATGTGTTTGCCATATACGAGACCCATTTAAAACATAATGCTTAGTTCATTATGCCCATAGAAAATCAGGCTTGTTCATAAATTTCCAATTTCCAACTTCCTTTATATCCTCCCTCATTTTTAGGAAGATACAAACCATCATATCACTTAAACACCAATCTTCTTTTACCCTACTCAACACCTCAAAAGAAGTCTTTGAAAATCTTTTGCATCTTCTTGACCATACCTTTAGGGAGAAGTATACTAGTCCCCCTAAAGTTCTGAATGCTAAAGATAACAGAGTTGATTAATAAACCTTTTCCAACATAGCTCAAATTATGATTAGCCTAATGCATTATGAAGAGACCCAATTTGATTAAGTTAGTGTTGATGATGCCTTAAGACAAATTAATCTCATTGTTATTTAATTGTGTGCCTTTTAAGTTTAACCATGTAGCATGAACCTCCAATTGTTAATTCAAGGTTATCAAGAATGTCATCATGAAGATCAAAGATGAAGATTGTCATTAGTGTTAATGTCATGTGTTGTAAGGTGATCGTTTAACATGAATTTACGTTTAGGTGCAAAAACAATAGTTGAGTCAATAGTTAATTAAGGCTCGTCTTTGAAAGAATATTTCAAAAATATTTGAATCTTTGTTAAAATGCTTTCAATGTTCACAAATGTTTTCTGGAAATATTTTGAAGTCTTTTAAAGAAAATTGAGCTTTCAATGACTTGCTAAGGAGTTTGCTTGCACAATAAGACATTTACTATAAATAGGTTGTTTGCTTTTACATTTATGGAAATGTTTATGGTTCCCATAAACACAACCATTTATGCTTGTTTCTTGTTGAAAAACCCAGCCTATTTTTGTGTGTGTGCACAATCTGATTTCTTGCAATCTTAGGCACCGATTTCTTGAGGAAGAATACTCGGTTGCTTGGTGAAGAATTCGGATGGCTTGTGCATGTTGCCCAAGCAAACTACTTACATTATTTTTATCACTTGTGCTTATGAGTGTAAGATATTTTAATGTAAAGTATACTACTTGAATATTATAAATAGCTTGCTTAATTCATTTTTCCAAGTGTGCAATAACGAGTTTTAAACTGAAAAAGACTTAAGCTTTCAATCGAGTAAATTAAACTTTGCAAAACCGTTTATCATTTCAAAATCTTTGAATCATTTTGAAAGTTTGTTTATTTATTTTTTATCGGAAAAATTACAATTTACCACCTATTTTGTTCCATTTTTTACAATTTACCACTGTGGACAGCGGGCCGCCCACGGGGGCGCTTGGTGAGAAACGGGGACAAGCGTTTGCATTTTGTAAGGAGTCGCCACCAATTTTTATGGGAAATTGGAACCGTTCGAATACCTCGTGTCATGTCAAGACACAAAGTAGTGACATAAACACTAAGCAATCGTTACCCTTAGCATTCTATGTCTAGAATGACTCTCGTGGATGCCAATGAACACGGGTGCTCACAGAGATCTGGAGTAAGGGGTGAGGGTACGTATTAGGAAGCTCTTTTGATCGAACACCTAATCCCGCCCGCCTCGATAGCGGCCTCTACTAATGATTAGGGAAGTTGTTTATACTCGATATATCGTCGGCTATATGCATGCAATGCAACATCCAAGTTTTAATCCTAACATGTGAGAATTAGACTAAGTCGGTTGACACGTAATTAGCATACAATTGGGGTCGAAGTTGGATTTAATGCTCATTTACATGTGAAAACATACAATTAATAAAAGAAATACAATAACTATAAATCACAATAATGAAAATTACATTAATTACATTGGAACAGGCGATTTATGTCGAAAATACCTTTAAAACGGATAATTTGAGAAAAAGAATAAAAGAATAAAATAAATGAACGAACAGGAATTAGGGTGATATTACGGACAATAGTTAATTAATACGTAAGCTAAACAAACTAGGTCAAAGCAGAAACGGAGTTCAGGGACAGAACTCATCCTGGAACAGGCACAGCAGAGACTGCGCCCTCTGGAAGAGGCGCAGCAGTTGCTGCGTCTGTTCCAAGGGTGAGTTCTGGCTGTGAAGCCGGAACTGCAAATCGTTAATGTTAATTGGTAATTTTAAGGATTGATTAGATAATAATTACATACTCGGATGAAAGTGATTTAATGTATTATTTACATATGAAGAGGTCATGAAAGCGATAAACACGGATGAGACGGAATTAAACGGATTAATTACATGAAATAATGATTAATTAGTGAATTAAACAAACTAACTAATCAAATTAATTTAGGTTAAACATGATGATTAATGACGAATTGATGATGAACATGTGAATAAACAGATGGAAATATATCAACGGTGAATTCCAGAAACTCAATATGAACAAATTGAATCTCCAAAACCCGAATTGAATATTAATGACGAAAACCCGCAAATATGAATTACTTAGGATTTAAGTCGAATTTATGACGATGGAAACATATTAATGCATGATGATTAAAATATACATGTGATTATTAATGATGAATAATTATACGAACGAATTAATGTATTTAACAAACAACAAGTAAAAAGAAGCGAATTATAGAGGACGAGGAAGAAGAAAAGAAGCAGAGGCTGGCGGCCTCACGAAGAGGCGCAGCAGAACTGCGCTCCTTCGAAGAGGCGCAGATTCTTTGCGTCTTTTCTCGACGTCATCTCATCGGAAATCCGCAAAAACAGAGTTTTAAAGCACGGTTTTAGAAATCGGTTTTAATGGTGTATTCGACATAAATCTTACAATGGTGATACGAAAAATAAAATACAATAAATAAAAGGAATTGTACACCCTCAGACTTACATGTTGACGAAACGAGAAGGACTAAGATATCGACTAGTGAATGCTCGACGCGAATGCAAAGAGAGTGCCCTCGTAAGAGGAAAACGATTGATTAATTAAGGTTGATTAAGTGTAGTTGGTCAAATTGGTCGGTCATGCAACGGAGAGGCTGGTACCCGGAAAGATCCGAGCTTACGTGGTCGGAAGTCCAAGCACGTAGGCGCCAATTAGTAAGAACGAAGTCTAGAATGCAAAGGGAGAAGAGAAGGGCGGACACTCGCGTGAGAAATATGAGGAACGAATGCTCCTATTTATACTAATCACGTGAAGGAATTAGGGTTTCGGAGACTCTTTGGAAGTGAATCTCGGAAAGATATGAAAAAGATACGTAAATCATGCAAAGAAGGGCCTGGGAAGAGGCGCAGCAGCCCATCGCGTCCCTTGGAAGAGGCGCGGCGCTGCGCGTCTCTATTCCCGTGGAGGTTTCCTCCTCTTTGAAGAAAGATTTCGCGTTTGAGTTATGGTAGGATGGAAATAATTCGATTATCTTATGAATATTACGGGATATTATTTGCCAAAAGATAAAATTTATGAAATATGGAATAGAAATATCCGGAACATTCCAGAACATTCTGACTCGGGATTTAACAGATTATCGAGAAAATGGAGACGGTTTTTGACCGGACTCGAATGTACTCTAATTATCGCCAAAACGACCATATCGGACGTAGATGACAACTAAGAGGTCGACATTAATATTTGAGCAAACACTTGACGATAATCTTACGAATTGTCACAAATCGTTCCGCGAATCAAACATGCCGCCCAATCATCACCGGGTGGTTTGCGGGAGGTGCAGAAACGAGGTGTCTACAGAGCCCCCACTTTGACTGAAGCTTGGACAAGGCGAAAGTCAAAGTATAGCCATCAGGTCAATCGAAGATTACAACCTGACGACTATGGCGACGCGAGGCGGCTCGAGGGGTCTGAACCAAGGACCTGTCGTCGGGAACATTTTAGAGTCTGTCGACTATCGGGGAGGGTCGTTTAAAGTCCATTAGACTACGTAAGGAAGCTCGCCAGCCATAAGAAGAGACCATACCTGAGACTTAATCGAACTTCGAGGGGAAACAAGAAATATTGAAAGCAGCAGGACGTCGGTAGAAACTGCTGGGGAATCCGCTTGCGTCGGTCTCAAGCGAACTCTGGCGAAACTTGAAGTTGAATCTGCTTGCGTCGGTATCAAACAAACTCTTGCAAGGGAATATTTTGACGACTAGGAACATCTTGATCGTCGCGGGAGAAATCTTGAGTGAGCAGTACTGCAAAATACTACTGCGCTGGAGACAGACGACTAGGAACATCTTGATCGTCATGGAAGAAATCTTGAGTGAGCAGTACTGCAAAATACTACTGCGCTGGATAAAATGCGGACCGGAACGAAAGAAAATCATCGAAACGGACCAAAAGAATATAATAGCGTCGAAGAAGAGGCGCACCAAAGATGGGCCCACAAATAACGAACTCATAACGAATTTTTGAAAATTCGTATGGAGGGAACACAAGGAAGAGGCGCAGCAAGAGCTGCGTCTCTTGGAAGAGGCGCAGCGCCTGCTGCGTCCTTTCCCCAATTTGGCTATTTCCGCGTAAAAACGCGAAATCAGAAGGATTATATTCATTATTTCGAAACTCAATTCTTTCAATTCCTCTCTCAAATCTTCACCATTTCCGTCGAGGTTTGATCCAAAAGCTTGCATTAAACATGACTAATCGAGGTATGTGTCCTAATCTTGCATTAATCATCTACATTTGTTGAATTTTGAGCCGCGAAAATTAGGGTTTTCGACCCTTTTGATCGAAAATTTGGGGCTTTTCCCCCAAATAGATTCGCTTTGCCAAATTGATGTTAGAAATGGATAGTAGGCAATGTTAGGAACATAACCATGTATTTGCTTTGAATTTTCATCGAGTTTTGAGCCCTTGAGCGAATTTTGAGACGGTTTTACAGCTAAACCGTAAATTGCTTCGAAAATAGCCTTAGGATCGTCCATTGGCGATGAAACTTGATATTTGGGATCCTTGGATGATGGGTAAACTTTCTGCCATCTCGAAATTTTGGTTTGTGACAACTTTTTCAGGACACCTTTCTAGGGCATAATCGCCGTTATAACGAAATGCTGCCGAATTTTCGACTTGAACCTGGAACTAGGCTTTGACTTGGACTTGACTTGACCCAATTTATCACATGAGTGATTGGGTTGGCGGGAATATGGCCAAAGATGGCATGGAAAGGACAGTTTTCGGGGCCCTGAGGGCTCGAAAGCTCCTTAACAAAGGCTTGTCGTCATGTGACGCGGCCTAAATTTACTTTAATGTTGCAGGTGATGAGGCTTCTACTTCTGGGAGGACTCCCATGGAGATAGACGCCAGTACTGTTGAGGAGGCTTTAGAGCAGGCCTTCACCGATGCGGTGATGGCCACTGGAGACGAGGCTCACGAG
This sequence comes from Silene latifolia, assembly GCF_048544455.1. Taxonomy (NCBI): domain Eukaryota; kingdom Viridiplantae; phylum Streptophyta; class Magnoliopsida; order Caryophyllales; family Caryophyllaceae; genus Silene; species Silene latifolia. The sequence continues at coordinate 77,463,535 of NC_133533.1, forward strand.
GAGGAGGCCGTCGAGGAGGAGGAGGAGGCCCCGAGACGGGCCACCGTCAGGCGAGGAGGTCGTCAGCTGAGGGGAGCTCCTGCGTGGGCTAAGACCTGGGAGAGTAGGCACCTCGTGTGGGCTGCAGAGGGTCACCTGTCCTACAGGACGGTGAAGAGCTTGGTAAATAAGAATTCACTACTCATTACCTATTCTCTTTCATTCTTTTTGTCCAAACTTCTTGCAAATTTCATTCAAAACTAAAGATAGCTCTGTTTCAAATCATAATAGGAGGTCGGGAATATCAGGTCGTTCTCGGGTTACACGACAGCGATGGAGCACTACGAGCGGCTGTCGGCGGAGGAGAGGGCCATGATCGAGCGTGGAGCGTTTGGTCCTCTGGTTCAGGTCTGGAGGGATATCGTGAAGAGGAAGTTGCGGGCTAACCTTAGCCTGGTCCGCGCTTTCTTGGATCGATTCTGGGATACGACTTCCACGTTTCACCTGCCTTTCGGTGAGGTGGGAGTTACTCCGGAGGATTACGGCATGATTTACGGTCCGCCGTGTGGGACCGAAGAGATGGTGTGGCCGAGATCGCTATGAGGGCGGATTCGGCCGAGGCGAGGAGATTGATCGGCTGGAACTTGTCGCCGAAGGCTGTTGCGATCGGGTTTGGTACCCGTACCTACGTTCGAGATTACTTTGCGGGGAAGACCCCGCGCCGGGTGACGATCGATGGGAGGGAGACTGCTCCTCCTCCTTGTCTGGTGAGCGGAGGGTTCGTCGTGACTTTGGTGGTTCCCTGTCTTCGATTTACCTCGGAGACAAGGGCGAGAGGCTATCGACGAAGCTTCTTCCCTTTCTTTCGACCCGAGTTCCCTAGACGCCGGGACCCGGGTCACCGCTTTGGTTTTGCGGTCCTCATCCGCTTCATGAGGGCCATGGTTCGTCCGGAGTTGATGGAGAAAGGGACTTCTCCCGGCGCTCGTTGGACCCGGACTACTGTTGGAGGTATGAACCTTCCTTTAGACCAAAGTAAATTCCTTTCTTTATCGAATCACGAAAGATCGTCATTGATTATTCTGTTTTACAGGCATGGGTGTACTCTTACTTCCCGAGTCTCGTGCCCAAGAGGACAGAGCCACTGGAGAAGGCCTATCCCGTGGTGAGGGATTGGGTGATGTGCCGGACGAAGAGCAAGCGCTCTTCTCACGAAGACCGGCGGGCATCGAGCCCCCAGTGTACCCCGAGACCCTTGAGTACACTGACGCGACTGGGAGGACGACGATCTCCGAGTTGCGTGACTTTGACGTAGCTGTGACGGATCTTTGGCCTAGACGATCGGGCAAAGATCTCGATTCGGAGGGTGAGCCTCCAGCTTATTTATTTTTCGTGTAAGAACACATTTGATTGAACTTGTTCAATTTACTGAGACTTTCTTTTGAAATGCAGGTCGCGCCATCTCGGTTCGTGGCACTATGGAGGGTGGCCAACCGGCTACGAGCTACCGCCATCGAGGCACTCGTCGGTGGTCGAGGTCGTCAGGTATGAACCTCATTTGATTTCTTTTGATTTTTGATTTTCAGTTTTGTTTGAACTGATTGACATGAGCCAATTTCTTGTTGTCTACAGGCTGGTCGTGAGCTGGAGCGAGAGTTGACCCAGTCTCGGGAGGAGACAGCTCGCTTGTCGAGGGAGCTCGAGTTTCGGGACGCCGAGATTGCTGCTCTTACGGCGAGGGTTGCTGAGTTGGAGGGTGCCCAGCAGTAGTTCTGTGTAGTTTTGTAGACTTGTACATTTGGACATTTGATTTTGAACATTTTTGGACTTGTTTGGGGCGCGAGCCCCCAGTTTGCTTGGACTTTGGACTTGGTTCGGGGCGCAAGCCCCCAGTTTGCTTGTACATTTGTGTATATGATGGCCTGAGTGCCTTTGCTGCTGGGTTGTGTTGCTTGTACCTGCAGGTTAGTTTTTGAACAGGTTTGGTAGACAACGGTTTACGCCGTCATGCTGCCGAAATTTACATGGAAGTCACACCAAAACATACATTTTATACACATATGGTCTTAATTAGCGCAAAAATGAGACTCAAAAGGACACAAAAATGGAACAAATTTGCCGGAAATGACCGGACGGTAGGGAGGGTTACCCCCTAAAAAAAGAAAAAAGAGAAATCTACAAGTGTAGAAATGAAAATGTTGAAATTTGTTAAAAAAATGAAAACAAAAGAAAATTATTTCCTAAAAATAAAATTTACTTCCTAAAAAAAATGAAATTTATTTCCTAAGAAAAAAAATGAAATTTATTTCCTAAGAACAAATAAATGAATTAAAATAATAATAAAAAGAAGAAATAAGTGCGATGAAAATGGCGAAGGTGTCGACGTCGCCTCGAAATGCGTGCCCGCGAATTTAGGAAACTTGAAACATGGTAAACTGCTCGTATTTACCAAAATAAAATCCCGTAGGAATAGGAATTTATTCGTTATAGAATTAGGAAAGATCCAAACGTGGAAATCACAGAAGGTGAGTCTGGGGAAGAGGCGCAGCATGAGCTGCGTCCCTTTGAAGAGGCGCAGCAGGAGCTGCGCCTGTTCCCAAGCCGGTCTCTTCTGGCGGATTTTTGGAAACAACAATTAGTATAAATAGAAGCGTCGACGAAGCTTTAAATCATATAATTCTTCCGTCTCTTCTCCGTTAATCCACATAAAAACTCCCAAAATAAATTTTTCAAGAGAAAATTGTCATCATGAATACTTTGGAGATCCGCTTGAAGGAATGAACTAATGAATTCTCGAATATTGAGAAGCACGACATGGGTGCTCATAACCTTGGGTCTCTATTGAGTTTGAAACTCATTAAGGTTGTAAAACCGTTCTTGGATGCTTGCCTTGACTATTGGGACCCAAATTATCATGTTTTCGCGTTCCCAGGTGGTGATATTTGTCCTTTTCCGGAAGAAATTGCTGCTATTGGTGGGTGGGACCCCGAGCATTTACCTGCCATTCCTTCCACTTCACAAGGGTATAAGAGCAAATTCAGAGACCTGCTCGGATTGACTAGACTCGAGGTGGATCGCTTAGTTACCCCGAAAGGCGTGAGAATGCTGGACTTTGTAGACCGATTCATTAACAGGGCCGACCCCACTGTCTCTTATGTTGCTAGGAGGAGAGCCTTTGGCTTTTGTTTGCTGCATGTGTATGTCTTCCATGGACACGTTGATGAATATTTGCGAGGTGATCCCCGTCTTTTGGGTCTTATCGAACAAATGGAGCTGCGCAGGAGCCCAGCTTGTTTATGCTTAGGGGAGATTATCTTGGGTTTGGATAATAGGAAATCCAACCGCGATCTTCCACTTTTGGGGAGTCCCGTCATCCTACAGGTAAAAGACACTTTTTTTTTTTCGTTTTTTTTTTTTTTTTTTCGTTTTTTTTTTTCGTTTTTCCTTTTTTTTTTCGGTGTCTAATACTTGCTTTTGGTAGGTTTGGCTTATGGAACGGCTCCGACTGCTCGAGCCCCCAGTTCATGCACTTTCCTATCATTCCCGTATGATTGCGATGAGGACGCGGTTGTACATGGTGGACTTCACCCGGGTCTGTGACTATTGGAAGAACAAGCTGAAGAATGATGAAGGCCCGTTGATTAGGTGGGTTGTACCGTGGTGGCACCTCAAGTCATCCGGAGTGTCTTCTTTGGATCCCACTAGGTCCGTGCGCATTCCGGATCGAGTTCATGGTATGCATCTTTCCGGAAAGATTGATGAGGCAAGTTGGGTGGGCAGACTATCCCGAGGCTTGATACCGTTCCGCAGACTGCTGTAGCGCTTACCACCGAGAGCCGAAGAGAGTGGGCCATCAAATGGGCCCAAAGGAACATGTGGTTCTTGAGCTTCTCCGCCAATGCTTTGTGGGTGTCGGATTCCTATCTGAGGTGGAGGAAGGCTGCGACTTCGGAAGAGCACGAGAGACTAAGGAAACGCGAGCCTGTTGACTACAAGGCGCGCGAGGGAGAGAAAGAGAAGGAGAAGCATCTGACAGAAGGAGAAGAAGAAGCTGGATTTCAGGTCATTCATCCTTCGAAGAAATCAAAGACTACTCCTGTTGCAGAGATGGTGATTGGCAAGAATGGAAGAGTCAGGCCTCGAGAAAGACCGTTGGTGATTAGGTCTGAAGTGGTGCAAGAGCGTCCGGCTCGAGGTCGTGACAAGAAATATGACAAGAATGACAAGGGCAAGGGGAAGATGGAGGAATAGCCCGAGTCCTTATTTATTATTTGATTATTATTATTATTGTTGTAATAAAAAGGAGGGATTTTTAGAATCCTAGCCTATTCTATTTTTATTATGTAACGTACTATTATTATTAGAAAGCGAATGGAATATAAAAAAGGTTGAATGGTTAAGAAACCGCTGTGATTTTCTTTTATTATTCTTGTCGAATTTCAAATGCAATGCAAATGTCCTTCTATTTACATTTTAGGTATAACGGGTTGAATCCTGTGAAGGATTGCCTACGTATTCACTTAAAAAGCGAAATCAAACCCTTGCGCGTAGTTCGAGTAAATGTAAAAGAATAATTGTTCGAAGCAAGAGCTTGTAATGAACATAGAAAATAAGCATGAGCTTTTGCTTGTTCTCAAGGTGCGAATTTAGTTTATTTGATGATGTGAGGATGACAAATTTTGTCAAAATGCAAGAGCATAGTGACACTTAGCTTATTTCAGCTTGGCCAGGGGCCGTTTATTTAGTGCCACAAGAGCGACACATGGGTTTACGCGAGGCGCGTTTTTGTCCTAATCTAGGCATAGTATCGTTTCAGTTGGTCAAGGTTTGTGGGGTTTGAAAACTCATTCCCATCTAGGTCTGTGATTCTAACCGCACCCCCTGGGAGTATGGATTTGACTAGATATGGTCCGGCCCAATTAGGTTTGAATTTTCCCCTTGGGTCGACAGGTAAAAGAGCTCTAACCGATTTGAGTACTAAGTCTCCTTCTTTGATGTTTCTTGGCCTAACTCTTTTGTTGAAAGCTCGTTTGATACGTGTTTGATATGTTTGGACATTATGTAAGGCGCGTAGCCTATGTTCATCCAGGAGGATGAGTTCTTCATATCTATCCCTCTTCCAATCGGCTTCAGGGATTTGGCTTTCGAGTAGAATACGCAAGGATGGTATTTCTAGCTCGACTGGTTGTACGGCTTCCATGCCGTAGGTCAAATAGAAAGGAGTAGCCCCAGTGGGCGTTCTAACAGATGTACGGTACCTCCACAAAGCAAAGGGTATCTTGCTTGGCCAATCTCTATAGTTGTCAGTCATTTTCTTGAGAATTGTGACAACGTTCTTGTTTGCCGCCTCTACCGCGCCGTTAGTCTGTGGTCTGTAGGGCGAAGAGTGGTGATGCTTAATCTTATATTTGGCCAGCAATTGCTCGGTTTCGGCTTGGAAGTGTGACCCATTATCACTAATGATCTCATGTGGGCAACCATATCGACAGATGATGTTGTTTTGTATGAATTTTGCCACATTTTTAGCCGTAAGACTAGTGTAGGAAGCCGCTTCTACCCATTTGGTGAAGTAGTCAATTGCCACTAGAATGAAACAGTGACCTCCTGTTCCGGCTGGGGTTATTTTTCCGATTATGTCAATTCCCCATGCAGAGAATGGCCAAGGAGATGTCATCGTGTATAGCAACGAAGGAGGGACATGTTGTACATTCCCGAAGATTTGGCAATTGTGGGAATGTCTCACGGATTTGATGCAATCAGATTCCATGGTGGTCCAATAATACCCTAAGCGTGTGATTTTCTTTGCCATCATGGGCCCACTCATGTGAGGACCGCATTCTCCGTCGTGGACTTCTTCCATCACCTTTCGTGCCAGTGAATGATCAAGGCAACGTAGGACTACACCAAGAGGTGTTCTTTTGTATAACTCTCCTTGCATCAGAATGTATTGGGAAGCTAATAGGCGTATAACACGTTGTCCCCTTTTGTCCATATCTGGTGGATAGGTACCATTAAATTCAGGATCGCTTGGAACCAGGGTTCCTGTGCGATTTCTTCTTCTGCGGTGATTTGGTGGACATAAGCCGGTTCTGATCGTCGTTCGATACACAAAGGCATTTCCGCCATGTGATCTGGCATATTTATCAAAGATGCGAGTTTCGCAAGAGCGTCTGCAAATTGATTTTCCTCTCGAGGTAGGTGTAAGTAGGTTACGTGGTCAAAGAATTGAGCCACTTGGTCTATCCTAGCCTGATAGGGTGCGAGGCTTTCACTTCGGATTTTCCAGGATCCTGTAACTTGGTTTATGATCAGTGATGAATCCCCATGTACTCGGAGGTTTTTAATACCTAAGCTTACTGCCGCTTGTAGTCCAATGAGACAAGCTTCATACTCTGCAGCGTTCTTTGTCACCTCGAAGTCGAGTTTGACAGCAATTGGTGTATGCTCACCTTCAGGAGAAATGAGCAACACTCCTATTCCGAATCCTCTTAAATTTGATGCTCCATCAAAGTATAGATCCCAAGAGTCTACGTCTGTTTGAAGTATATCCTCGTCGGGAAATGACCAAGTATCTATGGTTTGTGCGTCGTTGATAGGATTTTCTGCGAAGAATTCGGCGACGGCGCGACCTTTTATGACTTTCAGTGGCACATATTTGAGGTTGAATTCTGAGAGCATCAGAGTCCACCTTGCAAGACGTCCGTTGAGGACGGGTTTCTCGAAGAGGTATTTGACTGGATCCATTTTGGAATATATTTTGACGGAGTAGCTAAGCATGTAGTGACGTAGCTTCTTCGTTGCCCACACAAGAGCGAGACATGTCTTTTCGAGTTGCAAGTATTTGCACTCATATTCCAAGAACTTCTTACTTAGATAGTAAATAGCTCTTTCTTCACTTCCTACGGTTTGAGCCAAAGATAGCACCCATGGCGCTTTCGATTCTTGTGAGATATAAACCAAGAGGTTGATCTCGTTGTGGCGGCATGAGCACTGGTGGTTTAGCCAATATCTCCTTGATTCGGTCAAACGCCTTTTGACAATAATCATCCCACCTGGTGTGGTCTGTTTTCTTGAGTTTCTTGAAGATAGGCTCGCAAATCATGGTAAGTTTCGATATGAATCGACTTATATATTGTACCTTTCCCAGGAATCCTCTGACTTCTTTTTCTGTTTGAGGTTGTGGCATTTCGATCAGAGCTTTGATTTTTGAGGGATCTATTTCTATACCGCGTTGGCTAACGACATATCCCAGGAGTTTGCCGGATGTTACCCCGAATGTGCATTTCTGAGGATTGAGTCTCATGTTGTACTTTCGTAGCCTCGCGAAGAACTTGCGAAGGTTTGCAATATGTCCCTCTCTTTCCTTGGATTTGACGATCATGTCATCTACATATACCTCAACTTCTTTGTGCATCATGTCATGTAGGAGTGTAGTTGCGGTGCGTTGGTATGTAGCTCCGGCGTTGATCAATCCGAATGGCATTATCAGTATAGCAATACGTTCCCATTGGGTGACGAATGCGGTCTTGTGCATATCTTCCATGGCCATCTTGATTTGGTTATAACCCGCATATCCATCCATGAAGGATAGTAATGCGTGGTCTGCAGTATTGTCCACCAATATGTCAATGTGGGGTAGAGGAAAGTCATCTTTCGGACTTGCTTTGTTCAAGTCCCTGAAGTCAACCCAAACACGGATTCTCCCATCCTTTTTGGGCACAGGTACTATGTTAGCTACCCAGTCAGAGTACTCGGAAACTTTGATGAACCCGGCTTTGAATTGTTTATCCACTTCTTCCTTAATCTTTAGAGCCCATTTTGTTCTCATTCGTCGAAGCTTCTGTTTCACAGGTTTGAAACCCGGCTTAATCGGAATCCTATGTTCGGCGATATCCCTGTCGATCCCTGGCATGTCTTTGTAGGACCAAGCGAAAACGTCTTTGAATTCATTTTGGAGGTCTATGAAATCGGCCCTTTCGGTAGAGCTCAAGGTAGTCCCTATCCTAAGTTCTTTGGGTTCTAATTCGGTTCCTACGTTGATGGGTTCGGTATCTTCTATTCTTTGGTCCCCCTTCCCCTTCCCGTAATATTTCTTTGGCTACGTAGGGAGGTATTTCGGTCAAGTCCGGGTCTTGGTCATCCTCAGTATCATCGTAAATGTAATTGCACTCGAAAGAACACAGAGAGTAAGCAGAACCTGATTTATTCATATTAAAATTTGAGTAAAGTTGAAACAAAGAAGCCAACTGATCCATGGTCAGTGGCGGCAAAGGAACAGTAATTGGGGCATTCCCCGAACTACCGTGACTACTCGAGGCTAAGCTAGGAGAAACGAAAGGAGTGGGGATGACAACAGGAGTAGACTCTCTAATGACTTCTTTAGACTCCGACTCTGACTCCGACTCCGACTCGAACTCGTCGTCTTCTGGTTCTCCTTTGAACATCTCTCCTTCTCCAGTGGTGAGCTTGAAGAGCCTTCCTTGGTTGTTGGTCCATTTGATAGATTTTCTCCATCCTTTCTGCTGCTTTGTGTCGATTTCTGTGATCAACGCGGTGGGGTTGAAGCGATCGTCCTGAAGTATCATAGTAATGATCTCATCCTGCGCGGCCCTAATGAATCGGTCCTCTCCAAACAATAGGCTAACAGCTTGTTCGTCGAAGCAAGGTGCTTGACGGGTTTTGACGGTAGGAACCGTTTCTGGAGGAATGAAGTAGCAATCACGAAAGATCTCGATTCCGGCTTACTTCCTCTCAAGATAATGCCAAGGTTCGGGAAATCCATGAAAGGGTTCTGAACTTCCTTCTTGAACGAAGTATCCATTTAGAGTGGGGAGATATGGTCTCATTTGGACTCCCACGTGCTTGCGATTTTGGACTTGAGCGAGCATTTCGAGAACTTCTTCTGTTGTGGGTTTGTACCCTAGTCCAAGTGGTATCCTTGTTGAGTTGCCTTTCTTGTATGGTGCGAAGGTGTTCTTCCGAATTGGGTTTAAAGGCATTCCAGGGAAGTATCCCTGGGATTTGAGTATGTGGTTGACCACCAAGTTGGAGTAGGGATTATAGTATAAGGGTGCCAACTCACTTTCTATGACATTCACACTTTGGAAGCCCCCAAGTTCGTATATGGGATCCGCAAGGACTTGATTGTTTGATTGCTTCTCGATTATTGCCTTGATGGGTGACGAAGTGATCGTCACACCTTTGCCATTTAGTGGGATCTTGATCTTTTGATGAAGGGTGGATGTTACCGCTTTGGAAGCGTGAATCCAAGGCCTTCCCAGAAGTATGTTGAATGAAGCTTCGATGTCCACTATTTAGAAGTTAACTTTTCGTTCGATTGGTCCTGTGGCTATGGTTAGGCTAGCAAGTCCAACCACTTTTCGTCGTGTACCGTCATATGCACGTACACCTTGATTGGTGGGAGTCCAATCCGACTCTTTCATGCCTAGCTTGTATGCCGTTTTGAGGGGTATGACGTTGACCGCGGAGCCATCATCTACCAAAGTCATTGGCACGTTCTTCTTTAGACAAATAACAGTGATGTATAGAGCAAGGTTGTGACTAGCGCCAAAAGGTGGCAAGTCTTCATCTGAGAAAGTAATAGGATTACTTAGCCTCGGTGATTCTTGGAAGACCAAGTTGACTACGTCTTCGGGAGTGGAGTTATGCGCTACATTCAATTTGGCCAAAGCTTGCAGTAAAGCTTGGCGATGCGGAAATGAGCTTGCCACTAGTTGCCAGACTGAAAGATCAGCCTTGGTTTTCTGTAATTGCTTGAGCAAATGATCAGTGGGGTCATCTTCGTTGTCATTTGGTGTGATGACGTTGGTTGGACCGTTTTGAGTAGTGCTTTGATATGGGCGACCCGAACGAGTTAGGTGATCCACATCTTAGTCTTCACCATTTTGGACTATTTCCTTGACTAAGGAGTTTTCAATGAGGTATTCGTCTTCATCATCATCGGCCCAAACCCCATTGATTGCAGCTAGTTCCTTCATTCTCATGATATCACTTCCTAGTTGTATGATTTGATCGACTAGTTTATCAACCACGGCGACTACTTCTTGCATAGTGGCATTTTGAGAGAAGATCAATGGTACGCATTCTTTAGGCATTGCATTGGGATGGCTCAAGGCCGTTACCATGTTTTCTAGTTCCCACACTTGTCTATCTACACTCCTTGCCCATGAGATGAAGTCGGAAATGGTAGGGGAGATGGTAGAGTAGAGCCTTTCTTTCTCAATTGCATGAATTTCATTTTCGGTGGGAGAAATGAGGTGTGAGCAATCTAAGGTAGATTCGTCACTTGTAATCACTAGAACTCCAAGAGGATTCTGAGTGTTGTTGGGCTTACCTCCTGGTGGAATTGGAAGTCGACCATCTTCAATCATATCTTGAAGCACGTGTTTCAACTTGTAGCATTTTTCTGTGTCGTGCCCTTTGCCCCTATGGTATTCACAGTAGGAATTTTCATCCCAGAATTTGGACTTCTTTTCGGGTTCGGGAGTAGGTCCAATGGGTTGGAGTTTACCTTGCTTCATTAGCCTTTTTAGAGCGTTGGAGTACGTATCCCCAAGGTTTGTGAATTTCCTTGGTGGGCTAGTTTTCTTGGATGGCTCGAGAAGGTTAACTTCGTCGGTCTTGCTAGTAGAGCCGTATGAACGACTTGTGGACCCTTGATATCCTCTACCTACCGTTTTGGACAAGAGTCCTTTACGGATGTCATCTTCAATTCGCGTCCCTAGTACAGTTAAGTCCTTGAAAGTCTTGATGTTTTGATATCTCAAATGGTTGGCATATATGGGCTTGAGATTATCCACGAACTTTTCCACGAGAGTAGCCTCATCCGGGCGTTCAACTAGTTGAGTACTAGTCTTCCTCCACCTACTTAGGAAGTCGGTGAATCCTTCTTTGTCATTTTGGGTAAGAACCTCTAGAGTACGCATGTTGACTTGGATCTCGGCATTATCCGCGTATTGTTTCGAGAACTCGATTGCGGCGTCTTCCCAAGTAGCGACCTTTTTGTGATCTAAAGTGTAGAACCATTGCTTTGGGATGGTGTCAAGAGATAAAGGAAATATCCTTAAGAACATCTCGGGTTTGATGCCTTTGATAGACATGTAGTCCTTGAAGGCGCGGATGTGGTTCAAAGGGTTCTCATGTCCTTTAAACTTAGGGATATCCGTCATGCTAAAGTTAGTTGGTAATTTGGAATTGACGGCTTCATACTTGCGATTGTTTTCCCTATAAATGTCATCCCCCTTAAGGTACATCAATTGCTCCTCTAGGTATTGAAGTCTTTTCTCAGCTGCGGTTGTCCCTAGGACAGGATTCTCATCTTTAGATTCGTCATCGGAGAAACGTAGTATTTCACTTTTAGGGGAGGCAACTTTCCTCTACATCAAAGATACGGCCTTCGATAAGTTCAAGGCGGTCATAGGTTTGTTCTTGAGTGATTTGCATTTGGGTTATCGCGGCTAGGATTCGATCATTACTTTCTTGAATTTTCTTTGGAGGTTTGTTTCATCACTTGATCCGGGCATCTTGGAAACTGGATAAGAGATCGGCGACGAATCAAAACACGATCGACCATTCTATCGCACTTGCTAAAAGAGGAAAAGTTTTGACTCGTGAAGTGGGTGTGTGCCACTTGTGTTGACTGAGTTTTGAAGAAAGACAAGGTCTTTGAAAATGTGTGTCCTAGTCAACTGTAGTGTAGTTGTAGGAGTGGACTCGAAGTGAGGTTTTGAAATGGGCTTGTGGCCCGAATTTTGACGCGACAAACGGACAGAGTTTTGACCGGATTTTGCGCTAATTAAAGGCCTATTTTTTTTCGAAATTCTTGTTTGAAAATAAAGATTTTGATTTTTTGAAAATTCGTCATGGTTTTTTTAGAAGTGGTGATCACGTAAGGTTTACACATTTATACAAGCATTATAACGGGATGCTGAGTGCATTTAAAAGGGTTTTGGTTTAAAGGGTGGGTTGCCATACCGAACCATCAAACCCGAAGTCTGTGGAGAGGCTCGTGCCAAACAAGAGTAAGGCCGATTCCTAGTCCATTTCCTCAAGTAGTGAAGGCCCTTGATACAAACAAGAGTAAGCATCATGGTATGGATGACGTCAATCGCTATCCATCCTTAGGCCCAAATAAGAATTAGGACCGTTTAGACGGGACGATTGGTCGAATGGGTTGGGTTGGGCCTAGGAAGGCCGAATAAAACGGTCTAGGAAGACCGAGTTATGAAAACCGACAATTGTCTTGTACAAATTATTCCCTAACCTTGTTCAAGTTTCACCCTTGGCTACACGTAAGTGTATTATTCCCCAGCGGAGTCGCCAAACTGTGGACAGCGGGCCGCCCACGGGGGCGCTTGGTGAGAAACGGGGACAAGCGTTTGCATTTTGTAAGGAGTCGCCACCAATTTTTATGGGAAATTGGAGCCGTTCGAATACCTCGTGTCATGTCAAGACACAAAGTAGTGACATAAACACTAAGCAATCGTTACCCTTAGCATTCTATGTCTAGAATGACTCTCGTGGATGCCAATGAACACGGGTGCTCACGGAGATCTGGAGTAAGGGGTGAGGGTACGTATTAGGAAGCTCTTTTGATCGAACACCTAATCCCGCCCGCCTCGATAGCGGCCTCTACTAATGATTAGGGAAGTTGTTTATACTCGATATATCGTCGGCTATATGCATGCAATACAACATCCAAGTTTTAATCCTAACATGTGAGAATTAGACTAAGTCGGTTGACACGTAATTAGCATACAATTGGGGTCGAAGTTGGATTTAATGCTCATTTACATGTGAAAACATACAAGTAATAAAAGAAATATAATAACTATAAATCACAATAATGAAAATTACATTAATTACATTGGAACAGGCGATTTATGTCGAAAATACCTTTAAAACGGATAATTTGAGAAAAAGAATAAAAGAATAAAAGAATAAAATAAATGAACGAACAGGAATTAGGGTGATATTACGGGCAATAGTTAATTAATACGTAAGCTAAATAAACTAGGTCAAAGCAGAAACGGAGTTCAGGGACAGAACTCATCCTGGAACAGGCGCAGCAGAGACTGCGCCCTCTGGAAGAGGCGCAGCAGTTGCTGCGTCTGTTCCAAGGGTGAGTTCTGGCTGTGAAGCCGGAACTGCAAATCGTTAATGTTAATTGGTAATTTTAAGGATTGATTAGATAATAATTACATACTCGGATGAAAGTGATTTAATGTATTATTTACATATGAAGGGGTCATGAAAGCGATAAACACGGATGAGACGGAATTAAACGGATTAATTACATGAAATAATGATTAATTAGTGAATTAAACAAACTAACTAATCAAATTAATTTAGGTTAAACATGATGATTAATGACGAATTGATGATGAACATGTGAATAAACAGATGGAAATATATCAACGGTGAATTCCAGAAACTCAATATGAACAAATTGAATCTCCAAAACCCGAATTGAATATTAATGACGAAAACCCGCAAATATGAATTACTTGGGATTTAAGTCGAATTTATGACGATGGAAACATATTAATGCATGATGATTAAAATATACATGTGATTATTAATGATGAATAATTATACGAACGAATTAACAGACGAACAAACAACAAGTAAAAAGAAGCGAATTACAGAGGACGAGGAAGAAGAAAAGAAGCAGGAACTGCGGCAGCCTCACGAAGAGGCGCAGCAGGAACTGCGCTCCTTCGAAGAGGCGCAGCAGTTGCTGCGTCTTTTCTCGACGTCATCTCATCGGAAATCCGCAAAAACAGAGTTTTAAAGCACGGTTTTAGAAATCGGTTTTAATGGTGTATTCGACATAAATCTTACAATGGTGATACGAAAAATAAAATACAATAAATAAAAGGAATTGTACACCCTCAGACTTACATGTTGACGAAACGAGAAGGACTAAGATATCGACTAGTGAATGCTCGACGCGAATGCAAAGAGAGTGCCCTCGTAAGAGGAAAACGATTGATTAATTAAGGTTGATTAAGTGTAGTTGGTCAAATTGGTCGGTCATGCAACGGAGAGGCTGGTACCCGGAAAGATCCAAGCTTACGTGGTCGGAAGTCCAAGCACGTAGGCGCCAATTAGTAAGAACGAAGTCTAGAATGCAAAGGGAGAAGAGAAGGGCGGACACTCGCGTGAGAAATATGAGGAACGAATGCTCCTATTTATACTAATCACGTGAAGGAATTAGGATTTCGGAGACTCTTTGGAAGTGAATCTCGGAAAGATATGAAAAAGATACGTAAATCATGCAAAGAAGGGCCTGGGAAGAGGCGCAGCCCATCGCGTCCCTTGGAAGAGGCGCGCGGCGCTGCGCGCGTCTATTCCCAGGAGGTTTTTCCGTGAAGAAAGATTTCGCGTTTGAGTTATGGTAGGACGGAAATAATTCGATTATCTTATGAATATTACGGGATATTATTTGCCAAAAGATAAAATTTATGAAATATGGAATAGAAATATCCGGAACATTCCAGAACATTCCGACTCGGGATTTAACAGTTATCAGAAAATGGAGACGGTTTTTGACCCGGACTCCGAATGTACTCTAATTACTGCCAAAACGACCGTATCAGGACGTAGATGACAACTAAGAGGTCGACATTAATATTTGAGCAAACACTTGACGATAATCTTACGAATTGTCACAAATCGTTCCGCGAATCAAACATGCGGCCCAATCATCACCGGGTGGTTTGCGGGAGGTGCAGAAATGAGGTGTCTACAACCACCTATTATGTTCTCTTTTACAAATAACCACATAACTTTCAACCAATTCCACTCCATTCCCACTTATTTTACATTCTTGTGACGGTTTGATGTAGTTATCGACTCGATCTCATTTTATCATCTTACGTGAATTTAAAATGACCAATTAACTTATTAATTACACACCCTCCCTATCTATTTCACTCACTCAGTCCTATTCATCCAATAAACTTCAGGTTTGTTGTTTATTGTTCATTCTTGCTTGATTGAATCCCCTCCTTATCTCCTTCTTTCTTTCTTATTTACTTCAATTCGAGCCATGGTGGTTCACGACATCTGGGTTACTTGAGAGCTACTGCTGCGGTAGTTACGAATGGTGGTGGTGCGAGGGATCTGAATTGGGCTCCGTCAAAGATAGCAACGCAAGGGAGGTTAGAGGTGGTGGTGGCTCTGGTGAGCAACGAGGTTGTTGCTTTGGTTTTCGATTTGTAAGCATAAATTGATTCGAACTTGGTTTCGGTTTCGGTGATGCTGCTCTTGGTTGATAAGTGAATGGAGGAGCCATGGTGGTCGAATTGGGTTAAGTAGGTGGAGGATGGTTGTGAATTGCTACTGTAGTGCTCAATTAAGTAGATGTTTCAGACTCAGTTTCGTTGTTGCTGGTGGATGAGTGAAGGGCGAGGCAGAGGACGGAGGTAGCTGTTATAGGGGGAAATTAATAAAGGAGGATGAATTAGATGGGAGGGTAGGTAATTAATAATGGTATATTGGTCATTTTGCAAATTTACATAAGACGATAAAATGAGGTCGAGTCGATAATTACAAAAGACCGTTACAAAAATGAAAAAATAGTGAGAATGGTGTGGAATTTGTTTAAAATAAGGTGGTTATTTGTAAAGTAGAACATAATAGGTGATAATTTGGAAAAAATGGAACATAATAGGTGGTAAATTGTAATTTTGCCTTTATCTTTTGAGTCTTTTATTGAGTTATTGTATTGCACCTAGTTGTTTTAGTCGTGTTCAAGGATCCCGTGTTTTGTACTTAAACTTTATCTCCTCCGTTCAATTGAGTGAACAACATTGAGATAAGTAGTCTTGTAACAAACGGGTAGAACCAAAAAGTCTTAGGATAGAGTTATCCTTAAGCATGAAGTCTACGAAGCGGAGTAGCTTTTGAGCATGAAGTCTTTCGGTGGAGTAGCCCAAAGCAAAAGTCTTGGAATCGGAGTAGCTTTTAAGCATTAGCAACCAGAGCAGGTTGGGGAGTTGTTTTATTATTCGGGGTGGTCTTAGTTTGTATGAGTTTACTTCTGAGACGTTTAATAAAATAGGGCTGGACGTAGGTCGTGGATTAGTGACCGAACCAGTTTTTAAAAATATCGTTTGTCGTGTCTATTTCGTTTTATTTCCGCTGCACACTCTACTCACGTTTTTATCTACAGAATCAACTATTGAGTACACTTTACTTCTGCTAGCTGAATCGTTGTTGAATACTTCTAACTCTCTAGTTCTAAGTATCGACTCCTCCTTTCATCTAAGCATTGTTTAAAGTGTTTAAGAGTTTTAAAAGAAGCTTTCATTGAGCTTAAAATTTTAAATAGATACTTAATTCACCCTCTCCCCCTCTTAGGTGCCCTCGTCCGTGACTCTTCAATTGGTATCAGAGCCTTGTGCTCTTGATAACTGGTTAACTACCAGTGAGTTGATCCTATAGTCATGGACGGGAAACATACTAAGTACCCTATCTTCAAAGGGGATAACTACTCCTGGTGGAAGCACCGTATGGAACACTACGTCAAAAGTACGGATTATGAGTGTTGGGTCATTATTCAAAAGGGTCCCCTTGCTATAACGGTTACTGACTCTGATGGGAACAGTGCCGTAAAAAGTGAGGAAAGTTATGTCGAGGCTGACTATCATAAAGTTGAGGAAAATTATAAAGCTATGTCCATTCTTCAATATGGCATCTGTGAACAAGATATCAATCGCATCTCCGGATGTACCTCGGCTAAAGAGATTTGGGACACCTTAAGCCTTGCTTATGAAGGAACATCTCAAGTCAAGAAGCATCGTATTGACCTTCTCATGCAACAATATGAGATGTTCAATATGATGAAAGATGAGTCAATCAATGGTCTTTCTTCTCGCTTTTCTAGTATTGTTAATGAACTTAAAGGTCTAGGTAGAGAGTTCGAATCCGAGGATATAGTCCGAAAGATCCTTCGTAGCCTAAGTGATAAATGGCAACCAAAGGTGACGGCTATTGAGGCTAAAGATCTATCCAAATTGTCCCTCAATGAGCTAATGGGTTCACTCATGGCACACGAGTTAAGTCTCGCAAAGCGCTCGGGTGAAAGTTCAAAAGCTAGAGGTTTCGCTCTCAAATCAACCTCAAGTGATGAGGAAGATGATGGAGATGACGAGCAAGCCATGTACTCACGTAACATGGCGGATATGATCAATAGTCACAATCCTAAGAAGTTCAACAATGCTAACAAAAAACATTTTCAAAAGAAAAGATCTTATTCCACGGTGTCTTGTTTCAAATGTGGTGAGAAAGGTCACTTTATCAAAGATTACCCCAAGTGGAATTAGTTCAAATCTAGAGAAAAACGAGATTTTGCAAAGAAAGATTTTAAGCATAAAGTCATGTCTGCAATATGGGGTGTATGTGATTCCGATGAGGATGAAGTCCTTGAGGAAGAATTAGATGCCAAAGTTTGCATGACAACTCGTCTTAATCTTGACGGACCCAAGTCTTCAAAGAAAGAATCCGTACTCTGCCTTATGGCTCATTCCGACGACTCTAGCGATGACTCCGACACCGAGGTAATGAATCTCAAGAACAAGGTGAGAACTCTTTCTAAGGATAAGCTTTCTTTAATGTTTGATGATGTACTTGACAAGAGTCTTGCTAAAAATGATAAACTCTACGACTTGCAAACTCAAATTGAGGAAATTGCTGAAGAAAATGTTGGTCTTAGAGAGTGCCTAGACGAGATAAAAGAAAGTAAAATAATTCCATCACTCAGTAAAGAAATTAAGAAATTGAGAAAAGAAAACCTGGTTCTAACGAATATTGCTAGCTCGTCAAAATCAACAGTTGTCTCAACTGTTCTTTCTGATGTTGAAAAAGAAAATGAGTCTTTAATTATTCAAGTTGATATTTTGATTCAAGAACGAGACTCATTGCTAGCTGACCTTACCTCGTGTCGACATGATAATAAGAAACTTGAAGAAATTGCTATGTTGCTTAGTGATGAATGTAGTCATGCTAAATCCGCTTTTGACAAAGTAGGCAAACTAAATCTTGACCATCTTGCTAAAATTGAAACATTAACCAAAGAGTTGCATGATGCTAAAGAGTTTTACAGGAAATGGGAAGGTAGCCAAAACATTTTAGACTCCCTCATAAATCAGTCCCAAAAATCTGAAGAGAAAGCTGGACTTGGTTTCCAAAGTGTGATTCGATGAATCAGTAACTTCAGAAACCAGGAACCAAGCAAGACTGATTTTCGAAGGAGAAAATATGCGGGCCTTCCTGAGTATATTGTTTGCAACTTTTGTGGTAAGACTGGTCATGACTTTAATGGTTGTCCTAACCGACTAAACGACTTAAATAAGAACATCAAGGTTGCTAAAAAGGAGTGGGTTCACAAAGATTTGATTAACAATGCAACTCACAAAAAGGGATCCAAATTCGTTTGGATTCCTAAACTAATCTCTTGATTTTTTATAGGCATTAGTGAGAGGCAGCAGCAATTGGTACTTGGACAGTGGATGTTCACGTCATATGACGGGAAGTAGAAACCAATTTCTCTCACTAGAAGCCTACAATGGTGGCACCGTGACGTTTGGTGACAATAAGAAAGGTGAAATTATTGCAATCGGAAAGGTTGGTAAGTCATCGTCACAATGTGTCGATAAAGTGTTGTTTGTCAAAGGTTTGAAGCATAATCTCCTTCGCATATCTCAATTGTGTGATAATGGTAATATTGTTGAATTTTGTGCTAGTGAATGTCGTGTCTTAGATGGTAATACATGGGAAGTTGTTCTAGAAGGAAAACGTGTTAAAGATGTTTACTTGACTAATCTTTTTGCATTGTCTAGTCGTACCATGTCTTGTATGAGTGCTTTGAAAAAGAACGACCCATGGCTTTGGCATAAGAGATTAGGTCACGTAAATGCTAGAACATTGAACACCCTTAAGCGACTTGACTTAGTCGATGGCATTCCTAATATGAAATTTGACTTTAATAGTTTATGTGATGATTGTGCTAAGGGAAAGAAAGTAAGAAGCTCCTTTAAATCCAAAAAGTTCGTTAGTACATCTAAACCTCTTGAGTTACTTCATATTGATCTATGTGGTCCAATGCGTGTTAGAAGTAAAGGAGGTAGTCGTTTCTTATGTGTGATTGTTGACGATTTTTCACGATTTGTTTGGCTTCTCTACTTGAGTTCTAAAGATGAAGTATTTGATGAATTTTTAATTTGGTTGAAAAAGGTCCAAAACAAGTTTGATAAAAAGCTCATATCTTTGAGATCCGACCATAGAACCGAATTTGAAAATTCCTCATTTATTACTTATTGTGATGATCACGGTATTAGCCATAACTTTTCCGCGCATGCTACACCTCAACAAAACGGGGTTGTAGAGTGTATGAACCGTACACTTGCAAACATGGCTAGGACTATGCTCATTAGTAGTAAGTTGCCAAAGAATGTGACACCCTCATTCATTGCGGAAAAGTAAACACATATTTCTAGATAAAAAATGCATGGATATGTTTGTAATAGGTTCATTTGAGTAAAAACCTGTAATTTTTAAAATCGAAAACGAAACCTGAACCTGTTATAAAAATATCCAAATGGGAAGGTGTCAAACATGCAAGGTCTTAAGTAAATCTCATAAATAAAACATCGCTAAAGTCGCGAAACAAAGTTATACAACCCAAATATGAAAAAGGGAGACATATGTCCCTAAAAAGTATATGACATAAAAAGTGTTTAAGGGTCACAATAAAATAAAGCCAATTTAGGTCCCAAGGTTACTTTGCTCGCTAGCTCGTCCATGTACCCCATATATGCATCACCTAGCTGTCAATCGCATTTTATACAAATACGAAAGCCACAGTCAGTGGGGAGTAACTCCGAGTTCTCCCAGCCACGAAATGTCATAATTAATACGGTTTTTCTAACATGTGCCCTAAGGGCACATGATAATAAACTAAATAGGGAAGATTTTCAAGATTATTACACTAATTATGGTAAATATGAGTTTCAACTCTAATTTATCATGAAATATTCTCAACAATATTTCCCTATTTAGCTTATTATCATGTGCCCTTAGGGCACATGTTAGAAAATCCGTAATTAATATAACATGTAAACATAAGAATATGAATATGAATAACGCATAGCCTTAGCATATAGATGCTAGACAATCGTGCTTATCATGTGAACAACAATATAACAACACATAGTCCTAGCATGTGAATACTAGACCGACTCATACTACACTATCATGTGAATCACATAACATCCAGGAATCCAAACTCTATCAACCATAGCCGGCTTGCATCTCACATTCTATGATTCATAGAATCATCAAACAAGAAAGGACAATATATCTAGAGACAGGCATAAGTTCTTAGTACAGTCAATAGTCACTCTGTAACTCGAGTCTATACCACGAGGTAAGGTAAACACCCTAGTCTTAAACCTACGCAGACCTAGCGATATGCGGAAAACTACCGCATCCAAGACCCATGATAACACCACATGAGTACCCCTAAGGAGTCCACCAAAGGGTTGGCTAGTACTTAAGCTGACCACATACTTCTAAGAGTACGTCAGGAGGTCATGCCCTAACTTGGATATAAACCCACCAAGCTAAGACACCAAGGCTATTAAGCCGCAAACATACACTCGTCAAAGACTATAATGGCCTATCTATGACGAAGGCCGAAATACTCACCTAGGACCTAGTCCCAGCTTGAATACGTTAGCCCACGCCACACAAGACAAGTAGGACACCCAATTAACCATAAGAGGGGCAAAGAGTCCAAACTTGCACACACAAATGATCATACACACCCTAGCATATGAAAGGCTACGCAAGAGCATATTCAGCTGACAATCCAACAATATCTCCAATATCAATAATAATCCAAATTCCAGCTAACCAACAGTACCATAATCCATGAGAATAAGCTAAAATGGCAAAGAGGCAACAAGACTCAAGCATAAGGCATCCAAAGCATCCAACAACCAACATGTGAAATGATAATCACAAATATCAAGGCATCAACATAAAACATCCAATAACAACCAATCTCACCTCAAAGAATAACCCTCGACCCTAATCCCGCGACGGGTCATTGGTCAAATCGAGGCTGACCGGTTTAAACCTAGTTTGACCAAACTCATTCGGTCAAACTGGCCCAGCTCAGAGTCTTGGCCCATTTTGGCCCAAATCACAACATTCATTACAATATCATTCTCATGCAATATTCCAATTTCTATCATGTGAACACTATCAACATAAAGAAAACATTCCAACTTACAAAATAACTAATTCCACAAAATTCTCGCATAATAAAATAGCATAAATAACCATCTCACATAAGGGTAAACTTTTCTATAAATTTTTAATCGATAAAACGACGCCATTTACTCATACGGACTCCGAATTGAGTGATTCAAGTGGCTAAACCACCTAATTTTTCGCTGTCGTTCAATCTGTCACATTTTTGGAAACATTGGAAACCATCTCGGTCCGGTACTGACGCGTTCCAGCCAAAACACGGACTTGTCACAACACATAATTCCTCATCCAAATTTGTTCCAAACAATAATATACAAATGGGTAACATAAATTAAAGATAAGCATACTCATCTTACTCCATTCATTCATTTATCAACAAGATCATCTCAAACAACAACAAACAACAACAAACGACAACAAACAACAACAAACAACAAATACAACTACTAATGTGACATTAATTCGTCGAGTAACTCGGAATAATTACCTTAAGCTAGAAAAAGAGAACAATAACACTTGAGAAAGAGCCCTAGAAACCGAAATCACTCATCATCTTCTACAATATATGAGTCACCTAACTCATCTTCAAATTCTTCACCTATAAGAACAACAAAAACACAATTATTAAGCTTAAATTCGAAAACCCTACAAGAAGAGCCTTAAAACAAAATTGGGGGAAATGAAAATAAAGCTTACTAGTAGATGAGGATTGAAGAGAGGATTCCAAATATATAATTTTTATGAGATTTGGTGGAGAAATGAAGGATTTATGGTGGATTTAGGGATTGTAAGGAGGATTTTTGAGATGAATTTGGTGTTTGATGAAAGGAAGAGAGAGAGTGAATTATGGAGGAAATGAGAATTGAAAGAGGGGACAATGGAGGGTAGGTGGCCAGCCAAAAGGCATGGGGAGATGGGTTATTTGTTTACGTTTTGGGGTTTGCTTCGACGGTAATTAAAAATATTCGTCGAACGCGATTTCCGAGAATATTAAAGTTCTTAAACACGATTTTACTAAAAGATTAAGTACTCATATGCCCAATATCCAAACTCGTTTACCCAACGACCGTAAGAAATGGGAAAATCTCAATTTTACGACTTTTATCCGAAATCTATTTTATCAAAGGAAAAAGTTTAAATATAGTTTAAATCACTTTTAAACATTTCTAAACTATCAAAAATATTTACATTTCTTCAAAATAAAATAAGATTATATTTTATCAAATAAATTTTATTTCAAATAAATTAATATTAAATTAAAATAGATTAAAATATTACTTTTAAAATATAATAAAGGTCTTCAAATTTACGGGGTGTTACAATCATCCCTCCTTTTAAAAAGTTTCGTCCCCGAAACTTAGAAGAAGGGACATTGTATATATGTAGGTCTATCTCTTTAAAATCAAGTAAACAAAATCTTCAAAATGTGAACGTATGAAATATAAGTGTCTTTTTAATGGAACGGAATATCCTCGTCGGCCGTTCTAGAACATCAACATTCCAAATTAAAGACATAAAAATATATATTTTACACCAACGAATGAGAAAACCAATTATTGGACGTCTCCAATAACGAGCTTTACCACTCATTGACGTTAAAACCAGTGGAAAACAATAAAACTTTTTCAAAAATATTTAGTTCGAAACTCTATAATAAGGATAATAACTCCACTAGCTATGACCAAACTCTAACTACGACTTTTAAACAACTAAGCAAGGACTACTAACGCGGAGAGTATTTAAGAGAAGGAGAGGAACACTCGAAAGGATAGCTAAAACTCACAAGAATTAGATAGACGAAAGAGAATTACCTCACGACAAAAGTTTGGGATATTTAGCTAACATAGAAGATTCAGGCTCCCAAGTTTCTTCTTCGACATTTCCACAACGCCAAAGGATACGAAATAGGGGCACAACTTTGTTTCTAAGTTGCTTGTTTGCTCTTTCTAGGATTCGGATTGGCCTTTCTTCCAAAGTCAAGTTAAGCTCCAAATCTGGGATTTCTTCTTGAATGACATGGCTCGGATCACTAATGTACTTCCTCAACTGAGATACATGGAAGACATTATGAACCTTGCTCAAATTCGGGGGAAACTCCAAATGGTAAGCAACGGGGCCAATCTTCTCAAGCACACGGAAAGGTCCAATGTATTTGGGACTCAGCTTTCCTCTTACACCAAACCGTTTCACCCCTTTCATAGGTGATACCTTAAGGAACACTCGATCATCAACCTCAAAGGCAAGTGGTCGACGACGAACATCGGCATAAGATTTCTGTCGGTCTTGAGCGGCTTTCATACGCTCTCGAATGATCTGAACCTGATTGATGGTCTCAGTCACCAAATCGGGTCCCAACACATGAGCATCTTGGACTTGATCCCAACAGACCGGACTACGGCACTTCCTACCATACAAAGCTTCATACGGTGACATCTTGATAGAAGTATGATAGCTATTGTTGTAGGAGAATTCAACAAGAGGTAAGCACTTGCCCCCAAGAAGTGTGGAAGTCTAAAGCACAAGCACGGAGGAGGTTCTCTAAAGTCTGGATAGTCCTCTCAGTCTGTCCATCTGTAGCGGCATGAAAAGCGGTACTCATCAGTAGCTTACTACCCATGGCTTCTTGCAAAGCGGTCCGTAAACGGGAACGTAATCTCGGGTCACGATCTGAAACTATATCCTTAAGCACTACATGGTAGCGTACTATCTCCTTCACGTAGGCACCAGCTAGGACATCTAATCTCCATGTCTCCTTGATAGGTATAAACCTAGCACATTTGGTCAATCGATCTACAACCACCCAAACCGCATCTTTTCCGCTAGCAGTCTTAGGTAAAGCCATCACAAAGTCCATGGAGATGGACTCCCATTTCCAAAGGGGAACATCCAAAGGTTGTAGCAAACCCCCGGGTTTCTGATGCTCAATCTTCACTTTCTGACAGGTAAGACACTCGCTAATATACTCTAGGACATCAATCTTCATCCTAGGTCACCAAAACTGTAATCTCAAGTCTTTATACATCTTGTCACCACCAGGATGAATAGAGTAAGGAGAAAGGTGAGCTTCATTAAGGATCTTCTTCCTCAACTCGGCTACTCTCGGAACATACATCCTACCTTGGTAACGAAGGTATCCATCACTATCCACCACACAATACTTAGCTTGCCCAAGTTGGATTTTTGCTTGAATGGACTTGAAAGTAGCATCCTCAGGTAGGCACGTACGGATCTCACGGTAAAAGTCGGGTTCTGCACTCAAGGCTCTAAGATAGTCAAAGCCCTTCTCAATAAGGCTTATCCCTAACTTTTGAAATTCCGTGGTAAGTTCATCAGGTAACACACGGATAGTGCTCAAAGAGTGACTAGTCTTCCTACTCAAAGCATCAGCCACAACATTTGCTTTCCCTTCATGATAAATCAACTCGGCATCATAATAATTCACCAACTCCAGTCATCTTCTTTGCCTCATATTCAATTCCTTCTGGATAAGGATACACCTCAAACTCTTATGATCGGTATAAATGCGGCAATGAACTCCAATAAGGTAATGCCTCCATGTCTTCAAGGCATGTACCACGGCGGCTAATTCAAGATCATGAGCAAGATGAAGCGAGGAAAGGAGGTACGAACGGTAACGCTTATGGTCAAAGAAGAAAGGAAATTAGACAACAAGGAAACGCCAGGTACTCAAATCTCACACAACAACATCAACCTAAGCGGTTCCGAAAACTTCTTAGCAAGAAAACTTATAACCACATCACTCCCAAGGATTTCCTCAAAACGCTCATGTTACTTCATCCTAATCTATTCCCTGAAACAGGGTACTCCACTATAAGGGTGATTTCACCACTCCAAATCCTCAAACATCCACAAACCACTTCCACAAGATCAAGGTCAAAGTTCCAACAAAGCTATACTCATATCCAACTAATGTCAACCATGGGTTTCTCAAAATAGTAAAATCCTCAATCAAAGATCCGAATACCAAGCTATAAATTCCCAGAAAGGGTTCCTCAAATATTCCACCATTCAATTCCATCCATTTAAAGTCAAGTACCAAGCACTAGTATCTCAAGACATGTCTCACTACACTTCCTAAGGCTCTCAAATCCCAAACCTAAACAACAAAGCCAAGATCTATAGCCTTAGTAACAAACGCAACTCACACTTGATAACACAAAATCCACCAATCAAGAATACTCACTTTATCAAGGATCTAGGTCTAAGAATCATTAAGTATGTCTCATCACACTACCTAGGTCTTTCTAACATCACAACCTCTCAAAACCAGGGTTATGGGTTAACTACAAACAATCTCCTCAAAAGTCAAATTCTCCAACCAAGGCCAACATTCCTCAAAAGAAAGAGTACTATAAAAAGGCGTTAAGGGAAGATAAGCAAGGGACAAAACACAAGTTGGGAGGGTACAAGAGTCACTCCTAAGAAAAGAAAAGAGAGTTTAGAAGAAGAAGCAAGCATTAAGAAGTAAAGAGTAAGGCAAGGTACACAAAGATGGAGGGATAACTTCGAGGAAGAAGAAGCATTCTTCACAAGTTGAACAAATCTCCAATGCCCGACGATAGGCACCAAATCTTGATCACGACACGGGTAAGCTCACGGTCATTGATCCAAGGGTACAAAAATGATTGACAATCAACAAACATGTTAGAACTTAACAAAGAGCAAACACACTACAGACTACCACCTTAAGTCCTTAAGTCTACCCATCCTACCCATCTCTCAAGTTTATTATTTTAAGGTCAAGTTATTTTTATCGGGGGTGCACAAACGTGCGTCGAGAGCAAATATGCTCTGATAACAACTGTGACACCCTCATTCATTGCGGAAAAGTAAACACATAATTCTAGATAAAAACTGCATGGATATGTTTGTAATAGGTTCATTTGAGTAAAAACCTGTAATTTTTAAAATCGAAAACGAAACCTGAACCTGTTATAAAAATATCCAAATGGGAAGGTGTCAAACATGCAAGGTCTAAAGTAAATCTCATAAATAAAAAAACGCTAAAGTCACGAAACAAAGTTATACAACCCAAATATGAAAAAGGGAGACATATGTCCCTAAAAAGTATATGACATAAAAAGTGTTTAAGGGTCACAATAAAATAAAGTCAATCTAGGTCCCAAGGTTACTTTGCTCGCTAGCTCATCCATGTACCCCATATATGCATCACCTACCTGTCAATCGCATTTTATACAAATACGAAAGCTACTGTCAGTGGGGAGTAACTCCGAGTTCTCCCAGCCACGAAATGTCATAATTAATATAACATGTAAACATAAGAATATGAATATGATTAACGCATAGCCTTAGCATATAGATGCTAGACAATCGTGCTTATCATGTGAACAACAATATAACAACACATAGTCCTAGCATGTGAATACTAGACCGACTTATACTACACTATCATGTGAATCACATAACATCCAGGAATCCAAACTCTATCAACCATAGCCGGCTTGCATCTCACCTTCTATGATTCATATAATCATCAAACAAGAAAGGACAATATATCTAGAGACAGGCATAAGTTCTTAGTACAGTCAATAGTCATTCTGTAACTCGAGTCTATACCACGAGGTAAGGTAAACACCCTAGCCCTAAACCTGCGCAGACCTAGCGACATGCGGAAAACTACCGCATCCAAGACCCATGATAACACCACATGAGTACCCCTAAGGAGTCCACCAAAGGGTTGGCTAGTACTTAAGCTGACCACATACTTCTAAGAGTACGTCAGGAGGTCATGCCCTAACTTGGATATAAACCCACCAAGCTAAGACACCAAGGCTATTAAGCCGCAAACATACACTCGTCAAAGACTATAATGGCCTATCTATGACGAAGGCCGAAATACTCACCTAGGACCTATTCCCAGCTTGAATACTTTAGCCCACGCCACACAAGACAAGTAGGACACCCAATTAACCATAAGAGGGGCAAAGAGTCCAAACTTGCACACACAAATGATCATACACACCCTAGCATATGAAAGGCTACGCAAGAGCATATTCAGCTGACAATCCAACAATATCTCCAATATCAATAATAATCCAAATTCCAGCTAACCAACAGAACCATAATCCATGAGAATAAGCTAAAATGGCAAAGAGGCAACAAGACTCAAGCATAAGGCATCCAAAGCATCCAACAACCAACATGTGAAATGATAATCACAAATATCAAGGCATCAACATAAAACATCCAATAACAACCAATCTCACCTCAAAGACAAACCCTCGACCCTAGTCCCGCGACGGGTCATTGGTCAAATCGAGGCTGCCCGGTTTAAACCTAGTTTGACCAAACTCATTTTGTCAAACTGGCCCAGCTCAGAGTCTTGGCCCATTTGGGCCCAAATCACAGCATTCATTACAATATCATTCTCATGCAATATTCCAATTTCTATCATGTGAACACTATCAACATAAAGAAAACATTCCAACTTACAAAATAACTAATTCCACAAAATTCTCGCATAATAAAATAGCATAAATAACCGTCTCACACAAGGGTAAACTTTTCTATAAATTTTTAATCGATAAAACGACGCCATTTACTCATACGGACTCCGAATTGAGTGATTCAAGTGGCTAAACCACCTAATTTTTCGCTGTCGTTCAATCTGTCACATTTTTGGAAACATTGGAAACCATCTCGGTCCGGTACTGACGCGTTCCAGCCAAAACACGGACTTGTCACAACACATAATTCCTCATCCAAATTTGTTCCAAACAATAATATAGAAATGGGTAACATAAATTAAAGATAAGCATACTCATCTTACTCCATTCATTCATTTATCAACAAGATCGTCTCAAACAACAACAAACAACAACAAATTACAACAAACAACAACAAACAACAAATACAACTACTAATGTGACATTTATTCGTCGAGTAACTCGGAATAGTTACCTTAAGCTAGAAAAAGAGAACAATAACACTTGAGAAAGAGCCCTAGAAACCGAAAGTACTCATCATCTTCTACAATATATGAGTCACCTAACTCATCTTCAAATTATTCACCTATAAGAACAACAAAAACACAATTATTAAGCTTAAATTCGAAAACCCTAAAAGATGAGCCTTAAAACAAAATTGGGAGAAATGAAAATAAAGCTTACTAGTAGATGAGGATTGAAGAGAGGATTCCAAATATATAATTTTTATGAGATTTGGTGGAGAAATGAAGGATTTATGGTGGATTTAGGAATTGTAAGGAGGATTTTTGAGATGAATTTGGTGTTTGATGAAAGGAAGAGATAGAGTGAATTATGGAGGAAATGAGAATTGAAAGAGGGGACAATGGAGGGTAGGTGGCCAGCCAAAAGGCATGGGGAGATGGGTCATTTGTTTACGTTTTGGGGTTTGCTTCGACGGTAATTAGAAATATTCATCGAACGCGATTTCCGAGAATATTAAAGTTCTTAAAAACGATTTTACTAAAAGATTAAGTACTCATATGCCCAATATCCAAACTCGTTTACCCAACGACCGTAAGAAATGGGAAAATCCCAATTTTACGACTTTTATCCGAAATCTATTTTATCAAAGGAAAAGGTTTAAATATAGTTTAAATCACTTTTAAACATTTCTAAACTATCAAAAATAATTACATTTCTTCAAAATAAAATAAGATTATATTTTATCAAATAAATTTTATTTCAAATAAATTAATATTAAATTAAAATAGATTAAAATATTACTTTTAAAATATAATAAAGGTCTTCAAATTTACGGGATGTTACAAAGAATTTTTGGGCCGAAGCAGTCAACACATCATGTCACATTTATAACCGTGTTATGATCCGAAAAATGCTTAACAAAACACCCTACGAGTTGCTTAAAGGAAGAAAGCCTAATTTGTCCTATTTGAAATGTTTTGGAAGCAAATGTTTTGTTCACAACAATGGAAAGGATAATTTGGGTAAATTTGATGCTCGTAGTGATGAGGCCGTATTTGTCGGTTATTCGGATCGTAGCAAGGCTTATAAAGTGTATAATAAACGAACCATGAAAATGGAAGAAAGTGTGTATGTTATATTTGATAAGTCTAGTCTTTTTCATTCTATTACACAGGAAGAGGATGATGAAGATGATGAGGACTATGAGCTTGGAATGATCCGGCATGACATAGATGATGTACACGAGGAGAACGAACAAGAGGAGCGGAATCAACAGTCGGATCAACTGTTGATTGAAGGAACTGGCCAAGAGACAGGGGGAACAGAACCACTTGAACCATAAAATGAGGCTACAACATCCAGGGGGAATGATGGTACATTTGAACAAAATGAACAAACAGAAATAAACCCTCAAACACAAAATGAACCAGAACCAAAAGTTGAGCGAACTGTTGAGTCAGAACCCCAAGAAGCCTCACCATCCTTAATCGTACCAAAGAAGTGGAAACACCAAAAATCTCACCCCCTTTCTAACTTGACCAGTGACTTAAATTCGGGAAGGAAAACAAGATCATCCCTCAATGATTTCTTTGCATCTCATGCGTTCTTCTCACAAATTGAACCGACGAACATCACCATGGCACTTGAAGATCCGAGTTGGGTGATGGAAATGCAAGAGGAACTTAATCAATTCAAAAGGAATGAGGTATGGCATCTTGTCCCTAGACCTACTGGTTGTACCGTGATTGGTACCAAATGGGTCTTTCACAATAAGCTAGATGATTCGGGCAATATCGTAAGAAATAAAGCTAGACTAGTGGTGCAAGGATTTAAACAACAAGAAGGCATTGATTATAATGAAGCCTTCGCACCAGTGGCTAGGCTTGAAGCCATATGTATGCTCATAGCTTTTGCAGCTCACAAAGGCATCAAACTTTTTCAAATGGATGTCAAAACGGCTTTTGTAAATGGCTATTTAGAAGAAGAGGTCTTTTTGGAGCAACCACCTGGTTTTATGAACAATGAATTTCCAAACCATGTTTTTAAATTGGAAAAGGCGCGTTATGGTTTAAAACAGGCTCCAAGAGCTTGGTATGATCGCTTGTCAAAATTTCTTTTGGAAAATGGTTTTGTGCATGGATCGGTTGATAAGACATTGTTCATAAAGTCACAGTGTGGTGAATCGTTGATGATTGATTTATGTCGATGACATAATATTTGGTGCAACAAATGAACTCCTTTACTTGTACTTTTCGGAACTAATGAAATCTGAGTTTGAGATGAGTATGATGCGAGATTTAGGTTTCTTCCTTGGACTTCAAATCAAGCAAACTCAAGATGGTGTGATGATTCATCAACAAAAGTACATAAAGGAGATGCTATGTAAGTTCGGTATGACTAATTCTAAACCTTTCTCTACACCTATGGTTTCGTCCACAAAGCTTGACAAAGATGAGAATGGTAAGAAAGTTGATGAAACGATGTATCGAGGTATCATCGGTTCACTACTTTATTTAACCGCTAGTCGACCGGATATTTTATATATTGTATGTCTATGTGCTCGTTTCCAAGCTAGTCCTAGAGAATCGCATTTCATTGCCGTAAAACGTATTCTTAGGTATTTAGTTGGAACGTCTAATTTGTATCTTTGGTATCCCTCACATTGTCCTTTTGAGCTTTTAGGATACTCGGATGCAGATTATGCCGGAAGCGTTGTTGATCGAAAGAGTACATCCGGGATGGCTACTTTCTTAGGTCCGTGTTTGATCTCATGGGCGTCTAAGAAGCAAAACACCGTTGCTCTTTCCACCGCTGAAAGCGAGTACGTAAATGCCGCATTGTGTTGCGCGCAAGTTCTTTGGGTTCGACAACAACTAAGGGACTATGGTATTATCTTTGATTCAACTCCTATCTTTTGTGATAATACTAGTGCCATTAACATTTCAAATAACCCAATACAACACTCAAGGACTAAGCATGTTGACATAAGACATCATTTTTTACGTGATCATGTGGAAAAAGGTCAAATTCGTCTTAAATTTTGTAGAACGGAAGATCAAATAGCCGACATTTTTACAAAACCGCTTGAAAGAGAACAATTCGTAAAACTTCGGTTGGAAATTGGTTTATTGGATTCCGCGTAAAATTTTATGACGACTTGCCCTCGATGATTGACTAGAGTAGATGTTACATTTGTTTTTATAAGTGATTATGTGTTATTTTTACTCAATGAATTAAATGATTAATTTGCATGTAAATCCAATGGGTAAAGTAATTATTCACATGGAGCCACTAAACCATCATCTAACCATCAAATCTCACTTTTCACATTACCCATGTCCTTAGCCGCCTAAACCCACACCTAGCGGGCTACACCCACCTTCCTCTCAACCAATCAAATTAAAAAGCCTAAAACACTATTCACCCACCTCATTTACTACCTATATGAATTTTCAACTCTTAAATCATGACCTCCTTACTCACTTTCAAAATATTCAAAAAATTACATCTTCCCCAAATATTCTCCAAAACCGTCCTACACATCCCTCTACCAACTGTCACTTTTACTTTCACTATAAAAATCATGCCTCCAAAATCAACTAAACCGAAAACATTGAAGGAAATCCGAGGCTCCTACAAGCCGAAAACTACTTCGGTTAAACCACAAATCGAAAGTCTTGGATAAAAAACTGCCCAAAATCAAAAACCACCAAAGAAACCTAGAGTTTTTGTGTGTAACACCCCAATGACAAGAAAGAAATCAGTTGCTAATCGTCCTAAAACAGCTGCCGAAGCTAGGAGATTCTCAATTCGGGTGTTCAATCAAAAATTCGATTTGAATATGCCTTATGCAACCGAAACCGAGGGAGAAGAAGGAAGCTCACGGGTTGTTGCTGAAGTTGATGATGATGGAAATCCAATCATTCAAGAAGTTGAGGAAGTTGATGTTGGTGTGGGTAAGGAGAGTGAAATTGAAAAGGAGATTGTTGATGAGGATGTCGAAAAGGAAGGAGAGAAAAACAGTGAAAAAAAAGAAAAATGAAAGTGAAGAGGAGAATGAGGAAAACGTTGAAAAAGAAAAATAAAAGAGTGTGGAAAATCAATTAAGAAAAGTGAGGAAAAAGAAAAGAGTGTTGAGAAAGTTGTGGAGGAATCAGTTGAGAAGAGCAATGGGAAATCGAAATCAAAATCGAAATCGAAATCGAAAGGAAGTGTTGGTAGTGATGAGATGTTGAAGGATATGGTTGGAAATAAAAGGAGAGAAAGGAAAGGCAAAACCATGAGTGAGGCAACGGTTGTGGAAACGGAAATTGACACGGAGAAATTAAATGCCGTCTTCAATGATGACGAGTTGTTCAAAGAGGAAGCCGTTCCCAAACCGAAAGGCAAAGCTAAGAGAGTGTCCACTCGGTTGATCTCAAGGAAAATGAAAGTGGAGGAAATGGCAAAGGAAGTCGATGAATCGAATAGTGCTATGATTGCTATTGAGCAACCTCTCGATGAGAACAAGTCCAAGGCACTCGAGATTCTTCATGGGTATTGCTTTTCAAAGGAAATATTTGATTGTTGCAAACATGTCATTCAAGGGAATTTAAGTCGGGCCGTCGCTATGAACTCGAATGGTATGATTCGTCCCCCGCTCTTAAATTCTTTAAAGAAGCAATTCATGCAGAAAAGTGGGAGAGTCTTCTTAATCTCTATAACCGTGTTTATTTAGCGGAGATTGTTTAATTTTATACTAAGGTCAAAGTTGATGTCCAATCGGGTAGTCTTACCGCCGTTATCAATAACAAACCCTTGTGTCTCAATGTCGAAATTGTCGGGAAGTTACTCGGTATTCCTAAAACCGGGTTGTCCTCATTTCTTAAGGGTGGTTGGCCGACTATTGATAGTATAAGTTCCTTGACCAACACAAAGTTTTTAAGTCCCAAAGCTACGTCCCCTATCACACTAAAACCGAGAGAAATCAAAGTAAACCACCGGTTCTTTTTCAATTTCATTTATCAAACCTTGATTCCATGTAATGAGAGCCGTGGTGTGTGTGGTGTGTTACACATGTGGTTGATCTTTTATCTTGCTAAACACCTTAAAATTAACCTACCCTCTTTGATGTTCTTTCATATTGATCATCTTGCTAAGATTGTTGAAAAGCGTAAGGTTGATAGTTCCACCGTGTTAGCATATGGGATGTGGTTATCGGTCATTTTCGAGAAAATGGATATTGTGGACTCGACTAGTTTTGGTGTGGATCACATGTGTGACACAATGACCTCGGGAGTTTTATCACAAATGTACTTGAAAATTGATGGTGATAAACTTGCTCGTATTTGGTCGGGTATGAAGGCTACGGATGTCGCCTCCTCCTCTATGAAATCGTCTTCCTTAACACGTCTCACTAAGGATGTCAAAGCCTTGTTGGATCTCCAACATGCTCAAATGGGTGAGATTGCGGGTCTTCGTTTGGAAGTGTCGGGTTTGCGTAAGGAACTCAAGGAGGTTAAGGGTCAAAATGAAGAACTCTTGGAGATGGTTCACGGGTTGGTTGGAGAAGATGAAACCGAAGAAGCCGATGATTGATCTCTTGCTCTATGCCATACCTAGCCTATGTCGTATGTCGTACCAAGCCTTTTGCCATAACCATGCCTAATGCCTAATAAAAACAAAAGCCTTTCTAATCCTTTTTACCTTGGCTTTGTGTTTGTGATTTATTTTACTAATATTGGTTATGTTGTTAGTTGTTGAACAATTTGTTTTGTATAACTCTAATTCTTATTTAGACTTGTGTTCTTCCTACTTGATGATGTCAAGAGGGGGAAGTTGTTTAAAATTGCAGGTGGTGATTCAATGACTCTTAGGCTTGCGTACACCGTATCTATGTTAACTTGGCGATTAAAAGTTCTACATAGGCTAACAAACAATTTGACTAATTTTCAATGACCATGTATTTATGCATATTATTTTGATCATGTTTTGACTTGTTAACCTTGACCATGGATTAAGGGGTAATTGCACACTCAATTTTATTTGTCTTGCCATCATAAAAGGAGGAAATTAAAGAGGCCCAATTTGATTAAGTTAGTGTTGATGAGACCTTAAGACAAATTAATCTCATTGTTATTTAATTGTGTGCCTCTTAAGTTTAACCATGTAGCATGAAGCTCCTATTGTCATTTCAAGGTTATCAAGAATGTCATCATGAAGATCAAAGATGAAGATTGTCATTAATGCTAATGTCATGTGTTGTAAGGTGATCGTTTAACACGAATTTACGTTTAGGTGCAAAAACAACAGTTGAGTCAACAGTTAATTAAGGCTCGTCTTTGAAAAAAATATTTCGAAAATATTTGAATCTTTGTTAAAATGCTTTCAATGTTCACAAATGTTTTCTAGAAATATTTTGAAGTCTTTTAAAGAAAATTGAGCTTTCAATGACTTGCTAAGGAGTTTGCTTGCACAATAAGACACTTACTATAAATGGGTTGTTTGCTTTTACATTTATGGAAATGTTTATTTTTCCCATAAACACAACCATTTATGCTTGTTTCTTGTTGAAAAATCCAGCCTATTTTTGTGTGTGTGCACAATCTGATTTCTTGCAATTTTAGGCACCGATTTCTTGAGGAAAAATACTTGGTTGCTTGGTGAAGAATTCGGATGGCTTGTGCATGTTGCCCAAGCAAACTACTTACATTATTTTTATCACTTGTGCTTATGAGTGTAAGATATTTTAATGTAAAGTATACTACTTGAACATTATAAATAGCTTGCTTAATTGATTTTTACAAGTGTACAATAACGAGTTTTAAACTGAAAAAGACTTAAGCTCTCAATCGAGTAAATTAAACTTTGCAAAACCGTTTTATCATTTCAAAATCTTTGAATCATTTTGCAAGTTTGTTTATTTATCTTTTGAGTCTTTTATTGAGTTATTGTATTTCACCTAGTCGTTTTAGTCGTGTTCAAGGATCCCGTGTTTTGTACTTAAACTTTATCTCCTCCGTTCAATTGAGTGAACAACATTGAGATAAGTGGTCTTGTAACAAACGGGTAGAACCAAAAAGTCTTAGGATAGAGTTATCCTTAAGCATGAAGTCTTCGAAGCGGAGTAGCTTTTGAGCATGAAGTCTTTCGGCGGAGTAACCCAAAGCAAAAGTCTTATTGCGGGGTAGCTTTAAGCAAGGAGTCTTTCGGCGGAGTAGCCTAAAGCAAAAGTCTTGGAAGCAAAGTAACTTTTAAGCATTAGCAACCGGAGTAGGTTGGGGAGTTCTTTTATTATTCGGGGTGATCTTAGTTTGTATGAGTTTAATTCTGAGACGTTTAATAAAATAGCGCTGGACGTAGGTCGCGGAGTAGTGGCCGAACCAGTTTTTAAAAACATCGTTTGTCGTGTCTATTTCGTTTTATTTCCGCGTCACACTCTACTCACGTTTTTATCTACAGAATCAACTGTTGAGTACACTGTAACTTCTGCTTGCTGAATCGTTGTTGAATACTTCTAACTCTCTAGTTCTAAGTATCGACTCCTCCTTTCATTTAAGCATTGTTTAAAGTGTTTAAGAGTTTTAAAAGAAGCTTTCATTATGCTTAAAATTTTAAATAGACACCTAATTCACCCCCTCCCCCTCTTAGGTGCCCTCGTCCGTGACTCTTCACATTACCTTAGCTTTGATCTTCTCTAGCGTGGGAGAGTACATATCAGAGGTAAACCTGGAAGTGGATAGAGGGAGCCCCAGGAATCTAAAGAGGAAGTCCCCTTGAGTGAAGCCAGTTAAGGTCATTATAAGATCCCTATAAGGCTAGATACCCCTCCAAAGTACACATGGGTATTTAAAGGGTATACTGTAATCCAAAGGTGTTTAAGCAAAGAGCCACATCAGAGGCAGAAGGGAGATCTCCCCTAGTGAAAATGGGGAGATCGTCTGCAAAGACTAAGTGTGTAAGGTTAAGCTGCACACACTTAATGTGATAGGAAAAGCTAACATAATAGGGAAGTTTCCTTAACAACATAGATAATACTTCCATGGAGAGCACCAAGAGGTAAAAGGACAGGGGTTTAAATTGACGAAGACCTCTCTTACCAGAAAAAAAAAGCCTTCTACTCCTCCATTGACAGCAATGGAAAAGAAAGGGGTGGTAACACAAGCCAGGATGCAGGTAAAAAACCTAGAAGGAAAACCATAGAGCACCAAACAATTTCTTAGGAAGTCCCAATTTATGAATCAAAAGCCTTCTTGATATCAACTTTAAGAAGACATCTTGGGGTACGTCTTGCTCTTGTATACTTGGCAGTCAGCTCATGGGCCATGACGGAGTTATAAAATAGATCTTTATCCTTTACAAAAGTTGTCTGCTCCTATCTAATAATAAAAGGGAGAACCTCCCTAACTATGTTTGCAACCATTTCACTAACCACTTTATACAATATGGTACAGCAAGCAATAGGCCTATACTCCAAGACATATGAGAGAGTATCCTTTTTAGGCACCAAAACAAGCAAAGTGGAGTTAGTAGATTTAGGCACTTTTCCCTTCTTAAAGTACTCATGAACAACAGCCTTGAAATTCAGGCCCACAGTATTCCATGAATCAATAAAGAAACCAGAGTTATATCCATCCAAGAATCAATAAAGAAAATAGTCTTATAGAACTTCAAGAAAGCATTGACTACCTCCTAAGGCCCCTTACATAGAGTGCCATTAGCATCCTGAATAAACCTAATTGTGTTCCTAGCTCTTCTTTCAGAATGCTTTTCATAAAGGTACTTGGTACTAGAATCAATCATATTGATAGATTGCACCTTTGATCTCTGAAGCAGAATGGTCATCTCATCTTTTTTCAGGAAAGAGTAATTGAGGGACAGTGCTTTCTTCTGATCAAGTAGAGAACGACACATAAGGCACATTCAGTCAATAATAATACTATTAAGGGAGCTCCTTATTGCAAGAAATAGCTTCTTATCTCAGAAGGCAAAAATTCAATGGTCACTTGAGGGTGATTTAAACACCCCTTTTTTCATCATACAATTAAAAAAAGACTGATGCTCAAC
This sequence comes from Silene latifolia, assembly GCF_048544455.1. Lineage (NCBI taxonomy): Eukaryota > Viridiplantae > Streptophyta > Magnoliopsida > Caryophyllales > Caryophyllaceae > Silene > Silene latifolia. The sequence continues at coordinate 77,500,794 of NC_133533.1, forward strand.
AAGGTGTTTTAGATTGAGGACCAGGATGGCATCTTATGTACTGAGGGTGATGCTATACAGCAAGCTTTCCTAAGGTATTATCAGGAGCTCTTGGGGACTCAAATAGATGTGAATGATGTCCAATCCCATGTTGTTGGTAGGGGTCCTTGCTGCACTGAAGCTCACTGGGCAATCTTGACTGCACCATTCACTGCAGATGAGATTAAACATAGTATCTTTAGTATTCCTAATGGAAAGTCACCTGGGCCTGATGGATTTACTAGCCAATTTTATAAAGATGCTTGGGATATTGTTGGTGATGAGATATGTGGAGCTATTATTAATTTTTTTGATGCTGGTAAACTTTTAACTCAAATCAATGCTACCAATATTACTCTGATTCCTAAGATAGACATGCCAACTAGTGTTAAAACATTTTAGGCCTATTTCTTGTTGCAATGTGCTTTAAAAAGCCATCTCTAAGCTCATGTGCACTAGACTTGCTGCTATATTGCCTGATATAATTAGTAGGAACCAGGGAGCCTTTGTGAAAGGGAGATCTATTCTTGAGAACATCTTAATTTGTCAAGATCTTATTAGACTTTATAATAGGGAGATGGCCTCCCCTAGATGTATGTTCAAACTGGATTTGCAGAAGGCTTATGATTCTATTGAGTGGTCTTTTGTGGATCACATGCTACAAGCTTTAAAATTTCCTGACAAGTTTAGGCATTTGCTTATGGTTTGCATTACCTCTCCTACCTATACACTTAGCTTGAATGGGGCTCCGTTTGGTTTCTTCAAGGGTAAGAGGGGATTGAGACAAGGATATCCTATTTCTCCACTCATTTTTTGCATCTGTGTGGAATACCTAACAAGAACTATCGCCTATGCAACTGATAAATGGTACTTCAGATATCACCCTTTATGTAAAAGTTTGAAGCTGACACATCTTCTTTTTGTTGATGATCTTCTCATGTTTTGTAAGGGTGATCCTAAATCTATTATATTGGTACTTAGGGTCCTGTAAACTTTCCCTGTTGCCTCTGGTTTAAAAGTGAATGCAGCTAAATCTGAGGTTGTTTTTAATGGAGTCTCTCAGGACTTAAAGTAAGACATTACTTCTATCTCTGGATTTCAGGAAGGTACTCTCCCTTTCAAATACTTGGGGATTCCTATACAACCAGGGAGACTGACTAGACATAACTGCAATATCCTTATTGAAAAGATTACTTCTAGAGTCAGAAGTATCGGAGTTAGAAAACTTAGCTATGCTGGCAGGCTGGTACTCATCAATTCTATCCTCAATACCCTCCATAATTACTGGTCTTCTTGAAGGAAATGTAGATTCATGTACATTATAACATACTCTTATATGTCTAAATTAATTTGTCATAAAATTAAAACGGATTTTATGCATGCAAACAATAATATAAATAGAAGAGAAATCACATCCTTACAATGGGTATTTCGGTTTAATAGGGCACAAAAGAAATCTCCTTTTCTTTTGTTCTTGAGCTTTCCTTATGGATGAACAAGATCTAAGTATAAGATCTCTCCCTAAGCTTTATACCCAAGGCTTTCTCTTAATCTAATTAATATTATTAGATCTAGTATAATATTAATCATATGAAAAATTGAACCAAAATAGTTGGTATTTTATCTCCTAAAACCGGGTAGAGGAGAAGAGATTTGGAGTAAATAATCTCTCTAATTTATCATAAAATGTAGAGAGGAAAATTATCTTTCTAACACTAGAAATTATCAATGTGAATGAATGAAAAATTAGAGAAGAAAAACTCCCTAAATGCTCTTGGTAAAACCGGTGGGGGGAGGGATTGGTTAGCCTATGCATGGGCATGATTCTCTAACCAAGAGAATAGGTATGCAAGGCTAGGTGTAGGGTGTCATCATATTGTTTCCACTTAAATTATTAAACATAATTTAATCACCACAATCCCTCCATATTTCGGTCCACTTAAGATAATATGAATTCCATATTATTTTGTCAATTGTCAATATGTCACATGTCATATGTAACATAAATTGTTTATGTATTTTTAACATATTAAAAATCAACGTATTAATAAAAATACGTCATATACAAAATTGACTTAGTAATTCATAATTACTCGTACCAAAATATTTTACCGTTTATAAATCGCATTTATAATAATTCATTCAAATCCAATTGTTTCTTTAAACAATAATTTCATCCGAGTAATAATTTGATTACTCAGACCGTATCTCATTTAATCATATTTCAATTTGATACGTAAATTTTACTTCCAAAATCGTCCGTCAATTTTTCAAGTAATTTAATTAACTCGTAACATTATACGATTAATTAAATGATCAATTAAGAGTATCGCCCTATAGGTATGACCTAGGGGTCAATCGATCACCACCGTCACACACGACAAGTAATGTCAAACTCTAGTCACCAATCATTACCGATATATGTTGACCAGTTGACAGTAACAATATTACTTCCCAATTGTATTCTTTAAAATGAGATTTAATAATGATATTTAAATCATGTGATCGCACTATTGTTGAGGACACATTTCCCAACAATCTCCCACTTGTCCTCGACAAGTGTGCGTCACCAATTATCTTGTCCTATTACTATCTCCCACTCAATGCAAGGTGTCTTTCGGTTCGTACTTGCAAGTGATCATATCGAGAGTGGTTTCCTCGATCCGGAGAATAACTGATTGACCGGATTTATCCACTTTGGATACCTTCCGAGCGTGGCCACGCATTTCCAGTTCATTACTCCTCGAGTGGCCCTGAGATATTGTTTTAACCCTGACAAGGGGATGGACAATTCCTATCGCACTCATTCCCTTCGACTAGCCACACCATCATAACCCAAAATATGCCCATTTGACCCCATTTACGAAGGTCGTAGTAACACAAATCAAAGTTAATCTGAAACTGTGCCATCTTAGGTGAATAGTCTTTAGTCAAAAGAATCGACTCATTAGAATACTATAGCAGCTCTCGCCACGACCAGGCTATATAAATTTGCCAGAACTCTATAAGCGGTCATAAGGCCCGACAAGGTGTTCCTAACATCTGCCTATGTGATCGACTAGTCATCTCACATGACTGTATGGCACTTGAACTTGCCATCAATCGCATCACACTCTAGTCACTTCGAGACGTCACCTCATACAAGTGACTATGGGCGAATACAATGCTAATCCGTGTTCACTTTAACGGGGTTCAACGTTGTCTCTACAACCCGTTTGGATGTAACAAAGTATAATAAAAGAGTTTTAAAATAAAACTCGAACGACAAATGCAATTATCACATATGAATAGTCAATGCCTGATTACTATTTCATATTCTATAATCTAATTTGATCTTGTACGTAGTTTGTTCATTTCAACTCAATTGAAATGACATGACTCATCATGTTTAGCCTTTGAGAAGGCTTTGGTTAGTAGGTTTTATCAACTTCTTGTACCTTACTCAACCTTACTACATACTCGTTTTCCTTTGTAATGTATACATTTGCATTACAAAACTTTCTGAGTACGTGTCGAGATCTAATCAAGACATAGGCCCTCTAGCCTTAGAATAGCTCCCACTGTTTTCACAGTGTGCGGGACTCATCATTCTTGCACATCTCATGATTGCAAGTGTACTCAATTTCCGTTATAAATATCTCTCATTGTTCTTTATTGCCTAGAACGATTCTAGAAAATCTACTTCTTAATTATCATAGCCACAATGGTATCTTAACCATCCTAATGTGTTTTGATTATGGTTTTGTCGGAAACCATGCGCAATCTCAATTGTCAATTGTCACTTGTGTAACACCCTTTACACAAAATTGCATCATAAACACTTTGCTTTACTTCCTTAATGCTTCTGCAAGCACTTAAGGGTAATCTTTATAGCTTACTTGGTAAAGATTACTTAAATTCGATTTTTGAAAACAACTCATCATGCTCAAAGCATATGAAGTGTTATACATCATTTCCTTTTAATTGATTCGGCAGCGGAAGTAAATGAAACCAATCAAATATGTTCAATTTAATTGAACTGGTCATGAATCTTATCAACATAAGACTTCTTATTGACGCTAATATCACGTGGATTTATCTTCATAAATCCGTATATTAAAGATGTATTATAATACTCCAAAAGTCTTAAATCATTCGCAATGATCAAAATGTCATCCACATATAAGACTAATTAAAACTTCCGTAACTCCCACTAAACTCCATGTGTAAACACAACTTCTCGACTTATCGAGAAATGTTTTACCACATGATCAAAATGTTGATTCTAACTCATTGATGTTCTACTTAAGACTCTCTCTTAAGTTTTACATTATCTTAGGATTGCAAGAATCTACTAAACTCAAGACATGTATTGAATACATTCCTTCTATTGAAGAAGTGGGTTTTAGATTCACTCGCTATGTATTTCATAACCTCATGATGAAACACAATCCCTAAGAAGATCCAAATAGACTTAATCATTTCAATTAGTGCAAAACCCTTTGCAACCAATCTTGCTTTGAAATATCTCTTTATTAGTGCAAAATCCTTTGTCACTAATCAAGCCCTTTTGTTTCGGATTTTCATGGCTCTAAGCCTTGTATTGAGTTGTGACTTAAACACTCTTATGTAAGTCATATGTTCATTACTTTCTAGAAGTAATCAACTTGAATCAACCAATTTCTTTTGTAAGTTATAAGCTCTTTACTTTCTTAAAAGTAGCATGAATTCATCATCTTTATCAAGTGACAAATTTAACCTCATAGGTTTTAAAGAAACAACGTCTTACACAAAACGTTTTAAAGAAACAACGTCTTACACAAAACGTCTCATGTAGCCAAGAAAGACCAGTTTCTTGCGACATAACATTCTTTGTGGCTCTTGTATAATTTTCTCCCACTCTGTCTTCTAGAAATAAACTTGTATTTCAGAAAGACAGCTTCACGAGCCACAAAACCCGGTGTACTCGTGATTATGAAAAAGGAAAAATGAGCATTTGTTTCTTGTGAAAACTTACAAACATGGTACTTTTACCATTTCATAATCTCATGATGATTCGATTTAGTGGAAAAATAATTTAGACAAAAATGACAAAATCCCCAAAAGGATCAAGTAACTCAAAGTAACTTGATTGAAATCCAAACCATATCGAATAGCGTTTGATTTCTTATCCAACCACACATTATTCCATAATGCGTGCTAAGAGAGATTAACTTGTGATACTATATCACATTTCCTTTGGCTTACATCAAAGTCTTCACTTTGATAATCCTATCACGACTAAATCGTGATTCCTTGAATTCTTCGAAATTCTTCAAAGATTTCTCTATTTACCTTATTAAGTGAACATATTAGCGTCAACTTAAATCGTTGGTAAAAGAAAATGATCAACCTATTTTGGATCGATGATTTACAACCTCGATCTCCTTTTCAACCAAAAGGCACGAGACATCTTGCTTTGAATACAAGATACGCATATACCATTAACAATCTAATGGTTTCAAGAGTACTCGATAACTCTTTGCGTTCATCATTCCAAAATTTAAGGTTTAATCTTGGGTTACCAATTTGATCGTCTTACATCATCTTCATGATATATCATTCTAGTTTGGTTTAGAATATAATCACCTTGATGATGGGCTAGCCATACATCAAATCATGGTGTAAAGGGTCACAAAGGTGAAAACCTCTTTTGTATCTTAACAAGTTTATATTCTTATTTAGAGTTTATGTACTTAATAGTCATAATTAAGTACAACTTTAAATCCAAAAACTAGATTGAGTACACAATTACTCTATCTCTCGATATTATTGTTGCTAGTCGTCATATTCTAATCATCCTATGTATCAAGTACAATGATGAAAACCTCCCTTGATTTCTAATATTGACGAAGTAATACTAGCAAAATTTATGTTTAATCAAATAAACATTTTAACGAAGAAGGTCCCATTAGATGTCCCACAACTAACTTGTTGATTCTTCAATAATTTGGGGTAGTTTCCTTTCTCGTGTCTAACATTTAAGACAATGGAAACTTTATCGGTCGGGATTGATAGGTTTAGTATCGTCATTCTCAACGACTTTACCTTTAACATAACCTTGTATCAATTCCATTCTAATTTTACTTCTTTAACCTCGTCCTCATCTTAACGGTTTAAGAGAATGCTCCCACTCATTTCAATGAGTCTTTGCTTTGAGAAGCAAAATTGAATTCATGAAGATTACTCTTCATTTGTTCGTTTTAGTCTTAAAAACTTTCATTGAAGTGGTTGCGTTATTTTGGTCAATTACGAATTCAGAAAATCTAATCACCAAAACAATTTATCGCTTCAAGATACTTAATTCATTTAAGTATATGAAAAACAATCCATTGTAAGTAGATGTGTTAGTCTAGAATCAAAAACCTGTTTGATAATGAATAACATTAATCTATACTCCTCGCAAGAGGTCCTTAGCAATGGTTCAATTGAGGTTTTTAGAAGCAAATTCATATTTTGTCTTTAGTTACGATGTTTTAATGGAGATTTTGAAAAATCGAAATGATATCGTATATGAATTGTGGTAAAGAAATAGAACAATATGACAACGAAATAATGGAAAACTTAACATTTATCGTTTTATTAATACTTGAAAAACAAGTATAGCATTTACATAGTGACCTCTACCCAACTATGATAAACGATTCCAAGATCCAAATTCATATTAACTTGGGCACGGTGTGGCCGATGAAACCCTTATTAATATAACTCGGTGGATTAACTCTTTAATCGATTCTACTTTTAGAACTCTTGGTCGATAATATTACATTAACATTTATCTTTAGCCCAAAACACATTCAACAAGGGGACGGTGTGGCCGATAAAACCCTTATCGAAAAACTTTTGTTGAGTTCAATCCAAATTTCGAATAAATGTGTCCATGATCCAAACCCACATTAACTTGGGCACGGTGTGGCCGATGAAACCCTCATCAATATGAATTCGGTGGATTAACAGTCATCACCCACTTCCCCTACGTAACAAGGTTTGTACCCCGGTGTGGCCGAGTGCACTCCCTCACGAAATAGGTTTTCATGGTTTCTACTATTTGGTAAGGCTATGTCTCAATTGATTGTTTTAGCGAGAGGTCATGTCAATTTATTATCTATCACGTTTTAAGTGAACTAAAGCGGTGAACTACGATAATTCGAATTGACACGGTCGATAAACTCGATAAAATAACAATGCATGTTAAGTTATGGCGATTTAGCGATGCATGTGACATAAAATAAAATGCAAGCATAAAGATAAAAATCCTAGTATGGCCTTTCCTAAAATAGAAAAACTATTAATCTATTACATATTCGGAAACCAACTCCATTGGTTCCTTGAACTTCGGTTGTGGCACGCATCTCGAGGTAACACCGTCTTTATGTATCGCCATTCTTGAAGAAATCCGTCTTTAGGAACTCCGGAATGAATAAAAATACATAATAAATTACAAAATTTCCTATTATACATTTGTAACTAAAATAAAATAAATCTATTAAATTACAAAACGGTGATACGAGATCACAATAAAAATTACAACCGAATCGATATTCCCATACATTTCGGGAAATACCAATTAAAAACTAAGGCCATACTAAGTAAAATTACATAATTCAAAATTACATAAATTAAAATTATGACAATCATAAAGAAAAATGCAGCATTATAATATGTATGAACATGCTCAATTTTTATGCTAAATCGCCTTTTAATTAGCCAATATCGTATATTACTCGGTTTTTACGGATTTGCGTGATTTCAACATTTTATAATCACAAAAATGCATAAACTCATATTTATGCATAAGTTAATTACCCTAACCTCTTAGGACTCAAAATATAGTCTCCACTAGTAATTTGACCATAATTAACTTTTATTTACAAAATTGTTCATAAAAGGACTAAAAATACAAAAATAAGCTATTAAACTTCAAATAAATCCAAAAATTTCAAATAAATTCAAAATTTGAAATTTAAATTCATGAACATTCTCGAAAAATCCATGACACTCATAATGTTCAAAATCTTAGGTTAAAAATTTCGAAATTTTTCCGGAAAAACAATGTTGCGGTTTATCGATATTTAATAAAATAATCATAAGAACAAGGAAAAATTATTTTCATTAACTTTTCAATTTTAGATCTGAAGAATACAATAAAATGCAACATTAGACGTTTTTCCTAAGTCATAGATTATGTTTTATTAATTTCCAACTAATAATGTCACTATTTATGCTATTTTTCTTCCAAAAATTCATAAATCATGCTAAAGGACTTCTTTATAGCCAATTATTTTACACACATCTTGTAAAATTGCATGTGACAACATATTAATTTTCTATGACCAGATTCGAAATTTAACTCATATTAACCTATTTTTCTCTTAAATCCGAATTTAATGATGAAAAATTCATTTTTCGAGCATAACAAGTCCAAAAATTATGAAAATTTACAGGTTATCTCAAAACAATATATGTAACAACATATCCAAAAACCAAGTGAAAATTCGAAGTATAGCTATTTTTAGACCAAAAATGACATTTTTACTCATAAAATCACATTTAAATGCCATTATTGTAAAATATGAACAATAAAAATCCGAAAAATTAACCAAAATATCCTAAAACACTTTAGGACCAGAAATATTAACATGCATGTAATAATTTCGTGATATATCATAATAACACAAATTTTACAAGTTTTATTTTGTTATTCATATAACTCGGAAAAACTTTTAACCAATTTGCATGCAAACAACCGTGGCTCTGATACCAATTGAAGGAAATGTAGATTCATGTACATTATAACATACTCTTATATGTCTAAATTAATTTGTCATAAAATTAAAACGGATTTTATGCATGCAAACAATAATATAAATAGAAGAGAAATCACATCCTTACAATGGGTATTTCGGTTTAATAGGGCACAAAAGAAATCTCCTTTTCTTTTGTTCTTGAGCTTTCCTTATGGATGAACAAGATCTAAGTATAAGATCTCTCCCTAAGCTTTATACCCAAGGCTTTCTCTTAATCTAATTAATATTATTAGATCTAGTATAATATTAATCATATGAAAAATTGAACCAAAATAGTTGGTATTTTATCTCCTAAAACCGGGTAGAGGAGAAGAGATTTGGAGTAAATAATCTCTCTAATTTATCATAAAATGTAGAGAGGAAAATTATCTTTCTAACACTAGAAATTATCAATGTGAATGAATGAAAAATTAGAGAAGAAAAACTCCCTAAATGCTCTTGGTAAAACCGGTGGGGGGAGGGATTGGTTAGCCTATGCATGGGCATGATTCTCTAACCAAGAGAATAGGTATGCAAGGCTAGGTGTAGGGTGTCATCATATTGTTTCCACTTAAATTATTAAACATAATTTAATCACCACAATCCCTCCATATTTCGGTCCACTTAAGATAATATGGATTCCATATTATTTTGTCAATTGTCAATATGTCACATGTCATATGTAACATAAATTGTTTATGTATTTTTAACATATTAAAAATCAACGTATTAATAAAAATACGTCATATACAAAATTGACTTAGTAATTCATAATTACTCGTACCAAAATATTTTACCGTTTATAAATCGCATTTATAATAATTCATTCAAATCCAATTGTTTCTTTAAACAATAATTTCATCCGAGTAATAATTTGATTACTCGATCAGTATCTCATTTAATCATATTTCAATTTGATACGTAAATTTTACTTCCAAAATCGTCCGTCAATTTTTCAAGTAATTTAATTAACTCGTAACATTATACAATTAATTAAATGATCAATTAAGAGTATCGCCCTATAGGTATGACCTAGGGGTCAATCGATCACCACCGTCACACGACAATAATGTCAAACTCTAGTCAACCAATCATTACCGATATATGTTGACCAGTTGACAGTAACAATATTACTTCCCAATTGTATTCTTTAAAATGAGATTTAATAATGATATTTAAATCATGTGATCGCACTATTGTTGAGGACACATTTCCCAACACTTCTATCTTTTTAATTCCTAAAAGTGTCATCAAAAGAATAGAAGCTATTTGCAGGAATTTTATGTCGAGTGGTGATAATGAGTATCAGAGTTGTCCTTTAGTAGCATGGGACAAGGTCTGCTGTAGTAAGAAAGATGGAGGTTTGAATATCAAAGAGGCTGGGGTGTGGAACATTGCAAGTGTTGGAAAATTGGTCAATTGGATTTACACCAAGGCTGACAGGCTTTAGGTTCTCTGGATTGACCATGTTTATATGAAAGGGGCTGATTGGCATACTTATTCTCCTCCTCCTGATTCTAACTGGAATTGGAGGAATATTTGTAGAGTCAAAGATACTTTGAGAGGTGGCTTTATTGATGGCCAATGGATACCTAACTCTAAAGGGTATTCTGTTGGGGCTGGATATCACTGGCTACTCTAAGTTGTAGAAATCTGTGTGGTATAAAACTGTGTGGGATAATTGGAACATGCCTAAGCATTCATTCAATGGCTGGTTAATTATGCAGAGAGGATTGCAGACTAGGGAGAAGCTGATGCATATGGGGATTTGTACTTGTGATAACTGTGTCTTATGTGAACAAGCTGTGGAGACTCACACTCACCATTTTAGGTCTTGCACTTATAGTTCTCAGATTATTACTGGAATTGAGCAGTGGCTGCACTTGCATTTTCAACATCAGAATGGCTACTCTAAGTTGTAGAAATCTGTGTGCAGGATGGCTTGTATGGCCTGCTGGTACTAAATTTGGCAGGAAAGGAACTCTTACAGGTTGAATCTTGCTCTTACCTCACCTGCTAAGAAGATAACTGATCTGAAGCATTGCATTAGGACTCGTCTGTTGCAGAAGATAAGTCCTGGAGTGCCTAACAGAGATAAAGTTTGGCTGCAGCAATTAGATATTCATTTGTAATACCTTATTTTAGCTGTTGGCTTGTTGTAGTAGCACCAAGAACTGTACTCCTTTGTCCTATTTTATGTTAATTAATAAAAAGCTTACATTATATAAAGAAAAAAAATAATAATACTATTAAGTGCTTATGCTACCTTCTCTGCAGCAATAGGACTTCAAATAAACACTATGATGTCTAATGTTTACTTTAATGGAGTCTCAAGTGGTGTTAAGGCTGATATCTTACAAATCTCTTTGTTTGTTGAAGGGTCCTTACCTTTTAAATATCTAGGGGTTCCCATCACTGCTGGAAAGTTGAAGGTGAATCTGTAACACCCCCATATCCAGAGGAGCCTTAACTAGGCCTTCCTTAGCATATAAAGGCGTTACCATCTCGGTTACCTGAGGACAGTAATAATCAAATGTCGATAAAAAAACGATTATGTTATATTACAAGTGATTTAAAACCAACTGACGATATAAAAGATACAACTCAATGGCTACTCGCTATTACTATCAAATCTCGTGAAGACTCATCCCTGCCCGGACTCCAGCTATCAACGACATCACACCTGCTAAGACAGACTGCTCACCATAAGGGATCACGGCAGACACATAAAACAACAACACAACCACACAAGGTCAATACTGAGATAAGACATGACAATACCAACAACAACTATCAATACAACACAACACAATCAATCACACACACAATCACACCCACTCCAATCAATCTCCGTCACCGACTGTCCACTGGACCAGCCCTGCCAGTGGGGGACCGCAGTCGTACCCACTAAATCCTCGCTCATCATACCGAGCGATAACCCTGTCCAATTAATGTGCACATCCCCTCCCGTGGCGGGTTCCACGGAGGGCAAAACTAGGGCGTGAAGCCACTCCCGCAAGTGACTCCACTCAGCCGACAACGCATCTCGAGAACCAGAGACAAACAATCACAGACAGCTGCAACACAACACAACCAACAAATCAGATATACCGACCGACCACCGTACACATACTGCCACACAAACACAACCACAATACAACCACAACGACCGACTCACTAGACCATCTACAGAGACTGAGTAGGCGAACCTACCTTTAAGCAACTGCAACCACTCCATGCCAACATACGAAACATCCGGCAATCAAGCAACACCTATAACCATAACACAATCATCTATCATTACCAAGCAAACCCTAACTGCAAAGACAAGGATACGGATGATGATGACGACATACCTACAAGAAGAAACCCGGCAAAAGACCGCTACCCGACTCAAGTTACGCTCTCCTAAGGGACAAGAACCTTCAAAGGCTTCCATGGAGGCTATATGGTGAAGGGAGGGGAAGGAGGCGACCTAAGGGTCTGAAGAAATGAGGCGAAAATGGTTTGCGGATTTAACAAAACGCGATTATAAACTCTCGCTGAAAACCCGCTACTCGATCGAGTGTCCCACATACTCGATCGAGTGCCACCCTACTCGATCGAGTATCCAAGCTACTCGATCGAGTAGCCTCTACTCTATCGATTACCACGCACAACTCACAACCCAAGGTAACTTGGCACGCACTTCTAAGGATTATTACCGCTCCCAAGGTCAGTCAACGCTGGTCAAAGGGTCTCTAAAAGGGCGGGTATTACTGTCTTCCCCCCTTAAAAAGAACTTCGTCCCCGAAGTTCAACTCACCTATCTCAACGCACAAGACACGGGAACACGACGCCATCACTACCCTTTAGACACAGGCCACTACTCCCCGGAAATGCCATCCCCCATGTCATCATCATCACTGTCTAACACTCTATATAAAACACCAAGCTCGCAATGCGAACCAGCACAATCAACGATTACCCATCATATTACGAGTTTACCCCATTTACTAGTAACAACCATCAACACGAAACATATCTCATATCAACATGCCGCATGACTATACCACCATGTTACTCAACAATGCGATTCTATTAGGTCTTTTAAAACATATTATCAACTTTCACTTCTGTGGACAGCGGGCCACCCACGGGGGCGTTTGGTGAAAACGAAACAAGCGTTTGCATTTTTGTATGGAGTCGCCACCAATTTTTATGGGAAATTGGAACCGTTCGAATACCTCGTGTCATGTCAAGACACAAAGTAGTGACATGAACACTAAGCAATCGTTACCCTTAGCATTCTATGTCTAGAATGACTCTCGTGGATGCCAATGAACACGGGTGTTCACAGATATCTGGAGTAAGGGGTGAGGGTACGTATTAGGAAGCTCTTTTGATTGAACACCTAATCCCGCCCGCCTCGATAGCGGCCTCTACTAATGATTAGGGAAGTTATTCGTACTTGATATATCGTCGGCTATAATGCATCCAATGCAACATCCAAGTTTTAATCCTAACATGTGAGAATTTAACTAAGTCGGTTGACAATTAGTTAGCAAACAATTGGGTCGAAGTAGGATTTAATGCTCATTTACATGTGAAAGCATACAAACAATAAAAGAAATACAATAAAAGAAATACAATAAATATAAATTACAATAATTACAAAGGAACAGGCGATTTATGTCAAAAATACCTTTAAAACGGATAATTTGAGAAAAACGAATAAAGGAATAAATTAACGAACACAACAGAAGGTGATATTACGGTTAATAGTTAATTATACGTAAACTAATTAGCTAAGTCAAGCGAAACGGAGTTCGGGGTGAGAACTCGGCCAGAACAGCGCAAAGAGAATGCGTCCTTTGGAATAGCGCGCGCGACGCCGCGTCTGTTCCTCCTTGGCTCTGTTTGTGAAGCCGTAATTGCAAGCCGTTAATGATTGGTGATTTTAATGATCGATTTGATGATATTTACTCGGATGAAAGTGATTAACAGGTTATTTATATATGATTGATGGTCATGAAAGCAATAAACATGGATGAGACGGAATTAAGATGGATTAATTACAAGATTGGACGATTAATTAGTGACATCGGTGAATGAAACAAACTAAACATGATGAATTAATGACAAATTAATGACGAACATGTGAATGAACAGATGAAAACTATATCAAAGACGAATTTCAGAAACTCAATATGAACAAATCGAATTCCTACAACCCGGATTGAATTTAATGACGAAACCCGCAAATATTGGATTATTAGGGATTTAAGTCAGATTTATGACAAATTAAACATGAGAATGACGGTGATTATAATACATGTGGAATTATTATGATATTAAGACGAAGAATTAACAGACGAAGCAAGCAAAAGAAAGAATTTGAATCACGAATTACAGAGGACAAACGAAGAAGAAAGGAAGCGAGAAGCTGCGGCGGCCTCACGAAAGAGGCGCGGCAGAAGGCTGCGCTCCTTAGAAGAGGCGCAGCAGTTGCTGCGTCCTTTCTCGATGGTTATCTACTGGAAATTCGTAAAAAAGAGGTTTTAAAGCATGGTTTAGAAATCGATTTTAATGGTATTTTCGACATAAACCTTACAATTGATGATACGAAAAGTAAAATACAATAAAAGGGGAATTTACACCCTCAGACTTACATGTTGACGAAACGAGAAGGACTAAGATATCGATTAGTGATGCTCGACGCGAATGCAAAGAAAGTGCCCTCGTAAGAGGAAAACGATTGATTAATTAAGTTGATTATTGTGTAGTTGGTCAAATTGGTCGGTCATGCAACGGAGAGGCTGGTACCCGGAAAGATCCGAGCTTACGTGGTCGAAAGTTCAAGCACGTAGACGCCAATAAGTAAGAAAAAAGTCTAGAATGCAAAGGGAGAAGAGAAGGGCGGACACTCGCGTGAGAAATATGAGGAGCGAAGGCTTCTATTTATACTAATCACGTGAAGGAATTAGGGTTTCGGAGACTTTTTGGAAGTGAATCTCGAAAAGATATGAAAAAGATACGAAAAACACGCAGAAAAGGGCCTGGGAAGAGGCGCAGCAGCCACTGCGTCTCTTGGAAGAGGCGCAAAGACTTGCGTCTATTCCCAGGAGGTTTCCTCCTGCTGAAGAAAGATTTCCGCGTTTGAGTTATGGTAGGACGGAAATAATTCGATCTCCCCTAATATTTTATATGAATATTACGGGATTTTATTTACTAAAAGATAAAATTTGTGAAATAGAAATATCCAGAACATTCCAGAACATTCTGACTCGGGTTTTAACGGTTATCAGAAAATGGAGACGGTTTTAGGCCCGGACTCCGAATGTACTCTAATTACTGCCAAAACGACCGTATCGGGACGTAGATGACAACCATGAGGTAGACATTAATATTTGACCAATCACTTGACGATAATCTTACGAACTGTCACAAATCGTTCCGTGTATCAAACATGCGGCCCAATCATCACCGGGTGGTTTGCGGGAGGTGTAGAAATGAGGTATCTCTGAGCCCCCACTTTGGCGAGGCTTGGACAAGGCGAAAGTTAAAGTATAGCCATCAGTCAATCGAAGATTACAACTTGCGACTATGGTGACGCGAGGCGGTTCAAGGGGTCGAACCAAGGACTGTCGTCGGGAACATTTTAGAGTCTGTCGACTATCGGGGAGGGTCGTTTAAAGTCCATTAGACTACGTAAGGAAGCTCGCCAGCCATAAGAAAAGACCATACCTGAGACTTCTTCTCGAGATGCTTCCGGAGGTGCATAGGAGCTAAGGTTGAGCATGGGAGCTAAGGGTAAGACATAAAAGATATATAAGGATTGTGCTAGGGTATGGGGCCCTAAAGGAAAGCATTGACGGGAAGGAGGTCAAATAGTAAGTTCGGCTAAGGATAGCTAAGGTTTGGATACTTCTGGAGAACGACACCTTCGTCGAACTCCGCGGGAAACACGAAATATCGCGAGTAGCGAGGACACGGTAGGGGAACTGCTTTGGAGGGAAAACTGTTTGGATAATCTTCGGGAAAATATTGCAAGTAGCAGGACACGGGAACCGCCGGAGGGAAAGATCCGCTTGGGTAGATGTTAATCCTCACGTCTTGAGAGAGAAAGTGCGTCCGCTTACTCTCATTTGGAGACATCATGGGAATTATTCTTCTTGTCATGAGAGGGAAAGTATATCCGCTTACTCTCGCTTGAGACATAATGAATGTGTGTCGAATTCTTGTGAATAAGTAAATGCTCGTTGCGACAAGCAAAAACGGGTCTTGGAAGGAACAAACAGTCTGCTTTTTGGCTTGGAAATGCGAGCGGAACGAAAGAAAATCGTCGAACGGACCAAAAGAGTAAAATAGCATCGGGGAAGAGGCGCACCAAAGATGGGCCCACAAATAACGAACTTATAACGAATTTTTGAAAATCCGTATGGAGGGAACTAAAGGAAGAGGCGCAGCAAGAGCTGCGTCTCTTGGAAGAAAGCCTTGGCCTTTCTTTGCGTCTATTCCCCAATTTGGCTTTCCTGCGTAAAAACGCGAAAATCAGAGGGATTGTATTCATTTGCATTCGAAACACAAATCACTCATTTCTCTCTCAAATCTTCACCATTTACGCCAAGGTTTGATTCAAAAACTTGCTTTAAACATGACTAATCGAGGTATGTATCTCAATCTTGCATTAATCCTCTACATTTGTTGAATTTTAAGCCGCGAAATCTAGGGTTTTCGACCCTTTTGATCGAAAATTTGGGGCTTTTCCCCAAATGAATTTGCTTTGTCAAATTGACGTTAGAAATGGATAGTAGGTAATGTTACGAACATAAACATGTATTTGTTTCGAATTTTTGTCGAGTTTTGAGCCTTTGAGTGAAATTTTGAGACGGTTTTTCAACTAAACCGTAAATTGCTTCGAACATAGCCCTAGGATTGCCCATTTACGATGAAATTTGATATTTGGGATCCCTGGGTGATGGGCAAACTTTCTACCATCTCGGAATTTCGGTTTGTGACAGCTTTTCCGAGACACTTTTTAGGGCATAATCGTCGTTATAGCGAAATGCTGCCGAAATTTCGACTTGAACCCGGAACTAGGCTTCGAATTGGACTTGACTTGACCCAATTTATCACATGAGTGATCGGGTTGATGGGAATATGGCCAAGGATGGCAAGGAAAGGGCGTTTTCAGGGCTTTGAAGGCTCGAAAACTCCTTAACAAAGGCTCGTCGTCGTATGACGCGGCCTGAATTTGCTTTAACGTTGCAGGTGATGAGGCTTCTACTTCTGGGAGACCTCCCATGGAGATAGACGCCGCTACTGTTGAGGAGGCTTTAGAGCAGGCCTTCACCGCCTGCGGTGATGGGCCGAGTTTCACGAGGAGGAGGCCGTCGAGGAGGAGGAGATCCTGAGACGGGCCAACGTCGGGCGAGGAGGTCGTCACCGAGGAGAGCTCTGCGTGGTCGTGACCGGGAGAGTAGGCACCTCGTGTGGGTGCAGAGGGTCACCGTCCCACAGATGGTGAAAAGTTTGGTAAATAGGAATTCACTACTTACTACTCATCCCCTATTCATCCTTTTGTCCAAATTTCTTTCAAATTTCATTCAAAACTAAAGATAGCTTTGTTTCAAATCATAATAGGAGGCCGGGAACATCAGGTCGTTCTCGGGTTACACGACAGCGATGGAGCACTACGAGCGGCTGTCGGCGGAGGAGAGGGCCATGATCGAGCGTGGAGCGTTCGGTCCTTTGGTACAGGTCTGGAGGGATATCGTGAAGAGGAAGTTGCGGGCTAATCTTAGCCTGGTCCGTGTTTTCTTGGACCGATTCTGGGATACGACTTCCACATTTCACCTGCCTTTTGGTGAGGTGGGAGTCACTTTGGAGGATTACGGCATGATTTCTGGTCTGCCGTGCGGGACCGAGGAGGTGGTGTGGCCGGAGACTGCCATGAGGGTAGACTCGGCCGAGGCGAGGAGATTGATCGGCTGGAACTTGTCGCCGAAGGCTGTTGCAGTGCCGGGTTTGGTACCCAGTTCTTACGTTCGAGACTACTTTGCGGGGAAGACCCCGGCGCTGGTGACAATTGACGGGAGAGAGACGGCTCTTCCTCCTTGTACAGCTGAGCAGAGGGCTCGTCTGTGGCTTTGGTGGTTCCTGTCTTCGATTTACCTCGGAGACAAGGGCGAGAGGCTGTCAGCTTCTTCCCTTCCTTTCTGACCGAGTTCCTAGGACGTTGGGACCGGGTCTTCTTTGGTTTTGCGGTCCTCGTCCGCTTCATGAGGGCCATGGTTCGTCCGGAGGAGAAGGGGACTTCTCCTGGTGCTGTCGGACCTGGACTACTATTGGAGGTATGAACCTTCCTTTAGACCAAAGTAAATTCCTTTCTTTATCAAATCACGAAATATCGTCATTGATTATTCTCCTTTACTGGCGTGGGTGTACTCCTACTTCCCGAGTCTCGCGCCCAAGAGGACGGAGCCGCTGGAGAGGGCCTATCCTGTGGTGAGGGATTGGGTGATGTGCCGGACGAAGAGCAAGCGTTCTTCTCACAACGTCTACCGGCGGGACGTGAACGCTCTTCACCGAGCCAGCGTGAGTATCCCATTTGTATTCATTTATACTTCTTATACTTTGCCTTTAATTGATCATAGGAATGATCTTTGCCTTATCTTGTCATAGTGGGTGCCCAGACCTTGGGCGGAGTACGCTGGAGCGCCTCCTTTCGTGGCTGAGGTCCTTCGACCTAGGAGCCCGAGTCGACTACTGTTGAGGACGTCGATGGGTTCTGTGTGGTACTTGGGCGAGCGTTTGGCTCGTCAGTGCTCTCGGGACGCGTTGACGGTTCCCGTCGATCCTCCCAGGACGATGTTTAGGGAGCCTTCTGAGGCTGAGAGGGAGATGGACTTGGCTGGTGCCAGTGGCGACGCCCTTCTTCTGCTTGGCGAGGACTACTCAGCATTCCTCTACGGGAGGTTGGCGTACTGGTCGGTAGTGGTGAGTATTTTTTACTTTTTCTTGATTTGATTTTGAGAATTACGACGAAAGATCATCGATTAATGAGAGCTATTTGTCTTTGCAGGAGGTCGAGGCGGCGGGCATCGAGCCCCCAGTGTACCCCGAGACCCTCGAGTACACTGACGCGACCGGGAGGACGACGATCTCCGAGCTGCGTGACTTTGACGTAGCTGTGACGGATGCTGGCCTAGACAACTGGCAGCATCTGATTCGGAGGGTGAGTCTCTAACTTGTATAACTTTCGTGTAGGAACACATTTGATTGAGCTTGTTCAATTTGCTGAGAATTTCCTTTGAAAATGCAGGTCGCGCCGTCCCGGTTCGTGGCATTATGGAGGGTGGCCAACCGGCTGCGAGCTACTGCCATCGAGGCACTCGTCGGTGGTCGAGGTCGTCAGGTATGAACCTTACACCTATTTCTCTTTTTGATTTTTGATTTTTGATTTTTCTATTTTCAATTTTGCTTGAATCGATTGACATGAGCCAATTTATTGCTGTTTACAGGGTGACCGCGAGCTAGAGCGAGAGTTGACCCAGTCTCGGGAGGAGACAGCTCGCTTGTTGAGGGAGCTCGAGGTTCGGGACGCCGAGATCGCCGTTCTGGCGGCGAGAGTTGCAGAGTTGGAGGGCGCCCAGCAGTAGTTTCGTGTAGTTTTGTAGGCTTGTACATTTGGACGTTTGATTTTGAACATTTTTGGACTTTGTTTGGGGCGCAAGCCCCCAGTTTGCTTGTACATTTGCTTTGTTTGGCGTATATATACGACGGCCTGAGTGCCTTTGCTGCTGGGTTGTGTTGCTTGTATCTGTAGGTTAGTTCTGAACAGGTTTGGTAGATAACGGTTTGCGCCGTCATGCTGCCGAAATTTACATAGAAATCACGCAAAACATACATTTTTTATATATATGGCCTTAATTAGCGCAAAATGAGACTCAAAAGAACACAAAAAAAAAAGCAAAACTTTTGCCGGAAATGACCGGACGGTAGGGAGAGTTACCCCCTAAAAAAAAGAAATAATAAATCTATAAGTTAGAGAATGTGGAAATGAAATTAAGAAACTGAAGTGAATAAAAATGCTGAAATTTGTTAATAATGGAAACAAATGAAAATTGTTTCCCAAAAAAGAAAATGAATTAAAATGAAAATTACTTCCTAAAAGAGAAAATGAATTAAGATGAAAGTTATTTCCTAAAAAGAAAATGAGTTAAGTGTGATGAAATGGCGAAGGTGTCGACGTCGCCTCGAAATGCGTGCCCGCGAATTTAGGAAACCTGAAACATGGTAATCTTCCCGTATTTACCAAAATAAAACCCCGTAGGAATAGGAAATCATACGTTATAGAATTAGGAAAGATCCAACGCGGAAATCACGAAGTGAGATCGGGGAAGAGGCGCAGCATGAGTGCGTCCCATTGAAGAGGCGCAGCAGCGGCAGTCTTTGCCTTTGTTCCAAGCCGGTCCGTTCGACGGATTTTGGAAACAGAGAATAGTATAAATAGAAGCGTCGATGGAGCTTTAATTCACATAAATCTTCCATCTCTTCTTCGTCTATTCACATAAAACTCTCAAAATAAATCTTCAAAAGAAAATTGTCATTATGAATACTTTGGAGATCCGCATGAAGGAATGGACCAACGAATTTTCGAATATGGAGAAGCATGACATGGGTGCTTATAACCTTGGGTCTTTGTTGATTTTGAAACTCATCAAGGTTGTAAAACCGTTCTTGGATGCTTGCCTTGACTATTGGGACCCGAATTATCATGTTTTCGCGTTCCCAGGAGGTGACATTTGCCCATTTCTGAAGAAATTGTCGCTATTGGTGGGTGGGACCCGAACATTTTACCGCGGTCCTTCCACTTCGCAAGGGTATAAGAGCAAATTTAGAGACTTGCTTGGACTGACCAGACTTGAGGTGGATCGTCTAGTTACTCCGAAAGGCGTGAGAATGTTGGATTTTGTGGACCGATTCATTAACAGGGCCGACCCTACTGTTTCTCATGTTGCTAGGAGGAGGGCATTTGGCTTTTGTTTGTTGCATGTGTATGTCTTCCAAGGACACGTTGATGAAGACTTGAGAGGTGATCCCCGTCTTTTGGGCCTTATTGAGCAAATGGAGCTGCGCAGGAGCCCAGCTTGCTTATGCTTAGGAGAGATTATTTTGGGTTTGGATAATAGGAAATCCAACCGCGATCTGCCGTTCTTTTTTGTTTTTTTCGTTTTTTTTTTTTTTCGTCTTTCTTTTTTTTTTTTTTTTTTTTGTCTCGTTTTTTGTTTTTTTTTGTTTGTTTTTTCGTCTTCTTTTTTTTTTTTTTTATGTCTAATACCTGCTTTTGGTAGGTTTGGCTTCTGGAACGGCTTCGATTGATCGAGCCCCCAGTTCATGCACTTTCCTATCATGCTCGTTCGATCGCGATGAGGACGCGGTTGTTCATGGTGGACTTTACCCGGGTCTGCGATTATTGGAAGAACAAGCTGAAGAATGATGATGGTCCGTTGATTAGGTGGGTTGTACCGTGGTGGCACCTCAAGTCTGTCACTGGAGTGTCTTCTTTGGATCCCACTAGGTCCGTGCGCATTCCTGGATTGGAGTTTATGGTATGCATCTTCCCGGAAAGATTGATAAGGCAAGTTGGGTGAAGCGAGACGATCCAGGAGGCTTGACACCGTCCCGCAGACTGCTATGGCGCTTACTACCGAGAGCCGAAGGGAGTGGGCTATTAAATGGGCCCAAAGAAACATGTGGTTCTTGAACTTCTCCGCCAATGCTTTGTGGGTGTCGGATTCTTATCTGAGGTGGAGAAAGGCTACTACTCCGGAAGAGCGCGAGAGACTGAGGAAACGCGAGCCTGTTGATTACAAGGTGCGCGAGGGAGAGAAAAAGAAGGAGAAGCATCTGACGGAGGGAGAAGAAGAAGCCGGGTTTCAAGTTGTTCATCCTTCAAAGAAATCAAAGACTACTCCTGTCGCAGAGATGGTGATTGGCAAGAATGGAAGAGCCAGGCCTCGAGAAAGACCGTTGGTGATTAGGTCTGAAGTGGTGCAAGAGCGTCCGGCTCGAGGTCGTGACAAGAAGAATGACAAGGGCAAGGGGAAGATGGAGGAATAGCCCGAGTCTTTATTTATTATTTGATTATTATTATTGTTGTTGTTGTAATAAAAAGGAGGGATTTTTAGAATCCTAGCCTATTCTATTTTTATTATGTAACGTACTATTATTATTTAGGAAATGAATGAAATAAAAAGGTTAAATGGTTATGAAACCGTTGAGATTTTCTACTTATTATTCTTGTCGAATTTCAAATGCAATGCAAATGTCCTTCTATTTACATTTTAGATATAATGGGTTGAATCCTGTGAAGGATTGCCTACGTATTCACTTGAAAAGCGAAATCAAACCCTTGCGCGTAGTTCGAGTAAATGTAAAAGAATAATTGTTCGAAGCAAGAGATTGTAATGAACATAGAAAATAAGCATGAGCTTTTGCTTACTCTGGAGGTGCGAATTTAGTTTATTTGATGATATGAGGATGACAAACTTGTCAAAATGCAAGAGCACAGTGACATTAGCTTATTTCAGCTGGGCCAGGGGCCGTTTATTTAGTGCCACAAGAGCGACACGTGGGTTTACGCGAGGCGCGTCTTTTGTTCCTATTCTAGGCATAGTACCGTTTCAGTTGGTCAAGGTTTGTGGGGTTTGAAAACTCATTCCCATCTAGGTCTATGATTCTAACCGCACCCCCTGGGAGTATGGATTTGACTAGAAATGGTCCGGCCCAATTAGGTTTGAATTTTCCCCTTGGGTCGACAGGTAAAAGAGCTCTAACCGATTTGAGTACTAAGTCTCCTTTTTTGATGTTTCTTGGCCTAACCCTTTTGTTGAAAGCTCGTTTGATACGTGCTTGATATGTTTGGACATTATGTAAGGCGCGTAGCCTACGTTCATCCAGGAGGATGAGTTCTTCATATCTATCCTTTTTCCAATCGGCCTTCGGGATTTGACTTTCTAGTAGAATATGCAGGGATGGTATTTCTAGCTCGACTGGTTGTACGGCTTCCATGCCGTAGGTCAAATAGGAAGGAGTAGCCCCAGTGGGCGTCCTGACAGATGTACGATACCCCCATAAGGCAAAGGGTATCTTGCTTGGCCAATCTCTATAGTTGTCGATCATTTTCTTGAGAATCGTGACAACATTCTTGTTTGCCGCCTCTACCGCGCCGTTAGTCTGTGGTCTATAGGGCGAAAAGTGGTGATGCTTAATCTTGTATTTGGCTAGCAATTGCTCGGTCTCAGCTTGGAAATGTGATCTGTTATCGCTAATGATCTCATGTGGGCAACCATATCGACAGATGATGTTGTTTTGTATGAATTTTGCCACATTTTTAGCCGTAAGACCAGTGTAGGAAGCCGCTTCTACCCATTTGGTAAAATAGTCGATTGCCACTAGAATGAAACAGTGACCTCCTGTTCCGGCTGAGGTTATCTTTCCGATTATGTCAATTCCCCATGCAGAAAATGGCCAAGGAGATGTCATTGTGTAGAGCAGTGAAGGAGGGACATGTTGTACATTCCCGAAGATTTGACAATTGTGGTAATGTCTTACGTATTTGATGCAATCGGATTTCATTGTGGTCCAATAATATCCCAGACGTGTGATTTTCTTTGCCATCATAGGCCCACTCATGTGAGGACCGCATTCTCCGTCGTGGACTTCTTCCATCACCTTTCGTGCCTGTGAATGATGAAGGCAACGTAGGACTACACCCAGAGGTGTTCTTTTGTATAATTCTCCTTGCATGAGAACGTATTGGGAAGCTAATAGGCGTATAGCACGTTGTCCCCTCTTGTCCATATCCGGTGGATAGGTACCATTAAGCTTAAAATTCAGGATTGCTTGGAACCAGGGCTCCTGTGCGATTTCCTCTTCATCGGTGATTTGGTGGACATAAGCCGGCTTTGACCGTCGTTCGATACACAAAGGCATTTCCATCATGTGATCTGGCATATTTATCAAAGATGCAAGTTTCGCAAGAGCGTCTGCAAATTGATTTTCCTCCCGAGGTAGGTGTAGGTAGGTTACGTGATCAAAGAATTGAGCGACTTGGTCTATCCTAGCCTGATAGGGTGCGAGGCTTTCGCTTCGGATTTTCCAAGATCCTGTAACTTGGTTGATGATCAGTGATGAATCCCCATGTACTCGGAGGTTTTTAATGCCTAAGCTTACTGCCGCTTGTAGTCCAATGAGACAAGTCAGATTCTGCGGCGTTGTTTGTCACCTCGAAGTCGAGTTTGACAAAGAATCGGTGTATGCTCACCTTCAGGAGAAATGGGCAACACTCCTATTCCGAATCCTCTTAAGTTTGATGCTCCATCAAAGTATAGGTCCCAGGAGTCTACATCAGTTTGAAGTATATCCTCGTCGGGAAATGACCAAGTATCTATGGTTTGTGCGTCATTGATAGGATTTTCTGCGAAGAATTCGGCGACGGCGCGACCTTTTATAACTTTCAGTGGTACGTATTTAAGGTCGAATTCTGAGAGCATCAAGGTCCATATTGCCAGACGCCCGTTGAGGACGGGTTTCTCGAAGAGGTATTTGACTGGATCCATTTTGGAGTATATCTTGACGGAGTAGCTAAGCATGTAATGGCGTAGCTTCTTCGTTGCCCACACAAGAGCGAGGCATGTCTTTTCGAGTTGTGAGTATTTGCACTCGTACTCCAAGAACTTCTTGCTAAGATAGTAGATAGCTCTTTCTTCACTTCCTACGGTTTGAGCTAGCATGGCACCCATGGCGGTTTCAGTTACTGTGAGATATAAACCAAGAGGTTGATCTCGTTGTGGCGGCATGAGCACTGGTGGTTTAGCCAATATTTATTTGATTCGGTCAAACGCCTTTTGACAATCATCATCCCACATGGTGTGGTCTGTTTTCTTGAGTTTCTTGAAGATAGGCTCACAAATCATCGTAAGTTTCGATATGAATCGACTTATGTACTGTACTTTTCCCAGGAATCCTCTGACTTCTTTTTCTGTTTGAGGTTGTGGCATTTCGATCAGAGCTTTGATTTTGGAAGGATCTATTTCTATACCCCGTTGGTTAACGACGTATCCTAGGAGTTTGCCAGATGTTACCCCAAATGTGCATTTCTGAGGATTGAGTCTCATGTTGTACTTTCGTAGCCTTGCGAAGAACTTGTAAAGGTTCGCAATATGTCCCTCTCTTTCCTTGGATTTGACGATCATGTCATCTACGTATACCTCAACTTCTTTGTGCATCATGTCATGTAGGAGTGTAGTTGCGGTGCGTTGGTACGTAGCTCCGGCGTTGATCAATCCGAACGGCATTACTATATAGCAATAGGTTCCCCATTGGGTGACAAATGCGGTCTTATGCATATCTTTCATGGCCATCTTGATCTGGTTATAACCCGCATATCCATCCATGAAGGATAGTAATGCGTGGTCGGCAGTATTGTCCACTAATATGTCAATGTGAGGTAGAGGAAAGTCATCTTTTGGACTTGCTTTGTTCAAGTCCCTAAAATCAACACAAACACGGATTCTCCCATCCTTTTTGGGCACGGGTACTATGTTAGCTACCCAGTCAGAATACTCGGAAACTTTGATGAACCCGGCTTTGAATTGCTTGTCAACTTCTTCCTTAATCTTTAGAGCCCATTCTGTTCTCATTCGTCGAAGCTTCTGTTTCACAGGTTTGAAACCTGGCTTAATCGGAATCCTATGTTCGGCAATATCCCTGTCGATTCCTGGCATGTCTTTGTAGGACCAAGCAAAAACGTCTTTGAATTCATTTAGGAGGTATATGAAATCGGTTCTTTCGGTAGAGCTCAAGGTAGTCCCTATCCTAAGTTCTATGGGTTCTAGTTCGGTTCCTACATTGATGGGTTCGGTGTCCTCTATTACTGGTCCCCCTTCCCCTTCCTGTAGTATTTCTTTGGCTACGTAGGGAGGTATTTCGATTGAGTCTGGGTCTTGGTCATCCTTAGTATCATCGTAAACAGAATTGTACTCATGATAACACAAAGAGTAAGCAGAACCTGATTTATTCATATTAAGATTTGAGTAAAGTTGAAACAAAGAAGCCAACTGATCCATGGTCAGTGGCGGTAAAGGGACAGTGGTTGGGGTATTTCCCGAACTACTGTGACTACTCGAGGCTAAGCTAGGAGAAACGAAGGGAGTGGGGATGACAACAGGAGTAGACTCTCTAATGACTTCTCTAGACTCCGACTCTGACTCCGACTCCGACTCGAACTCATCGTCTTCTGGTTCTCCTTTGAACATCTCTCCTTCTCCAGTGGTGAGCTTGAAGAGTCTTCCTTGATTGTTGGTCCATTTGATCGATTTTCTCCATCCTTTCTGCTGCTTCGCGTTGGTTTCTGTGATCAACGCGGTGGGGTTGAAGTGATCGTCTT
This sequence comes from Silene latifolia, assembly GCF_048544455.1. Taxonomy (NCBI): domain Eukaryota; kingdom Viridiplantae; phylum Streptophyta; class Magnoliopsida; order Caryophyllales; family Caryophyllaceae; genus Silene; species Silene latifolia. The sequence continues at coordinate 77,527,053 of NC_133533.1, forward strand.
GAAGTATCATAGTAATGATCTCATCCTGCGCGGCCCTAACGAATCGATCTTCTCCAAACAATAGGCTAACAGCTTGTTCGTCTAAGCAAGGTACTTGACGGGTTTTGACGGTAGGAACCGTTTCTGGAGGAATGAAGTAGCAATCGTGAAAGATCTCGATTCCGGCTAACTTCCTCTTGAGATAATGCCAAGGTTCGGGAAATCCATGAAAGAGCTCTGAACTTCCTTCTTTAACAAAGTACCCATTTAAAGTAGGGAGGTATGGCCTCATTTGGATTCCTACGTGCTTGCGGTTTTGGACTTGGGCAAGCATTTCGAGAACTTCCTCTTTTATAGGTTTGTATCCTAGTCCAAGTGGTATCCTCGTTGAGTTGCCTTCCTTGTAGGGCGAGAAGGTATTCTTCCGAATAGGGTTCAAAGGCATTCCAGGGAAGTATCCCTGGGATTTGAGTATGTGGTTGACCACCAAGTTAGAGTAGGGATTGTAGTATAAGGGTGCCAATTCGCTTTCTATGACACTTACACTATGGAAGCCCCCAAGTTCGTATACAGGATCCGCAAGGACTTGATTGTTCGATTGTTTTTCGATTATTGCCTTGATGGGTGACGAAGTGATCGTCACTACTTTGCCGTTTAGTGGGATCTTGATCTTTTGGTGAAGGGTGGATGTTACCGCTTTGGAAGCATGAATCCAAGGCCTTCCCAGAAGTATGTTGAATGAAGCTTCAATGTCCACTACTTGGAAGTTAACCTTTCGTTCAATTGGCCTCGTGGCTATGGTTAAGTTAGCAAGTCCTACTACTTTTCGTCGTGTACCGTCATATGCACGCACACCTTGATTGGTAGGAGTCCAATCTGACTCTTTCATGCCGAGTTTATATGCCGTTTTGAGGGGTATGACGTTGACCGCGGAGCCATCATCTACCAAGGTCATTGGCACATTCTTCTTTAGACAAATGACAGTGATGTATAGAGCAAGGTTGTGACTAGCGCCGAAAGGTGGCAAATCTTCGTCCGAGAAAGTAATAGGATTACTTAGCTTTGGTGATTCTTGGAAAACCAAGTTGACTACCTCTTCAGGAGTGGAGTTATGTGCTACATTTAGTTTGGCCAAAGCTTGTAGTAAAGCTTGGCGATGTGGAAATGAGCTTGCTATTAATTGCCAGACTGAAAGATCAGCCTTGGTCTTCTGTAATTGCTTGAGCAAATGATCAGTGGGGTCATCTTCGTTGTCATTTGGTGTGATGACGTTGTTTGGACCGTTTTGAGTAGTGCTTTGATATGGGCGACCCGAACGAGTTAGGTGATCCACATCTTGGTCTTCACCATTTTGGACTATTTCCTTGACTAAAGAGTTTTAATTAGATATTCATCCTCATCATCATCGGCCCAAACCCCATTGACTGCAGCTAGTTCCCTCATTCTCATGATATCATCTTCTAGTCGTATTATTTGATCGACTAGTTTATCAACCACGGTGATTATTTCTTACATAGTGGCATTTTGAGAGAAGATCAATGGTACACGTTCTTCGGGTATTGCGTTGGGATTGCGTAAGGTTGTTACCATGCTTTCTAGTTCCTAAACTTGTCTATCTACACTCCTTGCCCATGTGATGAAGTCGGAAATGGTAGGGGAGATAGTAGAGTAGAGCCCTTCATTCTCGATTGCATGAATTTCATTTTCGGTGGGAGAAATGAGGTGTGAGCAATCTAAGGTAGATTCATCACTTGTGATCACTAGAACTCCAAGAGGATTCTGAGTGTTGTTGGGCTTACCTCCCGGTGGTATTGGGAGTCGACCATCTTCAATCATGTCTTGAAGCACGTTTTTCAACTTGTAGCATTTTTCTGTGTCGTGCCCCTTGCCCCTATGGTATTCACAGTAGGAATTTTCATCCCAAAACTTGGACTTCCTCTCGGGTTCGGGAGTAGGTCCAATGGGTTGGAGTTTACCTTGCTTCATTAGCCTTTTTAGAGCGTTGGAGTAAGTGTCCCTAAGGTTTGTGAATTTCCTTGGTGGGGTAGTTTTCTTGGATGGCTCGAGAAGGTTAGCTTCATCGGTCTTGCTAGTAGAGCCGTATGAACGACTTGTGGACCCTTGATATCCTCGGCCTACCGTTTTGGACAAGAGTCCTTTACGGATGTCATCTTCGATCCTTATTCCTAGTACGGTCAAGTCTTTGAAGGTTTTGATGTTTTGGTATCTCAAATGGTTGGCATATATGGGCTTGAGATTTGTAGACACCTCGTTTCTGCACCTCCCGCAAACCACCCGGTGATGATTGGGCCGCATGTTTGATTCGCGGAACGATTTGTGACAATTCGTAAGATTATCGTCAAGTGTTTGCTCAAATATTAATGTCGACCTCTTAGTTGTCATCTACGTCCTGATACGGTCGTTTTGGCAGTAATTAGAGTACATTCGGAGTCTGGGTCAAAAACCGTCTCCATTTTCTGATAACTGTTAAATCCCGAGTCGGAATGTTCTGGAATGTTCCGGATATTTCTATTCCATATTTCATAAATTTTATCTTTTGGCAAATAATATCCCATAATATTCATAAGATAATCGAATTATTTCCGTCCTACCATAACTCAAACGCGGAAATCTTTCTTCAAATAGAGGAAACTTCACGGGAATAGACGCAGCAGTCTTTCGCGCCTCTTCCAAGGGACGCGATGGCTCTGCTGCGCCTCTTCCCGAGCCCTTCTTTGCATGATTTACGTATCTTTTTCATATCTTTCCGAGATTCACTTCCAAAGAGTCTCCGAAACCCTAATTCCTTCACGTGATTAGTATAAATAGGAGCATTCGTTCCTCATATTTCTCACGCGAGTGTCCGCCCTTCTCTTCTCCCTTTGCATTCTAGACTTCGTTCTTACTAATTGGCGCCTACGTGCTTGGACTTCCGACCACGTAAGCTCGGATCTTTCCGGGTACCAGCCTCTCCGTTGCATGACCGACCAATTTGACCAACTACACTTAATCAACCTTAATTAATCAATCGTTTTCCTCTTACGGGGGCACTCTCTTTGCATTCGCGTCGAGCATTCACTAGTCGATATCTTAGTTCATCTCGTTTCGTCAACATGTAAGTCTGAGGGTGTACAATTCCTTTTATTTATTGTATTTTATTTTTCGTATCACCATTGTAAGATTTATGTCGAATACACCATTAAAACCGATTTCTAAAACCGTGCTTTAAAACTCTGTTTTTGCGGATTTCCAGTAGACAGACGTCGAGAAAAGACGCGGCAACTGCTGCGCCTCTTCGAAGGAGCGCAGTTCCTGCTGCGCCTCTTCGTGAGGCTGCCGCAGTTCCTGCTTCTTTTCTTCTTCCTCGTCCTCTGTAATTCGCTTCTTTTTACTTGTTGTTTGTTCGTCTGTTAATTCGTTCGTATAATTATTCATCATTAATAATCACATGTATATTTTAATCATCATGCATTAATATGTTTCCATCGTCATAAATTCGACTTAAATCCCAAGTAATTCATATTTGCGGGTTTTCGTCATTAATATTCAATTCGGGTTTTGGAGATTCAATTTGTTCATATTGGGTTTCTGGAATTCACCGTTGATATATTTCCATCTGTTTATTCACATGTTCATCATCAATTCGTCATTAATCATCATGTTTAACCTAAATTAATTTGTTTAGTTAGTTTGTTTAATTCACTAATTAATCTTGTATCATGTAATTAATTCGTTTGCATCTGTCTCATTCATGTTTATTGCTTTTATGACCTCATTCGTATGTAATTAACCTGTTAATCACTTTCATCCGAGTAAATATTATCAATCAATCATTAAATTTACCAATCGACATTAATGATTTGCAGTTCCGGCTTCACAGCCAGAACTCACCCTTGGAACAGACGCAGCAACTGCTGCGCCTCTTCCAGAGGGCGCAGTTCTGCTGCGCCTGTTCCAGGATGAGTTCTGTCCCTGAACTCCGTTTCTGCCTTGACTTAGCTTATTTAGTTTACATATTAATTAACTAATATTCGTAATATCACCCTAATTCCTGTTCGTTGATTTATTTAATTCTGTCTTTTATTCTTTTATTCTTTTTCTCAAATCATCCGTTTTAAAGGTATTTTCGACATAAATCGCCTATTCCAATGTAATTAATGTAATTTTCATTTTTGTAATTTATAATTATTGTATTTCTTTCATCATTTGTATGCTTTGACATGTAAATGAGCATTAACTCCTACTTCGACCCAATTGTATGCTAATTACGTGTCAACCGACTTAGTCTAATTCTCACATGCTAGGATCAATCTATGGATGTTGCATTGCATGCATATAGCCAACGATATATCGAGTATAAACAACTTCCCTAATCATTAGTAGAGGCCGCTATCGAGGCGGGCGGGATTAGGTGTTCGATCAAAAGAGCTTCCTAATACGTACCCTCACCCCTTACTCCAGATCTCTGTGAACACCCGTGTTCATTGGCATCCACGAGAGTCATTCTAGACATAGAATGCTAAGGGTAACGATTGCTTAGTGTTCATGTCTCTACTTTGTGTCTTGACATGACACGAGGTATTCGAACGGTTCCAATTTCCCATAAAAATTGGTGGCGACTCCATACAAAATGCAAACGCTTGTCCCCGTTTCTCACCAAGCGCCCCCGTGGGCGGCCCGCTGTCCACAGTTTGGCGACTCCGCTGGGGAATAATACACTTACGTGTAGCAAGGGTGAAACTTGAACAAGGTTAGGGAATAAGTTTGTACAAGACAATTGTCGGTTTTCATAACTCGGTCTTCCTAGATCGTTTATTCGGCCTTCCTAGGCCCAACCCAACCCATTCGACCAATCGTCCCGTCTAAACGGTCCTAATTCTTATTTGGGCCTAAGGATGGATAGCGATTGACGTCATCCATACCATGATGCTTACTCTTGTTTGTATCAAGGGCCTTCACTACTTGAGGAAATGGACTAGGAATCGGCCTTACTCTTGTTTGGCACGAGCCTCTCCACAGACTTCGGGTTTGATTGTTCGGTATGGCAACCCACCCTTTAAACCAAGACCCTTTTAAATGCACTCAGCATCCCGTTATAATGCTTGTATAAATGTGTAAACCCTACGTGATCACCGTTTCTAAACAAAACCAGGACGAATTTTCAAAAATCAAAATCCTTATTTTCAAACAAGAATTTCGAAATAGGCCTTTAATTAGCGCAAAATCCGGTCAAAACTTCGTCCGTTTGTCGCGTCAAAATTCGGGCCACAAGCCCATTTCAAAACCTCACTTGAGTCCACTCCGCAACTACACTACGATTGACTAGGACACACATTTTCAAAGACCTTGTCTTTCTTCAAAACTCACTCAACACAAGTGGCACACACCCACTTCACGAGTCAAAACTTTTCCTCTTTTAGCAAGTGTGATAGAATGGTCGATCGTGTTTTGATTCGTCGCCGATCTCTTATCCAGTTTCCAAGATGCCCGGATCAAGTGATGAAACAAACCTCCAGCAAATTCAAGAAAGTAATGATCGAATCCTAGCCGCGATAACCCAAATGCAAATCACTCAAGAACAAACCTATGACCGCCTTGAACTTATCGAAGGCCGTATCTTTGATGTAGAGGGAAAGTTGCCTCCCCCTAAAAGTGAAATACTACGTTTCTCCGATGACGAATCTAAAGATGAGAATCCTGTCCTAGGGACACCCGTAGCTGAGAAAAGACTTCAATACCTAGAGGAGCAATTGATGTACCTTAAGGGGGATGACATTTATAGGGAAAACAATCGCAAGTATGAAGCCGTCAATTCCAAATTACCAACTAACTTTAGCATGACGGATATCCCTAAGTTTAAAGGACATGAGAACCCTTTGAACCACATCCGCGCCTTCAAGGACTACATGTCTATCAAAGGCATCAAACCCGAGATGTTCTTAAGGATCTTTCCTTCATCTCTTGACACCATCCCAAAGCAATGGTTCTACACTTTAGATCACAAAAAGGTCGCTACTTGGGAAGACGCCGCAATCGAGTTCTCGAAACAATACGCGGATAATGCCGAGATCCAAGTCAACATGCGTACTCTAGAGGTTCTTACCCAAAATGACAAAGAAGGATTCACCGACTTCCTAAGTAGGTGGAGGAAGACTAGTACTCAACTAGTTGAACGCCCGGATGAGGCTACTCTCGTGGAAAAGTTCGTGGATAATCTCAAGCCCATATATGCCAACCATTTGAGATATCAAAATATCAAGACTTTCAAGGACTTAACTGTACTAGGGACGCGAATTGAAGATGACATCCGTAAAGGACTCTTGTCCAAAACGGTAGGTAGAGGATATCAAGGGTCCACAAGTCGTTCATACGGCTCTACTAGCAAGACCGACGAAGTTAACCTTCTCGAGCCATCCAAGAAAACTAGCCCACCAAGGAAATTCACAAACCTTGGGGATACGTACTCCAACGCTCTAAAAAGGCTAATGAAGCAAGGTAAACTCCAACCCATTGGACCTACTCCCGAACCCGAAAAGAAGTCCAAATTCTGGGATGAAAACTCCTACTGTGAATACCATAGGGGCAAAGGGCACGACACGAGAAAAATGCTGCTACAAGTTGAAACACGTCTTTGCAAGATATGATTGAAGATGGTCGACTTCCAATTCCACCGGGAGGTAAGCCCAACAACACTCAGAATCCTCTTGGAGTTCTAGTGATTACAAGTGACGAATCTACCTTAGATTGCTCACACCTCATTTCTCCCACCGAAAATGAAATTCATGCAATTGAGAAAGAAAGGCTCTACTCTACCATCTCCCCTACCATTTCCGACTTCATCGCATGGGCAAGGAGTGTAGATAGACAAGTGTGGGAACTAGAAAACATGGTAACGGCCTTGAGCCATCCCAATGCAATGCCTAAAGAACGCGTACCATTGATCTTCTCTCAAAATGCCACTATGCAAGAAGTAGTCGCCGTGGTTGATAAACTAGTCGATCAAATCATACAACTAGAAAGTGATATCATGAGAATGAAGGAACTAGCTGCAATCAATGGGGTTTGGGCCGATGATGATGAAGACGAATACCTCATTGAAAACTCCTTAGTCAAGGAAATAGTCCAAAATGGTGAAGACCAAGATGTGGATCACCTAACTCGTTCGGGTCGACCATATCAAAGCACTACTCAAAACGGTCCAACCAACGTCATCACACCAAATGACAACGAAGATGACCCCACTGATCATTTGCTCAACCAATTACAGAAAACCAAGGCTGATCTTTCAGTCTGGCAACTAGTAGCAAGCTCATTTCCGCATCGCCAAGCTTTACTGCAAACTTTGGCCAAATTGAATGTAGCGCATAACTCCACTCCCGGAGACGTAGTCAACTTGGTCTTCCAAGAATCACCGAGGCTAAGTAATCCTATTACTTTCTCAGATGAAGACTTGCCACCTTTTGGCGCTAGTCACAACCTTGCTCTATACATCACTGTCATTTGTCTAAAGAAGAACGTGCCAATGACTTTGGTAGATGATGGCTCCGCGGTCAACGTCATACCCCTCAAAACGGCATACAAGCTAGGCATGAAAGAGTCGGATTGGACTCCCACCAACCAAGGTGTACGTGCATATGACGGTACACGACGAAAAGTGGTTGGACTTGCTAGCCTAACCATAGCCACGGGACCAATCGAACGAAAAGTTAACTTCCAAATAGTGGACATCGAAGCTTCATTCAACATACTTCTGGGAAGGCCTTGGATTCACGCTTCCAAAGCGGTAACATCCACCCTTCATCAAAAGATCAAGATCCCACTAAATGGCAAAGTTGTGACGATCACTTCGTCACCCATCAAGGCAATAATCGAGAAGCAATCAAACAATCAAGTCCTTGCGGATCCCATATACGAACTTGGGGGCTTCCAAAGTGTGAATGTCATAGAAAGTGAGTTGGCACCCTTATACTATAATCCCTACTCCAACTTGGTGGTCAACCACATACTCAAATCCCAGGGATACTTCCCTGGAATGCCTTTAAACCCAATTCGGAAGAACACCTTCGCACCATACAAGAAAGGCAACTCAACAAGGATACCACTTGGACTAGGGTACAAACCCACAACAGAAGAAGTTCTCGAAATGCTCGCTCAAGTCCAAAATCGCAAGCACGTGGGAGTCCAAATGAGACCATATCTCCCCACTCTAAATGGGTACTTCGTCCAAGAAGGAAGTTCAGAACCCTTTCATGGATTTCCCAAACCTTGGCATTATCTTGAGAGGAAGTTAGCCGGAATCGAGATCTTTCACGATTGCTACTTCATTCCTCCCGAAACGGTTCCTACCGTCAAAACCCGTCAAGCACCTTGCTTCGACGAACAAGCTGTTAGCCTATTGTTTGGAGAGGACCGATTCATTAGGGCCGCGCAGGATGAGATCATTACTATGATACTTCAGGACGATCGCTTCAACCCCACCGCGTTGATCACGTAAATCGACACAAAGCAAACAGAAAGGATGGAGAAAATCTATCAAATGGACCAACAACCAAGGAAGGCTCTTCAAGCTCACCACTGGAGAAGGAGAGATGTTCAAAGGAGAACCAGAAGACGACGAGTTCGAGTCGGAGTCGGAGTCGGAGTCAGATTCGGAGTCTAGAGAAGTCATTAGAGAGTCTACTCCAGTTGTCATCCCCACTCCTTTCGTTTCTCCTAGCTTAGCCTCGAGTAGTCACGGTAGTTCGGGGAATGCCCCAATTACTGTTCCTTTGCCGCCACTGGCCATGGATCAGTTGGCTTCTTTGTTTCAACTTTACTCAAATTTTAATATGAATAAATCAGTTCGCTTACTCTCTGTGTTCTTTCGAGTGCAATTCATTTACGATGATGCGAGGATGACCAAGACCCAGACTTGACCGAAATACCTCCCTACGTAGCCAAAGAAATATTACAAGAAGGGGAAGGGGGACCAGTAATAGAAGATACCGAACCCATCAACGTAGGAACCGAATTAGAACCCAAAGAACTTAGGATAGGGACTACCTTGAGCTCTACCGAAAGGGCCGATTTCATAGACCTCCTAAATGAATTCAAAGACGTTTTCGCTTGGTCCTACAAAGACATGCCAGGGATCGACAGGGATATCGCCGAACATAGGATTCCGATTAAGCCGGGTTTCAAACCTGTGAAACAGAAGCTTCGACGAATGAGAACAGAATGGGCTCTAAAGATTAAGGAAGAAGTGGATAAACAATTCAAAGCCGGGTTCATCAAAGTTTCCGAGTACTCTGACTGGGTAGCTAACATAGTACTTGTGCCCAAAAAGGATGGGAGAATCCGTGTTTGTGTTGACTTCAGGGACTTGAACAAAGCAAGTCCGAAAGATGCCTTCGCAAGTTCTTAGCGAGGCTACGAAAGTACAACATGAGACTTAATCCTCAGAAATGCACATTCGGGGTAACATCCGGCAAACTCCTGGGATATGTCGTTAGCCAACGCGGTATAGAAATAGATCCCTCAAAAATCAAAGCCCTTATCGAAATGCCACAACCTCAAATAGAAAAAGAAGTCAGAGGATTCCTGGGAAAGGTACAATATATAAGTCGATTCATATCGAAACTTACCATGATTTGCGAGCCTATCTTCAAGAAACTCAAGAAAACAGACCACACCAGGTGGGATGATGATTGTCAAAAGGCGTTTGACCGAATCAAGGAGATATTGGCTAAACCACCAGTGCTCATGCCGCCACAACGAGATCAACCTCTTGGTTTATATCTCACGAATCGAAAAGCGCCATGGGTGCTATCTTTGGCTCAAACCGTAGGAAGTGAAGAAAGAGCTATTTACTATCTAAGTAAGAAGTTCTTGGAATATGAGTGCAAATACTCGCAACTCGAAAAGACATGTCTCGCTCTTGTGTGGGCAACGAAGAAGCTACGTCACTACATGCTTAGCTACTCCGTCAAAATATATTCCAAAATGGATCCAGTCAAATACCTCTTCGAGAAACCCGTCCTCAACGGACGTCTTGCAAGGTGGACTCGATGCTCTCGAATTCGACCTCAAATATGTGCCACTGAAAGTCATAAAAGGTCGCGCCGTCGCCGAATTCTTCGCAGAAAATCCTATCAACGACGCACAAACCATAGATACTTGGTCATTTCCCGACGAGGATATACTTCAAACAGACGTAGACTCTTGGGATCTATACTTTGATGGAGCATCAAATTTAAGAGGATTCGGAATAGGAGTGTTGCTCATTTCTCCTGAAGGTGAGCATACACCAATTGCTGTCAAACTCGACTTCGAGGTGACAAACAACGCTGCAGAGTATGAAGCTTGTCTCATTGGACTACAAGCGGCAGTAAGCTTAGGTATTAAAAACCTCCGAGTACATGGGGATTCATCACTGATCATAAACCAAGTTACAGGATCCTGGAAAATCCGAAGTGAAAGCCTCGCACCCTATCAGGCTAGGATAGACCAAGTGGCTCAATTCTTTGACCACGTAACCTACTTACACCTACCTCGAGAGGAAAATCAATTTGCAGACGCTCTTGCGAAACTCGCATCTTTGATAAATATGCCAGATCACATGGCGGAAATGCCTTTGTGTATCGAACGACGATCAGAACCGGCTTATGTCCACCAAATCACCGATGAAGAAGAAATCGCACAGGAACCCTGGTTCCAAGCGATCCTGAATTTCAAGCTTAATGGTACCTATCCACCAGATATGGACAAAAGGGGACAACGTGCTATACGCCTATCAGCTTCCCAATACATTCTGATGCAAGGAGAGTTATACAAAAGAACACCTCTTGGTGTAGTCCTACGTTGCCTTGATCATTCACAGGCACGAAAGGTGATGGAAGAAGTCCACGACGGAGAATGCGGTCCTCACATGAGTGGGCCCATGATGGCAAAGAAAATCACACGCTTAGGGTATTATTGGACCACCATGGAATCTGATTGCATCAAATACGTGAGACATTGCCACAATTGCCAAATCTTCGGGAATGTACAACATGTCCCTCCTTCGTTGCTATACACGATGACATCTCCTTGGCCATTCTCTGCATGGGGAATCGACATAATCGGAAAAATAACCCCAGCCAGAACAGGAGGTCACTGTTTCATTCTAGTGGCAATTGACTACTTCACCAAATGGGTAGAAGCGGCTTCCTACACTAGTCTTACGCCTAAAAATGTGGCAAAATTCATACAAAACAACATCATCTGTCGATATGGTTGCCCACATGAGATCATTAGTGATAATGGGTCACACTTCCAAGCCGAAACCGAGCAATTGCTAGCCAAATATAAGATTAAGCATCACCACTCTTCGCCCTATAGACCACAGACTAACAGCGCGGTAGAGGCGGCAAACAAGAACGTTGTCACAATTCTCAAGAAAATGACTGACAACTATAGAGATTGGCCAAGCAAGATACCCTTTGCTTTGTGGGGGTACCGTACATCTGTTAGAACGCCCACTGGGGCTACTCCTTTCTATTTGACCTACGGCATGGAAGTCGTACAACCAGTCGAGCTAGAAATACCATCCTTGCGTATTCTACTCGAAAGCCAAATCCCTGAAGCCGATTGGAAGAGGGATAGATATGAAGAACTCATCCTCCTGGATGAACGTAGGCTACGTGCCTTACATAATGTCCAAACATATCAAACACGTATCAAACGAGCTTTCAGCAAAAGAGTTAGGCCAAGAAACATCAAAGAAGGAGACTTAGTACTCAAATCGGTTAGAGCTCTTTTACCTGTCGACCCAAGGGGAAAATTCAAACCTAATTGGGCCGGACCATATATAGTCAAATCCATACTCCCAGGGGGTGCGGTTAGAATCACAGACCTAGATGGGAATGAGTTTTCAAACCCCACAAACCTTGACCAACTGAAATGATACTATGCCTAGATTAGGACAAAAACGCGCCTCGCGTAAACCCATGTGTCGCTCTTGTGGCACTAAATAAACGGCCCCTGGCCAAGCTGAAATAAGCTAAGTGTCACTATGCTCTTGCATTTTGACAAAATTTGTCATCCTCACATCATCAAATAAACTAAATTCGCACCTTGAGAACAAGCAAAAGCTCATGCTTATTTTCTATGTTCATTACAAGCTCTTGCTTCGAACAATTATTCTTTTACATTTACTCGAACTACGCGCAAGGGTTTGATTTCGCTTTTTTAAGTGAATACGTAGGCAATCCTTCACAGGATTCAACCCGTTATACCTAAAATGTAAATAGAAGGACATTTGCATTGCATTTGAAATTCGACAAGAATAATAAAAGAAAATCACAGCGGTTTCTTAACCATTCAACCTTTTTTATATTCCATTCGCTTTCTAATAATAATAGTACGTTACATAATAAAAATAGAATAGGCTAGGATTCTAAAAATCCCTCCTTTTTATTACAACAATAATAATAATAATCAAATAATAAATAAGGACTCGGTCTATTCCTCCATCTTCCCCTTGCCCTTGTCACTCTTGTCATACTTCTTGTCACGACCTCGAGCCGGGCGCTCTTGCACCACTTCAGACCTAAGCACCAACGGTCTTTCTCGAGGCCTGACTCTTCCATTCTTGCCAACCACCATTTCCACAACAGGAGTAGTCTTTGATTTCTTCGAAGGATGAATGACCTGAAATCCAGCTTCTTCTTCTCCTTCTCTTTCTCTCCCTCGCGCACCTTGTAGTCAACAGGCTCGCGTTTCCTTAGTCTCTCGCGCTCTTCCGAAGTCGCAGCCTTCCTCCACCTCAGATAGGAATCCGACACCCACAAAGCATTGGCGGAGAAGCTCAAGAACCACATGTTCCTTTGGGCCCATTTGATGGCCCACTCTCTTCGGCTCTCGGTAGTAAGCGCTACAGCAGTCTGCGGAACGGTATCAAGCCTCGGGATAGTCTGCTTCAGCCCAACTTGCCTCATCAATCTTTCCGGAAAGATGCATACCATGAACTCCAGTCCCGGAATGCGCACGGACCTAGTGGGATCCAAAGAAGACACTCCAAAGGATGTGAGACTTGAGGTGCCACCACGGTACAACCCACCTAATCAACGGACCATCATCATTCTTGACTTGTTCTTCCAATAGTCACGGACCCGGGTGAAGTCCACCATGTACAACCGCGTCCTCATCGCAATCATACGGGAATGATAGGAAAGTGCATGAACTGGGGGCTCAAGCAGTCGGAGCCGTTCCATAAGCCAAACCTACCAAAAGCAGGTATTAGACACCCAACAAAAAAAAAAATAATAATAATAAAAAAAAAAAAACCAAAAACGAAAAAAAAAAAAAAAAAAAAAAAAAAAAAAAACGAAAAAAAAAGAAAGAAAAAAAAAAAGAGGGTGTCTTTTACCTGTAAGATAACGGGACTCCCCAAAAGTGGCAGATCGCGGTTGGATTTCTTATTATCCAAACCCAAGATAATCTCCCCTAAGCATAAACAAGCTGGGCTTCTGCGCAGCTCCATTTGTTCGATAAGACTCAAAAGACGGGGATCACCTCGCAAATCTTCATCAACGTGTCCATGGAAGACATACACATGCATCAAACAAAAGCCAAATGCTCTCCTCCTAGCAACATAAGAGACAGTGGGGTCAGCCCTGTTGATAAATCGGTCTACAAAGTCCAACATTCTTACGCCTTTCGGGGTAACTAGGCGATCCACCTCGAGTCTAGTCAGTCCGAGCAGGTCTCTGAATTTGCTCTTATACCCTTGTGAAGTGGAAGGGATGGCAGGTAAATGCTCGGGGTCCCACCCACCAATAGCAGCAATTTCTTCCGAAAAAGGACAAATATCACCACCTGGGAACGCGAAAACATGATAATTCGGGTCCCAATAGTCAAGGCAAGCATCCAAGAACGGTTTTACAACCTTAATGAGTTTCAAACTCAATAGAGACCCAAGGTTATGAGCACCCATGTCGTGCTTCTCAATATTCGAGAATTCATTAGTCCAGTCCTTCAAGCGGATCTCCAAAGTATTCATGATGACAATTTTCTCTTGAAAATTTATTTTGGGAGTTTTTGTGTAGATTAACGGAGAAGAGACGGAAGAACTATATGATTTAAAGCTTCGTCGACGCTTCTATTTATACTAATTGATGTTTCCAAAAATCCGCCAGAAAAGACCGGCTTGGGAACAGGCGCAGTGCCTGCTGCGCCTCTTCAAAGGGACGCAGCTCATGCTGCGCCTCTTCCCCAGGCTCACTTTCTGCGATTTCCGCGTTTGGATCTTTCCTAATTCTATAACGAATAATTTCCTATTCCTACGGGATTTTATTTTGGTAAATACGAGCAGTTTACCATGTTTCAAGTTTCCTAAATTCGCGGGCACGCATTTCGAGGCGACGTCGACACCTTCGCCATTTTCATCGCACTTATTTCTTCTTTTTATTATTATTTTACTTCATTTATTTATTCTTAGGAAATAAATTCTTTTTTTTTCATTTTTAGGAAGTAAATTTCATTTTTAGGAAATAATTTTCTTTTGTTTTCATTTTTTCTAACAAATTTCAACATTTTCATTTCTACACTTGTAGATTTCTCTTTTTTCTTTTTTTAGGGGGTAACCCTCCCTACCGTCCGGTCATTTCCGGCAAATTTTTTGCATTTTTGTGTCCTTTTGAGTCTCATTTTTGCGCTAATTAAGACCATATGTGTATAAAATGTATGTTTTGGTGTGACTTCCATGTAAATTTTGCAAAGCATGACGGCGTAAACCGTTGTCTACCAAACTGTTCAAAAACTAACTGCGGTACAAGCAACACAACCAAAGAAAGCAAAGGCACTCAGGCCATCATATATACAAATGTACAAGCAAATTGGGGGCTTGCGCCCCGAACCAGGTCCAAAGTCCAAGCAAACTGGGGGCTTGCGCCCCAAACAAGTCCAAAAATGTTCAAAATCAAATGTCCAAATGTACAAGTCTACAAAACTACGCAGAACTCTCTTGGCACCCTCCAACTCAAAGCAACCCTCGCCGTAAGAGCAGCAATCTCGGCGTCCCGAAACTCGAGCTCCCTCGACAAGCGAGCTGTCTCCTCCCGAGACTGGGTCAACTCTCGCTCCAGCTCACGACCAGCATGTAGACAACAAGAAATTGGCTCATGTCAATCAGTTCAAACAAAACTGAAAATCAAAAATCAAAAGAAATCAAATGAGGTTCATACCTGACGACCTCGACCACCGACGAGTGCCTCGATGGCGGTAGCTCGTAGCCGGTTGGCCACCCTCCATAGTGCCACGAACCGAGATGACGCGACCTGCATTTCAAAAGAAAGTCTCAGTAAATTGAACAAGTTCAATCAAATGTGTTCTTACACGAAAAATAAATAAGCTGGAGGCTCACCCTCCGAATCGATCTTGCCGATCGTCAGGCCAAAGATCCGTCACAGCTACGTCAAAGTCACGCAACTCGGAGATCGTCGTCCTCCCAGTCGCGTCAGTGTACTCAAGGGTCTCGGGGTACACTGGGGGCTCGATGCCCGCCGCCTCAACCTCCTGCAAGGACAAATAGTTCCCATTAATCGACGATCTTTCGTCGTAATTCCCGAAATCAAATCAAAGAAAAGTAAAAGATACTCACCACTACTGGCCAGTACGCCAACCTCCCGTAAAGGAACGCGAGTAGTCCTCGCCAGAGGCGGAAGAAGGTCGTCGCCACGGCACCGGCCCAGTCCGCCTCCTCTCGGCCTCGGAGGCTCCCCGAACATCGTCCTCGGAGGGTCAATGGGAACCGTCAACGCGCCCGAGAGCACTGACGAGCCAAACGCTCGCCCAAATACCACACGGGACCCATCGACGTCCACAACGCAGCCGGTAGGCTCGGGCTCTAGGTCGAAGGACCTCGGCGACAAAAGGAGGCGCTCCAGCGTACTCCGCCCAAGGTCTGGGCACCCCTTTGCGACAAGATAAGGCAAAGATCATTCCTATGATCAAGTGAAGGCAAAGGATGAGAAATATAAATACGAGTGGGATACTCACATTTGCTTTCGGCGAAAGGCGTTCACATCCACGGTAGACATTGTGAGAAGAGCGCTTGCTCTTCGTCCCAAGACATCACCCAATCCCTCACCACGGGATAGGCCCTCTCCAGCGGCTCTGTCCTCTTGGGCGCGAGACTCGGGAAGTAAGAGTACACCCATGCCTGTAAAACAAGAATAATCAATGACGATCTTTCGTGATTCGATAAAGAAAGGAATTTACTTTGGTCTAAAGGAAGGTTCATACCTCCAAAAGTAGTCCAGTCCAACAGCGCCGGGAGAAGTCCCCTTCTCCATCAACTCCGGACGAACCATGGCCCTCATGAAGCGGATGAGGACCGCAAAACCAAGATGACCCGGTCCCGGCGTCCAGGGAACTCGGGTCGAAAGAAAGGGAAGAAGCTTCGTCGATAGCCTCTCGCCCTTGTCTCTGAGGTAAATCGAAGACAGGAACCACCAAAGCCACGGACAAACCCTTCCTCTCGGTTTGTACAAGGAGGAGGAGCGGTCTCCCTCCCATCGATCGTCACCGGCGGCGGGGTCTTCCCCAAAGTAATCTCGAACGTAGGTCGGGTACCAAACCCGGCAACGCTGCAACACCTTCGGCGACGGGTTCCGTCGATCAATCTCCTCGCCTCGGGTGAATCCGCCCTCATAGCGAGTCTCCGGCCACACCATCTCCTCGGTCCCACGGCGGACGGAAATCATGCCGTAGTCCTCCAGAGTAACTCCCACCTCACCGAAAGGCAGGTGAAACGTGGAAGTCGTATCCCAGAATCGATCCAAGAAAGCGCGGACCAGGCTAAGGTTAGCCCGCAACTTCCCCTTCACGATATCCCTCCAGACCTGAACCAGAGGACCAAACGCTCCACGCTCGATCATGGCCCTCTCCTCCGCCGACAGCCGCTCGTAGTGCTCCATCGCTGTCGTGTAACCCGAGAACGACCTGATGTTCCCGGCCTCCTATTATGATTTGAAACAGAGCTATCTTTAGTTTTGAATGAAATTTGCAAGAAGTTTGGACAAAAAGAATGAAAGAGAATAGGTAATGAGTAGTGAATTCTTATTTACCAAGCTCTTCACCGTCCTGTAGGACAGGTGACCCTCTGCAGCCCACACGAGGTGCTTACTCTCCCAGGTCTCAGCCCACGCAGGAGCTCCCCTCAGCTGACGACCTCCTCGCCTGACGGTGGCCCGTCTCGGGGCCTCCTCCTCCTCCTCGACGGCCTCCTCCTCGTGAGCCTCGTCTCCAGTGGCCATCACCGCATCGGTGAAGGCCTGCTCTAAAGCCTCCTCAATAGTACTGGCGTATATCTCCATGGGAGTCCTCCCAGAAGTAGAAGCCTCATCACCTGCAACATTAAAGTAAATTTAGGCCGCGTCACATGACGACAAGCCTTTGTTAAGGAGCTTTCGAGCCCTCAGGGCCCCGAAAACTGTCCTTTCCATGCCATCTTTGGCCATATTCCCACCAACCCAATCACTCATGTGATAAATTGGGTCAAGTCAAGTCCAAGTCAAAGCCTAGTTCCAGGTTCAAGTCGAAAATTCGGCAGCATTTCGTTATAACGGCGATTATGCCCTAGAAAGGTGTCCTGAAAAAGTTGTCACCAACCAAAATTTCGAGATGGCAGAAAGTTTACCCATCATCCAAGGATCCCAAATATCAAGTTTCATTGCCAATGGACAATCCTAAGGCTATTTTCGAAGCAATTTACGGTTTAGTCAGAAACTAGTCTCAAAATTCGCTCAAGGGCTCAAAACTCGATGAAAATTCAAAGCAAATACATGGTTATGTTCCTAACATTGCCTACTATCCATTTCTAACATCAATTTGGCATAGCAAATCCATTTGGGGGAAAAGCCCCAAATTTTCGATCAAAAGGGTCGAAAACCCTAATTTTCGCGGCTCAAAATTCAACAAATGTAGATGATTAATGCAAGATTAAGACACATACCTCGATTAGTCATGTTTAATGCAAGCTTTTGGATCAAACCTCGACGGAAATGGTGAAGATTTGAGAGAGGAATTGAAAGAATTGAGTTTCGAAATAATGAATATAATCCTTCTGATTTCGCGTTTTTACGCAGAAATAGCCAAATTGGGGAAAAGACGCAGCAGGCGCTGCGCCTCTTCCAAGAGACGCAGCTCTTGCTGCGCCTCTTCCTTGTGTTCCCTCCATACGAATTTTCAAAAATTCGTTATGAGTTCGTTATTTGTGGGCCCATCTTTGGTGCGCCTCTTCTTCAACGATATTATATTCTTTTGGTCCGTTTCGATGATTTTCTTTCGTTCTGGCCCGCGTTTTATCCAGCGCAGCGGTATTTTGCAGTATTGCTCAAATTATTATATCCGGCGCAGCAGTATTTTGCAGTATTGCTCAAGATCATTATATCCAGCGCAGTAGTATTTTGCAGTACTGCTCACTCAAGATTTCTTCCATGACGATCAAGATGTTCCTAGTCGTCTGTCTCCAGCGCAGTAGTATTTTGCAGTACTGCTCACTCAAGACTCCTTCCACGATGATCAAGATGTTCCTAGTCGTCAAAATATTCCCCAGCAAGAGTTTGTTTGAGACCAAGCGCAAGCGATTCAACCTCAAAGTTTTGCGAGTTCGCTTGAGACCGACGCAGCGGATTCCCAGCCAGATTTCTACCGACGTCCTGCTTTGCTTTCAATATTTCTTGTTTCCCCGCGAAGTTCGATTAAGTCTCGGGTATGGTCTCTTCTTATGGATGGCGAGCTTCCTTACGTAGTCTAATGGACTTTAAACGACCCTCCCCGATAGTCGACAGACTCTAAAATGTTCCGACGACGGGTCCTTGGTTGGACCCCTCGAGCCGCCTCGCGTCGCCATAGTCGTCAGTTGTAATCTTCGATTGACCTGATGGCTATACTTTGACTTTCGCCTTGTCCAAGCCTCAGTCAAAGTGGGGGCTCTGAGACACCTCGTTTCGCACCTCCCGCAAACCACCCGGTGATGATTGGGCCGCATGTTTGATTCCCGGAACGATTTGTGACAATTCGTAAGATTATCGTCAAGTGTTTGCTCAAATATTAATGTCGACCTCTTAGTTGTCATCTACGTCCTGATACGGTCGTTTTGGCAGTAATTAGAGTACATTCGGAGTCCGGGTCAAAAACCGTCTCCATTTTATGATAACTGTTAAATCCCGAGTCGGAATATTCGGAATGTTAGGATATTTCTATTCCATATTTCATAAATTTTATCTTTTGGCAAATAATATCCCGTAATATTCATAAGATAATCGAATTATTTCCGTCCTACCATAACTCAAACGCGGAAATCTTTCTTCAGCAGGAGGAAACCTCCTGGGAATAGACGCAGCCAGTCTTTGCGCCTCTTCCAAGGGACGCGATGGCTCGCTGCGCCTCTTCCCGAGCCCTTCTTTGCATGATTTACGTATCTTTTTCATATCTTTCCGAGATTCACTTCCAAAGAGTCTCCGAAACCCTAATTCCTTCACGTGATTAGTATAAATAGGAGCATTCGTTCCTCATATTTCTCATGCGAGTGTCCGCCCTTCTCTTCTCCCTTTGCATTCTAGACTTCGTTCTTACTAATTGGCGCCTACGTGCTTGGACTTCCGACCACGTAAGCTCGGATCTTTCCGGGTACCAGCCTCTCCGTTGCATGACCGACCAATTTGACCAACTACACTTAATCAACCTTAATTAATCAATCGTTTTCCTCTAACGAGGGCACTCTCTTTGCATTCGCGTCGAGCATTCACTAGTCGATATCTTAGTTCATCTCGTTTCGTCAACATGTAAGTCTGAGGGTGTACAATTCCTTTTATTTATTGTATTTTATTTTTCGTATCACCATTGTAAGATTTATGTCGAATACACCATTAAAACCGATTTCTAAAACCGTGCTTTAAAACTCTGTTTTTGCGGATTTCCGATGAGATGACGTCGAGAAAAGACGCAAGAATCGCTGCGCCTCTTCGAAGGAGCGCTTAGTTCTGCAGCGCCTCTTCGTGAGGGCCGCCGCAGTTCTTCGCTTCTTTTCTTCTTCCTCGTCCTCGTAATTCGCTTCTTTTTACTTGTTGTTTGTTCGTCTGTTAATTCGTTCGTATAATTATTCATCATTAATAATCACATGTATATTTTAATCATCATGCATTAATATGTTTCCATCGTCATAAATTCGACTTAAATCCCAAGTAATTCATATTTGCGGGTTTTCGTCATTAATATTCAATTCGGGTTTTGGAGATTCAATTTGTTCATATTGAGTTTCTGGAATTCACCGTTGATATATTTCCATCTGTTTATTCACATGTTCATCATCAATTCGTCATTAATCATCATGTTTAACATAAATTAATTTGTTTAGTTAGTTTGTTTAATTCACTAATTAATCTTGTATCATGTAATTAATTCGTTTGCATCCGTCTCATTCATGTTTATTGCTTTTATGACCTCATTCGTATGTAATTAACCTGTTAATCACTTTCATCCGAGTAAATATTATCAATAAATCATTAAATTTACCAATCGACATTAATGATTTGCGGTTAAAACTACGACGAGAACTCACCCTTGGAAAGCACGCAAAGAATCGGCCTGTGCCTCTTCCGCAGGGCGCGATCTGCTTGCGCTTTGTTCGAGATGAGTTCTGTCCCTGAACTCCGTTTCTGCCTTGACTTAGCTTATTTAGTTTACATATTAATTAACTAATATTCGTAATATCACCCTAATTCCTGTTCGTTGATTTATTTAATTCTGTCTTTTATTCTTTTATTCTTTTTCTTAAATCATCCGTTTTAAAGGTATTTTCGACATAAATCGCCTATTCCAATGTAATTAATGTAATTTTCATTTTTGTAATTTATAATTATTGTATTTCTTTCATCATTTGTATGCTTTCACATGTAAATGAGCATTAACTCCTACTTCGACCCAATTGTATGCTAATTACGTGTCAACCGACTTAGTCTAATTCTCACATGCTAGGATCAATCTATGGATATTGCATTGCATGCATATAGCCGACGATATATCGAGTATAAACAACTTCCCTAATCATTAGTAGAGGCCGCTATCGAGGCGGGCGGGATTAGGTGTTCGATCAAAAGAGCTTCCTAATACGTACCCTCACCCCTTACTCCAGATCTCTGTGAACACCCGTGTTCATTGGCATCCACGAGAGTCATTCTAGACATAGAATGCTAAGGGTAACGATTGCTTAGTGTTCATGTCTCTACTTTGTGTCTTGACATGACACGAGGTATTCGAACGGTTCCAATTTCCCATAAAAATTGGTGGCGACTCCATACAAAATGCAAACGCTTGTTTCGTTTCTCACCAAGCGCCCCCGTGGGCGGCCCGCTGTCCACAAGATTATCCACAAACTTCTCCACAAAAGTAGCCTCATCCGGGCGTTCAACTAGTTGAGTGCTAGTCTTCCTCCACCTACTTAGGAAGTCGGTGAATCCTTCTTTGTCATTTTGGGTAAGAACCTCTAGAGTACGCATGTTGACTTGGATCTCGGCATTATCCGCATATTGTTTAGAGAACTCGATTGCGGCATCTTCCCAAGTGGCGACCTTCTTGTGATCTAAAGTGTAGAACCATTGCTTCGGGATGGTGTCAAGAGATGAAGGAAAGATCCTTAAGAACATCTCGGGTTTGATGCCTTTGATAGACATGTAATCCTTGAAGGCACGGATGTGGTTTAACGGGTTCTCGTGTCCCTTGAACTTAGGGATATCCGTCATGTTAAAGTTAGTTGGCAATTTGGAATTGACGGCTTCATACTTGCGATTGTTCTCCCTATAAATGTCATCCCCCTTAAGGTACATCAATTTCTCCTCTAGGTATTGGAGTCTTTTCTCAGCTGCAGTCGTCCCCATGAGAGGATTCTTATCCCTAGATTCATCATCGGAGTTACGTAGTACTTCACTCTCAAGAGGGGGCAACCTTCCCTCTACGGCATAGATACGGCCTTCGATGAGCTCAAGGCGGTCATAGGTTTGTTCTTGAGTAGATTGCATTTGGGCTAGCGCGGCTAGGATTCGATCATTACTATTCTGGAGTTGGTTGAAGTTTGCTTCATCACTTGATCCGGGCATCTTGGAAACTGGATAAGAGATCGGCGACGAATCAAAACACGATCGACCATTCTATCACACTTGCTAAAAGAAGAAATGTTTTGACTCGTGAAGTGGGTGTGTGCCACTTGTGTTGAGTGAGTTTTGAAGAAAGACAAGGTCTTTGAAAATGTGTGTCCTAGTCAACTGTAGTGTAGTTGTAGGAGTGGACTCGAAGTGAGGTTTTGAAATGAGCTTGTGGCCCGAATTTTGACGCAACAAACGGACAGAGTTTTGACCGGGTTTTGCGCTAATTAAGAGCCTATTTCGAAATTCTTGTTTGAAAAGGGGTTTTGATTTTTGAAAATTCGTCATGGTTTTGTTTAGAAATGGTGATCACGTAAGGTTTACACATTTATACAAGCATTATAACGGAATGCTGAGTGCATTTAGAAGGGTTTTGGTTTAAAGGGTGGGTTGCCATACCGAACCATCAAACCCGAAGTCTGTGGAGAGGCTCGTGCCAAACAAGAGTAAGGCCGATTCCTAGTCCGTTTCCTTAAGTAGTGAAGGCCCTTGATACAAACAAGAGTAAGCATCATGGTATGGATGACGTCAATCGCTATCCATCCTTAGGCCCGAATAAGAATTAGGACCGTTTAGGCGGGACGATTGGTCGAATGGGTTGGGTTGGGCCTAGGAAGGCCGAATTAAACGGTCTAGGAAGACCGAGTTATGAAAACCGACAATTGTCTTGTACAAACTATTCCCTAACCTTGTTCAAGTTTCACCCTTGGCTACACATAGTGTATTATCCCCAGCGGAGTCGCCAAACTGTGGACAGCGGGCCGCCCACGGGGGCGCTTGGTGAAAACGAAACAAGCGTTTGCATTTTTGTATGGAGTCACCACCAATTTTTATGGGAAATTGGAACCGTTCGAATACCTCGTGTCATGTCAAGACACAAAGTAGTGACATGAACACTAAGCAATCGTTACCCTTAGCATTCTATGTCTAGAATGACTCTCGTGGATGCCAATGAACACAGGTGTTCACAGATATCTGGAGTAAGGGGTGAGGGTACGTATTAGGAAGCTCTTTTGATTGAACACCTAATCCCGCCCGCCTCGATAGCGGCCTCTACTAATGATTAGGGAAGTTATTCGTACTTGATATATCGTCGGCTATAATGCATGCAATGCAACATCCAAGTTTTAATCCTAACATGTGAGAATTTAACTAAGTCGGTTGACAATTAGTTAGCAAACAATTGGGTCGAAGTAGGATTTAATGCTCATTTACATGTGAAAGCATACAAACAATAAAAGAAATACAATAAAATAAATAAAATCAATATAAATTACAATAATTACAAAGGAACAGGCGATTTATGTCGAAAATACCTTTAAAACGGATAATTTGAGAAAAACGAATAAAGGAATAAATTAACGAACACAACAGAAGGTGATATTACGGTTAATAGTTAATTATACGTAAACTAATTAGCTAAGTCAAAGCAGAAACGGAGTTCAGGGACAGAACTCGGCCAGGAACAGGCGCAGCAGAGCTGCGTCCTTTGGAATAGGCGCAGCAGACGCTACGTCTGTTCCTTGGCTCAGCTCTGGCTGTGAAGCCGTAATTGCAAGCCGTTAATGATTGGTGATTTTAATGATCGATTTGATGATATTTACTCGGATGAAAGTGATTAACAGGTTATTTATATATGATTGATGGTCATGAAAGCAATAAACATGGATGAGACGGAATTAAGATGGATTAATTACAAGATTGGACGATTAATTAGTGACATCGGTGAATGAAACAAACTAAACATGATGAATTAATGACAAATTAATGACGAACATATGAATGAACAGATGAAAACTATATCAAAGACGAATTTCAGAAACTCAATATGAACAAATCGAATTCCTACAACCCGGATTGAATTTAATGACGAAAACCCGCAAATATTGGATTATTAGGGATTTAAGTCGGATTTATGACAAATTAAACATGAGAATGACGGTGATTATAATACATGTGGAATTATTATGATATTAAGACGAAGAATTAACAGACGAAGCAAGCAAAAGAAAGAATTTGAATCACGAATTACAGAGGACAAACGAAGAAGAAAGGAAGCAGGAACTGCGGCAGCCTCACGAAGAGGCGCAGCAGGAACTGCGCTCCTTAGAAGAGGCGCAGCAGTTGCTGCGTCCTTTCTCGATGGTTATCTACTGGAAATTCGTAAAAAAGAGGTTTTAAAGCATGGTTTAGAAATCGATTTTAATGGTATTTTCGACATAAACCTTACAATTGATGATACGAAAAGTAAAATACAATAAAAGGGGAATTTACACCCTCAGACTTACATGTTGACGAAACGAGAAGGACTAAGTTATCGATTAGTGATGCTCGACGCGAATGCAAAGAAAGTGCCCTCGTAAGAGGAAAACGATTGATTAATTAAGTTGATTATTGTGTAGTTGGTCAAATTGGTCGGTCATGCAACGGAGAGGCTGGTACCCGGAAAGATCCGAGCTTACGTGGTCGAAAGTTCAAGCACGTAGACGCCAATAAGTAAGAACAAAGTCTAAAATGCAAAGGGAGAAGAGAAGGGCGGACACTCGCGTGAGAAATATGAGGAGCGAAGGCTCCTATTTATACTAATCACGTGAAGGAATTAGGGTTTCGGAGACTCTTTGGAAGTGAATCTCGGAAAGATATGAAAAAGATACGAAAACACACGAGAAAAGGGCCTGGGAAGAGGCGCGCAGCCCACTTGCGTCTCTTGGAAGAGGCGCAAAGACACTGTTGCGTCTATTCCCAGGAGGTTTCCTCCTGCTGAAGAAAGATTTCCGCGTTTGAGTTATGGTAGGACGGAAATAATTCGATCTCCCCTAATATTTTATATGAATATTACGGGATTTTATTTACTAAAAGATAAAATTTGTGAAATAGAAATATCCGGAACATTCCAGAACATTCTGACTCGGGTTTTAACGGTTATCAGAAAATGGAGACGGTTTTAGGCCCGGACTCCGAATGTACTCTAATTACTGCCAAAACGACCGTATCGGGACGTAGATGACAACCATGAGGTAGACATTAATATTTGAGCAATCACTTGACGATAATCTTACGAACTGTCACAAATCGTTCCGCGTATCAAACATGCGGCCCAATCATCACCGGGTGGTTTGCGGGAGGTGTAGAAATGAGGTATCTACAACTTTGACGCATGAATTACTCAATGACTAAGGTAACCAATTACAACTTCATACAAGCAATGTGACCAAAGTAATAGAAAACTTTGTAAATAAACAACAAAATATTATAAACGAACAACAACATAATTTCAAAATCAGCCTTTTTATTCTGCGACATTACTCTTCCCCTCTAAAAGGAACTTCGTCCCCGAAGTTCACCACCAAAATACTACATATGTTACTTATTACTTGCATCGTGACATAAATCTAAACCATATTATTCATTATGGACATTACTCATATTACTCGTACAACCAGTAAACCATAAAGATATATGCAACCATATTCGAATAACTAGTCACTGTCAAGCAGGTATAAGCATATCATTTGAATTTGTATATATAGAGTCCGGTGAAATACAACTTGTAGACAAAACGGATGTAAAATGAATGCAATAAGAATAATTACAACTTCACTATTCGTTGCAAACACGCCCTTAAAACTAAGCACGACCTCCAACATAAGAAATAAACGGTTCAAACATGTTACTACTCATTAATAACCATGTTAAACATCCAACATGTAATTATATAACAAGTAAACGATTTTAATTTTTCAAAAGTTCCTGTAACAGTGCTACTCGATCGAGTAGGTAGTGGTACTCGATCGTGTGCCCGCTACTCGATCGAGTGTCTAGGCTACTCGATCGAGTAGCCCTGAGATCAGAATGCTTCATTTCTGCCACACCTGTAGCTACTCGACCGAGTATGGGGTACTCTGTCGAGTACCTACAGGCCAAAATCTTGGAAAACCTATCATAACCCGCATATATAAATACATAATGTCACATAACATGAGTCGGGATGACTTCCCGACTCCCAAAATCCTGCAATCTAGTCAAGCTAGTAAATCCGGCCTTATGGCCAACCATACAAATCTAAAATAAAAGTTCTAACAACCAACAACTACCATAATCTAACGACGACTATCATCAACCAAGCACAAGGTAAAGAATAGGAGTATCACTCATGCTGCTGCTGCTGCTCCTCCTCCTCCATCACCTCATCTCCGCCACCATCGCCTCCCGATGTGCCCGCTCCTGATGACCCAATACCCGCATCAACCCCCGCTCCAGCTCCAGGACTCACATACCATGGGGTCAAGCTGCCAAAAGCAAAGGACTAAGGTGTCCCCCAAGCTGACTGATCCACCCCGTAAGAGTGGAAAACCCCACTATAGTCCCCGACTCCACTCCACCACACTGGATGTGGCTCCTCAGTCCCTATCCCCTGAGTGTACGCCATCTCATGCATATTCCGGAGTGTCAAAGTAGATGACACTCTCTCCGCCAAGTAGCTCGCACGCGTCTCCGGGGTGGCGAGGTAGGGATAGCACAGAAAAGGGTGCTGCTGCGGTGGTGCTATTGGCCGTGGTCTAGTCTCAGCGGTCCTCTCCCTCACTCGACGAGGTCCTCTCCCCAACCTGGGCCTCTCCTCCACTACTGCTGCAGTCTCTCCCTTCTTCGGCTTGGGCATCACCTGGAGGATCGTATCATCAATGAGGTACGTCCGCAACTGTCGAGGTCCATCATCACCCTCCTCCTCCTCATTGGAATCCACAGCTATGACCACCGGGTCTAAGGCTCTGTCGGTAGGAGGTGCTCAGGAGCCGGAATCTTCATCCAGCTCATGCCCCACACCCTCCAAGCTAGGCTGCAATCAGCTAAAGTTCTCAACCATTTTAGGTCGAGGTAGTAGTCTCGGTCCATCGTAGGCACCGGTGTAGCCAGAGGAACATACTCGGAAGAAGCCTCAAAGGTGGTTAGCTTTTCAGCTAACCGATTGGCGATAGCGCCACAACTCAAGTACCGGGAAGTGGTAGTAGCCATCAAAGCAAGGCTAGCGCAGACTATGGCAGGAGCATTAAAGACCACCCTCTCGGTCCGCTCCGGGTTAAGGTATGACATCAGAAGCAACACCTCATGGTTGTTCAGTTTACTGATATCCGGTCTATCATAAAGGAGGTTCGAAAGCGAACGAAGAAAGATTCTCAAGGTAACATGCTGAACATCATCAATCAACATGTTGCTTGAGGTGGGAGCTGGCTTTCCGGTAAGACAAGGCATTAGGCGGCAGACACCGCACTCAGCAGGAATATCAGTGATGGAATCCTTGGGAGGCTTGGCCAACCTAAGGTGAGACGCGAAAAGGTCCATGGTCAACAAGAAACTTGTGTTCATCAAACGAAACTCAACGGTTTGGGCAGCTGGGTCGTAACTAAACGAGCTCATAAACTCCAAGGTAAGAAAAGGGTAGGAATGTTTCCTCAGCCGGTACAACTCTGTAAATCCCAAAGACTCAAATATATGACGGACATCCGTCTCTATTCCCATATTAGTCAGAAGTGTGGTATCCACACAACGGGTAGGCCTCATTTTGCGTTTTTGCAACGCCATAAAACGCTCCCTTTGTTTAAATTCCACAAACACAACCGTAGGGTACTCCGGTACCGCGGGTACTACGGGTCCACTACCTTCCCTAGGCTCGGGCTATGAAGCCCTCCCCCTCTTGCTCTGTCGGGTCCCTATGTTCAGTCTCGGCATCTGTTTCAGCATATGGTTTAAACCAAACTTGTATAGACATGTAAAGCACATAATTCACACAATTGAACTTTGAAGACTCAGCTAGGTACACACTTTCACCAACAAGTTCCCAATTTGATATATAATTTCAGTAACTCAGACAATCTCTATAGTTGTGAAAAGCTTAGCATGATAAACATGGTTTACTCCACCAATTCTGACATTCTAGCATGATTCAAATGCTACTCTATATACATACTTAATAACATGTGAGATATCCGTACATGCTCATAGAAAGGTAATTTTAAACATATCATCATCAACCTTCAATATTAGAAACAAACAACTCAATTAGACTTGTCAGACGGTCTCTACAGCTGCAATGATTTTGACATATTCACCATCAATTAACATCACCATTATCATATTGAAGTTTAGCCCTTACTTTAACAATCATATCCAACACCAAATTTCAAATATAGAAAGCGAATTTCAATTTGGGGCACTTTTAAGACGGAGTTTTAAGGCAAGTTTTAAAGTGAAAATTACTAAAATCCAACTTTCAACATGGTATATACAACATGTAGTACTCAATTTCATCATCCAACATGTAGAAAACAATCAAACAAAATTTTTGATTTTGTAACCCTAGAAAATTTCGGCCCCCAAATTGGCAATTTCTAGCCTATTTTACAGCAATTAATCACCAACATTCATGAAAGGAAAGCATGTGAATCATATTACAACAATTTAAAGCAATAATTCGCTCATATGAATCGAAAGTTTCAGATTACACTATCATTCTAACAAATTCAATGTAATAAAACATATGGATAAGGGAGAAAATCATACCTTGATTAGATAAAGAAAGTAAAAGAACGAAATTAACAAGCAAATAACCCAACTAATCACCACCAACACTAGAAGAGAGGGGATTTTTGTGAGAGGTTTATGGCTAGGGTTCGGAATTAAGAAGAAAGAATAAGAAGAATAAGAGGAAATAAGGGTTTTAAGAAACCCGTAAAAGGCTCTGTACTGTAGCCTACTCGATCGAGTGCCTAGGGTACTCGATCGAGTGCCCTCTACTCGATCGAGTAGGTGCTGTTTCGTCGAGTATCTGCAGAAAATTTCCACATCCCGACGTCATAGCTTCCTAACTAGATCGAGTGAGGTCTACTCGGTCTAGTAAGCACTCGCACTCGGTCAAGTAAGGTTGAGTACTCGGTCAGAAATACGAGATCAATCGAAGATTCTTGCAAAAACAATATCGCGTGTCGATTCCAAACTAAGTTCGAAATTCGCCACTAATTATTACACTTGCTCATGTATTACCATTACTACTCAAGCGTATCCTACCGCCTCAACAAATAGGGTTTATGTCATATTACGCTATAACAAATTCACCCAACTCGGTTTACCTGCTATCGAGTCATTTATATACACTATTATATTACCATATCACACTTGAACTCATCTTACTACATTACTAGCAAATTCGTGCTCACCTCAACATGAAACATATAATTAGCGATAAATCATTCTTTCATATGTCGTTCAAATGTATATTCTACATAGTAAATTAAAGCTTAGCATGTTCCAGTTCCAATATAAGCAAATTATTCCACACAATTAAACACCACGCAAGCGGAAAGTTTCAATCATCGAACATTGTATACATGCATCATTAATTACCAATTCTCGTACTATATCTCAACACCTCCTTAACTATCATCATTATAGCTACGGTAGAAATTATAAACTCATATAGGTTCGCTATTGCTAACAATTTAAAGTAAACACCAACACGCCCACCTTTCATACTACAGCATACACTCCCGCACTTTCACGCATTTCTATTAAGTAAACTCTTGTCACATTTCTCATAATCATCGTACAAGCTCACTAATCATGCCAAATCTTCACTATACACAATCCAAACGCAACTACTATACCCGCTTTTGCGTTAGCAATGACTCGACCACAAATATCTCCGACACAATTAACATACACATTACATACATACACACGGACTCCACATTCCCATACCCTGTGACTGGCTTAAGTGCCATGGGGCCAAGATTTTGAAATGAGGGCGCCTACTCACCCAAAATCTAGCATCAGCTGGGGCTCCCATCACACATACACCAGGTTTATTTTATTAGACTCGCTACGTTCATTAAGTTCATTTGTTACAGGTTCCAAAATCGTCGCTCTGATACCACTTTGTAACACCCCCATATCCAGAGGAACCTTAACTAGGCCTGTTGGAGCTTGTGTCCTCCAGTTAGTGCGGATAACGTCATTGCACATACACTTGTACGGACAAGTGGGAGCTTGTTGGGGCTGGTGTCAGTTAGTGCAAGGACTTATAAATCTCTAAAAGGATCAAAGGGCATACTTTTGGTATTATTATCAGTTGATCCACGTTTATCAATAACGGTTGGCTTGCTAGATAAGTTTGACGTTATTGTCATACAGATGGCGGTGATCAACTGGTCCCTAAAAGTCACACCTATAGGATACGTTTGAGAGATGTGACAGATGAAAATACGATCATGTTGATGCCAATTTTGACTAACCAGTTAGTCCGAGTTATTTGACTAATAATTAGTCAAAATGTGATGTTGAGATATTATATTTAATACGGATTAAATAAAATGGGCTAAGGCGAATTAAACAGTTAATTCGTAAATTAAATATAAACGATTATATTTAATTAATGTATATTGAATAAATTATACAATATCGTCTTTGTCGGACATGTATTAATACTTCAACTAACCCGTATTATTAGTTGATGTTTTAATAGCCGATAACCGATGACGATTTATAAAAACCGCGTCGTATACATTTTAGCGAAATTTATCGGACCACGAGTTTAATAAGGAGGAAGTGGACAAGCCCACTCCCCCTCATGAAACCCACGGCCGAATGAAGGAACAAAAGGAGAGTTTTCTTCTCCTTTTGAAACCTAATCATTCATTCTCGAAAATATTAGGGTTTCGGAATTTTTTCTCTGAAATTCCTAGATCTCACATCTGTAAAACCTCACAATAGCTCTCTCGATATTGCAAGTCAATTAGAGAGCATTTCTAGCACAAGGGCATAGTCTCAGACGGTCTTGGGTGCAACGATTAGGAGGAAATCTCTGTTGATTTATGTTCTTTACGCCGCACTACAAAGGACCCGAGGTTGATTCTTAATCTTTATCGTTTCATTGTTGTATTTCGTTTATGACCATATTTCACATGTTAAATTTACGTTATAGTCCTAAATTTAAAGGGTCTTATACGGATATTACCCCTCAAGGCCATCCTTAGCACATAAAGGCGTTACCATCTCGGTTACCCGAGGACAGTAATAATCAAATGTCGATAAAAGAACGATTATGTTATATTACAAGTGATTTAAAACCAACTGACGATATAAAAGATACAACTCACTGGCTACTCGCTATTACTATCAAATCTCGTGAAGACTCATCCCTGCCCGGACTCCAGCTATCAACGACATCACACCTGCTAAGACAGACTGCTCACCATAAGGGATCACGGCAGACACATAAAACAACAAGACAACCACACAAGGTCAGTATTGAGATAAGACATGACAATACCAACAACAACTATCAATACAACACAACACAATCAGTTACACACACAATCACACCCACTCCAATCAATCTCCGTCACCGACTGTTCACTGGACTAGCCCTGCCAGTGGGGGACCGCAGCCGTACCCACCAAATCCCCGCTCATCATACCGAGCGATAACCCTGTCCAATTAATGTGCACATCCCCTCCCGTGGCGGGTTCCACGGAGGGCGAAACTAGGGCGTGAAGCCACTCCCGCAAGTGACACCACTCAGCCGAGAACGCATCTCGAGAACCAGAGACAAACAATCACGACATACCGCAACACAACACAACCAACAAATCGTATATCTTGACCGACCACCGTACACATACTGCCACACAAACACAACCACAATACAACCACAACGACCGACTCACTAGACCATCTACAGAGACTGAGTAGGCGAACCTACATTTAAGCAACTGCAACCACTCCATGCCAACATACGAAACATCCGGCAATCAAGCAACACCTATAACCATAACACAATCATCTATCACTACCAAGCAAACCCTAACTGCAAAGACAAGGATACGAATGATGATGACGATATACCTACAAGAAGAAACCCGGCAAAAGACCGCTACCCGACTCAAGTTACGCTCTTCTAAGGCACAAGAACCTTCAAAGGCTTCCATGAAGGCTATATGGTGAAGGGAAGGGAAGGAGGCGACCTAAGGGTCTGAAGAAATGAGGCAAAAATGGTTTGCGGATTTAAAAAACGCGATTATAAACCCTCGCTGAAAACCCGCTACTCGATCGAGTGTCCCACATACTCGATCGAGTGCCACCCTACTCGATCGAGTATCCAAGCTACTCGATCGAGTAGCCTCTACTCTATCGAGTACCACGCACAACTCACAACCCAAGGTAACTTGGCACGCACTTCTAAGGATTATTACCGCTCCCAAGGTCAGTCAACGCTGGTCAAAGGGTCTCTAAAAGGACGGGTATTACAGAATCAATGTTTAGTCCTAATAGATATGAAAAAAATTAGAGAATTGGGTGCTAAAAAATTATCCTATGTTAATTCTATGTTCACTTAACTCTATTCTTATTAGGCAAACATATTTGTAATCCCTAAAACTGTTTTGAGAAAGATTGATGTCATATGTAGAAATTTCTTGTGGGATGACAATGCTGAATATGTCAGAGTTCCACTTGTCAGTTGGGATAAAAATTTTACACCTAAAACTAAAGGGGGTCTTGAAATAAGGGATATTTATGCATGGAATATGTCTATTATAGGGAAGTTAGTCTGGCGAGTCTATTCTAAACCAGACAGATTGTGGGTTAAGTGGATAAGTTGCATTTATTTAAAAGGTGAAAGATGGACTAATTACACTTAAAAACAGGATACTAGTTAGAGTTAGAAATCAGTGTGCAAAGTGAAAGAGAAATTTAAACCTGCATATAAAGCAGACTCTTAGCCAGTGCAGCATAAAGGATACTCTGTCAAAAATGGATATCAGTGGATTAGACAAAAACTACCTGATGTATGTTAGCATAAGTATATTTAGAATAGGTGATGTGTGCCTACCCAATTGTTTAATAACTGGCTAATTGCCAAAGAAGCATTGCATTTGAAACACAAATTGGCTATTCCAAGGATATGCTCTGGTTATAGGTATTGTTTATGTCCAGACCATTCCGAACCACATTTACATCTGTTTCGACAATTTAATTATAGTAAAGCTATGATTGAAGAATTACTTTTAGTCTCCATATCATGCTTCCCTACACAGATGTTTTGGCTTGGGTATTGGACCGTAATTCTTAGCAAGACGTTTTTGAGAGGTACTTGGAAATAAACTTGTTTTGTGTTGCAATTTTATGGTTTAATAAAGACCGAAATGAACAAGGATAGGCTCTTACAAAGTACAAAGTTAATGGATAGAGGTTCTCTTAATCAAAGCACAAAGTCAATTACCAAAATAAATGTGATTTTCCAAGCTCACAACAAATAATAACATCATACTTCAAACACTAAGCCAAGATGTTGCTCAAGCACAAAGCCAAGAGAAAGAAAGAGAAACAACGTTTCAATTTTCATTTATTCTAATCTGATTGTTACAATCTGATGCCTTGGTTTATATAGGCCAAAGGCATTACATCTTGATCGTTCAAAAGAAATATAAGGTCCACGAATAATCCTACAATGAGTACAACAACCAGCTATTTTATCTTACACAAACTAAATACAAATACTAGAAAACAAGAAAAGCATAAAGTATAAAGTAATAAAGTTGAACTCATATTTGTTTGCTTGCACAAGGTCAAATAAGATGTGTATGTCCTTGGATAATGGTCACAACTTTAACTCTTCAAGTACAAAAGATTAGTAGGCTTTGCAAGCTTTGTCTAGCCCTTTTCTAGCAAAAAACGGAAACCGAAGTAGACTTATCACATGATGGTGCTGAATTGGTCCTATCCAGACCCATTGCTTTGTACTTGATTAAACCTGCATTTAAATTGTGAATTAGCTAAAACTCTCCAGGACTTTTCTCTTATAAGACCTTAAGCTAGGAGTATTAGTTTTTGGCATCACTCGGTTCCGTTTAGGGGGTGCCTTAGACCATGTTCTTGATGATGGTTCCAAACCAGGGTGGAGATAGGACTTGGATTGTATGAATTTCAGTTGTAGTACTTCTAATTCTGAAAGAAGGCCTCTCTTCCTATACTCTATGACACTAGTTATCTTTTACGATCATAAGAAGTCTTGGACATGCCCTTTAAGATATGGTAAAAAAGGCTTGCAAACCCTTAATGCATACAGGTACGAAACAGACAACTCAGGAATCAGAAGCATCTTTTAGGAGGTATATCTCTTAGAACAAGATGAATATCAAGCCTCGTGATAGCTCATTGGAATGCTAATGAATTTAGATTTCTCCTCCAAAAATAATCAACCTAAAAAATTGAGTAAATCTTGAGTTATTGAACTTTTAGTGATCATAGGTCATTTTAAAAACAGAACAACACTCTTCTGCATAAGCTGCTTGTATTAACCATAACTCGAGTTATACAACTGATATGGAGGTGATTCAAATTCCATTGTTTATCTAAGATCCCAAACTTTACAATGATATAAGGATCAAAGGATTTGCATGAGTACAACTTGAGATATGTAGCTTGGAAGTTAGGCCTGCTATATTGACATTTCATAAAGCTATGAGAATGCTCGCTTTGAACACGAATTTGTAACCTTTGGTGCAACCATGAGCTTGGAGGCTTGTAAAGCTTATTATGACCATGAAATTTAATCTCCTTGATTACTCTCGTTCCAGGTATCAAAGAAGCCCTGGGCAAAGTGAAGAAAATGGTATTGATTGTTGGATTCAAGCTGCTTATTACTACATTTGGAATCAAGGAAACAAAGTAAGACTAGAAGGGTGCTTAACTCATCTTGATGAAATTGTGAAAGAAATTCAAAAGTTGATGAGGATGAGGATGACCCACTGAATGAGTCATTCTATCCTGACAAAACATGTTCTATGGGTTAAAGTTAAAAATTAATGTTTTAATGTTGTATTTTAGATTATAAGTTGCATTTATCATCTCCAGAAGGTGATTGTTGTAAAATGATTTCGTTTGATCTTAATGAGAAGCTTACATTTTACAAAAAAAAAACACATTCGGGGTGAAACATGTGAAAAGTCGTGAACAAAAAAGGTGAAGCAAAACAATATGGCGCACTAATTTATTTATGTATTTATCGCTAGTTTAAAACCCGTGCAAAGTTGCACGGGTACATATAAAATTATTTAAAAATTTGACTTATAAATTTATGGCAAAATTAATATTTTCTCCGTCCACTTTAAACTTCTTACTTTAAAAAATATCTTGAACATTTTTGTTAATCATTTTGATCTCAACTTTATCATATGTTTACTCAATGTATTCAGCGGTTAATTACACCAATAAAGATTCTTAAGATAACAGAATCAGTGGTATGCCGATTTTTGTAACCCGTCAAAAAGCAACAATCATGCATTACAATTAAAATGTTAGAATTTAATCCGAACACAGCCTTAAACCCGAATATTTGATCCATTTTACGGTCATGTCACGTAAATTATGACATACGATTCTTACGATCCTCTTAATGACTCGTGATTTAAAGGTCAAACCCGGCACGTTCGACCTGATAGATTGAAAATAAGTTTATGTTAAATGTATGTTAATCGACACTAGTTTATATATATTTTATGAAAATATTTAATTTCTATGTATAAAAAAATGGAATAATAAATAATACTGTAAATTTTATTAATTCATGGTTTTTTAAATCATAAATATGATTAAAAAATAATTATAAAAATAAACTTAGTTTTTACAACTTTTTAATGTATAAGTTATACCATATGTCATTTAATGCAAAGTATAACTTTGAAAATATTGGAAGTGTATAACTTTTGAGAATGAGTAAACAAACGGTTTTTCTAACCTATGCCCACTAGGCATAGGATAAGAAAACAAAAATAGAAAAAATTAATTGATGTTTTTATGGGAAATTGGAATATCCTATTACTTTTACTTTTCTTTACAATAAATACATTTATTTCTTTCCTTTTTTGTTTTCTTATCCTTTGCCTAGTGGGCATAGGTTAGAAAAACCCGTAAACAAATCATTAATTAATAAATTAATTATTAATACTTCATTAAAGCAAAAGCCAATATACCATATTTAGCTGACGTGTCAAGCAATCGTGCATCCATCGTATAAAAATACATCTCTACATACGCGCTACCATAAACTGAAACTTTATTAACTACCCACTTCCTCCATTTGCGCTAACCTAATTCATAACCTTCAACAATTAAATTTTCTTCTTCGTTTTATCCCCATCCCTTTACTCTCAAGTCTCACCCCCTTTTTCCTTTTAGGATTAAGAAAGCACACCCAAAATTACTTTTTGCTGGCGTAGTAATGAATGCCATCTTCGTTGTTTGCTTGATCGCTGAACAAAACTGATCGATGTTGCTTATCCGCTTGATCGATGACAGTATTGATTAATCGACCAAGACTACTATTCAACCTTCATCAGGTATATGAATTGCATAGTTTGAGGTTCTAAGAACAGTTGTCGATTGTGTTTATAGAGTATGTTGGGTTGAGTTTTGTATGATTTCATTTCACATTGAATTTATGTTAACTTTTGCTTTGTTTTATGACAATTTGTTGGTTTAATTCATGTTGTTTGAGTCATAGTGTGAGAGTAAAATATTATGGAATGAATGGTGAAACATATTGAGATATTGAAAATCAAAGTGAATCTTAGTTAAGTCTTCATCTAAGTATACAATAGCCTGAGAAGTCTTATAACTTAACTTGAGGGTCATATTAATCTTCATTATTTATTTTACGGTCTCTATTTGATTCTGCTACTTATTTGGCTTCTATGGGTTTATGTGAAATGAACTTAAATTATGTGAATACTAACATCTGATCATTTTTTTTTTCAAATTTTCTGCAGTTGTCATTATGCCTCTATGAGGTCGAGGTATTAGAAGTCAAATTGATTGATCGAGCCACAGCATTGTATGTTTCATTATTTAAAATTTTCAAATTTGTGTTGTCTTTTAAATTACAATAACTGGTGGTGAACAAAATTGTGTTTTGGTAATTGTTTGTTATTGCTGTGTTTGTTATTCATGGAGCATCAGATTTTCAGATCCAATATTGACTCTTCTACATCATCATAAAAAATGGTTGTTCCGATGCTATGCTATTTTCTCCTTCTTATTTATTGTATAAGCAGAGGTTATCAAGAAGAAGAATGACATTGTTAGTCATTTTCCCCAAGGAGGCCATGTTCAGACTATAACTAAGCCGCCAAAATAAGATTAAACTACTGATAACTGATTTTATAGGCTAACACCATTTGTTTTTATCTCACTCAAATATTTGCAACTCCAGTTTTCTGCATCATAGACGGTGAAGTTTGTAGTAGTGTCCGATGATAGTGTTCTAAGCTTGATTTTACTTTACTCATGGAGTTAACTATAGTTTAACTGCTTGGAATAAGTGGTATGTAAAGGCGAAAAAATGCCTCAAAATGATTTGTAGTTTTTAGTATACCGGTTTTTCGTGATTCAAGAGCTTTAGTTATTGCAAAGAACACAGATTCGGTAGAAGCTGAGGCTTAAAATTGATCATTTACCCCCAATCCCCTGCATTCCATCAATAAGACTCCTGGAGTATTAGTGTATTACCTTAGTCATTCTTTGCTCCGTTCATATTCCTCTTCTATACTACACTTCCCATTCATAGGTAATGATATTTTCACAATCCTATAATAGTCATTTTCGTACATTTTGTTTCACCTTGCAGAAATAGCTATCTAATAGACACACAAGTATTTTTGAAAAGTTAGCTGGCCATGAATGGCGTTCTCCAATGGATGAAACATAAGTAAGTTATATGCTACCATATATATTGTTTGTATAGTTGTTGCTACTATCAATTACGTGACTCCTTAACAAAGTCGGAAAACTTTCATCAATGTTTTTATACTCTATAGGCAGTTTCGGTATATCACACATTGATAGTCCTTATTTACATGCCTTTCCATCTCTCACATTAGCTCGCTTCACCATTATTGTATACCTGATGTATAAGTGTTGTATCTTCTCTTCAACTTTTCATGTTTTTGCATTTTATTTGGAGTCATCGCTGCCCTGCTCAGTCTAAATACTAACATTGCAATGTTTATTTTTTTCCTCTGATAATGGTAATAAAAAAGGAGTAATAATCATTTTTCAAGGTTACTTTTGCCCTTCCCTCTTCTCTGTCTTAAATAGTTGTCTTAAATAGTTGTTTTAATTATTGATTGAAGATGTTGGCTATGGAGTTTTTTTTCATAAGACTATAAAATTTTCAAGAACTTGCATCAAACATATACAAGTATATATGATGATCAAGAGCTATGAAATATTTTAATTGCTTGCTTGAAAACGAGGTTGTTAAGTACTCCGTATCAGCCATAAAATATCAAGTTGGGATGGTTGTCCTATGTTTACTGTACAACTACTAACGTAAGAAATACGGAAATACACAAGTGCACCGACAACACGTGGACTCCCCACACGGTTCAATAAAATTTTAAAGTGCCACCATAGAGTTAGTAGTCTATCTCACTCTCCATGTCGTTACTCAATTATGTTGTCATAATGGATGCTAGAGGCGATACATCGGCCTATCTCTTCGTTTCTATTCCTACCCGGGTGTATGAGAAATGGTATTGTTCTCCTTTTTATCAATTTTAGTTTCGATTTTAGTACAAGTTAATAAGAAAACAAATATGAGTTTAGATACTAATTTGGGTAATTAACCACTCTAAACGTCTGGCCAATTAAATTGAATTTAATTCCGACACCTTATTGCCAATGCGCTTTTTTTGGAGGCTTAATAAAGAAGTTGTAATTGTTGTTGCTGCTAGAACTTAATGGAAGTTCCAGAACCGGGAAGTTTACTATAATAATCATATGAATTTGCTACTTACAACTTCCAACCGGGAATTTCACTATAATCATTTGAATTTACAACTACCACTCTCCTATTTTACTGAGTGACTCTCTTTTTGATTCTGTTTTTTTTTATTTTTTTTACAGACTTCTTTAAAAAAAAGTTGTGTTAAAAGTCGGTTATTTATCCCACATAATAACTATTTTGGCTTGATTATTTTCAACTCAAAGTTTACTAGTTTTAAACCCGTACAAATTGCGCGGGTTGCTGTATTAAGTTTTGTTATGATCAGTATTGAGTAAAAATCATAGTTAAGTTTCTAGAGAATCATATTTAATATTCTTGATTTGAGTTATTAATTCATTTGCAATTAGCGAGTTTGTACATAAAAGACCTATCTATAACATGGCAATATTAATAATGTGTCTATATTCAAAACATAGCAAACATAATAAACATATATAAATTTGAAAAAATAAAATAAATGGGTACGATGTAACTAGTAATAACACAATTATTAAAAGAGAAACTTGTGCTATTTTCATGCGCCGGAAATTCAAAGTTTTGTCATATTACTATACTTGTTATATAAATGATTTTGTAATAAAGATAATTATCCTATATTATAATTGTTCCGGGTGTAATTCCGGAGCAGGATTATGACCACTTTAGCTTGTTGAATGATGTCGTAGCTTGACTCTTCCTTTCACTCTTTCCTGTTTAAGATGAAACAAACTGCGGGCTTGGCTTGGCACCGAGCGTACTCACTCCGACGCTCAAGTCAGTAAACTTAAAGGGATAAGTTGTGTGTTAACTTGGCAAAGTATATTGTAGAGAGATAAGGGAGTTTATACCAGATTATTAGTGAGTTTTTGGGATAGTTTTCGGATCCTTTTCTCAATGAGAGAAGTGGAGTATTTATAGACTTTCACCTTTTGTCACGTAGTGGCCAAGTGGCGAGCGGTGGAAAGAGCTGTCTTACCCTCGGCCGAGGGACCCATGCAGCGGCCGGCAGCCTGGTTGACTCCATGCCGAGGGGATTTGGATGTGAGTACGCGGATATGCTTCTCGTAAGCTAGTTCTGGGGACCGAGACCCAGTGAGTGACAGCCGGCTGTGCCGCACGGAGTTAGGGGTTGTCTAATACGTTGACTTGCTGTCTTTTGGTTTTGACCTTGCTCAATATGTTGGCTCGGTCAGCGGGTGCAGAATATGCCCCATCAATTTGCCCCCAGCGTAGTCTATACCGTGGTATGAACCTTCGATGAGTGTTGAGCGTATTCTGCGCATGTTGAACTTCTTCCCCGGCTTCTTCTTCCTCGGCTTGGTTTTGTTCAGGCCGTACCATATCCCCCCTCCACATGGTTGTGTAATGGACATCCGATGTGGAAAAGAAAATGGCGCTGGCCGAGACCAAGGTTGAGAGTGCCGTGCGCTTTTGATTGCCCCCGGCCGGTGCTGCCAAGCTTGGTTGATCAGCTGGCCGTTGGCAAGTAGATATCAAGGAGCGTGTCGAAGAAGATTGGTACCTGTATGTCTATTGACATTCCGTGGCTGCATGCTTGACACATGGCTTGGCATTGATTGGTGGACGTTTCATGGGCTTTGCCCTGATTGGTCCGCTTCATGGGCTTTGCTCTATAAATAGAGCAGTGTGCCCCTCTTTTTGGCCATCAAACTTCATTTTCTCAAAAAATTTCCTCTCTCTAGTCTTTTTCGAAGAAACTTCTCTCTATCTTTCGAAGCGTTACTCGGCGTAACACTTTCTTCCAAGGTAAACAAACAAATTTTTCCAACTTTTATTTATTAAGTATTTATTGTTACCATGTCTTCTGCTGATGCTCAACCCAGTAACTCTGCGCCGGGGGGCGAACCGTCGCGTCCTGATGAACAGGAGCCACTGGTTGTCACCCCAGTAGGGTTTGGGGGTCCCAAGTCGCCTTCTCCTGAAGTTGATGAGCAATTTTTGGAGGGTTTTGATGATGACGATGATGAGGCGACCCAATCTGATGTAAAGAGGCCGCATTTCTCGTGGCACGGCGACGCCTGCTCGATCAATCCTGATCGCGTTTGGACAAACAAGTTCGCCTCTGTCTCCGGGCCTGACCTCTTTGAAGATCATTACTCCTTCGGCAGGGGGTATAGAATAATTGTCCCTGAGGGTGATCAGGCCGTCTGTTGCCCTCCCGAAGGTTGTATCGGCGTGTACATCAGATACCTGGAGTATGGGCTCCGGTTTCCTCTTAATGAACACGTTGCTGCCATAATTAAAGCCATGAATGTCGCCGTGGCTCACTGCATCCGTTGGCCATCAGGACGATTATTGGCTTTGTATGGTTATGTCTTTTTAAAGGGGAGGCCCCAACGGTGAACCTCTTCCGCCGGCTCCACCATCTTCGGCAGACTATCCTAGGCAGCACGGGGTGGTACGAAATCTGACCGAGGCGGGTTATGTTACCGTTTCCAAGTTGACATCTTGCGAAGGACCTGGAAGGGGCGGTGGGTATACGTCGAGGTTCGGAGGACTATCCACGCCGGTCCTTTCGAGCCGCGTCAATTTGCGGTGTGAGAGTCGGGGGGAGCATGACGGATATGTCTCCCGTAGTAAGATTAAGATGGACGCCAAGAAGGTCTATCTTAATGAGGACGAAACACGGGCAATGAGCCTGTTCGAGGCTGAGAAGGATGGCACGCCGAAGGGATGGATGCCCCCGACGCAGATCGTTCTTCAAGACGAGCCGCTTTGCCACGTCGGCCTCATCTAGGCCCTCGGCCGGGGGTGAGTGGGGTCGGTATGAGGCCCACCTTTGCTTTTTATGCTTCGTATTTGAGCCTTGATTTATTTCTTTTGCTTATCTCTCGCTTTGTTTCTTTTGCGGATCGATTTGGTAGGGATCTGCTCGTCTCCGTCCTCAAGAGGTTGGGACTTGACCGGGACGGGAGAGTTGTTGAGCCGCATCCTAAGGCCGCGCCACGTGATCGCACAGGCCCCTCACGAACTTATGGAGCGGCGATGAAGGCAATGGATGTGGCGGCGCTCAGCGGAGATTGGCGGTAACGTGCGCGGCGGAGATAAAAAACAACGTCTACGGCGGCAACGGCGTCAACTCCAGCTCAATCTTCAATCCCCGTAGTCCAAAAGGAGCAGGTGGTCGTCGATGTTGAAGAGGAGGTCACCGTTGTGGAGGGTCCTCCTCCTTCAAATAAGAGAAAAGAGGCAACGCCTCGCCGCTCTTCGTTATTCGAGGTAGGGAAAGAAAAGGGGCAGTAGGCCCTCGCCGCCCAAGAAGGCTAAGACTGGTACGGATCTAACCCATGGCTCGGATTTAGCAGGTTCATTGGGCATTCCTGATGACAGGCTCTCTGACATGTCAATGAATGTTGACATGAATGTTGGGAAATGTGTCCTCAACAATAGTGCGATCACATGATTTAAATATCATTATTAAATCTCATTACAAGAATACGGAAGGGATGATACATAATATATATAGTCAACTGGTCCACACATATCGGTAATGATTGGTTGGCTAGAGTATGACATTCGTCGTGCGACGGTGGTGATCGATTGATCCCTCGAGGTCACACCTAAAGGACGATTCCCTTAATTGAAAAGGTTAATTAATTGTATACCGATTAATTAATTCCTTAAAATTGAACAAATTATTATAAAAGAGAGAATAATGACATCTTATTATAATGTGATTAAATGAGATTTCATTTAGTAATTTAAGAAGTTATATTACTAAAATTAATCGGTGTTTGCGAAACACGCGAGATGAGAATGATAAGTTAGTTATAATTACAAGATATTGTGAATTATACTAACTAGTAATTAAATGACCATTTTATGAGAAAGTAATTTTATATTACTAGTCAATTTGTTAAATATGATTTATTTAATTTATAAATGATATTTAATTTGTTAAATATGCATTTTAAATTAAAACAAGACATAAGACATGTCACATGTCACATGACATACAATTGTACAATTGACAAAAATAAAATGGACTCAATATTACAAGGAAAACCATTTTATATGTAGTGAGTGGGTGTTGATGGTTTTTGTTATTTAAATAATAAAATAAACATCATGATAACACCTACTACTAGCTAGCTTTTCTTGTGAAGAACAAAAGCAAATTGGGAAGAAAAATTTGTCTACTCTATGCCCTCCCAACCGGTTTTCTATACACAACATTAGAGAGAAAATTTTCTCTAATTAATTCATTCTCACTTTTTATGAAAAACCTCCCTTCTCTCTCTTGTTCTTCACAAAACTCATTTTTGTGAATCTAATTTGTTTAAATCAAACACTAATAATACTAAAAGTAGTATATGAGTATTAGTAATAGATTTTAAGGTAAACCACAATATAAACATCTAGTACATGTTAGTTTGTGGGATTAAGGGATAGTTTTGGGTGCAACTAATTGGAGGGCTTCTAATTTGAAGTCAAGTATGTTCATCCATTAATGGAAAGCTCAAGAGCTAACAAGAAGGAGATCTTGTTGGTGCCCAATATGACCGAAATTATTATGGTGAGAAAATGTTTTCTTATCTTCTTTTATTAAAGTTTGCATGCATAAAATCCACCTTTAATTTTATGACAAATTAATTTTACATATATGAGTATGTTAGTATGTATATGAATCTACATTTCCTTCAATCGGTATCAAGAGCCACGGTTGTTTGCATGCAAATTGGTTAAAAGTTTTTCCGATTTATCAGAATAACAAATAAAACTTGTAAAATTTGTGTTATTATGATATATCACGAAATTATTACATGCATGTTAATATTTCTGGTCCTAAAATGTTTTAGGATATTTTGGTTAATTTTTCGGATTTTAATTGTTCATAATTTACAATAATGGCATTTAAATGTGATTTTATGAGTAAAAATGTCATTTTTGGTCTAAAATTAGCTATACTTCGA
This sequence comes from Silene latifolia, assembly GCF_048544455.1. Taxonomy (NCBI): domain Eukaryota; kingdom Viridiplantae; phylum Streptophyta; class Magnoliopsida; order Caryophyllales; family Caryophyllaceae; genus Silene; species Silene latifolia. The sequence goes on from NC_133533.1 coordinate 77,570,945, forward strand.
ATTTTCACTTGGTTTTTGGATATGTTGTCACATATATTATTTTGAGATAACCTGTAAATTTTCATAATTTTTGGACTTGTTATGCTCGAAAAATGATTTTTTCATTATTAAATTCGGATTTAAGTGAAAAATAGGTTAATATGAGTTAAATTTCGAATCTGGTCATAGAAAATTAATATGTTGTCACATGCAATTTTACAAGATGTGTGTAAAATAATTGGCTATAAATAAGTCTTTTTGCATGATTTATGAATTTTTGAAGAAAAATAGCATAAATAGTGACATTATTAGTGGAAAATTAATAAAAACATAATCTATGACTTAGGAAAAACGTATAATGTTGCATTTTATTATATTTTTCAGATCTAAAATTGAAAAGTTAATGAAAATAATTTTTCCATGTTTTATGATTATTTTATTAAAAATCGATAAACCGCAACATTGTTTTTCCGGTAAATTTTCGAATTTTTTAACCTAAGATTCTGAACATTATGAGTGTCATGGAATTTTTCCAGAGTGTTCATGAATTTAAATTTCAAATTTTGAATTTATTTGAAATTTTGTGATTTATTTGAAGTTTAATGGCTTATTTTTGTATTTTTGGTCCATTTATGAACAATTTTGTATATATGGGTTAATTATCGTCAAATTATTAGTGAAGACTATATTTTGAGTCCTAAGAGGTTAGGGTAATTAACTTATGCATAAATATGAGTTTATGCATTTTTGTGATTATAAAATGTTGAAATCACGCAAATCCGTAAAAACCGAGTAATATACGATATTGGCTAATTAAAGGCGATTTAGCATAAAAATTGAGCATGTTCATACATATTATAATGCTGCATTTTTCTTTATGATTGTCATAATTTTAATTTATGTAATTTTGAATTATGTAATTTTACTTAGTATGGCCTTAGATTTTAATTGGTATTTCCCGAAATGTATGGGAATATCGATTCGGTTGTAATTTTTATTGTGATCTCGTATCACCGTTTTGTAATTTAATAGATTTATTTTATTTTAGTTACAAATGTATAATAGGAAATTATGTAATTTATTATGTAATTTTATTCATTCCGGAGTTCCCAAAGACGGATTTCTTCAAGAATGGCGATACATAAAGACGGTGTTACCTCGAGATGCGTACCACAACCGAAGTTCAAGGGACCAATGGAGTTGGTTTCCGAATATGTAATAGTTAAATATTTTTTCTATTTTAGGAAAGGCCATACTAGGATTTATTTATTTTATGCTTGCATTTTATTTTATGTCGCATGCATCGCTAAATCGCCATAACTAAAACATGCATTTTTTATCTTATCGAGTTTATCGATCGTGTCAATTCAAATTATCGTAGTTCACCGCTTTAGTTCACTTAAAACGTGATAGATAATAAATTGACATGACCTCTCGCTAAAACAATTAATTGAGACATAGCCTTACCAAATAGTAGAAACCATGAAAACCTATTTCGCGAGGGAGTGCACTCGGCTACCCCGAGGTACAAACCTTGTTACGTAGGGGAAGTGGGTGATGAATGTTAATCCACCGAATTCATGTTGATAAGGGATGTATCGGCTACCCCGTGCCCAAGTTGATGTGGGTTTGGATAATGGACACATTTATTCGAAATTTGGATTGAACTCAACAAAAGTAATTGATAAGGGTTGCATCGGCTACCCCGTGCCCTTGTTGATGTGTTTTGGGCTATAGATAAACATTAGAGTAATTTTATCGACCAAGAGTTCTAAAAGTAGAATCGATTAAAAGGTTAATCCACCGAGTTATATTAATGAAGGTTGCATCGGCTACCCCGTGCCTAAGTTGATATGAATTTGGGTCTTGGAATCATTTATCATAGTTGAGTAGAGGTCACTATGTAAATGCTATACTTGTTTACAAGTATTTATAAAACGATGAATGTTAAGTTTTCCATTATTCCGTTATAATATTGTTCTATTTCTTTACCACAATTCATATACGATATCATTTCGATTTTTGATTCAAATCTTCATTAAAACATCGTAACTAAAGACAAAATTTGAATTTTTCTTCTAAAAACCTCGTTTTATCCATTGGAAGGATCTCTTGTAGAGAGTATAGATAAAAGTTATTCGTTATCAAACAGGTTTTTAATTCTTGACTAACACATCTACTTACAATGGATTGTTTTTCATATACTTAAATGAATTAAGTACCTTGAAAAGATAAAATTGTTTTGGTGATTAGATTTTAGAATTCAGTAATTGACCAAAATAACGCAACCACTTCGATGAAAGTTTTAAGACTAAAACGAACAAATGAAGAGTAATTTTCATGAAATTCAATTTTGCTTATCAAAGCAAAGACTCATTGAAATAAGTGGGAGCATTCTCTTAAACCGTTAAGATGAGGACGAGGTTCAAGAAGTAAAGATTATAATGGAATTGATACAAGGTTATGATAAAGGTAAAGTTGTTGAGAATGACGATACTAAACCTATCAATCCCGACCGATAAAGTTTCCGTTGTCTTAAATGTTAGACACGAGAAAGGAAACTACCCCAAATTATTGAAGAATCAACAAGTTAGTTGTGGGACATCTAATGGGACCTTCTTCTTTAAATGTTTATTTGATTAAACATAAATTTTGCTAGTACTACTTCGTCAATATTAGAAACCAATGGAGGTTTTCATCATTGTACTTGATACATAGGATGATTAGAATATGACGACTAGCAACAATAATGTCGAGAGATAGAGTAATTGTGTACTCAATCTAGTTTTTGGATTTAAAGTTGTACTTAATTATGACTATTAAGTGCATAAACTCTAAATAAGAATATAAACTTGTTAAGATACAAAAGAGGTTTCACTTTTGTGACCCTTTACACCACGATTTGATATATGACTAGCCCATTATCAAGATGATTATATTCTAAACCAAACTAGAATGATATATCATGAAGATGATGCAAGACTCAAATTGGTAACCCAAGATTAAACCTTAAATTTTGGAATGATGAACGCAAAGAGTTATCAAGTACTCTTGAAACCATTAGATTGTTAATGGTATATGCGTATCTTGTATTCAAAGCAAGATGTCTCGTGCCTTTTGGTTGAAAAGGGGATCGAGGTTTTAAATCATTGATCCAAAATAGGTTGATCATTTTCTTTTACCAACGATTTAGGTTGACGCTAATGTGTTCACTTAATAAGGTAAATAGAGAAATCTTTGAAGAATTTCAAAGAATTCAAGGAATCACGATTTAAGTCGTGATGGGATTATCAAAGTGAAGACTTTGATATAAGCGAAAGGAAATGTGATATAGTATCACAAGTTAATCTCTCTTAGCACGCATTATGGAATAATGTGTGGTTAGCTAAGAAATCAAACGCTATTCGATATGGTTTGGATTTCAATCAAGTTACTTTGAGTTACTTGATCATTTTGGGGATTTTTGTCTAAATTATTTTTCCACTAAATCGAATCATATGAGATATGAAATGGTAAAGGTACCATGTTTGTAAGTTTTTCACAAGAAACAAATGCTCATTTTTCCCTTGCAATTATCACGAGCACGACGGGTTTGCGGCTTATGAAGCTGTCTTTCTAAAATACAGGTTTATTTCTAGAAGACAGAGTGGGAGAAATTATTCAAGAGCCACAAAGAATGTTATGTCGCAAGAAACTGGTCTTTCTTGGCTACATGAGACGTTTTGTGTAAGACGTTGTTTCTTCAAAACCTAGGAGGTTAAATTCGTCACTTGTTAAAAATGATGAATTCATGCTACTTTTAAGAAAGTAAAGAGCTTATAACTTACAAAAGAAATTTTTTGATTCAAGTTGATTACTTCTAGAAAGTAATGAACATATGACTTACATAAGAGTGTTTAAGTCACAACTCAATACAAGGCTTAGAGCCATGAAAATCCGAATCAAAAGGGCTTGGTTAGTGACAAAGGGTTTTGCACTAATAAAGAGATATTTCAAAGCAAATTGGTTGCAAAGGGTTTTGCACTAATTGAAATGATTAAGTCTATTTGGATCTTCTTAGGGATTGTGTTTCATTATGAAGTTATGAAATACATAGCGAGTGAATCTAAAACCCACTTCTTCAATAGAAGGAATGTATTCAATACATGTCTTGAGTTTAGTAGATTCTTGCAACCCTAAGATAATGTGAAACTTGAGAGAGGGTCTTAAGTAGGACATCAATGAGTTAGAATCAACATTTTGATCATGTGACAAAACATTTCTCGATAAGTCGAGAAATTGTGTTTATACATGAAGTTTAGTGGGAGTTATGGAAGTTTTAATTAGTCCGATATGTGGATGACATATTGATAATTGAGAATGATTTAAGACTCTTGGAGTATTATAATACATATTGAATATCCGGATTTATGAAGATAAATCCACATGATATTAGCGTCATTAAGAAGTCTTATGTTGATAAGATTCATGACTAGTTCAATTAAATTGAATATATTTGATTGATTTCATTTGCTTATTGCCGAATCAATTAAAAAGAAATGATGTATAACACTTCATATGCTTTGAGTATGATGAATTGTTTTCAAAATCGAATTTAAGTAATCTTTACCAAGTAAGCTATAAAGATTACCCTTAAGTGCTGCGAAGCATTAATTTGTGATGCAAAGTGTTTATGATGCAATATTGTGTAAGGGTGTTACACAAGTGACAATTGACAATTGAGATTGCGCATGGTTTCCGACAAAACCATAATCAAAACACATTAGGATGGTTAAGATACCATTGTGGCAATGTTTATTAAGAAGTAGATTTTCTAGAATCGTTCTAGGCAATAAAGAACAATGAGAAATATTTATAATGGAAATTGAGTACACTTGCGATCATGAGATGTGCAAGAAGGATGAGTCCCGCACAATCGTGAAAAAAAGTGGGAGCTATTCTTAGGCTAGAGGGCCTATGTCTTGATTGGATCTCGACACGTACTCAGAAAGTTTTGTAATGCAAATGTATACATTACAAAGGGAAACGAGTGTGTAGTGAGGTTAAGTAAGGTACAAGAAATTGATAAAACCTACTAACCAAAGCCTTCTCAAAGGCTAAACATGATGAGTCATGTCATTTCAATTGAATTGAAATGAACAACTATGTACAAGATCAAATTAGATTATAGAACATGAAATAGTAATCAGGCATTGACTATTCATATGTGATAATCGCATTTGTCGTTCGAGTTTTACTTTAAAACTCTTTTATTATACTTTGTTACATCCAAACGGGTTGTAGAGACAATTGAACCCCGTTAAAGTGAACACGGATTAGCATTGTATTCGCCCATAGTCACTTGTATGAGGTGACGTCTCGAAGTGACTAGAGTGTGATGCGATTGATGGCAAGTTCAAGTGTCATAGAGTCATGTGAGATGACTAGTTGATCACATAGGCAGGCTGTTAGGAACACTTTGTCGGGCAGTGACCGCTTATAGAGTTCTGGCAAATTTATAAAGCCTGGTCGTGGCGAGAGCTACTATAGTATTCTAATGAGTTAATTCTTTTTACTAAAGACTGTTCGCCTAAGATGGCACAGTTTCAGATTAACTTTGATTTGTGTTACTACGACCTTCGTAAATGGGGTCAAATGGGCATATTTTGGGTTATGATGGCTGTGGCTAGTCGAAAGGAATAAGTGCGATAGGAATTGTCCACCCCCTTGTCAGGGTTAAAACAATATCTCAGGGCCACTCGAGGAGTAATGAATCGGAAATACGTGGCCACGCTCGGAAGGTATCCGAGTGGATAAATCCGGTCAAACAGTTATTCTCCAGATCGAGGAAACCACTCTCGATATGATCACTTGCAAGTACGACCTGAAAGACACCTTGCATTGAGTGGGAGATAGTAATAGGACAAGAGAATTGGTGACGCACACTTGTCGAGGACAAGTGGGAGATTGTTGGGAAATGTGTCCTCAACAATAGTGCGATCACATGATTTAAATATCATTATTAAATCTCATTACAAGAATACGGAAGGGATGATACATAATATATATAGTCAACTGGTCCACACATATCGGTAATGATTGGTTGCTAGAGTTTGACATTACTGTCGTGCGACGGTGGTGATCAGTTGATCCCTTGAGGTCACACCTAAAGGACGATTCCCTTAATTGAAAAGGTTAATTAATTGTATACCGTCTGATTAATTAATTCCTTAAAATTGAACAAATTATTACAAAAGAGAGAATAATGACATCTTATTATAATGTGATTAAATGAGATTTCATTTAGTAATTTAAGAAGTTATATTACTAAAATTAATCGGTGTTTGCGAAACACGCGAGATGAGAATGATAAGTTAGTTATAATTACAAGATATTGTGAATTATACTAACTAGTAATTAAATGACCATTTTATGAGAAAGTAATTTTATATTACTAGTCAATTTGTTAAATATGATTTATTTAATTTATAAATGATATTTAATTTGTTAAATATGCATTTTAAATTAAAACAAGACATAAGACATGTCACATGTCACATGACATACAATTGTACAATTGACAAAAATAAAATGGACTCAATATTACAAGGAAAACCATTTTATATGTAGTGAGTGGGTGTTGATGGTTTTTGTTATTTAAATAATAAAATAAACATCATGATAACACCTACTACTAGCTAGCTTTTCTTGTGAAGAACAAAAGCAAATTGGGAAGAAAAATTTGTCTACTCTATGCCCTCCCAACCGGTTTTCTATACACAACATTAGAGAGAAAATTTTCTCTAATTAATTCATTCTCACTTTTTATGAAAAACCTCCCTTCTCTCTCTTGTTCTTCACAAAACTCATTTTTGTGAATCTAATTTGTTTAAATCAAACACTAATAATACTAAAAGTAGTATATGAGTATTAGTAATAGATTTTAAGGTAAACCACAATATAAACATCTAGTACATGTTAGTTTGTGGGATTAAGGGATAGTTTTGGGTGCAACTAATTGGAGAGCTTCTAATTTGAAGTCAAGTATGTTCATCCATTAATGGAAAGCTCAAGAGCTAACAAGAAGGAGATCTTGTTGGTGCCCAATATGACCGAAATTATTATGGTGAGAAAATGTTTTCTTATCTTCTTTTATTAAAGTTTGCATGCATAAAATCCACCTTTAATTTTATGACAAATTAATTTTACATATATGAGTATGTTAGTATGTATATGAATCTACATTTCCTTCAATGAATGCTTTGTCGGGGTTTTTTGTAGATCAGCCGTCGCCGGCTGTCGTTCTCACTGAACGGCAATTGGAGAAGCAGCCTGTGCAGACGGCCCTTCAAAATGTCACCGCTGACTCCTCATCCCAGAAGGTTTCCCCCGCTCAGCTTGTGACGGAAGGCACAAGGTTGTCCAAGAGGCTGGTGAAGTGGACTGAACTAGCCGACGCTCATATTATGGAGCAAGAAAAGGTCATGGCTCAAGCTGCCCCTGCGCTTGAACGGCTTAGGCTCGAGCTTGCTGCTTCTAAGAAGGAGGCCGAGAGGACGAAGGAGGAATTCCAGACCGCCATGAAGGACTTCCTCGCTGAGCGAAAGCTTAAGGAGGAAGCTGGGAAGGCGGTACTAGCCGAGAGAGCCAAGGTTGAGGCTGCGTTGGCTGACGCCGCTAAGCTGCGGGAGGAGAGAGAGAAACTTCAGGGCGGTTATAATACCATGGTTGAGCAGAGGGAAAGGTGGAAGTCCCTGCATCTGGCCGAGGCGAAGGAGCATAAGAACACAAAGGCTATCCTTGCTCAGAGGGAGAAGGACATTGAGACGCTAAAAACCGTCATCATCCCTGACATGTGTGCCCGGTACCGGGACCAAGCTGAAGATGCTGCCAGGGATGCGATTAAAGAGCTCCTTCCTCAAGGTAACTTCCCGTGGCAAGATTTTGACCGGCTTCTTGATGAGAAGGCGGCTGCTGCGGAGGCCAAGGCTGCGGAGAAGGCGAAGGCGGCGAAGGCCGCACAAGAGGCTGCGGAGAAGGCGGCCCGGGATGCTAAGGTGAAGGAGGCCAGAGAGGAGGCTGAGAGGGCAAAGGCAAGTGAAGCTGCCAAGCTTTCCTCTGGGCCGCCCATCATTGGTGATGCTGCTACTGCTGCCGGTGGCGAGCAACAACAAGCATAGGGAGACGGGCGGTCGTCACCAGATTCACCCGGTCCTTCTGACAACTTCAGCTGTTCGGGGGCCAACTATTGAGCCTTTCCTCCCTGCCATCCTTTTGGCGCTTCAAGTCTTATGTTTGTAACCTTTTCTTGTACTTCTTTTTTGTTAAACTTTGGTAGGTTGTGTTTAGGCTATCCCTATGGGGACGGCCGTCGACTTTGTTTTACCCCACCTGTAAACATTTTTAATAAAGTTTGTCTATTTGCCTTCGGCTTGGCCGAGGCTTTGGTCTCATTCTCCATTGAGTTGTCTTCTTACGTTTTTAATATATTGAGCGCATTTTCGTTTTTACCTTCGGCCTTGCCGAGGCAGTTAGATTGCGTATCTCAACTGTACTTAAACGTTTTTAAACATGTTGGCACGTCGGTCGCTTCCTCCTCCACTCCCGGTCTTAGCCGAGGCGGTCAGATTTGCGCTCCCAACTACTGTTGTAAACTTGTTTTTAAACATGTTGGCATGTCGGTCGCTTCCTCCTCCACTCCCGGTCTTAGCCGAGGCGGTCAGATTTGCGCTTCCCAACTGCCGTTGTGAACATGTTAGCGTATCGGTCGTTGTTCCCCGTTACTCCCGGCTTTGGCCGAGGCAATCGAGGTTACGGCTCGACAACGTTCGTATCTGTAGACATATTGATCGCTTCTTCTGCCACTCCCGGATTGGCCGAGGCGACCAGATTTGCGTTTCTCAACTGTACTTATACGTTCCTAAGCATGTTGGTCGCTTTCGCGAGTATCAACTGCATTGGTAGTGACTGCCCGGTTGGCGTCTACTAAGCATGTTGGTCGCTTTCGCGAGTATCAACTGCCATTGTAGTGACTGCCCAGCTTTGGCCGTGGCGTCTACTCGTGACTGCCCGGTTTTGGCCGCGGCGTCTACCTTGGTATGACTACGAAGGGGACGAGCATTTTGATGGAAAACTTGGATAATTCTTCATAAGATATAATCACGCGTTGAGGTGCCCACAACGGTCTCGGACACCTCCGCCGCTATACAAAATACTTCCTAAGGTTGTCTGTGTTCCAATGGCTCATTAGAGGAACATCCTCCATGTCTGTCAGCCGGTATGTCCCCGGCCTCATTTCTTCAACCAACTTATAGGGTCCTTCCCAGTTGGCCGTCATTTTACCATGGATGTTTCCTTTGTTGGTTGCGGCCGACTTTCTTAGGACTAGATCTCCTACTCTTAAGTCTCTTTTGTGGACCCTACGGTTGTATGCTCTTCTCATTCGGTTTTGATACACTGCCAAGTTGAGCCGTGCCGTGTCTCGACTTTCTTCGACCAGGTCTAGGGAGGCTCTCAGGCCTTCCTCATTTTCGACCGGGTCAAAAGTTTGCGTTCGAATGTCGGCACCGCTGCTTCAATTGGCGGGGACGGCCTCGGACCCATAGACTAGGTGGAATGGGACTTGCCCGTTGCTTCTTTCTCCGTGGTTCGAAGGGACCACAGGACACCGGGTAGTTCATCAGCCCATCTTCCCTTTAGATCTTCAACCTTCTTTTTCAGCCCGTTCAGTATTGTTTTATTGGCTGCCTCCGCCTGCCCGTTGCTCTGAGGGTGGCAGACGGAGGAGTATGCAAATTTGATACCGAGCTCCTCCAACCAATTCATCACCATGTCGCTCCAAAACTCTCCGCCGTGGTCAAATACAATGACTTGGGGTAACTCAAAACGAGTTATGACGTTCTCCCAGATTACCTTTCTTACGGCCGCCGTGGTCTTGGCAGGTACCGCGACAGCTTCGACCCATTTGGTGAAGTAGTCAACGACGACGATCAGGTATTTCCTTCCTTCGGAGGTCGTCGGAAATGGTCCTAATAAATCCATCCCCCATTGTGCAAATGGTAGGGGACTAAGTACTGGTTGCAGGTCTTGGGAAGGTGTATGTATCACCGGAGCATGCATCTGACAATTCTTGCACTTCTTGGTCTTTGTTCTGGAATCTTTCAGCATGGTCGGCCAGAAGTAGCCGGCTCAGAGAGCTTTGTGGGCTAACGTTCTCGCCCCCATGTGATGTCCGCAGATGCCTTCGTGAATCTCTGTCAGTATTAGCTCTGCGTCGGCTGGGCCGACACATTTCAAGAGTGGTCTTATTACGGACCTTCTATACAATTCTTCTTCGAACACCAAGTACCTTGCGGCGATCCTTCTTATCTTCTGAGAGAGACTGCGGTCCTCCGGTAACTCTTTTGTCAGCTTGTATTTCATTATCGGAGTCATCCACGTCGTCTCGGCTTCGATGTCGCCCACCATGCCGACGGTCTCAGTGATGCTTTTTGCATTCATGATATCTACCAACACGGTTCGACTGACATTCTTGACGCTTGAACTGGCAAGTTTTGAGAAAGCGTCGGCTCGGTTGTTCTCAGACCTGGGGATGCACTGTATTTGGAAAGATTTCAATTTTGCGGTGTCGGCTTTTACCCTTTCCAGGTACCTCACCATCCCGTCGTCTCGAGCCTCATACTCTCCTATGATTTGATTAGTCACTAAGAGTGAATCCGTTTTCACCACAACATGCTCCGCCCCGGCAGCTCTAGCTAACTCGACTCCAGTTATCACCGCCTCATATTCGGATTCGTTGTTTGAGGCCGAGAAGGTAAAATTCAAGGCGTACTCAAACTCGTCCCCGTTAGGGCTGATGATAAGGATGCCGGCTCCTGAGCTGTTCGCCGTGGAGGACCCGTCGGTATATACTTCCCACACATCGGGATTTGATTCTTCTTGATATGTGCACTCGGCCAGGAAGTCTGCAAGCGCTTGCCCCTTTATCGAAGGCCTCGGCTTGTACTGAATGCCGAAGCCGGATAGCTCCACTGCCCATTTGATAAGTCTGCCGGATTTTTCGAATTTTTCCAATGCTTTCTCCAATGGCTGGTCGGTTAAGACCGTCACGGGATGTGCGTCGAAGTAGGGTTTCAGCTTCCTTGCGGCAACGACGACGGCTAAGGCCGCTTTTTCAATCAGTGGGTAATTTCTTTCGGCGGCCAGCAGTGTATGGCTGATAAAGTAGATTGGGTGTTGCTGCTTATTTTCTTCGGACGATTACGACACCGACCGTGGCCGAGGTAACTCGCTAAGTATAGATATAGCGTCTCCCAAAGATCGGCCGGACAGGGTGGCGGTGTCGAAGGTGAGCTTTCGATTGCACGAAAGCCGTGCTCGTTGCTCCCCGGCTAAAGTCTTTATTCCCTTTCAGCACCGTAAAGAACGGAGTGCTCTTGTCGGCCGACCGAGAGATGAAGCGGGCAAGAGCCGCCATTCCCCCGGTAAGCGTCATAACCTCTTTTCGATTTCTCGGCTCCGGCAGGTCTAATATCGCTTGGACTTTCAAACCGAACGGCATCATTTTATACATGTATGTGCCGTGTATGGTGATGAATGCGCACTTAGGCATGTCTTCCTCGGCCATGAATACCTGATGGTACCCCGAGAAGGCGTCTAGCGAGGCTCAAAGATAGTGTAGCCTGCCGTGGCGTCAATTAAACTATCTATTCGAGGCAAGGGATAGCAATCTTTAGGGCACGCTTTATTAAGGTTGGTAAAATCAACACACATCCTCCACGCCCCTGATGACTTCCTCACCATTACAACATTTGCTAGCCACTCAGGGTAAGTACAAGGCATGATAAAGCCCGCCTCTAATAGTTTGTCTACTTCGGCTTTGATGGCCTCATCCTTCTCGGCCGAGGAGTTCCTCATCTTTCTCGCTGACAGGCGGCGGTGGAGAGTACGTTCAGCTTGTGAACGATCACCTCCCGGCTCACGCCCGGCATCTCATTCCGCCGAGTATGCGAAGACGTCTTTGTTCTTCCTCAGCAGGTCTAGGAGATCGGCTTTGAATTTTGGCTCCAGGTCGGCACCGATAGTTACGGTGCGCTCTGGGTCAATTTCCACTTCCTCGGTCTCGGCTCCTTCGACCATGCCGACGTTAGTATCCATCCGTTCGCCCTCCTGCTGTAAGGATGGGCTCTTCCCTTTCTCCGATTTCTTTGCCACTTTGAGGGATTGCATGTTGCACCCTCTGGCAGATACTTGGACATTGACAATTTCATCTCTCTCGTCCTTTGAGACGAGCTTTTGTGCTTCCCCCCCGGTCCGAGACATACATCAATGTCAGGGCCCGGATGGACATCACTGCATCGGCCTCGCTCAAAGTGACCCGGCCTATGAGGACATTGTAGGCGGACGAACCATCAATAACCACGAACTCAGATAAAATATTTTTGGCCGCATCCGCTTGGCCGAACATCACCGGCAGTCTGATTGACCCCAGGGGTACCAGGCCGGCCCCAGAGAAGTCTGTACGGCGGTCGGTGCGAGGGCTCGGTCTTCAATCTTCGGACCGAGATTGAGAAAGCACTCCCTGAACATGATGTTCGTGTAGGCGCCTGTGTCAATCAGGCACCTTTTGACCAAGTGGTTGGCTATATCCAGGTGGACTACGAGCGGGTGTTTGTGCGGGCGATGACTCCTTCGTAGTCCTTCTTTCCGATGGTTATATCGGGGACGGTGGAAGCGGGGATCGCTGTTTTGGGCACAAAGTTGATGGCTTGGTATAGCTCATTCAGGTGCCGTTTGTGCCCATTAGCTGACCCACCGTTCTCGTTTCCTCCGATGACAACCTGGATCACTCCCATCCGCCGGAATATCGATTTTCTATTCGCCCGTCGGAGCTTGTTTACGGGCCTCCAGCTACATACTTGCCGAGGGCCCCCTTTCGGATCAGCTCCTCGATGGCGTTCCTCAGATGCCGACAGTTGTCGGTCTTATGGCCGGTTTGGCCGTGGTAGTCGCAAAACTGGCTAGTGTCGCCGTCCCCCCTCGCCTTGGGGGGCCTTGCCCATTTCTGCCCTTCATTCTTGCTTAGGGCAAAGACCTCGGCCGGTGATTTGACCAGGGGGGTGAGACCAGCGTACCGCTTCGGGTGTATGGTCCCGAACTCCCCCCGGCGCCCGCCGAGTTCTGTTTCCTATTAAATCTTTCGGGCCGTGACCTATTCATGTCACGGCGTCCTTCATCTACGTTGTCCCGGCGGCTCTTCCTCTCTGGGTGCCCAGCTTCACTGTGGCCTACCCAGGTCTTGTGATAGTCCTCCACCTTTACGGCTCGGTCGGCCATCTTTCTGGCGGAGTCTAGGTTGGGGTCCTCGCACTTGATGAGCTCGTTTTTGAACTCGCCTTTCGGGAGGCCTTTCATCAGCGCGAAGGCCGCCAGTTCGGTGTTAGCGTCGAACCTCTTCACATAGCTTCGGAGGGACTCGTCCTCCCCCTGTCGGATAGTTAGGAGATCCGAGGTTTCCACGGCCCTTCTCTTGTTGCAGGCGTACTGGGCTATGAAGTTGTCTCTCAGGTCGGCATAGCAGTATACCACCGAGCCATTAGGTAGCCCCTTGTACCAACTATGTGCCATCCCATGCAGGGTCGTTGGGAAGACTCGGTACCACACCTCATCAGGCTGCTCCCATACCGACATGTACGACTCGAAAGCCTCGGCATGGTCGGTTGGGTCGCTATCCCCTTTGTATGATAGGGGCGGCAGCTTCAGTTTGGTCGGCACTGGTACTTCGAGGACATAGGCACTGAGGGGCTGTCTGACCACGTGTCGAATGACACGCGGCGATCGGTGTAACACCCCCATACTCCAAGTGCCTTACCAGGACCACTCAGGTATAAGGATGCCACCATCTCGGTTACCCGAGGCATGATAATCATAAGACAATGAAGAAACAGACTTTATTAAATAAGTTTAAGTGATTACATTACAAAACCAACTGTAAGCAAAATACAACTGTTCTCAAACTATAAACCAACTGAAAGGAACTGTTCTAATAAACACAGCGGAAGACTAAAGACTCTGATATGTGATGACTCCATCCCAGCTAGATCCCACGCGTATCCAAGATATACCTGTCAAGCAACTGCTCACCACCCCCGAATGGATCACCACGAGTTTTAAAGCATTTAAACGGGTCGGTACTAATCACACAACTTATATATATATCAACGAGAAGATACACGAGACATGCCTTAACCGTCACACATACACACAATTACTCCAATCCCATCAATCTCAATCACCGACTGTCCACTGGACCAGCCCTGCCAGTGGGGGACCGCAGCCGTTCCCACCTAAGCCCCGCTCCACATAACAGTGAGCGATAACCCTGTCCATTAATGTGCACATCCCCTTCCGTGGCGGGTTCCACGAAGGGCGAAACTAGGGCGTGAAGCCACTCCCGCAAGTGACTCCACTCAGCCGAGAACGCATCTCGAGAACCAGAGACAACAATCACAATCACAACCGTCACAACACAATTACGATGTTAATCAATAATCACAATCAACCACCGTCACAACACAATTACGATATTAAACAATCAATCTCAACACATCAACAATCATCCCATTATGGGACTAATACTGAGTAGGAAATCCTACCTGGAAAGCAACACAATCATCAGACGATCTAGCAGCTGTCTCAAAACCTCTCCTTTACAAATCCTTCTCCTATCACATAATCACATAATCACTACCAACACAACAAATCATAAAAACCCCCAATCCCAAAATTAGGGTTTAAACAAAGTCAACCAAACGCTATAAAATTGGTATGTAGGACTTACCCTTGACGCAAGGAACACTATGATGCAAAGAACAATGAAATCCGACACCTCTAGCTCCGGAATTTGTCAACAATGCGATTAGGATGATGAATGAACTTGCTTTCTCTCTTTAACAGTAAATTAGGTTTTTGTAAAAGTGTTTAGAAACAATGACGGAAGGTTATATATCTTAATCGCATAATTAACAAAACCCGAGAAAAACTCCCGTAAATAGGCTACTCGATCGAGTACCCAAGGCTACTCGATCGAGTACCCCTTACTCGATCGAGTACCCTAGTTACTCGATCGAGTACCCAACAGTCGAAACTATTTTATTTCGCAAAACTCCCTTACTCGACGAGTAAGGCCTACTCGATAGAGTACCCCAAGACTCATAAATACGGAGTATTACAGTCTTCCCTCCTTAAAAAGAACTTCGTCCCCGAAGTTCAACCCATACATAAAAACAAACATACTAACTCGATCAAGACACAACAACGTGACTAAGAACTCAAAACAAAATTCCAACCCAAACATGAACTCGTAACACCAACTCCACTAACTATTACTACCTCCACAACATGTCTCACGACATCGTATCAACTCCATTATATCTCTCTCAACACTAACTCCATACCCTACCAAGATACTCATAACATCAAACGGAATGTTACATTCTACCACCCTTAAAAGGAACTTCGTCCTCGAAGTTTACTCACACTCATAAACATCCTCGTCCAACTGCCAAGACTATCGAACTCATAACCATCATCATCCAACTGTCAACACTATCCAAATATTCTCACACTCCTAAACATCGAACTACTACCAGTCCGGTCATGACCTTTAACAAAATTAACCACAACACGAATCAACCTTTTATTCGACATCAAGACTCAAACTTCCAAATATATTACCATATGCACACCCATCAAAATCTCTTTTATCACATCCTACTCCTCTTAAGATAAATGTTACGTCCTCGTAACTCACTAATACTAAATCCTAGATACATCTCATTACCCTCTTTACCACCACATGTGCAAGACAACCATTTATAAACCAAACACTCACCATTCTTATATTCAAGGCTCCCATACATAAACATTTCTCATTCCTCAACTCATTCGGCATAGCACCTAACCTATACCATAAACTCGTAGCAAAATCACCATACTAACACTCCATTATTACTGCAAAACAACATACCTCTCTATGTAAAGCACCTACCTCCCAAACGCATAACTCACGATCCCCACTCGTTACGTACACTCACACTAGATCCTCAAGTTCTTTCATTCATTACCGCAAGACTCATACATAACTTAACACGACACATATTATTCAACACCCTACACTCACTGTCTCAACAAAGGATTATGAACCACCTGCATATATCGATCATTACCACACATGTTCTACGAATCACTTGCCATTATCATGTCCACTAAAGCCTTATTTAGAACAAGATCAAAATTATCAGTAACAACCTCTCACAATGGTGTTCCATTAATGAATATCACTATACCATGACAACAACGAAGACATATACAACTCTATTCCATATCATACTCTACCCTCATTCTCAAACTTAACCTGATAAAGAAAACACCAATGATCAAGACGACTGTCTATCTGTCCAAACTGAAACTCACAGGAAACAACAACAAACGAAACAACAATCTATGTATAATTGCTATGTACTTTCGAAACTCGAATCATAATCATCCCGCTTACTCCACCACAACCGGTGACGGCATCGCAACACCGCCACCAACAGCCACACCGCAGTGCGAAAACACCCGCATCACAACACTATGTACCGTGCCCGGATCACCACCCGAGGCATCACAACCACACCGATAGACATCACAACTGCATACAATTCCCATAAACACTGACTCAGCATAACTTTTCAGACAAGAAAAACTTACTCAAATCCACTTATTAAATCACCACGCAACATATGATATGGATAAACAGATAAGCATCTCATGAACATCATCTCTACCATTTCACGGAATACACATGTGTTATTAATACACACAAAATTATAACTAGCCATGTCAAATAATCAAATTATTACCCTTTTGGATATCATTCAATTAGTATACCGTACCCAACATAAATTACAAAACAATCATATAACAACTTTATAATTATCACACCATACCACTTCTTGTGAGGTCAGAACCTCACACAAACATTTATATATAACATAGACCCATAATCACATCCAACCAATCAATCCTGATCACGTAAGTTACCACTCAACCAAGGTTACCTGTCACCCGAGCTTAACTCGCATGCCCCTCATCACATTCTTCCATTCGCATGCCCAACACCTTCTGCCATACATAACCATATAGCTAACACTCACTATGAGAAACCGCCTCCCAAGACTATGTCTTATACTTCCTCACAACCATACTTATCAATTCAGTCTCTACAAAATCAGCCTCTTTAGAATTACCATCTCTCTAACATACCGTCACTCTTAACCATTAGTCAAAAACCATAACACTACCACTATCCGGACATCGAACCCTTTTCACTCATCTCTAAACATCACGATTCCTTTCCTATCTTTGGTTGACATCCCAAATAACAAACATCGAATCCATCAACAAAATTACCTCAACATTCTTCCCAATACTATCCTTAATTGTATCATCATCTAACTCTCCGCCAAAAATCTCGTATCGTGCAAATATTCTACCAACTTCTTACTTTCCTTAATTCCTCGAAACCCATTACTAATCATGTTGTCCCAAAACTCCTCTATAACCATTAACTAACATCCTCATTATTGGTAGCACACATCTCGACGACTCCTTACCTCTATATCACATAACTCCGGTCAACATTTTCTTAGTTTTATTCCCCTCATTCTTTTCCTTTACATCTACAAAATCAATTAACCATTCAACTCCTTATCACTTCTACCTAACTCTTTAGTGTTCCGGTTACGTTCTCACTGCTCCAAAACTCACATCTAATTATTTCATATCGATATCATCTCACTCTTTCTTACCACAAATATTCTCTTATTATGTCATCAATCACCCTTGCCACTAATCCATCCATAGAATCAACGTTTACTGTTCAACAATTGCATCTCCCTTCTTACCTCTCTAGAAATCAAAATTCCTTTCATACCGCTAATTGCCCAAGGAAAACCCACAATAGTTTCATCTCTTAAAAAGCCAAATCTCCACCCCGCGACATGTCTCCACAAAATTCACTATATACCACTCTCCTCAACCCCTTTAAAACGAACTTTCATTATGTATATTCTTAACCCACACGGCTCTTAACTACCTCCCTCCATAATTCTTTACACATCTCAAGTTGTCACTATCTATATCCTTACTCTCAATCCTTTCATTCTCACGTTCCTTAGACTCACATCATCCATTGCCCACATTCACTTACTTTTACGTTACTCAACACACACTCATATCACTCATCCCATTTCATCTCAGAAAACATGCTCGATGTCTCAATTAAGCCATAACAATCTTCCTTTTCTTTTTCCACTATCTATTACAACCACGTATAACTCATGTCCTCCCACCGAACTCATACTCACCACAGGTGCCACTCACTACACCACAAGATTGGGTAACTTACGCGTCACGACCAACATACATGTAAAACAATGCATAAAGAAGCAAAATAATAACTTTGAATTAAACATAATATGCAACGAATTCAAAAGATAAGCATATGACCCAAAACAGGGGTCACTAGATCGAGTACAGGACACTTGATCGAGTAAGGGACTTACTCGATCGAGTAGGTGAAGATCAGAAGCACGTAAAACAATTGCTAGGGACACTCGATCGAGTAACTTACGTACTCGATCGAGTACCCACCTACTCGATCGAGTACCAAGGCTACTCGATCGAGTACCTACGCATTTCTCAGCACTGTCCAGTTTTCGTAAAACAGTCATAACTCACTCATTTCTTGGTCAATTTGGGCGTGTGACCTATCGTTAGAATCGTAAAAGAACAAGCTATCACCTCCAATTGGAATCACATCAAAATCATTTATGCATCTCAAGTTATAAGAGTTTAAAGACAACCTCTTTATAATCGAAAAAACACAACTACTTGATTTTACTTCCAAACAACTTAAACAACAACCAATCAAGCAAAACCAGTCCAAAACTCATAAAACCAGTATTTATAATCATATGTTACTATTTTCAAAAGCCAAGCAACAACATTAATCATGCTCATATAACATTCAACTTTCAATCATGTATTACCCGCATGTTTTAAATTTTCATAACTTTTCATGACACAAACCACACCCATACACTACAAATCCTATTTCCATGTTGCTAATACAACAACATTACAAATCCACTTCATCACATAAACACTTCCATAATCAAGAAATTCATATCCTTACGAAATTGCCACTTCATCTTTTCCAATCAATTCATCTAGTTCAATCACATACTTCATCTAACAAGCACATATGATACGATAGTAGACAATTATACGAACTTAATATATAGCTTTACGCAAACAAAACTATGAAAACAAATCTTATCACACCCCCTAACCACATATTATTAGGATTGCCTCATTATAAATCATTCATCTTACACATCATTATTCATCACATATAAACTATTTCCTTTTTCCACCACATCATTCGTCATTCTCACATACTTTTCCAACTATTCCAATCAACATGGTAAACCAAGTATCATCCAACATGCTTTCAACCAACAACATACAAAATCACCTTTATTCATGCCACACATCCCCATATTGGAACACAATTCACAAGATAAACACATAGCGATCCCGACATATCCCATGTGACCGGTTCAAAATTATAGGGCGAGTTCGCGACTTTAGGACGTCTCCCAAGTCTTTGCATTAGCTCCTACAACCTTTACCCCGAATTCATTTTAATTGATTCCCTATATTCATTGGATTCATTGGTTACAGGTTTCAGGATCGTCTCTCTGATACCATTTGTAACACCCCCATACTCCAAGTGCCTTACCAGGACCACTCAGGTATAAGGATGCCACCATCTCGGTTACCCGAGGCATGATAATCATAAGACAATGAAGAAACAGACTTTATTAAATAAGTTTAAGTGATTACATTACAAAACCAACTGTAAGCAAAATACAACTGTTCTCAAACTATAAACCAACTGAAAGGAACTGTTCTAATAAAACAAGCGGAAGACTTAAGACTACGATATGTGATGACTCCATCCCAGCTAGATCCCACGCGTATCCAAGATATACTGTCAAGCAATCGCTCACCACCCCGAATGGATCACCACAGTTTTAAAACATTTAAACGGGTCAAGTACTAATCACACAACTTATATATATATCAACAAGTAAGATACACGCATGACTTAACCGTCACACATACACACAATTACTCCAATCCCATCAATCTCAATCACCGATCGTCCCTTTGGACCAGCCCTGCCAGTGGGGGACCGCAGCCGTTCCCACCTAAGCCCCGCTCCACATAACAATGAGCGATAACCCTGTCCATTAATGTGCACATCCCCTTCCGTGGCGGGTTCCACGAAGGGCGAAACTAGGGCGTGAAGCCACTCCCGCAAGTGACTCCACTCACTCGAGAACGCATCTCGAGAACCAGAGACAACAATCACAATCACAACCGTCACAACACAATTACGATGTTAATCAATAATCACAATCAACCACCGTCACAACACAATTACGATATTAAACAATCAATCTCAACACATCAACAATCATCCCATTATGGGACTAATACTGAGTAGGAAATCCTACCTGGAAAGCAACACAATCATCAGACGATCTAGCAGCTGTCTCAAAACCTCTCCTTTACAAATCCTTCTCCTATCACATAATCACATAATCACTACCAACACAACAAATCATAAAAACCCCCAATCCCAAAATTAGGGTTTAAACAAAGTCAACCAAACGCTATAAAATTGGTATGTAGGACTTACCCTTGACGCAAGGAACACTATGATGCAAAGAACAATGAAATCCGACACCTCTAGCTCCGGAATTTGTCAACAATGCGATTAGGATGATGAATGAACTTGCTTTCTCTCTTTAACAGTAAATTAGGTTTTTGTAAAAGTGTTTAGAAACAATGACGGAAGGTTATATATCTTAATCGCATAATTAACAAAACCCGAGAAAAACTCCCCGTAAACCGGCTACTCGATCGAGTACCCAAGGCTACTCGATCGAGTACCCCCTTACTCGATCGAGTACCCTAGTTACTCGATCGAGTACCCAACAGGTCAGAAACTATTTTATTTCGCAAAACTCCCTTAATCGACAGAGTAAGGCCTACTCGATAGAGTACCCCAAGACTCATAAATACGGAGTATTACAATCGGCTCCTCGCAACCTTAGTCCGGCTTCTCTCCCTCTGGTGGGAAGGGCTTCTTGTTATCCGACTTTGGTGAGTCGGACTTCTTTCATTTCTCCGGGGGTGGCCTCGTTGTTGCCGCGGCGACGCTGTCCTCCCACGAGTGGGGGAAGGACTTTGGTCTGCCACTGGCACCACGGGCTCCGCCGGCGTCCTTGCATGCCCAGCTCCTTGTATTACTCCGGTCAAGTTGTTCGGAGTCACTTTGTGGGCCCTGGTCACCTGTGGAGGCGCTGCCGCCCCTGTCGCCGTGACAGGGGTAACCGGCGTACCACCCATCAGTTCCAGGAATAGCTTCAATTTGGCCGCATCGACCACATGTCCCATGACAGTGACTTGGCCGGTCGGCAGCGGTGTTTCTGGCTCTCTTGGCATCCCGTACTTCACCGGCTCAATGACTCGGCCGGTGGGGGACTGCCCGATCTCATAATTAGGGAACGCGTCATCCTGGTAGAATGCGGTTTCGTCACTCACAATTATTTCTTGTTGTTTTGACATCCTCTTAGCTCTTTGAATGGTTTTTGGTTGTTTTTTTTTTTTTTAAGGTAGGTGACTAGCTTTCAGTATCTCTCTCTCCCCACAGACGGCACCAATTGTTCCGGGTGTAATTCCGGAGCAGGATTATGACCACTTTAGCTTGTTGAATGATGTCGTAGCTTGACTCTTCCTTTCACTCTTTCCTGTTTAAGATGAAACAAACTGAGGGATCGGCTTGGCACCGAGCGTACTCACTCCGACGCTCAAGTCAGTAAACTTAAAGGGATAAGTTGTGTGTTAACTTGGCAAAGTATATTGTAGAGAGATAAGGTAGTTTATACCAGATTATTAGTGAGTTTTTGGGATAGTTTTCGGATCCTTTTCTCAATGAGAGAAGTGGAGTATTTATAGACTTTCACCTTTTGTCACGTAGTGGCCAAGTGGCAGAGCAGGTGGAAAGACTGTCTTACCCTCGGCCGAGGGACCCATGGCAGGCCGGCAGGCCTGGTTGACTCCATGCCGAGGGGACTGGATGTGAGTACGCGGATATGCTTCTCGGCCGGCTAGTTGCCGGGACCGAGACCAGTGACAGCCGACAGTGTCGCGTCGGTTAGGTCGTGTCTAATACGTTGACTTGCTGTCTTTTGGCTTTGACTTTGCTCAATATGTTGACTCGGTCAGCGGGTGCAGAATATGCCCCATCAATAATCGTAATAAAAATAATTTTAGTTGTCTTGAAATAAAATTAAGCTTGTATAACTTCTATGAACGTAAGAAGATATATATTTGGGCCTATATACAAATACAATAACCCGACGTGATACTACATACTAATTCCATACAAATCGCATAATGTAGGACAATATATAATAATTTGAACATGGGATGATATATTCTTTTTTATTTTGTACAACGTCTTAACGTAAATGCTTGTACAATTGATTTAGTGAGCCCATATTCAAGGACATACATGAAATGATATTAATTCCCAAAAAAAATTTCACAAGCTGTACAAAAACTTGGCTCATAATATACCACTAACAATCTCTAGTAAGGTCATGCTCACAAATATTCTATAAGATCATCTTTAACAAAAAAAATACAACTAAATTAGTACTTGAACAAAAAATACAAATAAATTAGTTTACAAAAACTTAATAATAATTATTTATGTCGATAACGAAATATGTTATATTGGTAACGGACATATTTGAAGTTGTCAATACTCATTATAAGATTGCGAGTTGTTATAATTAATGTAAAATATAAAAAAAATTAAATATGGTCTATTATCCTTTTGAGCGGTTGATGGTCTTATTTAAACTTTGGCAAATCTGACCCGGTCCGAGTAACTCGATGATACATCCGAACTGAAGACTCAAATCTCATATGAAACCCGAATTGACCCGACTTTATTCAACCTGACTCAAAGTTTTATTGTTGGAAACTAATTGTTATCCACAAATAACTTGAAAACAGTCAACCGAAAATGTTTCGAACCCGACCGACTCAACCCAAATTCTTGTAAACCCGAACTTGAATTGACCCGACCCAATCCCAATCCCAATCCCAACCCGATTGACCCGTTTATCCAGTCTAGTCTTATTTTGTACTCTCATGAGAGAATTACTCATCTCAAAATTAAACTTTGTCCATAATTACACTTAGGCCCATAGCAAACGTAGCAAAGCTATACTTAACCCATAATAATACCGTAAATTTATCACTTAGGAACCCTACATTATATTTCGTCACTTCTCACATAGGTATTTGATTATCTCACTTCCGCCATTCCCTATCTCTTCTCACCGCTTCTCATATCTCTCACATTGTCTGTCATATTTCATAGGCTTGTTTTTTTGATATGATGATTATCCAAGTATGTATATCAAAAGAAATCCGTCTTTTTCATCACCATTTATTTAGCTTAGAAATTGTTTCGTGGCTCAATTTTCTAGCTTAGAAATCCCTCTTTTCATCACCATTTTTTCAATTTAAATACATTTTTCAATCTTGTTGATTTTTTTCTCGTACAAAAGGAGTCCTTTGAATTTTTTCATTAAGCATATATATATATATATATATATATATATATATATATATATATATATATATATATATATATATATATATATATATATATATATATATATATATATATATATATATATATATATATATATATATATATATATATATATATATATATATATAATTGGGTTGAAGCGTTGTGGATGCGCCACGTATCCTATAGAGCCTTAATGACAAGCATTAATTACAGCTAATCATTTAATATGAGCATAATAAATGCTGTATAAATCTCAGCAAAAGATTAATTATAGTTTAATAAATTTATTATAAAATTACATAAAAAAATTATGGTAATTTGATTCTAAATTTAGTAAAAAATTATTTTGATAAAAATTCTAAAATGTAAATAATTATGTTCATTGCGAAAAATGCTTTCAATTGAGTATAATTTTGATTATGTTTATTGAAATATTTTGATATGTAGAGATGATTAAAGTGAGTATCTCATGATATTTTACATTTACGTAAAAAAATATTTTGAGAAAGTTATAAAACTTAAACCATTAAATCTGGTAAGAAAAATATATTTGGGAGAGTCATTATATTTATTAAAAATAAAATTTAAAGAAAACTACTAAGAGATAAGTTTTTATAATATGAGAATGAGAAAAAATAATTATATTGCGAGAAATTGAATACATAAGATTTTGATAGGTTTAAATAGTGTGATAAGTAGTATGTATTTACACAGTAACACATTGATCGCGAGTACATTTAAATAATCAAAACGAAAGTAATGATTATTGAGTAATATATATAGTATTATAAACGACATGAAAAAGTAGAAAACACGTTACAATTTTTTTAATATTTTCAATTAAATATGTATGCGTCAAGTACAAAATATTGATTATGACTAACTAAATATTACTTTAAGATAAATATTTTATATGTTATCTTTTAAATACTTTTAAGTTAAACCTCAAAAAAAAAATTGAGAAAGTTCAACCTTTTTATTCACGGGTAATTTATTAAACGTGATTGTAGAAAAATAGTACAATTGATAGTTGTTTAAAAAAAACAAAAGGTGCAAATTTCTTATAGATATGTTTGACACATAGCAATTGCAACACACAATCAAAAGAATTGAATAAGTTGAGTTTGGACGCTATATGTTTGATGCATAATTATCATACTGTTATACATAAAAAATTATAAACTACATAAAATTATATTCACATCATTGTGAACAAATATTAACTGATTCGGGACATAATGTATCATTAAATAATATAATTTGAGAACTCAATTGATCGTTACGTTACTCAAATAAATTTTATTTTAATTAATATGATATTAGATAAGTCACAAATTTATTTATAAAACGCTGATCATGCATAATTAATTATCACTTATTAGTTTTAATAATTAAAATTGTATGTATTTTATTTTAAAACATTGAAGTTAAAACTAAAAAAAAAATTTGAGAAAAAATAATTTATTTTTATTTATAAGTAAAAATAGTAAAGATCATATATGAATTATATTATTTTTCTTCAATTATACTAATAAAATATTAAAATAGGTCGCACGAAGCACGGGAAACTACCTAGTATAATTGTATTTTCTTCCTTTTATTATTTTATTATCGTGCAAATTAATTATAATCTGCTATTAATATTATACTGTATTAATTTTTTCGCTTTTAAGATTTTTTTTTCTGTTTTTCGATATTAATTGGATTTTTTTTATAATAAAAGTTGATGTTTTATTTCAATTTTGTAGTTTATACTCCATATATATTACACAAATATATGTATCAATCACCATATTCTTATTATATGATTCTCCACATAAAATTATATACCCATCACATTGTATTTTTATGTTTTATGGTTAATGACATTCAATCATCACATTAACATTAATTAATAACATAAAATTTCATAATTGGGTTAATTAATATGCACACTCTAATTAATTAGATTCATTGCTTAATAGAAATAAAATAAAGTACTCCATAGTGGGATGGAACGTGGGGGTGGGGAGTAATTAATTCAGAAAAAAAAAAATGAGAAAAAAGAACTTTCAACCACCACAGGCTGACAACTCAGCACTGTGGTTGTTCCTTTAATAAAGAGGATACCCTTTTCCAATTATTTATCCTTTTTCCGTTGACATTTTTCATTTATATAATTTCAACATTATGGTTAACTTGATGATTATGTATATCGTAGAAGTTTTATGCAGAGTTCAGAGTTATAATTTATAATAATGTATTTGATACTTTGAGGGGTGACTATCGCATTTTTATGTTGGTTTGTTGGCCACTTATTATTCAGTCATGTAGTTATACAATGCTCCCGCGATCCCACTATTATTATCCTCTTTTTTCCAAAATTTATCCAAAATTAAATGTTCCCTTTCTAAATTTAGTAAGTAAATGACTAAACTACCAATATTGCTCATAATTTACTAACTACCACTCTCTCTCTCAAAATGACATTGTCTCTATTCTCTTTGATTCAAAGGATAGTATTGTAATTTTATCCTATTTCTGAAATCCTTCCAAAAATAGAAAGCAAGACAATAAAAATGGGATGGGAGGATTAATACAATATAAAATCTATCGCTATAGGAGCGTGCGAAAAGGGCTCTGTATTTGAGATGCTCTCTCCCTCCTAATTTGAATTTGTTACTTTCTTGCCTATGTGATAAGAAAATGATAAACGTAATTCTGATATGATGAAGTTAAGCTGTACTGTGCATTTTATTTGTTGAGCTTCCATATTCCATTCATATTTTCTTAATCTCATAAACTCTCTCTCTTTTTTTTAGGACCTGAATGAGTATTGACAATTGAACAACCATCATGCCCCCTTGAGAATCATTAAGCCACTGTCAACCGAAATTACTATGTCTGCTAAACCAAGCTGTCATTCATGGAATTCCAAATATGATATTAAAAATCGAAGAGAGAGAATTGCATAGAAGTAATTGTCGTATTATTGATATTCGTTCATTGTTCTACCAATACAATAAGACGTCGTATATATAGTAAACTTAGGATCTCCTATTAACGGAAACGCTATAGAATATAATATCAATATTATTCTCTACGATATATCACGATACCGTATTTCCTAGATATCGATATATGTCGATATCGATATTGATACGTGCATTTTATATATTCCTTTTTGGCCTTTTTATGCACGTATTTCTATGCTATTATCGTAGTTTTATGCTACGAAATGCCCCGAATATGCTACTTTGGTTTGTTTTGTTCTATTTGCATAAATGGACCAGAAAGTAGTGAAATCGAGCCTTTTACCGTCCATTTAGCATGTATTTGGAGGAAGAGTGAATTTGGAGCGGGAATGTAGCTGTCTTGAGATGCGCAAAGAAGTAAGATAGCTAGGCGAGCAAAGGAAGAACTTCAAATTGCTAGTGCCTACTTTGAAGAGTCATATCTCGAGTTCTACAACTGATTTTCAAGTAATCCCAATTGGAGATGAAAGCTTATTCTCTTAGCTTTCTAACGCCACCGGAATCGTCCTGTTTGCCCAAGTAACGAAGAAATGGCAGTCGTTTGAAGTTCAGTGCGCGAAGCAGGAATTGTGCGCTGGAAAGTACTCGATCGAGTACAATTGGGTTCGATCGACTACTTTTTCTACTCGATCGAGTAGTTGTATTTTAGGGGTTACTCGATCGAGTAGATTTTCTACTCGATCGAGTGGTTTGAGCTTAATTTTACTCGATCAAGTGATATAAAGTTACTCGATCGAGTGGTTTTGTCTGTCATGGGCTTTAATTAGTCCGTGAACTTATAATTAGCTTATAGACTTAGTATTTTTCTATTTAAGCTCGACTAATTAGGTTATTACGCATCTAATCTATTATCTTATCATTCATCTTTCACTGTAAACACTACGTTGCGTTTTCTCTACTGTAACTTTTGATTTAGGATTATTTCTCGCTCGGATTTAGTATTCTTTACGCCGGATTCTCGCGATTGTAATCTCTTTCTCTTCCTTTAATATTAATCTTTCATCTGTTTACTTTAATTATCTTGTTTTGCTCTCTTAATTTCTCCCCTAATCTCTTTTATGTGATTTAATTATAATTTCATTATGTTGTTTATTAGTTATTTGATCATTATTAGTCTTGACAATATTGATAATATGAGTAGCTAATTTATTTCATGTTAGGATTAGGGGATCTACGGTAGAATTGTGATGATGTATTAAATAGGTTAGATGAATTAATTGTGAGACCCTGTCACCATAGCAATACAACTATATTTACCGACTTAGTTGAGTGCACGCTTCTGAGTCACCTTTTTAATCTGGCTAAAATTAATCCTGGATCGAAAGATTGGACTAAATAGGCCTACTATGAACAGTAGACTACCCTGACGAGGACGAAAGTTAAGTTAGTGGTAATTTAGGATAGAAAGTGGACCGAAATGACCTTTCCATATCCGTCTCGCAGTAATTTATCTAATTTATTTACAGTTGAGTCACTGGACTACCGTAGTGAACCGAAATCCTGACATGTCCCTTCTTATTTGATAGTTTATCATCTTTTTCTGCCTTTATTGCTCTTTTCTCTACTTCTCTTCCCTTAAACCATTAGTAGTTTAGAAAATCAAATACAAAACCCCCCAATTGTGACATAGAT
Source organism: Silene latifolia (assembly GCF_048544455.1). Classification (NCBI taxonomy): domain Eukaryota; kingdom Viridiplantae; phylum Streptophyta; class Magnoliopsida; order Caryophyllales; family Caryophyllaceae; genus Silene; species Silene latifolia. The sequence continues at coordinate 77,599,343 of NC_133533.1, forward strand.
AGACGGACTACAGATAGATAACTTGCCTCCCTGTGGAGATCGACCCTACTTGCTGCTAGCTTCTGTTAGTTGTATTTAGGTTTATTTTTGGTACAGAAACGACCGTATCAAATTTTGGCGCCGTTGTCGGGGAGGCAATTGGCCTATTTATCTGATTATTTTCGTTTGTCTTGCGCCTCAAGGGATTTATTCCTTGAGGCAGTTCTTATCTTTTTCTTTAGTGCAGTTTTGATAGGTCTACAGGTCTATTAGACAGATTTCAGAGAAAGATTAACGAAGAGAAGGCTTGAGTACCTTCGATTCTTTAGCCAAGATGACGTCCGTCTCCCAACTTATAGCCCATTTTGAAGCTCCAACCGTCAGAGCTGACAATTGGGAGAGGAAAGAGTCTTGGGGTTGTGGAAGTCACCAAAGTTTTTGTGACACCCTCATTTATTGCGGAAAAGTAAACGCATAATTCTAGATAAAAACTGCATGAATATGTTTATAATAGGTTCATTTGGGTAAAAACCTGTAATTTTTAAAACCTGAACCTGTTATAAAAATATCCAAACGAGAAGGTGTCAAACATGCAAGGCCTAAAATAAATCTCATAAATGAAATATCGCTAAAGTCGCGAAACAAAGTTATACAACCCAAATACGAAAAAGGGAGACATATGTCCCTAAAAAGTATATGACATAAAAAGTGTTTAAGAGTCACAATAAAATAAAGCCAATCTAGGTCCCAAGGTTACTTTGCTCGCTAGCTCGTCCATGTACCCCATATATGCATCACCTACCTGTTAATCGCATTTTATACAAATACGAAAGCCACAGTCAGTGGGGAGTAACTCCGAGTTCTCCCAGCCACGAAATGTCATAGTTAATATAACATGTAAACATAATAATATGAATATGAACAACTCATAGCCTTAGCATACAAATGCAAGACAATCATGCTTATCATGCGAACAAGAATATAAACAACACATAGTCCTAGCATGTGAATACTAGACTGACTCATACTACACTATCATGTGAATCACATAACATCCAGGAATCCAAACCCTATCAATCGTAGCCGGCTTGCATCTCACCTTCTACGACTCATAGGATCATCAAACAAGAAAGGACAATATATCTAGAGACAGGCATAAGTTCTTAGGACAGTCAATAGTCACTCTGTAACTCGAGTCTATACCACGAGGTAAGGTAAACACCCTAGTCCTAAACTTGCGCAGACCTAGCGACATGCGGAAAACTATCGCATCCAAGACCCATGATAACAACACATGAGTACCCCTAAGGAGTCCACCAAAGGGTTGGCTAGTACTTAAGCTGACCACATACTTCTAAGAGTACGTCAGGAGGTCATGCCCTAACTTGGATATAAACCCACCAAACTAAGACACAAAGGCTATTAAGCGGTGAACATACACTCGTGAAAGACTATAATGGCCTATCTATGGCGAAGGCCGAAATACTCACCTAGGATCTAGTCCCAGCTTGAATACTTTAGCCCACACCACACAAGACAAGTAGGACACCCAATTAACCATAAGAGGGGCAAAGAGTCCAAACTTGCACACACAAATGATCATACACACCCTAGCATATGAAAGGCTACGCAAGAATATATTCAACAGACAATCCAACAATATTTCCAATATCAATAATAATCCAAATTCCAGCTAACCAACAGTACCATAATCCATGAGAACAAGCTAAAATGGCAAAGAGGCAACAAGACTCAAGCATAAGGCACCCAAAGCATCCAACAACCAACATGTAAAATGATAATCACCAATATCAAGGCATCAACATAAAACATCCAATAACAACCAATCTCACCTCAAAGACAAACCCTCGATCCTAGTCCCGCGACGGGTCATCGGTCAAATCGAGGTTGACCGGTTTAAACCTAGTTTGACCAAACTCGTTCGTCAATCTGGCCCAGCTCAGAGTCTTGGCCTACTTTGGCCCAAATCACAAAATTCATCACAATATCATTCTCTTGCCATTTCCAATTTCTATCATGTGAAAAACTATCAACATAAGGAAATATATTCCAACTTATAAAATAACCAATTCAACGGAAATACTAGCTTAAACAATTTTCTACATGCCAAAATACCAACATACTTCAAAACATGAACCATAGGCCCAAAACTTCAAACAATAGACCCAAGACCCAACCCAAAGTGACGGGTCAAAATCTGGGTCGGACCCACCGGGCCTGCCGGGCTGCTGCGCCCCTTTTACGGGCTGTTTTCGCAGTTTTCCGCCCCTTTTTCCTTTTTCCTACCAAAATCCGTTTCAAGCTCAATTTAATACCGTCTCAAGCAACAATCAACAATACCCATTTCGTTTCAATACTTAAACATGTGAAAAACAACGTATTTAACAAACTTTAACAACAACAATTCATGTGAAAATTAAAGTTAACATGTTATTAATCACATAAGCATCCAACACATCATAAACAACACTAATGTGACATTAAATCGTCGAGTAACTCGTAATAGTTACCTTAAGCTAGCAAAGAGACAAGTAATAACTTGAGAAAGCTTCTAAAATCCAAAATTACTCTCCATCTTCAACCACTTATGAGTCACCTAACTCATCTTCAAATTCTTCACCTATAAGAACAACAAAAACACAATTATTAAGCTTAAATTCGAAACCCTAAAAAGACGAGTCTTAAAACGAAATTGGGGAAAATGAAAATAAAGCTTACTAGTAGATGAGGATTGAAGAGAGGATTCCAAATATATAATTTTTATGAGATTTGGTGGAGAAATGGAGGAATTATGAAGGATTTAGGGTTTGTAAGGAGGATTTTTGGTGGGTTTTTGGTGTTTGAGAGAAGGAGGAGATAGATTTAGAATGGAGGAAAATGAAAGTTGAAAGGGGAGACAATTGGAGGGAGGTGGCCGGTCCATTAGGTAAGGGGAGGGTGTCAATTGTTTACGTTTTGGGTTTGCTTCGACGGTAATTAGAAATATTCGTCGAACGCGATTTCCGAGAATATTAAAGTTCTGAGACACAATTTTACTAAAAGATTAAGTACTCATATGCCCAATATCCAAACTCGTTTACCCAACGACCGTAAGAAATGGGAAAATCCTAATTTTACGACTTTTATCCGAAATCTATTTTATCAAAGGAAAGGGTTTAAATATAGTTTAAATCACTTTTAAACATTTCTAAACTATCAAAAATAATTACATTTCCTCAAAATAAAATAAAAATAAAATAAGATTATATTTTATCAAATAAATTTTATTTCAAATAAATTAATATTAAATTATAATAGATTAAAATATTAGTTTTAAAATATAATAAAGGTCTTCAAATTTACGGGGTGTTACAATCATCCCTCCTTTTAAGAAGTTCCGTCCCCGAAACTTAGAAGAAGGAACATTGTTTATATGTAGGTCTATCTCTTTAAAATCATGTAAACAAAATTTTCAAAATATGAACGTATGAAATATAAGTGTCTTTTCAATGGAACGGAATATCCTCGTCGGCCGTTCAAGAACATCAACATTCCAAATCAAAGACATAAAAATATATATTTTTTTACACCAACAAATGAGAAAACCAATTATCGGACGTCTCCAATAACGAGCTTTACCACTCACTGACGTTAAAACCAGTGGAAAACATTAAAACATTTTCAAAAATTTTTAGTTCGAAACTCTATAATAAGGATAATAACTCCACTAGCTATGACCAAACTCTAACTACGACTTTTACACAACTAAGCAAGGATACTAACGCGGAGAGTATTTAAGAGAAGGAGAGGAACACTCGAAAGGATAGCTAAAACTCACAAGAATTAGATAAAGGAAAGAGGATTACCTCACGAGAAAAGTTCGGGATATTTAGCTAACATAGAAGATTCAGGCTCCCAAGTTTCTTCTTCGACATTTCCACAACGCCAAAGGATACGAACTAGGGGCACAACTTTGTTTCTAAGTTGCTTGTTTGCTCTTTCGAGGATTCGGATTGGCCTTTCTTCCAAAGTCAAGTTGGGTTCCAAATCTGGGATTTCTTCTTGAATAACATGGCTCGGATCACTAATGTACTTCCTCAACTGAGATACATGGAAGACATTATGAACCTTGCTCAAATTCGGGGGCAACTCCAAACGGTAAGCAACAGGACCAATCTTCTCAAGCACACGGAAAGGTCCAATGTATTTGGGACTCAGCTTTCCTTTTACACCAAACCGTTTCACCCCTTTCATAGGTGATACCTTTTTGGAACACTCGATCATCAACCTCAAAGGCAAGTGGTCGACGACGGACATCGGCATAAGATTTCTGTCGGTCTTGAGCGGTTTTCATACGCTCTCGAATGATCTGAACCTGACTGATGGTCTCAGTCACCAAATCGGGTCCCAACACATGAGCATCTTGGACTTGATCCCAACAGACCGGACTACGGCACTTCCTACCATACAAAGCTTCATAAGGTGACATCTTGATAGAAGTATGATAGCTATTGTCGTAGGAGAATTCGACAAGAGGTAAGCACTTCTCCCAAGAAGTGAGGAAGTTTAAAGCACAAGCACGGAGGAGGTCCTCTAAAGTCTGGATAGTCCTCTCAGTCTGTCCATCTGTAGCGGCATGAAAAGCGGTACTCATCAGTAGCTTACTACCCATGGCTTCTTGCAAAGCCGTCCAGAAACGGGAACAGAATCTCGGGTCACGATCTGAAACTATATCCTTAGGCACTCCATGGTAGCGTACTATCTCCTTTACGTAGGCACCAGCTAGGACATGGAGATGGACTCCCATTTCCAAAGGGGAACACCCAAAGGTTGTAGCAAACCCCCGAGTTTCTGATGCTCAATCTTCACTTTCTGACAGGTAAGACACTTGCTAACAAACTCTAGGACATCAATCTTCATCCTAGGCCACCAAAACTGTAATCTCAAATCTTTATACATCTTATCACCACCAGGATGAATAGAGTAAGGATAAAGGTGAGCTTCATCAAGGATCTTCTTCCTCAACTCGGCTACTCTCGGAACATACATCCTACCTTGGTAACGAAGGTATCCATCAATATCCACCACACAATCCTTAGCTTGCCTAAGTTGGATTTTTGCTTGAATGGACTTGAAAGTAGCTTCCTCAGGTAGGCAAGTACGGATCTCACGGTAAAAGTCGGGTTCTGCACTCAAGGCACTAAGATAGTCAAAGCCCTTCCCAACAAGGCTTATCCCTAACTTTTGAAATTCCGTGGTAAGTTCATCAGGTAACACACGGATAGTGCTCAAAGAGTGACTAGTCTTCCTACTCAAAGCATCGGCCACTACATTTGCTTTTCCTTCATGATAAATCAACTCGCCATCATAATCATTCACCAACTCTAGCCATCGTCTTTGCCTCATATTCAATTCTTTCTGGGTAAAGATACACCTCAAACTCTTATGATCGGTATAAATGCGGCAATGAACTCCAATAAGGTAATGCCTCCATGACTTCAAGGCATGTACCACGGCGGCTAATTCAAGATCATGAGCAAGATGAAGTGAGGAAAGGAGGTATGAACGGTAACGCTTATGGTCAAAGAAGAAAGGAAATTAGACAACAAGGAAACGCCAGGTACTCAAATCTCACACAACAACATCAACCTAAGCGGTTCCGAAAACTTCTTAGCAACAAAACTTATAACCACATCACTCCCAAGGATTTCCTCAAAACGCTCATGTTACTTCATCCTAATCTATTCACTGAAACAGGGTTCTCCCCTATAAGTGTGATTTCACCACTCCAAATCCTCAAACATCCACAAACAACTTCCACAAGATCAAGGTCAAAGTTGCATCAAAGCTATACTCATATCCAACTAGTGTCAACCATGGGTTTCTCAAAATAGTAAAATCCTCAATCAAAGATCCAAATACCAAGCTATAAATTCCCAGAAAGGGTTCCTCAAATATTCCACCATTCAATTCCATCCATTTAAAGTCAAGTACCAAGCACTAGTATCCCAAGACATGTCTCACTACACTTCCCAAGGCTCTCAAATCCCAAACCTAAACAACAAAGCCAAGTTCTATAGCCTTAGTAACAAACGCAACTCACACTTGACAACACAAAATCCACCAATCAAGAATACTCACTTTATTAAGGATCTAGGTCTAAAAATCATTAAGTATATCTCATCACACTACCTAGGTCTTTCTAACATCACAACCTCTCAAAACCAGGGTTATGGGTTAACCACAAACAATCTCCTCAAAAGTCAAATTCTCGAACCAAGGCCAACATTCCTCAAAAGAAAGAGTACTATAAAAAGGCGTTAAGGGAAGATAAGCAAGGAACAAAGCACAAGTTAGGAGGGTACAAGAGTCACTCCTAAGGAAAGAAAAGAGAGTTTAGAAGAAGAAGCAAGCATTAAGAAGTAAAGAGCAAGGCAAGGTACACAAAGATGGAGGGATAACTTCGAGGAAGAAGAAGCATTCTTCACAAGTTGAACAAATCTCCAATGCCCGACGATAGGCACCAAATCTTGATCACGACACGGGTAAGCTCACGGTCATTGATCCAAGGGTACAAAAATGATTGACAATCAACAAACATGTTAGAACTTAAACAAAGAGCAAACACACTACAGACTACCACCTTAGGTCCTTAAGTCTACCTATCCTACCCATCTCTCAAGTTTATTATTTTAAGATCAAGTTATTTTTATCGGGGGTGCACAAACGTGCGTCGGGAGCAAATATGCTTTGATACCAACTGTGACACCCTCATTTATTGCGGAAAAGTAAACGCATAATTCTAGATAAAAACTGCATGGATATGTTTGTAATAGGTTCATTTGAGTAAAAACCTGTAATTTTTAAAACCTGAACCTGTTATAAAAATATCCAAACGGGAAGGTGTCAAACATGCAAGGCCTAAAATAAATCTCATTAATGAAACATCGCTAAAGTCGCGAAACAAAGTTATACATCCCAAATACGAAAAAGGGAGACATATGTCCCTAAAAAGTATATGACATAAAAAGTGTTTAAGAGTCACAATAAAATAAAGCCAATTGAGGTCCCAAGGTTACTTTGCTCGCTAGCTCGTCCATGAACCCCATATATGCATCACCTACCTGTCAATCGCATTTTATACAAATACGAAAGCCACAGTCAGTGGGGAGTAACTCCGAGTTCTCCCAGCCACGAAATGTCATAGTTAATATAACATGTAAATATAAGAATATGAATATGAACAACTCATAGCCTTAGCATACAAATGCAAGACAATCATGCTTATCATGCGAACAAGAATATAAACAACACATAGTCCTAGCATGTGAATACTAGACTGACTCATACTACACTATCATGTGAATCACATAACATCCAGGAATCCAAACCCTATCAATCGTAGCCGGCTTGCATCTCACCTTCTACGACTCATAGGATCATCAAACAAGAAAGGACAATATATCTAGAGACAGGCATAAGTTCTTAGGACAGTCAATAGTCACTCTGTAACTCGAGTCTATACCACGAGGTAAGGTAAACACCCTAGTCCTAAACCTGCGCAGACCTAGCGACATGCGGAAAACTATCGCATCCAAGACCCATGATAACAACACATGAGTACCCCTAAGGAGTCCACCAAAGGGTTGGCTAGTACTTAAGCTGACCACATACTTCTAAGAGTACGTCAGGAGGTCATGCCCTAACTTGGATATAAACCCACCAAACTAAGACACAAAGGCTATTAAGCGGTGAACATACACTCGTGAAAGACTATAATAGCCTATCTATGGCGAAGGCCGAAATACTCACCTAGGATCTAGTCCCAGCTTGAATACTTTAGCCCACACCACACAAGACAAGTAGGACACCCAATTAACCATAAGAGGGGCAAAGAGTCCAAACTTGCACACACAAATGATCATACACACCCTAGCATATGAAAGCCTACGCAAGAGCATATTCAGCTGACAATCCCATAATATCTCTAATATCAATAATAATCCAAATTCCAGCTAACCAACAGTACCATAATCCATGAGAACAAGCTAAAATGGCAAAGAGGCAACAAGACTCAAGCATAAGGCATCCAAAGCATCCAACAACCAACATGTGAAATGATAATCACCAATACCAAGGCATCAGCGTAAAACATCCAATAACAACCAATCTCACCTCAAAGACAAACCCTCGACCCTAGTCCCGCGACGGGTCATCGGTCAAATCGAGGCTGACCGGTTTAAACCTAGTTTGACCAAACTTGTTCGGTCAATCTGGCCCAGCTCAGAGTCTTGGCCTACTTTGGCCCAAATCACAAAATTCATCACAATATCATTCTCATGCCATTTTCAATTTCTATCATGTGAAAAACTATCAACATAAGGAAATATATTCCAACTTATAAATAACCAATTCAACGGAAATATTAGTTTAAACAATTTCCTACATGCCAAAATACCAACATACTTCAAAACATGAACCATAGGCCCAAAACATCAAACAATAGACCCAAGACCCGACCCAAAGTGACGGGTCAAAATCCGGGTCGGGCCCACCGGGCCTGTCGGGCTGCCGCGCCCCTTTTACGGGCGGTTTTTCCGCCCCTTTTTCCTTTTTCCTACCAAAATCCGTTTCAAGCTCAATTTAATACCGTCTCAAGCAACAGTCAACAATAACCATTTCGTTTCAATACTTAAACATGTAAAAACAACATACTTAACAAACTTTAACAACAACAATTCATGTGTAAATTAAAGGTAACATGTTATTAATCACATAAGCATCCAACACATCATAAACAACACTAATGTGACATTAAATCGTCGAGTAACTCGGAATAGTTACCTTAAACTAGCAAAGAGACAAGTAATAACTTGAGAAAGCTTCTAAAACCCAAAATTACTCTCCATCTTCAACCACTTATGAGTCACCTAACTCATCTTCAAATTCTTCACCTATAAGAACAACAAAAACACAATTATTAAGCTTAAATTCGAAACCCTAAAAAGATGAGCCTTAAAACGAAATTGGGGGAAATGAAAATAAAACGTACTAGTAGATGAGGATTGAAGAGAGGATTCCAAATATATAATTTTTATGAGATTTGGTGGAGAAATGGAGGAATTATGAAGGATTTAGGGTTTGTAAGGAGGATTTTTGGTGGGTTTTTGGTGTTTGAGAGAAGGAGGAGATAGATTGAGAATGGAGGAAAATGAAAGTTGAAAGGGGAGACAATTGGAAGGAGGTGGCCGGTCCATTAGGTAAGGGGAGGGTGTCAATTGTTTACGTTTTGGGTTTGCTTCGACGGTAATTAGAAATATTCGTCGAACGCGATTTCCGAGAATATTAAAGTTCTTAGACACGATTTTACTAAAAGATTAAGTACTCATATGCCCAATATCCAAACTCGTTTACCCAACGACCGTAAGAAATGGGAAAATCCCAATTTTACGACTTTTATCCGAAATCTATTTTATCAAAGGAAAGGGTTTAAATATAGTTTAAATCACTTTTAAACATTTCTAAACTATCAAAAATAATTACATTTCCTCAAAATAAAATAAGATTATGTTTTATCAAATAAATTTTATTTCAAATAAATTAATATTAAATTAAAATAGATTAAAATATTAGTTTTAAAATATAATAAAGGTCTTCAAATTTACGGGGTGTTACAGTTTTGCTCCTCCTAAACCGGTGCCACCATAACCGCTGCAACAACAAGGTCTTCAACAACCTTGTTATGCTAACCCACTACAACACACCCCTCCTGCTGAAAAGAATGATGGGTTCGAGAAATTGTTCCCAATTGCAAATATCTTGGTTTCGAGTGTGGAAAAATCCAAAGCTCAAGACATCCGTCTTGAGAAGTTGCAGGCCCAAGTAAATGTACTGATCGAAAAAGTTGAGCTTGCTGAACTGAAGTCAATGATAGGGGAATTTGCACTAACGGTGCATAAGTCTTATGCAGAAACTGACATCCGTATAGAGAAGCTACAGACTCAGCTGAATCAAATAGCTGCCGAGCAAGCATATGGGCTACAGGAAATGGTATATGCTGTTTATACCGAGGGCATCTCGTCTTATGAGGTACTCAATTCGCCTATTAGCGCCGATATTGAAAATACAAGTGTCAGTTCCATTGTTCCAGAAGCTTATTGCGTCAATTCAAGAGCTGATATAAGTAAAGAGCTCGATCGAGACCCTGCCAGCGCTCGATCGAGAGAATATGGAGGGAATGTGTTCGATCGACACACTGCTGGAGGTCGATCGAACGAAGCTGGAAGGGATCACCTCGATCGAACAGACGCAGATACTGTTCGGTCAATCATTGCTGGGAAGGAGAACTTCGATCGAACAGTCACAAAGTCTGTTCGATCGAGCACGGCTGAAGAAGAAGATCTGGATCGAACAGTCTCAGTGACTATTCGATCGATCAATATGAGCGAAGAAAGCTCTCGATTGAGTATAGACGATAAAGAGGAACATATAGTCAAAGCCTATCCTATTCAAGTTCCTTTTCCACGAAGGGTGTTGCCGCACCGCGGATTCCTGGATCTTATATGTGTTCTTAACGTCGGTGAGCATTATAATGAGCTTATGACCCAGGTACCCTCTTATGCTAAATTTATTACGCAGACTTTATGTTGTGAGAGGGATGCTAGTGTTATTGAGACTGTAGCTTTGACTGAAGAGTGCAGTGCACTTCTTCAGACTGGGACCCCTCCTAAGTTGTCTGACTCGGATAGTTTTTCCATACCATGTCATATAGGGACCCAATTAATTGACAATGCTTTATGTAACCTTGGTGCTAGTGTCAGTGTGTTACCTTTGTCTCTTGCTAAGAGATTAGGTTTTACTAAGTTTAAGCGTACTAGCATTACTGTACAGATGGTCGACCGTTCGTTATCACGGCCTAAAGGAGTTTTGGATGATGTACCTGTCATGATAGGGAAATTCTTTATTCCTGTTGATTTTGTTGTTTTAGATATACCCGAAGACCGTCACACTCCCATTATTTTGGGAAGACCATTTTTGCGCACTTCTGGTGCGATTATAGATGTCGGGGCTAAGACACTTACTTTTCAGGTAGGAGGAGAGGATTTGGTTTTTACCAAGTCTAGTGCACGTAGGGAACCCATGCGAGCCATGCCCTGTGATGCTACCCCTCCTATAGAGTCCGTGGAGATACCGTCTGATATCCCTTATGAGTCACATATTGCAGCTGTTATAACACCTCCGCCCCCGTTTGGGAGCAAATTGGAGGAACATTACTTTGTTTCTCTTTTTACAGGTCTCGGCAGATTCGAGGACCCGGGAGGTGAGATGGGTGCTCTCAAGTTGGAGTCTGGAACTACCCAGATAGATGACCCTAGAGGAGGTTTTGAGGAAGCTATGCCGTTTAGGAGGTTGCTGCGTGCCAATGTTAAAGATTGGGATCCCGATGATTGGAGAAGCTGTTATTCTTCCGTTGCCATGCTGTGGAGGCCGGAAGCAGATTTGACGATTGCTGAAGTTACTGCTTCCAGTCAGAGGCCTAGTATTGGGCGATTGCTTTGTGTTGCTGGTTGATAAAAGGAGGTCGAGCTGGGACCTATCTCGAAACTAGCGCTACGGAGGAGGCGACCGGAATTTTAGAACTCTTTATTTATTTTTGAACATTTTATTTAGCTTTACTGTGTGCCTTAATAATTAGCCTAATCGGCTATAGACTGTGAACGGTTTAGCTCTCTTTGCCTTGGCATTACTTTTGTGCGATCCTATTTGCGAATTTGCAGGTGATTTGGGTCGATCGAGTGGTTTTTCTACTCGATCGAACCTTTTTGGCTGAACAATTACTCGATCGAGCTTCTGCTGCTCCCGATCGAATCGGCAAATTCACTTCTCTCGATCGACTAAAGTATCCTCTCGATCGAATCCTTTTGACACCAGATTTCCTCGATCGAACTATTCTGCTCTGTTCGATCGAACAGAATCGTGTTCCAGCTGTTGTTTTTCATCCGTAGAGCTGTTGCGTGACTACCTATGACCTCCCATGTTTATGGCCGGTTTGGGGAGGTCCCTCCTTATGCCATCTTGTAAGTCTTTCCGCGCTTCACTCTCTTCTTTTTTAGTTTGCATTTCCTTTCCTTATTTTTGGGTACAATGAGGACATTGTACAGTTTGGTTTGGGGAGGGTTATGCATCCATATCTGTGTCTGCATCTTGTTTTTATTTGCATTTCTGTTATCACGTTTAATTTTTCATATGCATTGCTTGTTTATTTCCATAAAAATCAAAATCCCATAAACATTAGAAAATTTAGAAAAAATTAAAAAAAAAATTCACGTTTATTTTAGCATATAGATTGAGTCGGAACGGTAGATTCCCATGATGATATTGCACTATAACTTGTCATATTACTTGAGTCTTGCACTTTTGTTGACAGTTATTAGCTTTGTCAAACGCATAGTCTACGAGTTTTTGTTCAAATATAGCTGACTGATTAGACTTGACCTGATAAATCGGCAAGCTACTTACAATTTCTGAGATATTAGAGCCCATAACTGGTGACATTCATGACCAGTTCATTAGGAATTGAGAGTAGTACTCCGTGCATAGCATGTTTATCATTTTTGCACTTTTATGACATTCGATTTCTTGTTAAAATGCACACATTCGGGTTTGTGGTTGGTGTCACATACAGGGAGGTGCTTGCAAATTTTCCCCTTTTCTTATATTTTTCACCCATTTAGCTCCACTTAAGCCAAAACTTGCCTTTTTGACCCATTAGCTACATCCCCAAACTGAGCCTGCCTAGTCAAGCTAGTTTAGTATGTCTTTTGTGGTATGCGTTTTCCGTCTGCAGTTTGGCCCGTATCATTTTGATTGGAGTTGGTGTAAATAAAGGAAGGGAGAATGAGAATGAAAAAAAAAAAAGAATTGAAAAAAAAAAAAAAGAGGAAAAATGTGAATAAAAAAAAATGAAAAAAAAATGAAAAAATCACGTTGTACAGGAAAACCAGAGGAAGAGTGAAAAGTTGAAAAGTATTTGAGCTGGTTTGATTTTTGAGTCCGTCTGCATTCATTTCTATCTTGTGACGGTCTCACTCCTCCATTTTATTCCATATTTTTGAGGAGATTGTGTATGAGTTTAGTGAGCTGTGTGCCAAATGAAGGGCACTTGAGCTTTATTTTTCAGTCAGTTGAGATTCGGATGTTTTTATATGGTCCTGTTAGGAACTAGCTTGACGCTTTTACATCCACATTACCATAACTTGTTTTGCCCTTTCTCACCTGAACCTCACTATTCCCATATTATTTGTAAGCCCTCGGTTGTGACAGACATTATTGGTTGGAGTGTGTGCATTAGTACTTGATTTGTCTTTCATTTTTCTTGCATGCATGCTATGTAGGTCGCAATTAGGTGAGTGACTGTCTTTCCTTCTCTCTTTTACATATAACATTCACCCTTTGCTTCATAAGAGAAGAGTGACCACGTGAGAGTCCGATTTTGTTGGTCTTGCAAGGTCGATAGGTCGGATATATTTCTGAACAACTCATAACTCGTTTGCGTATTGACTGCTTAGCTATAACTGTTAATTTTTGTTGCATTAAATTGGTTCGAGTAGACAAGTTATAGCTAGCTCTGAGCTTTCTTTTTCCGTTCCATTAGTTTGCATTTAGTTTACTCGAGGACGAGTAAAGGTTTGGTTTGGGAGATTTTATACGTGCATTTTATATAGTCCTTTTTGGCCTTTTTATGCACGTATTTCTATGCTATTATCGTAGTTTTATGCTACGAAATGCCCCAAATATGCTACTTTGGTTTGTTTTGTTCTATTTGCAGAAATGGACTAGAAAGTAGTGAAATCGAGCCTTTTACCGTCCGTTTAGCATGTATATGGAGGAAGACTGAATTTGGAGCGGGCATGTAGCTGTCTTGAGGTGCGCAAAGAAGTAAGATAGCTAGGCGAGCAAAGGAAGAACTTCAAATTGCTAGTGCCTACTTTGAAGAGTCATATCTCGAGTTCTACAACCGATTTTCAGGTGATTCTAATTGGAGATGAAAGCTTGTCCTCTTAGCTTTCCAACGCCACCAGAATCGTCCTGTTTGCCCAAATAACGAAGAAATGGCAGCCGTTTGAAGTTCAGTGCGCGAAGCAGGAATTGTGCGCTGGAAAGTACTCGATCGAGTACAATTGTGTTCGATCGACTCCTTTTTCTACTCGATCGAGTAGTTGTATTTTAGGGGTTACTCGATCGAGTAGATTTTCTACTCGATCGAGTGGTTTGAGCTTAATTTTACTCGATCGAGTGATATAAAGTTACTCGATCGAGTGGTTTTGTCTTTCATGGGCTTTAATTAATCCGTGAACTTATAATTAGCTTATAGACTTAGTATTTTTCTATTTAAGCTCGATTAATTAGGTTATTAGGCATCTAATCTATTATCTTATCATTCATCTTTCACTGTAAATACTACGTTGCTTTTTCTCTACTGTAACTTTTGCTTTAGGATTATTTCTCGCTCGGATTTAGTGTTCTTTACGCCGGATTCTCGCGATTGTAATCTCTTTCTCTTCCCTTAATATTAATCTTTTATCTGTTTACTTTAATTCTCTTGTTTTGCTCTCTTAATTTCTGCCCTAATCTCTTTTATGTGATTTAATTATAATTTAATTATGTTATTTATTAGTTATTTCATCATTATTAGTCTTGACAATATTGATAATATGAGTAGCTAATTTATTTCATGTTAGGATTAGGGGATCTACGGTAGAATTGTGACGATGTATTAAATAGGTTAGATGAATTAATTGTGAGACCCTGTCACCATAGCAATATAACTGTATTTACCGACTTAGTTGAGTGCACGCTTCTGAGTCACCCTTTTAATCTGGCTAAAATTAATCCTGGATCGAAAGATTGGACTAAATAGGCCTGCTGTGAACAGTAGACTACCCTGACGAGGACGAAAGTTAAGTTAGTGGTAATTTAGGATAGAAAGTGGACCGAAAGGACCTTTCCATATCCGTCTCGCAGTAATTTATCTAATTCGTTTACAGTTGAGTCACTGGACTACCGTAGTGAACCGAAATCCTGACATGTCCTTTTTTATTTGATAGTTTATCATCTTTTTCTGCCTTTATTGCTCTTTTCTCTGCTTCTCTTCCATTAAACCTTTACTAGTTTAGAAAATCAAATACAAAATCCCCCAATTGTGACATAGATAGACGAACTACAGATAGATAACTTGCCTCCCTGTGGAGATCGACCCTACTTGATGCTAGCTTCTGTTAGTTGTATTTAGGTTTATTTTTGGTATAGAAACGACCGTATCAGATATCTCGTAACATCCCTCCTCAAACCCATGGTAATTTGTCAAATTTCCATGGGTTTGCCAGATTAGGAAAGGAGAAAAATCCGATGATTTTCAATTTTCGATCTTCAAATCTTCGACAGGAACGTCAATCTTTTCGAACCTGTAAATCATCGGACGGGAACGTCGTAGCTTTTCGGACCCGTCAAAATTCAAACGAAACGAGAACGTCGATCTTTTTGAACTCGTTGAAATTTCGTAGTAAAAAACGCCGCAATTTTTCGAATTTGACTTGATTAAAAACGGAAATTTATCTGTCATATCGAATCGATAGATTGGAGAACTCGTTTATACTCCCTCCAATAAAGCAACTGAACTTGCAAAAACCATGTATATGGTCAAGATCGATCGATGAAAGGAACCACAAACAGAATTACAACTGACGAGTAGTTGTAATAAAACCCGAGCATACAACAACATTCAAAAGATAAGACTTCAACGCAAATCATAAAGAAAAGTACGTACAACTTTTGAATTTTTTTTTTGGTTAAGAAATTAATTTGTAGATCATAGGTAAAGAGATCCCGTCGGTGGGCGTTGTATATTATAAGCCTACCGGTAGGCGGCGGAATTTTGAAAATTTAGGCCTTAAGAGCGAGAGGCTCTGATACCATATTAAAAATCGAAGAGAGAGAATTGCATAGAAGTAATTGTCGTATTATTGATATTCGTTCATTGTTCTACCAATACAATAAGACGTCGTATATATAGTAAACTTAGGATCTCCTATTAACGGAAACGCTATAAAATATAATATCAATATTATTCTCTACGATATATCACGATACCGTATTTCATTAATATCGATATATGTCGATATTGATATCTCGTAACAACTCACAGTATGATATGATGACAATTGGAGATAAGCACAACTCACAGTTGACATGAACTCTAGGTCGTGATTTAAGGCGACTCACGTACGGACATACTCGGGATCACAATATCTAATGATTACTTTTAGATTTACATCTTGCATATCAATCAATCAATACTATATATTAAATCCAGAAACCAAAGGACATCAATGTAATTAAAGAAAGTTATACAAATTAATTATACTATATAGTTTTAAATCACTAGCACCGTGCGATGGACCCGATTAAGGGATATACAAATTAATTATACTATTTGATTTAATGCATATATGTAATATATTTATATAAATATATAATCCTCTTAAAATTGCATGCCTAAGTAGTAAAAGTAATTTCGTCAGTAAGAAAAGAATTGTAGTAACATTGGATATAGTTATATGATAGTAATCACTCATTTGAATAGTAAAAGTAACAATATTATCAACGAGATTAGTGAAAGTGGTAGAAACAACGGGAGTAGTGAAATAATCAATATTAATGCGGCATTAGTAAAAGTAACAATAATTACGGCGGGAGTAGTGAAATTATCAATATTAATGCGGCAGCAGTGACAGTAACAATAATTACGGCGGGAGTAGTGAAAGTAACAATGATTACGGGCAAGTAGTGAAATATTATTACTATTATTTCATTAATAAAAGTAAAATATTAATAGCAGGAGTAGTAAATTTGTCTCAAAATTTATTTCATCGTAATTTTAGAATATATCATAGAAAAATATATTAATGATGAATTTATGGGTTATGCAATTTTAAATAATTTTATTTAATGAAAAAAAAATTAATGGTAAGTAGAGGTAGCCCGGGCGAAGCCGGGCACCAATACTAGTCGTAACTCGTAAGTTAAGTTAGAAACCACATATTATGTATTGTATATTCGTATATTATTTTAGACTTTCTTTAGCTCATTGATAACAATCAAACTGTAGAAGTATCATGTATTCATGTTCCTTTAGGAAACGACTCATTGAAGAATAAATTAATGGGGTAATAGACTCACGCCTGCCAATCATGCAAGATTTCTCTTTGCTGTACTTTTCTTTATGTTAGTATTAACGTTAAAGATACTTTGCATAGTTTTCGATCAATACGGATCGAACAAAAACACACCATATAAAAAAAAACTATAGATTTCATGTATAATTGACAAAAACAAATAATTCCCAACATAAGGTTCATATATTTATTTCCATGTCATTTAGATATTGTTTATTCAAACTATTTGATGGTATTTTGTTGTTTTTAAGATTGGTTTTTGTGAGTTTTATTTAAAGCAGTGAGTGATTAGTAGATCATTAAATCATACTTCGTACAATCTTAAAAAACACTTCATTATTTTGTGAACACAAATTCTTATTTCAGACCGTCATATCCGTCTGAAATGGTCAGATGGATACCATTTCCTCTCACGAAAAATCCATTTAGGGTGTGAGTGGGAAAGCACATGGGGGTGTCTCACCACCCATGTGCTTCTCACTTGTGAGAGGTCTTATTGCAGTTTGAAATAAGGCGGTCTGAAGCAAGACGAACTGGTTTGTGAATTGTGAATGTAACTTTCTTCTTACAAAGCTGGATCAAGCCTATAAAAAAAAGCAAAGCTTATATACATGGATTAAATAGATCAAATTTCTATATCAGGAGTTGGAACAATCTTATTTCATATCGCCATATCGGTCTATATTTCACTATTCAATCATTGTCAGCTTAAAAATCAAAGCTTATATAAACGGGTTAACTAGATCAAATTTCTATATCAAGCGTTTGAACAATCTTATTTTATATTGGTCTATATCTTCACTGTTCAGTCATTGCGGCTTAAAAATCAAAGCTTATATAAACAGGTTAAATCGATCAAATTTCTATATCAAGAGTTTGAACAATCTAATTTCATGTTGATCTATATCTTCACTGTTCAATCAATTGGCAGTTTAATGTGACGAAGGGTTCGAAAATTCTTATTTGGAAGAAGGATAATGGTAATGTAATTTAACTATAATCATAATCATAATTTTTAAAATATTTTCCAAAACTCTTAATTTCATAGTATATTGATTAGGCATTATAATTTTTTTTAAAATGGTTAGCTTTAGGGTAAGATTATTGGTAGGTTTGAG
The DNA here is from genome assembly GCF_048544455.1 of Silene latifolia. NCBI lineage: Eukaryota > Viridiplantae > Streptophyta > Magnoliopsida > Caryophyllales > Caryophyllaceae > Silene > Silene latifolia. The sequence continues at coordinate 77,617,674 of NC_133533.1, forward strand.
ACAAGACTTTGGTAAGTCTTAAGACAAGACTTACTCAAGACTAACAATAATCTACCAAAGTCTTAAGAGCATCCACATTGAAGAGGAGGTCTTCTTCCTCTCCTTTATTTTTTCTAATTTTTTCATTAGACACAATATTTTCTCTTATATTTTGCCACATTTTCCAATGTTTCATCCTCTTTCTCTCTTTTTCCTCACATCAAAGAAGATGTTGTGTTCCTCTCCTTTCCACCTTTAAAGTTGGACCACATCACACTTTTTCTCTCTTATATGACACAAAGGCCAAGAAAAGGACATACTCCATAAATAGAGGATGTCTTCCTCTTTCTTTTCAAAGAGAATGCTAAGAGGATATATCCACATTGAAGAGGACATCCTCTTAGATGAGAGAGAGTGTTAAGAGTATGATGTATCCTCTTCAATGTAGGTGCTCTAACAAAGCTTTAAGTTGAGTCTTGGAAATCCAAGACTCTACTTAAGACTTTGGGTGAGTCTTTTCCTTACATTTAAAGGAAATTATCTAATGAGTGGATCACATGTGTCATTTCTTTTTGTTTTTTTTTTTTTAAGTTTGTAAAAAAAGAAGTGAAATGGAAAAGAAGAGTCTGAGGTGAGTCTGACTGGTAATATATGACGTCTGAGATGAGTCTGAGCATCATAAAAATAATAAAAGTTAATGGAAAGTTGATGTGGCAGAGTCCTAAGACTTTGGTGAGTCTGACTGATAATCTTACACTTATTATTAAAACATTGATTTGAAAAATCAACGACTTATACATCTCAATATGTAAATTGATTGGATTTCAACAAAATATATGTAAAATGAGTATTTGATAAAATTTTCATTTAAGAGCTATTTAGGAATAACCTCTATATTAGTAATAAAAGCAAATTTGTACATTTATGTTCTTTTATGCGTTTATACAACAAATGTATTTTATTCCCGTGCAGTTTTGCATGGGTTACATACTAGTTTAGGGAAATAAAGATATGAGTAGTTTGGAGGGAAAAATTGTGGTGGCGGTTGTTGTTTTATTATGTAGTATAGATAGATAGATAAATAGATAGATTTACCAAATGACAAATCTTTTCCACCGCTAAACAACTTACCAACCACTTATTTTGTCATATAAGATGTGAATCATGTCTCCTTTTTACTCTTTTATTATGATCTTGTGATAAGTTCTTTAAAGTGTTGAGATCCCAATCCAATTGATAACTATAAAGAATTAATGGAGACATTAACACAACTAATATGGAATTAGTAAACTGGAAATTTTAATCTCCAATTAATTAGATGCAAATTTCACTAAAGAGCCAAAAATACCTTTTACGATTCAATCAATTTGGAAATTGAAATTTAAAAATAAATAAATTAATTAAAAAGCCTAATTGTTGGTCTAGTTTATGCATGGCGAAAAGGAGAATTGGAATGGTCTTAATCCCCGAAGGTTTATACAATAAAAAAAAGTAAAAAAAAAAAGACGGAAATAGTTATTGTTCCGGGTGTAATTCCAGAGCAAGTATTGTTACCACCCGTGGCTCGCAGAATAATGTCTTGAGTTGAACCCTTCTTGCTTCTATCGTCCCTCTCGGCCTCTCCTGCAACAATGAACGAACTGAGGGCTTGGCTTTGTGCCAAGCGTACTCACTCCGACGCTCAAGTCAGTAAACTTAAAGGATTAAGCTGTGTTGCTTGGCTAGATATATTGTAGAGAGATAAGGGAGATATTACCAGATGAATAGTGTATTTAGGTTCAATTGTTCGATCCTCTCCTCAAAGAAGGTTGAGGAGTATTTATAGGCTTTCACCTTTTGTCACGTAGTGGCCAAGTGGCCAAGTGGCTATCAGGTGGAAAGACCGTTCTACCCTCGGCCGATGGACCTATGCCAGGCCGGCCGAGGGTCTTGGATATGAGTACGCGGGTATGTGTCCCATTTGGCGGGTTGTCGCGCGAGACCCTGGCTAATGAGCCGATGGGTCGCATCGGCTTAATTTGTCTAAGTTGTTGACTTGCTGTGGATATCTTTGACCTTGCTCAGTGTGTTGACTTGGTCAGCGGTGCAGAATATGCCCCATCAGTTATGAATTCTGGAGTTTCCGCTACTTGATCAAATAACCCAAATATTTCAACTGCATCAAATGAATTTTTAAATTGATCACGACTCTCTAGGTTATGGCCGCTTCTCTATGGGACAAGTTGTTGTTTTATTGAATTTGCTTCATTAATAGTCTCGCGATTCGACTTTGATCGTTAGGGGCTGGTACCAAGACCGAGTCCCAGATAAGCAAACCTAATTTTAACAACCGACACAGTAACAATGAAAATGACGCCTTCTTTAGTGATATTATATGAGCAAAAACTAGAACTCAATTACGCCATTAATAGTACCTAAATTGTACCACTCGATGACGTCATCCCATTTTACATTTAGAAACAACTTTTTTTTCTCTAACCTCGGTGAAAACAATTTCAACGACTCATAAACTGCCCGTGCACCATAAAAGTTTATTATCTCTTATTTTCCAGTTCTATATTTCACATGAGAATGAGAAATAAGATATTGTGAAATTATCAAAAATATCTTACTCTAGTGGTTATAATAGAGGTATTGTGGACAATAAGTTCTTATTAGGCTCTATATGTTGGTTGAGTGTGGAAAAATGGGATAAGCCATTTGAAAAAAAAAGGTCGAAATCAAATACCCGAATACAATGTTAACATTGCCAAAACACGCAAAAAAAAAAAAAAAATGAAAGATAAAACTGAAAATTTTATGAAGAAGTTGAGGCCTAACTGTTAGAATTAATCCGAATAGAGACCAAAAACTTCATACTAAGTTACTCGGTATAAACTGTAAAGCGGAAGCGTACCTGATTACATGACGAAAGGTTGAGATACACCGTCTGAATGAACGGTGTTCAGGATTAGGTCTTCTAGTAGACACACATACCGTAGGGATCTCTCTACTGATGGGATGCGGGGAGATTAGGTTATTATGTGCTACCAGGGACCATAACCCAGGTGACTTATATATAGTCTCCTTAATCTAATGCGCCCATCATGCATTAGTAACCTAATGGGTATCTACACAATTAAGATATCCGGCCCATACTTTATATGACGTAATTAATATGCCCGTATTCTATTATCCAGATGGATCACTATATTGGGCTAGACTTAAACGATAGCAAATAAATACAATTTGTATAATAGTGTGTTCACATAAATAGTATTGGACCCAATATTCTTACAATCTCCCACTTGGGTCAAATACAGATACTGTGTGACACCTGAAAAATTGTATTCATTTTATAACCTTACGCGCTCAACAGTGCTATCAACATTCCATCCGTCTTATGCAATTCGGTTCATCAATCATACTAACATAGGATCAAAGCGGCCTTTGCTACAGTTTGTCGTAACAGGACCCTCAATGGTCACGTATGCCAATATAACCAACGACATGAATCTAATATAGGTGCGTAGCATGGAAACAACATCCAAATGTGATCCAAAATATGTATATTTCCAACTGGTCCACCTTAGTGAGATCAACCAAAATAACACAGAGTGAAACCGTAAACCGAAAACCATATTTCTGCAGAACTTAATAACCGTAAACTTTAATGTGTCTAACATGACAAACTCCCACTTAAACTGAATTTCCTTAAAACCGAAACACCCATTTGAGCAATTAGCTCAAGAAAGACCGTGGGTGGTAATTCCTTAGTAAGCGGACCCGCAAAATGGAGTTTGTATTAACATGTATGATTGACAATTTTTCACTCTGAATTGTTTCTTATACAATACATCACTTGTAATGTTATTAGAAACTATAATGACTGCACATTTGTCATAAATTACATAAGTGGTCTTTCAATACCGTACCGAATTCGCAGCCTCAAGACAAATGTTCATAACCAACTAGGAGTCGAAATACCGAATGATCTCAACCTGAATCGATCTCCTATAAATAATGTTTTGTTCCAAATATAAATGACCAACAATATATTTGGCTGCCCTTAGTGGATCCAAGATCCTAATCCGTATTGCCTTAATATCTGTCCAACAAACTTTAGAATGTACGCAATATCCAAACGCATACAGGCTAAATATATACCATAATACTTAAACACATTAAATATTTCCTGAAACACATGAATTTAAGCATTAATGAATTTTTCTGAATATTTTCTTTAGGGCATTTTAGACTAATTTGTCTCATTTACTGAAAGGGTATTAATTAGAGATATTTACTTACTCCCACTGAATCTTGAGTATCTACAATTATCTACCCATTCATCTAAAACAAATAAGATGACAGCAAGACAGATTTGTAATCTTTATGACGAAAAACCTTATTTGAGCTTTATTGGATGAATTCCCTTATTGCAGAAATTCTACTTTGAATCTATGAATCCAAGTTCTAGTTACTGCACTGAATAGTTTCGTCAATGTCACCATTGCAAAACAAACCTTTAACATTCATCCAATATAACCAAAAAATCGAATATGCCTAAAAGTCCTTATAGTCAATACCGACACGATGATCCTGATTGTCACATTACCTTTTACACCCTTCTCGGTAACAAATGAATATTTGAAATCAATATATTTCACAACTTTAGGTAATGGAACAAAGTACAAATATCATCATTCATCAAATGACTTATTTTCTTTATGGCATCAATCCACTTATATGAGTTAGGACCTTCAATGGTTTGGCAAAAGGCGATTAAATCATCTTTACCATTCCATTATTTAACTCTTATTACAACTAGTTAGTCTGTCACTACATTGTTGTCCATTTTTATCCATATAGGAAAACAATGTAATTAATGTAGTTGTATACCTTATTATGTGGATATTCTAATGAATTGGTTATTGAGATATTTGAGTTTGTTCTACCGAATTGATCTTATGATCCTGCATAGAGAGACAAAAAACAATGTCAATTACCTTTTCTCCCACTCAAACTCAATATTCTCAATGAACTCCTTAATTTCCGTCTTAAATAGCTTTATTGTGGGATCATTACTTTATTACCCTTAAAACTTTAAGTATTATCCAACAAAATAGTCATTGACTATCCTTAAGTGCAACTATTAACCTTATGACTTTTAAACCTCAACCTTAATTAGTTGGACATACCGGATGTGTACATTATCTACACTATGATTAAATAGTCAATGGTATTGTTAGAAATTTATCCAGAGATAGCTGCAATATTAAGAACTTATAACTAGAGTAATATAGAAAAGAGTATGAATAATCACACTCCTTACCAGGCCTTAGGATCTTGTTTTGCATACATACTACACTATCCATATTAATCCTCATATGGTGTAATAATATCAAATACAAGATCAAACTCCTCTAGAAATTCTTTAAAATAACTTTGACGTTGTTATCCTTAATATCATTTGCCAAAGTATTAACACTTATGATCAAAATCATATAATTATTCCTTTACTGAGAAAAATAACTCAGTCAAATATAACTGAAAACGTCAAGAACTTAAAACTTCTCACAAATGAGATTTAGATATCCATGCCTAAAATCTGTCTACAAATTAACATAATAATTTAAACCATTAATACTTAGATGTAGAATGGTTCACCTTTCCGTATATATGTTAATAATGAGACATTAAAAAAAAAACAATTTTGGTATCTAATCTTCTCCCTTTAACCCTTAAATATGAATATCCGAAGTAAAGAGGTCAACAATTTCATTTTGACACAAAACTTTAATTTCCCTTTTAATGTGTCATACCGAAGAGAAATTGTAGTTTCATAATTCTTCTTTATATCCATTGAATTTTAGTGCAAGTTTACTTAAAAGAGATTCCAATCTAAATTATCTAAAGTTATCAAAAATGATAGGTTCACCCTTATTTGAATTAGGAAAATACAAAATTAATTATTTCTCAATAGACAAGAAATCAAATTTGTCCATACGAAAAATAACCCTTTTCACCTAAAGACGGTACCGAAAGTATTTTCCACATACAAATAAAAGAATAAGTCATTAATGATAACTAAATTAGTTGACTGTCTCAAACTCAGATGATGACTTGCCCCAAACAGATGAATCTTTCATCATCACTTGGCTTGTCATATTTAGTTATACTTGCATCAATATACTTATGTGGGTGGAAAAAACAAATTCACCCACCAAACATGATTGGATATAAAAATTTACCTTAGCCAAACCGAATGAGAAGTTTAACTTTACCGACACGCCAAGCGTTAAAAGTGGTACTAGATTTTCCTTATGTGTCCAAACTCTTAACAAACTAGCGACTAAAAAAAAGTCTAACCTTATGTTTGTTGTTATTTCTTTGAGTTTGACTTTTGCAGCTTCTTAATTAACTGAATTAACTTAACTGAAACTGAAACAATGCCCTTAAATATTTCCCTAAATTCGGATAATCACTAAACTCATGCATTTTGAATGTAATACTTCTCAAAGTTACATACCTTAGTCCTTACGATAACTTTTACCTTATGAGAAGCAGAATTATACATTCTTAAAGCAAGGTAAGATCACAGCAACCAGAGATAAAATTCACATTCTCTTACCATTTATTTAATAAATAGTTTCATCCGAATTGAGAATATAACTGAAATGACAGATATAATAACCATAAATGTCAAACTCAATGAACAAAACAACATCCTTATATTTTGAATAAATTCAAATAATTAAAGTGTCTTTCCGAAATTAATATTTAGTTACTAGATGTAAATATTAACTAGTTAAAGACGTTACTCTTTAGTAATTGTAATCAAATATTGACGATAAACTCGCATCGAATACTAAGCCTTCCTTTGGGTCGACTCAATATTCACATGAAAATCCGAATAATCGTCACATATTTATTACCCAACGTGTATATGTAATTCGGCCAAATAATGGCCTTCCTTTGGGCCGACCATTATTCGCATGAACTGCACACAGTCACACACTAAACCAAAAACTGAATTTATTCACCTTAAAAACTTTATGGGCATAATCCTTATGAATGTCATAAACATAGTGACACTCTCTTAACTTGATTTTCAGATTCAATATTGGCATCCCCATCATCACAAGATACTAACACAATATTAAGTTTAGTCTTTGGACATAAAATTAACTTGTAAGTGGTTATCTTGGTGTAGTGATCAAGTATTAACAATAAATTCCTGTCAAACATTAAGCCTTCCTTTGGACCGACTTAATATTCACATGGAAACCTTACAATTGTTACATACTTATCACCACAAGCATGACTGAATTTCGGCCAAATAATAGCTTTCCTTTGGGCCGACCATTGTCCGCATGAAACTCAATCACACACTGTAGTCATAATATTCTAAATCATTCAACTTACACAATAGAGGTTACTTTGGCAACTTATTGTGTCGATCAAACAACCTAAAATATTAGACCCGTTATTATAATCCGTATAGCCATTTATTAAATCTGAAAATACAAGTTCTTAATTGACAGGTGACTTAACCTTTAGTGATAACTGATAATATACAAAACTATATCAAAATAGTTCCTTAGTCATATAAGTATGTAAAATTAATAGACCATACAAATATATATCCTTATTTTCACTTGTCCAAGTTCTGAACATTCCTTAAAATTTATGGACACATAATTATACTACATCCATAAATTAAACAAACCAAAAACATATATATTAAGCTTAACATGCAAACATTACCAAAAGGCACACCCAAGATCAATCAGATAAATGCCAAAGCACATCAACCATATATATACGCCATAATAGAAGTGCAACTTTAATAAATTTCACAAGCTCTATAACTCGTACCAAATTTACCAGATAATCCATATGCATGTGAGTTCATGACTAAATCAAGCTTAACATTGTCTTTGACCAAATAGATACAAAAGTATCACGAGCAATCAAGATAGCCGTAAAGCTAACACAATAGAAAACATGCTGTATCTGACCATGTATTATCTAAATTCATAAGCCGAATATGATAATGCTCAATAAAAGATTTTACGCCAAAACCTTGAAACTGGTTTCTTAATCTCAATATGGCGGCAGCAAACGACATACAATGATATGCAAGTCACGTTTGACTTCTTTTTTTTTTTTTTTTTTGGAAAGAAAGAACATAGATAAATAAATAGAAGAGTTAGGTTACATCAAGGGGGCGGGTCGGGGGAGAGAGGCGCGCAGGCCAAAACAAAGTCTGTAGTACAAAGATCAACAACAAAAGGAGGGGCAAATGCCCACTCAAAACAACCTAGTGCGGGGCTAACATCATGGACGGAGTAATGAGCAAGAGCATCCGCCACACGGTTGGCCGTTCTCTTCTCAAACACCAGCTTCAAATGGGGAGAGTCCTGCAAGAGGGCCCTACACTCAAGAATAATATTAGCAAAGGGACCACACGGATCAATAGGACGGAGGATGGCACTAACGGCATCAAGACAATCAGAGGCAATCAGGACATTGTCCCCAAGGACACTAGAACGTAGAATCCCATTACGGATAGCACGGACCTCACTAAGGAAAGGGCAAGTACCAGGGAACCGGGTAGACCAACCAAGAACCCAAGACCCATGACAATCTCTAATGACACACCCCGAACTGGCTAAACAAGAAGAGGGAGAGAGAGCCGCATCAACGTTGGCTTTAAGCCAACCAAGCGGCGGAAGGGCCCAGCTAACAGGATAGCTAAAGGCATCAAGAGGGATGGTACTGGAACAGGGGGTGGTAGGAGAGCGGGCATTGGCAAGGGTCCAGGTAGTGGATTGGGAGATAATGGAGGAAAAAAGGGGGGGAGAGGTCAGAGAGGGAGGAGGAGAAAAGATCAGGTCGCAGCGCCTAAGCCAAAGGCGCCAGATAGAAAAGGTGAAGAGTGTGTTCCAGCTAGGAGAGGGAGAATTGCAGTTCTCGAAGATCCACTGGTGAAGGTTCAATGTAAAGAAAGAAGGGTGGACATCAAGGGAAGTCCAGGTGTCCAAGGCAAGGCTACAGTCGCGGAGGACATGGAGGGAGGTCTCAGGGATGGAGGGCGTGACACGAGGGAACAAGACGGGCTCGGAAGGATGTTTCTAGCAAAGAGGGAAACCTTGTGGGGAAGCTTGTTCCACCAAACAAGCCAGATAAAAACTTTGATCTTGGGTTGGGTATGGAGGTCCCAAAGCCAAGATAGGTCGGGGGGGGGGGGAGAGAGCTAAGAGGAGGGGTAGGGGGGATGAGGGGGCTAGAAAGGGACAGATAGGTTTCGGCGAGAGAGAATTTACCTTTGGGGGCAAGGGAGGTGGTGAGAAGGTCCGGCCTAGGAGAGGAGGGAATGGGGAGGGAAAGGATAAGAAGGGCAATGTGATCAGGGAGGACAAAGTCAAGCGAGTCAAGGGACCAAGAACCGTTAGAGATGATGGAGCTCAGCTTCGCGGTAGAGGAAGGGAGGTTTAAGGGTCCAGAGATGATGGCTCTGAGGGGCCCGGGGCATAACCAGGGGTCATCCCAAAGCCCAACGGAAGAGCCGTCACCAATGGACCAAGACAAGTGGTTTTGAGAAGATTCCATCCAACACCCACATTTTTCCAAATGTGTGAGCCGTAGGAGAAAGACCGAGGAACGGGGGTGAGATATTTACTACGGAGAGCTTTGGCAGCGAGGGAGGATTTATCAAGGAGGATTTTCCAGCTAAGCTTAGTGGAGAGAGTGTCGTTCAAGGGTTTGGCGGCCTTGATACCGAGGCCTCCCAGAGAGAGGGGGCGAGTAACAAGATCCCAATTGGCAAGGTGAAGTTTCTTAGAAGCTTATTTGGACCGAGAGAAAGTGCGGGTGATTTTGTCAATGTTATTGAGGATGGAGGTGGGAAGGCGGATGCATTGCATTGCATGGCAGGGTAAAGCATTGAGAGTGGATTTAATGAGGCGGATTTACAAAGACGGAGAGAAAACGGGATTTCCGGGTAGCTAACTTCGATTGGATGTTATCAATGATAAAGTGGAGGTCGACCTTCTTAGGTTTTTTTCCCGGGAGGGGAAGCCTAGGTAAGTGCCAAGGTTATTGGTTTTCTTAATGCCAAGGGCCTCTTCGAAGTGGGAGATATCAGAAGGAGGGGTGTGTCTGGAGAAGATGATTTTGCTCTTGAGGCAGTTGATTTTTTGCCCCGAGGTGGTGCAAAAGGAGAGGATAGTGTCTTGGAGGGCACAGAGGTTTCTCTCTGAGGCCCTACCGAAGACAAGGATATCGTCAGCAAAGAGGAGGTGGGAAAAAGAGGCACCCCCTTTCCCAAGCGGGTAAGGGGTCCACTCATTCTCAGAGCAGGAGAGATGAATGAGGCGGGAAAGGGCTTCCATGCAGATGATGAAGAGGTAGGGGAGAGGGGGTCGCGGCGGAATTCCCGGGAAGGAGGAAACTATCGAGGAAGAGCCATTAAGAGTGACATGGGCGGATGTCGTGGAGATGCAGCTCATAATAAGGGAGATAGTGTCGGGGTCAATGTTGACCGCGAAAAGGCAGGATCTGATAAAGTCCCATTCAAGTCTATCAAAGGCCTTTTCAAGATCGAGTTTAAGAGCAAACCAGCCGGTTTTACTCTTGGAGAAATGCATAGAATGGAGAATCTCAGAAGCAATGATAAAGTTGGTGTCGGTGCCTCTCCAGGGAATGGAGCTTCCCTGGTTGGGGAGATTAAGGTGTGCATGAGGGGCTTGAGACGGTTGACAATGATTTTTGTAACGATTTTGTAGGTGGTGTTACAAAGGCTAATGGGTCGAAAATTGGAGATAGTTTGAGGTGAAGGAATTTTTGGGATGAGGGAGATAGAAGTTTTATTGATAGATAGGGGAACAGTTTTAGTTAAGAAAATGTTCTGGATGAAGGGAATAAAGTCAGGCTTGAGAATATCCCAGCAACGTTTAAAAAAACCCGCATGGAAACCATCAGGTCCAGGGGCCTTGTTAGAACCAAGGGAGAAGAGAGCGCAATGGATTTCCTCACTAGAAGGAATCAGGAAAGACATGGGAAGGGAGGTCCCCACGGGTGGGCCCTGGGTGGGAGGTGTAAGATGGACAACCTCTTTCCCAGAAGTGAAAAGGGTGGTGAAATGGTGAGTAATGTCAATGTCACGTTTGACTTCGAAATCACAAGACTAAATCCGTATAAATACCAGATCAATTAACCGGAATCAAACAAATTAGCTGTCATGAATGCACCCACTGCGTGCAAATTCCATTTTATCTTAGATGCATAATACAAACATGTGTCGTCATTCCATATTGAATTATAGCCCAATTTTCAATCAACATGGTAAAAGCATTATAAGACTCCGAAATATTCATATAAAGTTCCATTATATAATTAATTAATAAATTAATTAATTAATCACCATGTAAAGCTATACCATATTGTTACATAAACACAAGAGATGCATTCATGGAGACCAAACTGACTGTACACTTTAACAAATTCACAATGACAGCACATGGAGTCATACTAGAAGATACTCAAAGCGGGGTTGAATTAATACCGAAAGTAATGAACTTACATAAATAAATAACTTAAACGCCAAATTCACAGCAGGCATACAAAATCACGTATGCCCAGAAATCACAAATATTGTAAAACCTAAACTGAAACCAAATAATTTAATATGATGGCGGCTCTGATACCACTTGTTAGAATTAATCCGAATAGAGACCAAAAACTTCATACTAAGTTACTCGGTATAAACTGTAAAGCGGAAGCGTACCTGATTACATGACGAAAGGTTGAGATACACCGTCTGAATGAACGGTGTTCAGGATTAGGTCTTCTAGTAGACACACATACCGTAGGGATCTCTCTACTGATGGGATGCGGGGAGATTAGGTTATTATGTGCTACCAGCGACCATAACCCAGGTGACTTATATATAGTCTCCTTAATCTAATGCGCCCATCATGCATTAGTAACCTAATGGGTATCTACACAATTAAGATATCCGGCCCATACTTTATATGACGTAATTAATATGCCCGTATTCTATTATCCAGATGGATCACTATATTGGGCTAGACTTAAACGATAGCAAATAAATACAATTTGTATAATAGTGTGTCCACATAAATAGTATTGGACCCAATATTCTTACACTAACAACTATAATTAGGGTTGGAATACAAAAATAATAACAATAAAATACAAAATCTATCCTCACTGTTTTGGAAGAGCAGTTCAGAGCCTTTTGGATGTCACTTTTGTCACCTATTGAACCGCACCAATTTGATTTTTAAGAGCAACTCTAACGTAAGCCGAGATAGAGTAGCTTGAGATTTCATGCCATTAGTTTAGCGTTGGAGAGAAAAATAATAATAACCTTGCTTAAAATGTTAGCTGAGTAAAGCCATTGGTTTCTAGAAAAAATTGACTAAAAAAATCACTTGTCCAATGAAACAATGAACAAGTGTGGTACACCCCCATCATTAATGAGAGAAAGTGGAATTGAAGCGTATGATCCCCTATATAATAAATGAATAGAAAAAACTTCACATTTTCTCGTTTAAAATATCTTTCCTATTTTGATATAATTAAATCTTACGGAATATTTACTTTTATCTACAAAGATTTGTCGTATAGAGAATTTGTTTCTAGATTTTTGTATACAAATTTTGTTGACTTTGTACGATAAATCATATCTAAAAAATATGTTATTTAAAAAAAAAATCTCCCCTCCATTTTCAGTTTCCAATTTATGTTCTCTTGATCTCCTGAACAATATTTTGACCGCTCTTTTCGACACACATATATAACTTTTTTTTTGCTTGAAAATGATATTTAGTGAAAGAACAGAGATTTTAATAAATGAGAAAATATAAAAAAATTGGAGTATAAAATAATATCACTAACTTCGCGTAAAAAAGATATTTTCATTAAAATACACATTTCATGTCACTACATAAATCTCTTGATTAATTTTATTGTTTTAATTTATTTTCTCAAATCAAATGAAATAATGAGAAACATTACAAAAGTAATGAATTGTAAATTTATAATTTATAAATAATATACTAAAAACAAAAACTCTATAAATACCGTGCATGTAATGCACGAAGTCTGCGCTAGTTTACATCAATTGGACTTTATTTGCATGAAGTGTGGGTCTGATTCCGTTTTGTTGAGAATATTCTGTTTCTATGTTGATTTTTTGTTACAAAACTCATTTGTGTTAAAAGCCCAACGGCTACATTTTTATTTCGGAAAATGCACACGGTGCCCTCGAACTTTCACACTTTTCCTGTGGTGCCCAAAATTTTAACTTTGTGCCCATGGTGCCCTCAAGGTTTAGATTTTTGCACAACATATCCATTTTTCATTTATCTATGATAACTCCGTCAAGTGTTAAAATTTGGCGCGCTTAGATCGATTAAATAATTAGAATAATAGCCTTGCTTACTCAAATTACCCCACATTCTGGAATTCTCCCCCATCATATACACTTAGAAAAAAAAAAAAGGCAAGACGATGCTAAAACTTTCATTATCATCTATGCTCAAAACTTTTAATTCCATTATTGATTCTCAAAGGTTCATTATCATCTATTCTTGAAATAAGCTTCAAGCAAGTCTTTGATACAATCTGAAAAGGTAAATTCCTAATTCAATTGATCTTGATTTTTAATTTGCAGTATGTATGTCAAGTTCAATTTTTTCTTTTTTGAATTTAGCATCTTTATTTAACATAGGTTTTGTATAGTATGAGTATGATTCGTATTTTCATGTTGAAATTATGTTTCTCGTTCACGATTTTAGTTTTCAATTAAATTAGGGTTTCACTGAGTTTAAGCTTTCGGCATAATTATAATGTAAGACGGTCTTACGATGTGAGACGGTCCATTTCTATACATAAAACATTGATTTATTACTAACAAATGATTTGCCCTTTTATATAAGGAACCGTCTCATAATTTGAGACCGTCTGACACTATATTTGTGTTGAAGGTTTTAGTTCATCTTTACTTGTTATGTGTTTAAGCTGGTGAATTTGTGATTAAGGTATATAATGGAACTGTCTCATAATTTGAGACCGTCTTACACTATATTTGTGCGATATTTTGGTTAAAATTGACAGGATGGCAGCCTTATGGTTGGATTTTCATTACAAAGGTCAGCAGTTCGATTATCCAATTTATGATGTCGACGTAATGCAAATTTTCGACCTTATTGATGATCTTGGGGTGGTTGCTATGAAACAAAATATCATGATACCTGATGCGTACGACATGTACTACATGAGTAAGCACGGGAAGAAGTTATATATTAGAAGTGATTCGGATTTGTTAGGCATGTTTGAAAATTTACAAGGGTTAGCGGCAATTGATGTATGGATGGAAGATACAATAAATCCAATGAAAGAATTTGAGATGGTTGCTGAACTAAAAAGAGTAAATATGGAGAAAGAATTAAGGAAGTTGGAGGAAGAGGCAGCAGGGAGACCTTTGGTGATGGACATTCCTGTTTTTGACTTAGATTGTAATAATAGGATATATATTGGAGCTTATGAGTCTCAAGTGGTAGATGGAGAACCGCAACCAGCCCCTACTCATCCTCAAAGACAAGTAACTCATTTTCACCTTTCTACACAATCAACCCTTCCTTGTCCTAATACACAAGAATACCCTCTCCAAACTCCAAAACAATCATGGTCCACCGTTGCAAGAAAGAGGCGTAGGAAGGCCTAAAAGACAGAGGAAAAAGAAGCCAGACGAACCTAAGAGAAGGAAGGGTAGAAAGTCCACTACCATCTCATGTTCCATTTGCAAGACTCTTGGCCACAATGCAAGGTCTTGTCAGGGTGGTATAACAGCAAAACAAAAAAAAAAGCCGCAACTGCTTGTGCTAACCAGAAGAAGAGAGAAAATGTTGTAGCCGAGTCATCAACACAAAATCGGAAGAGGTCAAAGCTGATCATGTCTGATGCATCAACTACTTTTAGCAAAGATTGAACAAGTTTGGTATCTTAGTGGTTTAGTAAAGCGTAAACATATTTTGTGAAGATTTTTGGTTCATATTGAATCTTTGGGAAAACAGGTATTGGAGAATTGGATACTCCATACATTTTGGCTTGACATATGTGTATCCGTACTATTATTGTCCAAAATTTAGTATTTTTTGGGAACTTAATGGATAAGTGGACTTATTTTACATTAAGACTTGTTTGAAATTTGCTAAATTAAGGTATTTTGGGCACAATTTCTTTTTTCCTTACATGTTACTTATTTTGACATTATTTTCTAATCTATGTTTTAATCATAATTTATTCAACCATAACATAAGTTAGATTATTGGATATGCTGTGCAAAAATGTAAACCTTGAGGGTACCATGGGCACAAAGTTAAAATTTTGGGCACCACAGGAAAAGTATGAAAGTTCGAGGGCACCGTGTGCATTTTCCCTTTTTATTTCATCTAACAAATTACAATTAGTAGATTATACAACTGGTTGTACGTAGTTTATGTACAACCTTTTCAAAGTTGTCGAGTTTTGTTATAAAGTTGTCGAGCTTTACTAATAAAATTGTCGAGTTACAATACAAAGTTATTGAGCTTAAGAGGAATAATTATTAAACTCAATAACTTTTTAAATTAGCTCAATAACTTATAAAATGGCTCGACAACTTTGTGTAAAGAACTCAGCAACTTTGAGACGGTTGTACAATGCTAATATACAACTGGTTGTAAGATAGTATTTGTGAACAAATTACAGAATATATGAGCATTAAAAATACAATTGGTCTCCCTTGTGACGGGTTACCATTTGTGGCGGATATTTTGTGAGTTAAAATGGTAACAAAATGGGTTAGTGGAGAAAGGGGACCACATGAATAGTGTTACAGAGAGAGAAAAAGTGGGTACTTTGTGAGGTAAAATGGTATCCGTCACTCAAGAGTGACGGATATGTGCCGTCACAAACAAGAATTTGTGTTAAAAATAAGGGACATATACCGAAGATGTTTTACTCTTGTGGTTAAGACGGAGGTATTGTGGACAATAGGTCCCAGGTTCGAATCCCCTTCCCATATATTGTAATGCGATTAAAGTGCACGCATCGATTGACCAAAAAAAAAAAAAAATAAGGGACATATTTTTGCTGAAAATTGGCTAGGAGTAAAATTTTTAACCTCATTTTTTTTAACCCAATTATTTTTACTTTCCTTCCCAATTTACTCCTAAATAATAAATTCTTATTGTTATTATTTACTTTGATGGATAATAATGATCCAAATTCCAATTACTATAAATTATTACAAGATTATGAAAAATCTTAATCACAAATTCTAATGCTAACATCAATAATTCTCAAATATCTAATATTAGGCCAACTCTTGAGAATATTCCGATTATACAACTTTCTCAATATTGATTTTTTTTCTAAAATGGTGCTCAAAACAAAAGAAATTATCAAAATAGGTCGAGTTTGAAACTTATAACCGAACATGGGTCCACGTAAGATTGGGATATGTGAAACATTACTTCGGAAAAAAGCCGCTCAGTCGCTAGGTGACTCTTGATGAAGTCGTCCACCCACGGAGCGACTAGAATTTTTGAGAAAAAAATAAAAATAAACTTGGTATGCTGGGAAGTTTTGAACCATGTTCACGCGACAGAACATACCTACCCTCCTATGAGTCCTACCAACTACATCACCTACAATGCTTTGATAAGTAAGCGCGCTGACAAATTTATAATCTGTATTAACTATCAAATACAACGCTCATGAGTATTATTATCAGCGCTTCATTAGTTAATAATGGTTCACGTGTTATAATGGTTAGGACTTGGGATTTCAATATTGTCTCGGCATCCCAAGTTCGACTCTGCATAGGCTCATTTTTTTTATTTTTTTTGGGTAGAAATACCATAGTTGGACTCAAGCCGCTGGCCCACTGAGCGACTTGGGCCTCAACTCGCTAGCTCTCAGAGCGACTTGGGCTGAAAGTTATAGCCACTGCATTTATATTCACACGGAATATGGTCTCTTAGCGGGTAATACGGCTTGAATCTGGCTGAAACCGGGTATGCGTGGGACCCATTTTCGGTAATAAGTTTCAACCTCGCCCTATTTTGATAATTTCTGTAGTGTTAAGCCCTATTTTAGAAAAAAATTCCTCAATATTGGTCAATTAGGCCAACCCCTCAATGTCAAAATATGAGCTATTATTCTAACGATTTAAATTATTATTCTAATCATGAGATGTACATGCCAAATTATCAACATCCGCCCTACTTTCAATCTATATCGGGATCAAATGTTCGTCCTTCTTTGTCAAATGTTTATTTTGTTCCTCCAAATCTTCATGATCAAGAAGTAGTTCTCGAAATTTGAAGAAGGGAAAGTATAGGGACATCGGGAACTTATCAAGATCCACTAACCCTGGGTTCGATTGATGAGTGTCAACCTGATACGGGGTTGAAAGTTAGTGATGCTAAGATCACTACGGAATTTTTTTTTACATGGAATCAAATTCATGATCAAGATCTTTGTGTTGCTTGGGTGAATATTTTAACTAATAATATCGTTGGAAATTATCAAAAATGAGATGCATTATGTCTTCGAGTCGCTAACTACTACAAGAAGTATCGTTCGGATAAAACTTCTCAAAAGGTAACACCTAATCAAGTACTGAAGTTAACAAGTTTAATAGGTGTTTTATTCAAGTTAAGAGGGACAAGCCTAGTGGATACAACAATGATCTTATAATAGATATGACAAAAAAACTATTATATCAAAATAATAAAAGAAATTTTATATATTTTCACTCATGGAAAATTCTTAGACTAGAGAAAAAATGGAAAGAGTTTGCCACTGATTCTAGAGATACAGCAAAACGAGGGGAAATATCAAAATCAGGCGCTTACACATCATCATCATCCGCCTAAGAAACTGATGAGGTAGCCATGGATGAACGTCCTATAGGTCAAAAGGCCGCAAAGGCAGCGACTAGGGGTGCAAAAGGAAAGGGAAAGTCAAGATCGAATAACAA
Organism: Silene latifolia; assembly: GCF_048544455.1. Lineage (NCBI taxonomy): Eukaryota > Viridiplantae > Streptophyta > Magnoliopsida > Caryophyllales > Caryophyllaceae > Silene > Silene latifolia. Next base: position 77,635,693 of record NC_133533.1, read on the forward strand.
AAATGAAGGATACTTTGATCAGTATCGCGAAATACAACAAAAGAAGATGGAACTAGCTGAGGGAGTTGTGAATGTAGATGAAATGAATATTATAAGAGCTGATACATCACAAATGAACGAGGAAACGAGAAGGAGGCACAATGCAGTTGTGAAGTTTCTCATGGAGAAACACAGAATGATTTACTTTTAGTTTATGCTTCTGTAATTAAGTCTAGTATGTATCATTAGTTAATTTAAATCCAAATTTGGTTTCTTCTATATAGTTTATTTTTAAATTAATATATAGTCCAAGTTTGTCATTGTCATAGTTTATTGGATTGAAATGTCAAATATGATGATGCTATCTTATAAAAAAGGATAAGATTTTCTAAAATGTTAAGATTCTTTTGTACCTTCAAGATAATTATAAGATTTTTTTTTTGATAAGTTATAGATTTTCAGATAAAGTTTAGGATAAGGCTATCTTGATTTTCAAATAAGATATAGATTTCTAAAAAACATTTACTCTATAAATTAACAAGCTCATAGTTCCATATTATCCAAATACAATACACTCTTCTCCTTTCCTAAAAAATATCTCTAGCTTTCATCTCATAAATACCCAAATAAACGTCTCAAAATTCAAACTATGATAATAATGTTGGTGTAATATTACGGTTTTTTGGTCTCAACTTACTCGGTCGAGTAGGCCATACTCGGTCGAGTAAGTTATCGATTGCTTTTAAACAGGATACTATTTTGGGTGCACTCGGCCGAGTAGTGAGGAACTCGGTCGAGTAGGTCGATCTTCGGCCGAAGACTTGAGTGACTAACCGAAGTACCCCGATTATCTTTCCGCGGTTTTGATAAAAAGAGTTGGAGAAGTATAAAAGCGTGTTTAACAGTTCTAATAATTTTCTTAATCATTTTATTTTAAACCTAAACTACGTTCAACATTCTCCAATCATTTTAATCATTTCCAAGGCTAGGGTCGATCGATTGGGGTTCTACATCTCTTGTCCACGTAGTTTTAATTAGTAAGTCTTATAACTTCATTAATTTGTTGCATTGTTATAGTATGCAAACCCTAATTGGGTGATTTGGGGGTTTTGGGGTGATTGGTCATTTGATGTATGGTATATTGATTTATTGTCGCAATATTAGGTGAGGACTTCGTAGAGGAAGCGTTCTAGCTTGTCTTGTGGTGATTGCTTAGAATATATGATCTGGTAGGGTTTCCCTACTCCGTTGGTTGTACAATTAATTATAAGATGTGATTGTCGTTGATTGTTTGGTATTGTTATCATTGTGATTGAGATTGTACTTGTAACATCCCCATACAACAAGGTGTCATAAAAAGACCACCATACCATATCAAGGTGCTACCATCTCGGTTGCCCGAGTTAAATTATATCAAATAGACCATCCAAGAACGTTTAATAAAAGATATCAAATTGTTTAAGACAAAATATAACTGATGCCCAAAACAAAACTGTTACAACTGAAAACAACCAAAGGAACTAAAGTTTATGCGACAGTGGAAGCTAGCTAAACTCAAGGTGATGACCCGGTCCCATCCATAGCCCGCAAGCTACATCCACAGCCATAACGTGCTAAATCAACTGCTCACCATCCCTGAATGGATCACCGCAGTTTTGAAACGATAACCGAGGTCAGTCAACTACATAACCAAAATAAGAAATCACAAATGCAACCGTTACACAAGCCTAACCAAACTATAGTAATCATCCTCCAAACTCCAATAGTAACCAGTAACCGACTACACACCAAAGTGTGTAGCCCTGCCAAGTTACCCATCACAACAAGTAACCCTCGCCGCTAGTGGGGCACCGCAGCCTTGCCCACCTAAAACCCGCTCATCGCAACAAGCGAACCCAGATCATTAATGTGAACATCCCCCTTCCGACGGGAGCCACAAGAGGCGAACTTAGGTGTGAAGACCATCTCCCGAAAATGGCTTCACCGTCAGTAACAAATATCACAATCAACCTGTAATACCCGCTCCGTTAGGGACCCTTTGACCGTCGTTGTCTGACCTTAGACACATGTCTAGACCTTTGGAAGCCTTATTAGTTCGAACTTACGTCATCGTAACCCTTGGGGAGTAGGAGGCTCAATCTAGCATAGGTTACTTAAATGATTAGCTCTGTGGCTCGATCGAGTAAAGGCCACTCGATCGAGTAAAGGCCACTCGATCGAGTAAGTCCCATACTCGATCGAGTAAGTGGAGCCCAGCGGTAATATATAAATCGTGAAGTCGTGAAACCAAAATCAGTTTCATTTCATTTCTCCTAAACCTAATTGTCGATACATCTCTCCCCTTCACCAATCTTTATCCTTTGGAGCCCTTTGTGAGTTAAGACACCATGGGGATGGGTAACATGAGTCGGGTAGTGGTCTTGTCGCCGGAACGCTGAGTATAGGTAAGTCGTCATCATCATCGTCTTCCTTAGCTTTGGTTATGGTTGTGTTGGTAGTAATAGAGTTTGTCATACTGCTTGTAATAGGTGGTGATGGTAGTTGGTTGTCGTCATACGGTCATTGGCAGTCTTGTTGCTGATTGCTAAAGGTAGATTTTCCTACTCAGTACTGTTGATTGTTTAGTATGTCGGTTGTGTTGTCTAGTTTGATTTGGTATTGTTGTTGGTGTTGTAATTGGTTGTGGTTGTTTGTCTGTGGTTCGCGAGGTGCGCCCTCGGCTTAGTGGAGTCACTTGCGGGAGTGGCTTCATGCCCTTGATTTTCCCCTTGTGGAAGCCGCCATAAGAGGGGATGTGCACATTGAGGAACATGGGTTTACGCTATGTAAAGATGAGCGGGGCTTAGGTGGGAATGACTGCGGTCCCCCACTGGTGGTGTGGAATATCTGTTGCGACGGATATTCTGGCAGGACTTGACCTTCGGGTAGTTAGCGAAGTGATGGGTGATTGAAAGCGGTGTTGGGTGTGTGTGTGTGCTGTGTCTAGTGCTTTGTGTTGTTCTTCAGTTACTGACCTTGTGTGGTGTTGTCTGTGTTTCCTCTTGTGTTGTGTCTGTCGTGATCCTTTATGGTGAGTAGTCAGTCTTAGTAGGTGTTGATATATAGAGCTTAGCTGGGTGCTCTGGAGGGGCGAGTCTATCACGAGTCATGGCATGGATATGATAACGTCGTTGATAGTTTGTCACCAGTTGTATCTTTCTTTTATTGAGTTAAACTTGTAATAAACTTAATTGTTCTATTATTGACGTTTGATATTTACTATTCCTCGAGCAACCGAGATGGTAACGCCCTTATCTGCTGGGGAAGGTCTTGTTAAGACTCCTTGGTAGATGGGGGTATTACAAAGTGGTATCAGAGCGACGATTTAGGAACCTGTAACCAATGAACCTAATGAACTTAGTGAGTCTAATAAAATGAACCGGGTGTATGTGTATTGGGAGCCCTGGCAAGTGCTTGATTTTGGGTGGGAAGGCGTCCTCATTCCAAAATCCTGGTCCCAATGTGCTTAAGCCAGTCACTCCAAATGGGAATATCATGTCGGGAATTGTGTGTGTATGTGTGTGTAGTGTGCGAAGTGGATATAGGTATATCTGAGTCTGAGATGATGCCTTGTGTGTACAAGTAGTAGCGTAGTAATGTGTAATTGTTTGTATAGTTTAGTGTGTGTGTGTGTGTATGTATGTCGATGAATGGCGGGATGTGTGGGAAGTATACATGAGTATATATGGTAATGTGGAAGTCGGTAATGGGTTACAAGTTTGCTATGTGTGTTAGATGATACAAACTAGCTATGTGGGTTGTGGAATGTGATATATGAATGATGTAGGATACCGTTATGAATATGGTAAGTGTGAATTATAACATGTGATCACCGGATTGTTCGTGATAAGTCAAGTAATAGAGTAAAGTATCAGAAAGGGGTAGTCGATTTACAGATTGTAATGTTTAAGAAAATGAATACACATGTTGTATGGTAGAATTTGATATGCATAAGTATGAGTAAAATGTGGTGGTTATAAAAATAGATATGTGAGAAAGTATGTCATGGTTGGACCGAATCGCGTGTTGTTTGGGATATGGTAAAATAGGATTTGTAATGTTTGGGTTGTTGTAATCGTGTTATATGCAAGGTAATGTTAATTGAAGTAATCGCATGGAAATAATTAGTGACGAGTTCTAAGTATACCATAGACTCCGAACGAGTTGTTGTTTTGCAGGAACGATTAATCAAATGTGTAACCCTTTCGTCGCTTGTTTTAACCTTACTCGACTGAGTACAAGTACCTACACGAGCGACTAGACCCTACTCGATCTATTAGTTGGGTCACTTGATCAAATTCTTTGGAAAACAGAATCGTCGTTAATTCTGCCCTGCGGAAACTCGATCGAGGTCACTTGATGGAGTAAGTATGCTACAGTACACGGGTTTTATCGGGACTTATATCCCCCTTTTCCTTCATTCTTTTCTCATTTTCTATCATTCAAAAAACCCTAAAAAAAAACCTTATTAAACTTCTTTCTCTCAATGTTTTTGGGTAATTTGTGGTTGATTTTCTCTTGGATCCTCCTAGTTTTTTCACTCAATCCTTTTGCAAATCCATTCAACGTAAATTTCTATTCCTTTTCTTTGATTTTAATCAATTGGTATTATGTGGTAGTATTGAATTTTCTGAAATTTCGATTTATACCCAAAGATTTAGCATTATAATTGTTGTATTTTGATAAGAATCACTTTAAATCATTGTTGTTATGTTAAAAACTGCAAAATCAAACCGATTTTTGACTATATTTGGGCCGAAATTTCTAGGGTTTGCTCTTGCAAATTTGATTTTGTTCATCTTTTGCATCTTTAAAGGTTGAAATAGAGTAAGGAATGCTATTGGTATCATGAATAGTGCTTGATTTTGGTTGATTTCACCCCAAATTTCGTCATAAAACTCCGTCTTAAAAGTGCCCAAAACTGAAATTTTGCCCAATTTTTGTGATAATAATCTTTTTGTAAAGTTTATTTTTAGGGCTTAAGATCCAAATACTTCTATCAATTGTGAAAACTTGATGTTTTGAAGATTTAAAACCGTCGTTTATGAATTATAAGGATAAAGGAAAGTGAAAATTCTTGTTTTGTCTTAAAATTTTTACCTCAGTTGATACTTTTCTCCACAGGAATCTTTTGGAAAGTTCATTTTGTTTATGTAAAACTCGATGTGTGTGGCTAAAAACGTGTTGAAACAGATGCCAAGAGCCGTAGCTGCAACCTGCCAAAGCAAGAGGTCGAGAGCCGCTGAGCCTGAGGTAGGGGAGGGGAGTCAGGGGTCTATCGTTCCACCAGTCCCTGAATACCCTACTGTAGTCTTTGCTGATTTTAAGCAAAGGGATGCTTTTGTTGAGTTGATGAGTCGTCGCATGAGACCCACTAGGTGTATAGACACGAGTGTTTTAGAGGACCTGAAGATAGAGGTTGATGTCAGGCACATCTTTGAGATACTGGGGTTGAAGGGGTTGTATCACCTAAGAAAACACTCTTATCCTTTTCTGACCTTAGACTTTATGAGTGCCTTCAACTATGATGCGGTAGAGAAGACCATAGAGTTCCGTCTGATGAACACCAGTTTTTACCTGACCATGGACCAGTTCGCTGATCACCTTAGGCTTTCACGACCAATGAAGGGATATCTTAGAGATGTCCCGACTGAGTGTGGTGCTAACAGCTATATGCCTTATTTTACCAGTATATCTGCTCCTACTTCAAGTAACATGTTGATTAATGATGTTCAACATGTTACTTTGAAGATCTTCCTTCGAGCCCGGACTTGTTTACTTTATGATAGAAAGGATGTAAGTAAGCTCAACTCACATGAGGTTATGTTGTTGGTCGCCTATCTGAACCCCACCCGAGTGCAGCGCGTAGCTTTTAGTGCCCCAGCCAACGTGTGTGCCAGTTTGGCCTTGATGGCCAAGGCTCTGGCCCAATACCTCAGTTGTGGTGCTATTGCCACCCGTCTAGCAGAGAGGTTGACTAGCTTTGGGGCCTCTTCGGCTCTCAAACCTATGGTTCCGGTTGTGCCCACTATGAACAAGGATTACTTCATCGGTCAGAAGTGGCTGAGGGTGTTGGAGGATGGTCGGTTAGCTTGGACAGTGAGAGGTAAGAGTTGGATGAGAGTACCCGACTCGGATCATCTTCCAGTGACTGAGCCGTTGACTGCGGTTGTGGTTGCGTCGGACTCGGATGATGTTGAGGCCGCCCCTACCCGTCAGACCTACCTGATCATGGATGACCTTTTGGAGGAGATGCAGGAGCCGGCGGGAGAGACCAAGCTAGACCAGAGGACCAGGTACCTAGGGTGGGGAGAGGCCCTAGGAGAGTGAGAGAGATGGTTGGAGAGACTCAGCCAGTGCATCCCGTTCCACCACAGTACCAGTACCCCAGTTACCCTTCCTCTTTTAGCCCCCAGATGCAGGCGAGTGAGCTCATGGAGAGGGTGTCCAATGGTTTAGTGCTTCGGAACATTCATGAGATGGCATACATGTAGGGTGGGCACCAACATGGCCCAACCAGTTTGATGGCGAGGTGTCGGGAACGATAGTGGAGTCTTTCACTCCTTTGGAGTGGACCCCGCCATATGGGGAGTCCCTGAGAGCCATCCTTACGATTGTCTTGTGCCATGGTGAACTGGAGGAGACCCAGGTATGGGAGCAGCCACAGGAGGACGCACGTCAGGAGCCGGCACGTCTGGAGGAGGAGGAGATGAGGAGATGGAGGAGGACCGAGGTGGCGACCTCGAATGATTTTCTTATTGTTGTTGTTGTTTAATAGACTTATGATATTCGTTATATTTGCTTCATCGTACTTGGATTTATCTTGGTTGTATCTGGCCATAAGGCCGTATTTTGTTAGATTTTCGGAATTTGTTATGCAGGTGTGTGATGTCGGGGTGAAAACCCAGAGGCTGGTTATGTTCTTTAGCTTAACGTTGCATTTGGAGAGTGATCTTACCTACAGATTCTCGATCAAGTGCCCTCTACTCGATTGAGTACCTGTCGTGGACCATTTGGGGACTACTCTGACCTCTAGGTACTCGATCGAGTACGCTTCACTCGATCGAGTAGCCTAGCCTGGACTCGATCGAGTGCCTTTAACTCGATCGAGTGCCCTTGTTGGCCTTTAGAGTCCGTTTCCTTGGCATCATGGGAAGGATTGGTTGACTTATATCTTGTTTCATGGTTGTTTACCATGGTTCTATATTTCGTATTGCACTACATATGATATCAAGGCGGTTTATATCTGGTTTCATGTGATATCAAGCTCCTAGTTTATTTGCTTATCTTTCTAAACGTTGCTTAAGCTATATCGTCGGTGATGATAATTTCAAAGCTAGTTATATGTTCAGTAATCATGTTTGTAATGTCACCCAAGCAATTACTTAATTTCCACATATATTGGTTTGGTAACGCTGTGTTTCATGTACCCATTTTGTGTTGTTTTCATTTAGTATACATATATGCATACATGTTATTCAAGTAATGTCAAAGAAGATAGGAAGGTAAATGTTGGTTTCATCATATGTTAGATAACTTTGTAATGTCAGGATTATTTGAAGATATCATTTCGTGTAACGTTTATATCTCGTCTTGAAGGTGAACTTCGAGGACGAAGTTCCTTTTAAGAGGGGAAGAGTAATGTTGCATGAGAGAAATGACAGAAATATCATGTTTTGAGTAAATTGTTGGTAAACGTTTACTATGTTGTACTCCATTTTGTTAACTTAAAATTTAAACTTTGGTGTAATGTACGTAATTGTTAAGTAAAATTTATTAAGTAATTTAATGTTGTGTAAATAATTTAAATGAATGTTGAATTGTTTATTAAATAGTTGATTGGTAATTTACTGTACAATGGATGTTAATGACTAATTGTTAGATGAGTAAGTAGAGTGTTCGTGCCAGGTGTATATGTTATGTGTGGTGTATGAAGTTGTGCGGTGTCAAATTTGGTTGGTATAATGGAAGTAACAGTTTGTGATAGTGTGTCCTTTCGTGTGTGATACGTGGTTGATGACTCGGTAGGAAGTTCTCTTTGATGGTCATGTTCGCAGAGGTTGATGATGATGAATAGTCGGCATGGGCAGTTGGGTGGTATGTGGGGGAATGCATACGATTGTTCTTGTCGGGATGAGTTGTCGTCGGTTACCGTAGTTCATGTTACACCTTGAGTTGTGGGAGACTATGAGTTGAACTTCGGGGACGAAGTTCTATTTAAGGGGGGAAGACTGTAATACCTGCTCTGTTAGGGACCCTTTGACCGTCGTTGCCTGACCTTAGACATATGTCTAGACCTTTGGAAGCCTTATTAGTTCGATCTTACGTCATAGTAACCCTTGGCGAGTAGAAGGCTCGATATAGCGTATGCTACTTGATCGAGTAGCTATATGGCTCGATCGAGTAGAAGCCACTTAATCAAGTAAGTCCCTACTCGATTGAGTAACTGTAGCCCAACGGTAAAATATAAATCGTGGAGTCGTGAAACCAAAATCAGTTTCATTTCATTTCTCCTAAACCTAATTGTCGATACATCTCTCTCCTTCACCAGTCTTCATCCTTTGGAACCCATTGTCAGTTGAGACACCATGGGGATAGGTAGCATGAGTCAGGTAGCGGTCTTATCGCCAGAACGCTGAGTATAGGTAAGTCGTCATCATCATCGTCTTCCTTAGCTTTGTTAATGGTTGTGTTGGTAGTAATAGGGTTTGTCATATTGCTTGTAATAGGTGGTGATGGTGGTTTCTTGTCGTCATACGGTCATAGGCGGTGTTGTTGCTGATTGCTAAAGGTAGGTTTTCCTATTCTGTACTGTTGATTGTTTAGTATGTCGACTGTGTTGTTTAGTTTGATTTGGTATTGTTGTTGGTGTTGTAATTGGTTGTGGTTGTTTATCTGTGGTTCGCGAGGTGCGCCCTAGGCTTAGTGGATTCACTTGCGGGAGTGGCTTCACGCCCTTGATTCCCCCTTGTGGAATCCGCCACAAGAGGGGATGTGCACATTAAGGAACATGGGTTTTCGCTCGGTAAAAATGAGCGGGGCTTAGGTGGGAATGACTGCGGTCCCACACTGGCGGTATAGAATATCTATTGCGACGGATATTCTGGCAGGACTTGACCTTCGGGTACTCAGTGGAGTGATGGGTGATTGAAAGTGGTGTTGGGTGTGTGTGCTGTGTCTAGTGCTTTGTGTCGTTCTTCAGTTACTGACCTTGTGTGGTATTGTGTGTGTTTCCTATTGTGTTGTATCTGCCGTGATTCTTTATGGTGAGCAGTCAGTCTTAGCAGGTGTTGATATGTGGAGCTTAGCTGGGTGCTCTGGAGGGGCGAGTCTATCACGAGTCATGGCATGGATAGGATAACGTCGTTGATAGTTTATCATCAGTTGTATATTTCTTTTATTGACATTTGATATTTACTATTCCTCGGGTAACCAAGATGGTAACGCCCTTATCTGCTGGGGAAGGTCTCGTTAAGGCTCCTTGTTAGATGGGGGTGTTACACAACCACAACCACAATAACAACGTCAATAAATCAAAACAAATAATGTCTTATAATCAATTATGCAATCAACTGAGTTGGGAAACCCTACCTTATTCGCAAGGTCCATAAATCAACAATCAACAACAAGCCTAGAATTGCTCTTCTACGAACTCGTCATCTAGCAAATAATAAGACCATCCCCAAGCAAAAGGTCGACTTAATCGGGTCAATCAGAATTTTTACTCTTAATCACCCCTTATTAACTTGACCCATTTTCACCCTCCCAAGCAGAAGGTCACGACCTGGGTCAATTAATCCAATTAATTTTCACTTTCATCATTTCCAATCATTTCCCACATTCTCTACCCCACTAAAATCTCTCTCTTACTTTTTCTATTATTATTTACTAACTAAATATACACAAGTTATTTTTATATTTTTCATAAAATAAAAGTAGTCCAATATGTTAAATATTAATTTAATGGGGTACACTACTGGAAAAGATTATTAAATAACAATGTTAAAATTTAAAAATTGAAAAGACGATTTCATTGACAACAAAAAAACCGCAAACATAATTAAAAAAAACTGCATACATAATTAAAAAAAAATAAACGCATACATAATTAAAAAAAAAAAAGCAAACATGATTTGAAAAAACATGAAATACTATTTGCTTATTGTGTATTTAGTTTTTTTTTTTAAATTATGTTTTTACTATTGTAACCAATTACAATTTTCCACATGGAAGGTCAATCCTTGGGTCAATTTGAGCAAGTGAAGGTCATCAATTGACCTCTTCTCACCTTTTAAACCTTGGGTCACCCTAATCTTTAGCTTAATATTGGATTAAGATGACCTTCCACAAATTGAGACCTCCCCCCTCCAATTGACCTTGCTTGGGGGTGGTCTAATAAAAAAATACCATATCATAAACCATCCCTAAACAACCTTTACTCCCATCTTACCCAAATTAGGGCAAACCCTAAAGAACAACCACAAACTGATTAAGACAGCGCTAGAGACTTACCAACGATACCAATACGGAAAGCGAGATGTAGACTCAAGATCGATCACACTAGACTTGGAAGTGATGAAGATGATTAAAGGAGTGGTAAACGTAGTTTAGGTTTTGTCAAAATCATTTATAAATTGATTAAGCATAATATATAACCTCTAATCATCTTAATCAAAACCGCACAAATTAATCCCGTCAGAGCGGGTACTCGGCCGAGTACCCATATATAACCTCTAATTATCTTAATCAAAAGCACAAAAATTAATCCCATCAGATCGGTGTATTTTGCGTGAGGCAAGTTTTGTATATATGGCCTTCTGTGTGTTTTTGTTTGTTGTTTTTTTGTGTGTTGTGTTTCGGGGGAAATTCGGTCGATGGATGACTTCTTGCTTGCTTTTTTATTTGTACCTGCAATGTTGACATAGAAAACAGGCAACAGGTAGCACATACGCATTCATACATGCACATAAACAGGTAAAAAACAGGCAAAAAAGCTGTCGAAATCATCGCGATGAATCGAAGTTAAAATTTGAAATTTCTCATTTGAAATTGGATTTTTGAAAATTCCGCAACGAAACTTCATGCTTGGATTTTTCAAAAGGGGACTGTTTTGAAAGTTTGTGAAATTAATTCGTGTTTGAATTAAATTAACTCGATTTGCGGAAAATTGGAAATTTTTTTGAAAACGCGTCGAATTTGCCGAAATCGATTTGCAACTCGAATTGAAACTCAAACCGTCTTTTGAATTTAAACCGAAGGGAAATCAAAGAACAACTTGTAAATGTGTTGATTCTTGAATTTTGCGAAATCGAGACTCGAATTTGCGTGAGAGATTTCTGAGACCGAAATCTGTAAATCGATTTTGTGAATTTTTTTATCATGGGAACGATCCGTCGCGGTTCGGAGCGACTAGCCCTCCTCCCCTTTTAAAAAAGAAAATGAAACTCGTTTGTTTAAATGTGTGTCGTGAAAACCGTGTCGGATTTCGTAAAACGTGAATCCAAGGAAATGTGAGTGTAAGACAACCCAAAAAGTCCTTGGCTAGCCATAATAGGCACGAGCATTATGGCGAAGAAAAAGAGGTGTCATAGGAAAACCCAACTAGACAAGGACAATTCAAGGTGCGAATCCTTAGGAACAGCCCAAAGAGGCGTGAGCTTCTTTGCGATGCAAGGGGCCTCTCCTTTGTTCTGAAAAAAATGCTAATTGTTTTGTATAGGTAGTGAGTTTGTACTTCATTATTTCATCATCTGAAACACAAAAATCTCTACAAAAACTTCCCTTCTTCTTCCACAAAAAATTAATGTACTTTCGAAGGTAGGTTGCGATATTGGTGTCGGGATTTATCGCCTCCCGAAAAATATAAACTTGATGTAATGGGAGTTGGTCAATTGTTGGTGCTTCGCCAAGTCAAGGCTCAATCTTCGTTCCTTGATGCATGCTCCCGGTTTCGGAACACGAAACACCATGTTTTCGTTTTGCCGAAAGTCGAAATTGTTAGTCTTTGATTGTTGGCCACTATCTTAGATTAAATTTGTTAATTCTTTCTATAAGTCAAGAGGCACGGAATTGAATTAGACTAAGCATGGTTTAGTAGACTGATCTAGTCATAGCGAGAGAACACTAGAACCCATTCTATGGTTGACCATAAGGCCGAGAGGTGGTTGTCTTTAAGCTTAAACAATTATCGTATTATCAATTTATCTTAATTTGACATAAGCATCTACATAATTTGCATGTGTGACCCATTTCCCCTAGATTCTTCTTTATTATTGTTTTCTTTCATTATTTTATCATTGTCTTACAAACCCAAACAAACAATCATTCGATAATCGACCTTGATAGAATTCACTCCATGACAACTTGTTTATCAACTCCCGTCTCCATGTGTCCGATCCTATTACTACATTCATTTGTGTCTAGGGTATTTATGGTTGTTAGGTGTACGATAGCCTATCATCTGTGTGCAGCGTCCATGCTTTGCTTTCCCTACTTTCTTTTAAGTTATGTACCTCTTTCTCAGCCAGACTCTGGATAACTGGGCTGAAGTCTGACACAAATTTAGCCAATGCCTGTGATTTTATCGCTGCTCGTGGTTCGTATTGGATGTCATATCCGCTCAGGTGTACATACCATTTTGACATACGTCTTGATAATTTAGGCTTCCTCATTTGATTTCAGGGGGTTATTAGTCACAACATATATAATATGGGACTTAAAATAAGGGCGGAGTTTATAAGATGCAGCGACAAGTGCTAGTACCAATTTTTCGAGAGATGTGTACCTGGTCTTTGCAGGTAGCAGAGACTTGCTTACGTAGTAAATGGGCTGCTCTTCCCTGACTAGAACTGCGCTGACTGCTACCTCTGTGACTGACAGGTATATGAATAGTGGGTCTCCCTGTTCTAGTTTCGATAGCAATGGCGGGGAGCTTAGGTAGCTTTTTAGCTCTCTAATTGCTTTCTCGTGTTTTTCATTCCACTCAAATTTCTGGCTCTTCCTCAGAATATCATAAAACATCCGGCACCTGTCTGAAGATCTGGAGATGAATCTACTTAAAGCTGCGACCTTCCCCGCCAACCGTTGGACGTCTATAGGCCTCTCTAGTGATTCCGGTGAGTATCTTTGTTTTTTATATGTTCTGTGCTGGCTTCCATTCCTCTTTGTGTCACTATATACCCTAAGAACTTTTCTGATGATACCCCGAAGGTACATTTAAATGGGTTTGGCTTCATCTTGTATTTCCTTAGGGTGTCAAAGGTATCTGCCAGGTGCTCCATGTGTTTATCAGCTTTCTTTGACTTTACCGCCATGTCATCAATGTACACTTCTATTGTCTTCCCTATTTGCTCTTTGAACATTATGTTTACCAACCTCTGGTAGGTTGATCCTGCGTTTTTTAACCCAAAGGGCATCATGTTATAACAGTAGATTCCCTTTTCTGACATGAATGATGTCTTCTCCTGATCTCCCGCATCCATTTTAATTTAATTGTAGCCAATCCAGACGTCAGGGAATGTTAGCATATCATGTCCTGATGTAGCATCAACCATGGCATAAATGTGTGGTAATAGAAAAAGGATCATTTGGGCATGCCTTGTTTAGATCCGTGAAGTCTTCACAGACTCTTCACATTCCATTCTTCTTAGGCACCACCGCCAGGTTTGATAGCCACACTCGGTACTTGACTTCCCTTATCTTGCATGCCGCTACTAGGCTATCTACCTCCTAGTTAATAACCCGATTCCTTTCAGCTATGAACTTTCGTCTACTTTGCTGAACTGGCTGACACTTTGGGTCTACACTTAGCTTGTGTGTTATGATGAACGGATCTATCCGTACCATGTCATCATGGGACCAAGCAATGTAATCCATATTATTTTTAAGGAAATCAACCAACTGTTGTCTGATGTTACCTACGCATTCAGCCCCTATCATCATTGTTCTTTCTGGATGTAGCTTGTCTAAGCTAACTTTGTCTATATCTTCTACAGGTGGATCAACATAGTCAGCATAGACGCACTTTTTCTGTAATTGCTATGTTGGGGATTTGCTGTGCAATTCAGTGCCTTTTTATAGCACCCTCTGGCTTCCTCCTGATCTCCCCGTATTTTTTCTACTCCCTAAGGTGTGGGGAACTTCAGACACTGGTGGTATGTTGAGGGGACTGCCTTCATCAGGTGTAACCATGGTCTTCCAAGGATGACGTTATAAATTAAAGGGCCGTTAATGAGTAGGTACTTTACTTGATTATTGAATCCTCCTGCGTAGGTTGGGATTATGATCTCCCCAAGTGAATGTGTTGTCTCCCCACTGAATCTTACCAGCGGGATGGTCTTCTTCTGCAGGTCTCTCTCGCCAAAACCCATATTTCTTATAGTTTCCAGCATGACCAGGTTGACTGACCTTCCAGTATCCACCAGAACTTTCTTCACTGTGCAGTTTGCTATTGAAAGTGTTATGATGAGCGCGTTATGGTGCTCTTGGTTATCATGGATGCCCACTTCGTCGAAGGTAACAGCTGGAAGGTTGCTGTGAGTGACCTTGCAGGATGACTCTGGCTTGTTACCCGTGACTTCAATAGCGTGCCTCTTGCAAGGTGGTGCCAAAGGCTGAGTTTGACTCATGGACCCCACCTGGTCCTACTGTCTGCCCCCACGTGGTAATAGATAGCTCAAGTTCCCAAAGTTACACTGGCGTTTGACCTCTCTCAGCAGGGTATAACAATCTTCCATGGTATGCCCAATGTCATCATGGAACTCACACTTCTTCTTGATATCCTTTCTCCATGCCTATCCTTCTGCTTGCCACTTAACCCTGGCCTATCTCCCAGCTCCCTTAGAGCCAGCAGAAGTCCTGTCATCCCCTTTGTGAATCCGTATTTGCTCAACTTAGGAAGTGACTGAGTATCTTCCCTTTCTTCCACCTTGTGCACTATTATACTGTAAGGCTGGGCCTCTCCGCTTTCTTTTCTGACGTGGATTTATTACTGGTGCTTTCCATGCCTGGTATACTTTCCTTGTCAATACATCTTCCTGAAGCCTCATTGCCGCCTCTGCCTTGGCTTGAACATCCTCAAAGGTCCGACAAGGGTGCCTAATCAATTTTTTGTACAGGTCTTAATCCTGATGGAGCCGCTGCTTGAATGCTTCCACTACTGTTGGCACACCACACCCTTGTATCGCCACCTTCTCTTTGTTGAACTTAGTGATGAAATCTCTGATTTTTTTCATAGAACCCTTGAACCACCCTATAGAGGTCACTGGTGTGCCTACTGCTGCCAAACTGTTGCGTAAACGCGTTTACCAAGTTAACGAAGGTTGTTATGGACCTGTTTAGCAAGCCAACGAACCATTTAAGTGTTGCTCCTGATAGGGTCGACCCAAATCCTTTACACATGCAGGCTTCCTTCAAATGCCCAAACGTTGTTATCACCATCATCTTTTGCTTTTACTGGCTGACGTGATCAAAGGGGTTTATTGTGCCATCATAGAGCGTCATTGTGGGAGCATTGAATCCCTTTGGCACGGTAACTAGTGATATGGTGTCTATACGGAGAATCCGCCTAACTGTCTGGGGTGGCTTTCTCTAGGGGAGCCGACATCCCTGGGATCCTGCTAAACATATCCCTGATTTCCAGATACTGCGTGTATTTGATGCTGTCATAAGCTGCGCGGGGATCGTGGGCGATGTAATCCTCCGTATTTTGATAATAAATTGTGAAAGTAATTTATGTAATTTAATAATTGATTAAATGACATTTCTAATAAATACAAGTAAGACGTTAATTAAATAAATAATTAATAATTCAAGTCGGGAATTGGGTTTGGCTAATATTTGTGCTTTGGGCCGTGTGCTATTACTATATGGGCCGAAACTTATTAAATTGGTATGAGTATAATCGGGATTTATATCGGGAAATTTATAATAATATAATAAAAAATAATAATATATAAAGGTAATTGTAATAATAATAATAATAATGATAAAGTTATGGCAATAATAAATTAGTAAATATTGTGTGAGGAAATCCTAGTTATGGTAAGATTAATAATAATATATGATAATGATAATATAATAGTAATAACAATTCCTTTACTAATTAGAATAAGGTAAGTCATAATAGTTTCCTAGTTGACCTCGTATTCTCTAAATCTTACACTAAAAATACCCTATTAAATCTGAGAAATTAATCACAAATTAAAGAGGAGGAGCTTTAAGAGACGGAAAGAAGAAGAATTAACAAAACCAATTAATCGACTCAAGGTAATATTTCAGACCATCTATGTATACACTTTAGCATATTATAACTCGATATCTAGACCACCATAGGACTCGAAATTTAGACCTAAAGCAACCTTGGACTGCCAAAATTAAGACCTAACCTTATTTGACCGACGTGGACCTTGATAGGGTTGTTTTTGGGGTGGCTAAAGGTGGCTGGTCAGGAGGGTTATGCGGGTTTGGTCGTGGGGGATTGGAATGGGTAATTGAACCCTCTAATGGCCGAGACTTGACCTGGGTAAGGTGGGGTTGTGACGGGGGTAGTTAGTCGACCATGGTGGTGGTGTTGGCGTGGCGGCAGGTGGTGGTTTTTGTGGGTGGTGGTCGGAAATCGCAAGAACAAGGGAGAGCAGGGGTTTTGACGCAGCTGTCTTAAGACGAGCACCATAGCCGTGTTTCTGACCGTGGGTGAGGTTGGAGGGTACCGTTGGAACCGTCGTGGACAAGGGGTGGAAATGGTGGTGGCCGTTGGGTGTGAGAGTTGTTGTGGTGGCCGTGGTTGTGGGTTTATTACACGGTGTTGGAAGGGTTATTGCTGCTATTGTTGGTCGTCTTATGTCGTTTTTTAAAGGGGTGTTAGGGCATGGGTTTTGGTTCTGGTGGTTGGGCTTGACCTGGATCTGGGTGGTCGTCTGGACTCACCGTGGATAAGGGTGGTTGACACGGTAAGACACGACCAATGAGGGTGTTTGTGGGTGATTGTTACGGGTGCTTTATATGGGTGTTTGTGGAGTTTTGTTTATGGGTATTAGTTATGGGTTGACTTATTTGTTTGTGACGGGTTTTAATTAAATAATTCGGGTGGTGACTCGGGTTTTTATTGAATCGGGTTTTTGGTTATCATAGACCTTTAATAATTAAAATATAGAAAATGAATTAATAAATAAGTAAAGTTAGTAATTACAATTGTTGTAATTGTTATTATTATATAAGTGACGGAAATTGTGAAGAGTTTATAATCGGATTTGTACACTTTAATTATTGGATTGCGTAATTAGAGTTCTTGCTTGCCAGGTAAGGATAAATCCTACTCAACTTTTACTCGATAATGTTTGTTGGATGATTTACATTAAAGTGAATTGATCGTATGTGAATTGCGTTGGTTGATATAATTGTAATTGTTGGAGGGAAGATTTATATTGTGTATGTTGGTTGATAATATCGTGATTGTTGGAAGGGTGAATTATGTTGATTTGCGTTGGTTAATATTAATAACATTGATGAGGTGATTTGAATTCTTATCGTTGATTGAGAATGTGATTATTGTGAAAAGCTCTGCGACAGTCAGTTGTACGTTGTTGAGGGAGTTTGTACGCTGGGGTGATTGTAATATGTACGTTGTGAGGGAGGGGTACTATTACACATTGGCGGTACGTTGTTAAGGGAGGGGTACCAAAGTAAATGAACACGTTTTTAAGGGAGGTGTGCTAAGTAAAAGGGAGGAGCACGTTGTCAGGGGGTTGTGCAATGTAAAAAGGAAATTGGATTGTTATCGTATGTTTTTGTTGTTAGTATTTATTCCTACTCAACCTCGCGGTTGACTGTGTATTCCTGAACACCTGCGGTGAACCGATTTATGGGCAGCAGATTTGACAGATACTAAAGATTAGCTGACTTGGGAGCATTGGGATGAGAGCTTGACTTGGACCATAGTTGAAGTCAAGATCACATAGAACAATTATATCACTTTATTTATTTCTGCTGCGAGTTGTATTTATTTTATATTAAGCTTAGTTGGTTAATTTCTAATAAACATGTAATTATAAAATTTTAATTTAAAGTACTTTGGTGAGTTGGACTTTGTTATTCACTACCTCGGGAAAACCGAGATGGTAACAGTCCTATTTATTTGGGAATGTCTAGCTAAAGGCTCCTGAATAAATGGGGGTGTTACAAAGTGGTATCAGAGCAAAACGATCCTCAGGCCTAACCAATGAATAATAACTGAACATAGGATGTGTCTAATAAAATGAACCCGGGTAGAAACTGTTAGGTGCCCCCTTAGGGCTTGGGATGAGTAGGGGGCCTCACACAAAACTTCCGGCCCTTCCAGTTTTGAACCGCTTACCTTGAGAGAATACTTGAGAGTGTGGGGTTAATTAAAATGAATATAGTATATTTCTCTTAGGGATTTTGTTTGTCTTGGTTGCATATTGATGTCATTAATGGTTGCGGTTACGGGAGCGTAACCTTATTTTACGGAAGAGGGGGTGTAACATGATTTATTTAAGCATTGTTATAAGCATGATGATATGGGGAAAATATGTTGGCATGTATGTGGAAGGGGTTAATATGATTAAACATGTGAAGTATTAATTTTTGTGATTTTGTTTGATTTCTCGAAATTTTATCGCTTGATTGTTTTGGCTGCCATTTACTGTCGGTTTAAAATTCTTGTCGGAGATTTTTATGTGTGTACCCTTATGAGTTAGATTTCATATGACACTGGTCTCGTGTTCCAATAATATACGGTTTAGGAGAAATAAATATTTTAGTTGACAGTAGTCGAAATATTCCTGTACAGTGATGTTTTCGCGCAATATTTTTGTAAAAATTATCGTTTAAAAATTACGTAATGTTTTGTTATAACTCCAACTCCAATGTTTAATAGACTCATGTATGTTTCTAAATTGGTAAGCCACATTATAGAAAAATATTTTGACAATTTATGGTGATTTTTACAAGTTGACCTAACTTCCTGACAAGGTGCTGTAAAGTTTTTGTTTCGACCAAGTAGTTTGTAAAATGCATTATAAATCGATCCTATGAGTTTTTGACTTGATTCTTTTTCTCATGGTTTACTAACTCTCTGTATTTTATAAAAAGTATAAGTACTCAAGGACTCATTAAGTTATTATTTATTAACGATTTTTGGAATTTGTAATATGTTTTGTTATTCTTGAAAATGGAAGTTCTATGCTAAAGTTTCTAAAAGTTATTTTCTCATATCTTGATATTTTGATGTTATGAACTATGCGAAGTAGGATGACATGTCTAGTGATATGTGGAATGTGTTGCCCTAAGCCATATATATGTTCACAATAATTGCATCCATGTTTAAGTTAGATATCATCATTAAGAAAAGATTAATTAAACAGTTATGCGTAGCTTTTGTGATAGTTTACTACTTATTTTGGCAATGTATTCGCCAATAGTTTAAATAAAATTAGTTTAAATTGTGGTTTTACTACTTGGAAGTAAATCGAATATTTTGTATTCAGTTAACCATTAATTCGTGTTGGAAATAATAATTGTTCATATTACAATGTGTGTTTTAATATTTTGCGGCGTTACAGCAATGAATTGTTAGTTCCTATTGTTTGTTATTCCGAACTTCGAGGACAAAGTTTATTTTTAGGGGGAAGGAATGTAATACACCGAATGTTTGAGTTATTGTTGTGATACCTTGTGATAAGATTGGTGTGGTTAATAATCGTAAATGGAGGATTGTGTTGGATGATGCTTAGTTGTGAGAATGTTTATAAGTGATGTGGTGGTATTTGTGGGCGAACTTCGGGACGAAGTTCATTTTAAGGGGGGAAGACTGTAATACTCCGTATTTTGATAATAAATTGTGAAGGTAATTTATGTAATTTAATAATTGATTAAATGACATTTCTAATAAATACAAGTAAGACGTTAATTAAATAAATAATTAATAATTCAAGTCGGGAATTGGGTTTGGCTAATATTTGTGCTTTGGGCCGTGTGCTATTATTATATGGGCCGAAACTTATTAAATTGGTATGAGTATAATCGGGATTTATATCGGGAAATTTATAATAATATAATAATGAAATAATAATATATAAAGGTAATAATAATAATAATAATAATAATAATAATAATAATAATAATAATAATAATAATAATAAAGTTATGGCAATAATAAATTAGTAAATATAGTGTGAGGAAATTCTAGTTATAGTAAGATTAGTAATAATATATGATAATATTAATATAATAGTAATAGCAATTCCTATACTAATTAGAATAAGGTAAGTCATAATAGTTTCCTAATTGACCTCGTATTCTCTAAATCTTACACTATAAATACCCTATTAAATTTGAGAAATTAATCACAAATTAAAGAGGAGGAGCTTTAAGAGACGGAAAGAAGAAGAATTAACAAAACCAATTAATCGACTAAAGGTAATATTTCAGACCATCTTAAGTATACACTTTAGCATATTATAACTCGATATCTAGAACGCCATAGGACTCGAAATTTAGACCTAGAGCAACCTTGGACTGCCAAAATTAAGACCTGGCCTTATTTGACCGACATGGACCTTGATAGGGTGGTTTTTGGGGTGGCTAAAGGTGGCTGGTCAGGAGGGTTATGCGGGTTTGGTCGTGGGGGATTGGAATGGGTAATTGAACCCTCTAATGGCCGAGACTTGAACTGGGTAAGGTGGGGTTGTGACGGGGGTAGTTAGTCGACCATGGTGGTGGTGTTGGCGTGGCGGCAGGTGGTGGTTTTTGCCGGTGGTGGCCGGAAATCGCAAGAACAGGGGAGAGCAAGGGTTTTGACGCAGCTGTCTTAAGACGAGCACCATAGCCGCGTTTCTGACCGTGGGTAAGGTTGGAGGGTACCGTTAGAACCGTCGTGGACCATGGGTGGAAATGGTGGTGGCCGTTGGGTGTGAGAGTTGTTGTGGTGGCCGTGGTTGTGGGCTTAATACACGGTGTTGGAAGGGTTATTGCTGCTATTGTTGGTCGTCTTTTGTCGTGTTTTAAAGGGGTGTTAGGGCATGGGTTGTGGTTCTGGTGGTTGGGCTTTACCTGGATCTGGGTGGTCATCTGGACTCACCGTGGATGTTGGTGGTTGACACGGTGAGGCACGGCCAATGAGGGTGTTTCTGGGTAATTGTTACGGGTGGTTTATATGGGTGTTTGTGGAGTTTTGTTTATAGGTATTAGTTATGGGTTGACTTATTTGTTTGTGACGGGTTTTAATTAAATAATTCGGGTGGTGACTCGGGTTTGTATTGAATCGGGTTTTTGGTTATCATAGACCTTTAATAATTAAAATAAAGAAAATGAATTAATAAATAAGTAAAGTTAGTAATTATAATTGTTGTAATTGTTATTATTATATAGGTGACGGAAATTGTGAAGAGTTTATAATCGGATTTGTTCGCTTTAATTATTGGATTGCGTAATTGGAGTTCTTGCTTGCCAGGTAGGGATAAATCCTACTCAACTTTTACTCGATAATGTTTGTTGGATGATTTACATTAAAGTGAATTGATCGTATGTGAATTGCGTTGGTTGATATAATTGTAAATGTTGGAGGGAAGATTTATATTGTGTATTTTGGTTGATAATATCGTGATTGTTGGAAGGGTGAATTATGTTGATTTGCGTTGGTTAATATTAATAACATTGATGAGGTGATTTGAATTGTTATCGTTGATTGAGAATGTGATTATTGTGAAAAGCTGTGCGACAGTCAGTTGTACGTTATTGAGGGAGTTTGTACACTGGGGTGATTGTAGTATGTACGTTCTGAGGGAGGGGTACTATTACACATTGGCGGTACGTTGTTAAGGGAGGGGTACCAAATTAAATGAGCACGTGGTTAAGGGAGGTGTGCTAAGTAAAAGGGAGGAGCACGTTGTCAGGGGGTTGTGCAATGTAAAAAGGAAATTGGATTGTTATCGTATGTTTTTGTTGTTAGTATTTATTCCTACTCAATCTCGCGGTTGACTGTGTATTCGTGAACACCTGCGGTGAACCATTTTATGGGGAGCAGATTTGACAGGTACTAAAGATTAGCTGACTTGGGAGCATTTGGATGAGAGCTTGACTTGGACCATAGTTGAAGTCTAGATCACAAGAACAATTATATCACTTTATTTATTTCCGCTGCGAGTTGTATTTATTTTATATTAAGGTTAGTTGGTTAATTTTTAATAAACAAGTAATTATTAAATTTTAATTTAAAGTACTTTGGTGAGTTGGACTTTGTTATTCACTACCTCCGGAAAACCGAGATGGTAACAGTCCTATTTATTTGGGAATGTCTAGCTAAAGGCTCGTAAATAAATGGGGGTGTTACAGGCGAGCTTCTGATTCTGGATGTTTCCCCCAGGCCAGATTGCCATGGGAATCTGGTGCCTGGTGACTAGGGGGGTTGTCCCTATTAAGGATCCTGGTTGCCAATCTGTTCCTTGCCTACTAACAAATTCTACACGAGGGGTTTGATTAGTGATAGCAAAATTATTAGTTACGGGGTTACATGCCCTTGGTTCCATACTGCTTGTTGCTGGCCAGCTATCAGGTGTCAAGCATCCTAGCCCTTGTGGAATTATTCCTCTTTCTAGCGGTGTTCTTAATAGAACTAGCCTGGTAACCAGGTCCGCCGGAAATGAGCATGCTGGCTCCCTACTGCCTGATGCCTCGTCCTGATGGCTTGCTAATGGAGCATGGATCCTGATTACCATGTGAGTTGGGGTAACCCCCCGTTGCTGCATGGCGCCTATATGTTCCTAGAGTGTACGCTTATCCCCAGCTGCCTGCTCCTTTGCCTTTATGTTTTCCTCCCTCATGCTATCAATTGTCCTTTGCAGATTATCTATCCTATTGATTATAATTTGGGTTGGATTGGGTGGCAGGGGAGTCTGGTGCCTGATGTGACTTGCTTGGGGGGGGGGGGGGGCTTCTTGCTCTTGCTAGACAGGCCCTGTTTCTCTCTCTTTCCTCGCCTTAACTTCTATCTCTCTGGTTACTTTGGATGACTTGTTTTGGGCGAGAGATTGGCTTTTTGCCGAGGCCCTGATGCCGAGGCTTGCACTCCTGCTACGGGTGGTGGTCCTGTCGCCAAGTGTGGCAATTGACTCTCTTCGGATCTTGGTGCGATGTTCTGCTGACTTCTTGACATGGTTTCACTGTCGCTAGTTGTACGATTAACGATGATGACCAATATGCCTCACGGTGGGCGGCAAACTGTTTTGATATTTTTTATCGAGTTAGTTGATTTTGGGTTAAAGCTGTCTAATATTTCTAATTGAATGTTATTGTATGGTTGTGACGCGAATAGTAAAGAACGTAAATAAAAATATTTGACACAAGAGATTTAGTGACGCAGAAAACCCTATGTGGGAAACGACCGCGGGAAGGAGACGATATCCTTCCAAGTATTCCACTAGCAAATTATGATTATCAAGTCACGAGTACAAGAGGACGACAATATTGCTAGTGTTAAGGTTGCTATGTAATTGTGGATGAATGCCCCTTCCTCCTTCTTCCGTGTTATATAGGGGCTAAACCCTAGTAAGGTTTAACTTACTTGCTTCTCAAGGCAGCCGTGATTCTCGTAGCGGGCCTTCATTCTACTATCCAGGGACCCATGATTCTCCTTCTCCTCATGCTTAGATAATATATCCACGGACCCATTTCATTTTATCTCCTTAGCACAACTATCTTTCTTGGCCCAATATGCAAGATTTGGCACAAACAACACGCATCCAAAACCCAACTTACTAATTATTAACATACGTATTTACTGAATTAAAATCTGTCTTTCAATAAGCCAAACCTACGAAACACACGCCTTTACACGCAACCAAAATCCGCCTTAAACTACCACCATTCACGGCCAACGTCCCCTGCCTCACCGTGGTCAGCCACCCAACACCACGGTGAGCCCTGCCAGCCACCTTCCCCTCCGTTGAGTCCTATAACCAAAACCAACCACCATACCCTACACTCACCTATCACAACACAAAAACCACAATCCTCACAATCTCTCGGGTTTCAACCACCACAATTAACCACACCTCCACTGACCACCACCAACATCACCTCTGACTTATGGTGGCTTGATACGGTCGTTTCAGTACCAAAAATAAATAACTAAGTACTACTAACAGAAGTCAGTGGTAAGTAGGGTCGATCTCCACAGGGAGGCGGTCACTATCTACTCGTCAATTCAGTTTGCCTAAGGTCACTAGATGGGGGTTTTTAAATGATTGTTCTAATCTAATGAGGTTAAAAGAGAGGAATATAATAAGAGAAATAAAGGAGAGAGTCGATAATAATAAACAGATAGAGAGTAGCTAAGACAGTCGGTTCACCATGATTCTTAGGAAACGTAATCTAGGGTCTCAGGTCAATACAAACTCGATCTACAGGGTAGCGAATATCTCCTTTCGGTCTCAATTCAACCTAAGGCACTATTAGCTTAGCTTTCGCCCTCAAAAGAGTGTCCTAATGTTCTCTAAAGGTCTTACCCTTTCCAATCTTTCGATCTAGGTCGAGGTGTACCGTGATTTATTACCTACTTGCGTCGACTCAAATAAACAAGAACAGTTATATGTAACGATTAACAACATAGATCAAATTCACATCAAGTCTAATCACCTATTTTACAATTTCCTTAAAATCATGGCTCCCCTATGTCCTAGCAAGGGAGATTAGCTACGTATAGAAATATGCAAAGGGAATTAAATTAAATAAAGGGAGTAAAGAAATTACAAAAGTTTAAGATCCGGTCCAAGAAGAGCAAAGCAACGTTGAACAGAGAAAAGGGAGAAAAAAAAGAGAGAAGAAGAGGAGAGTTTAAACCTAATGACGTCTTTCCTATTTATAGGAAAGACAATTATTAACCTAAACGATATTAAAACCTTGCGGCAGATAGAAAAGTACTCGATCGAGCGGTTTAAAACTTCTCTTCGAGTAAATTATAGCAAAACCTCTCAATCGAGTAGAAAACCTACTCGATCGAACACTATCTAAAATAAGCAATTCGATCGACGACTTAAACTACTTAATAGAACACTATTCTATTCGATCGAGTGGTTTCCAGCGCATAACTCTTTCTTCGCGCACTAAACTTCAAACGGCTGCCATTTCTTCGTTACTTGGGTAAATAGAGCCTTTCCAGTGGCTTTGGAAAGCTAAGAGGACAAGCTTTGATCTCCAATTGGAATCACATGAAAATCAGTTGTAGAACTCGATATATGGCTCTTCAAAATAGGTACCAGTGATTTGAAGTTCTTCCTTTGCTCGCTTAGCTATCTTACTTCTTTGCGCATCACAATTAGTAGTTTCCAAGCTCCGACTCAACTCATCTCGAAAATGCATGCATAGAGACATGTTTTAAGCTTGATTCCACTTCTCTTTGGTTCATACCTGCAAATAATACAAGACAAACCAAAGTAGACTATTCGGGGGACATTTGTAGCTAAACAATACTAAATATGCATAGGAATGCGTGCAAATGAAGTACAAAGGACCTATATAAAATGCACGCATCAAATCTCCCCAAACCAAAACTTTGCTTGTCCCCAAGCAAACTGAATGCAAAATAATGGAACAGAAAAGATAACTCAGAGCTAGCTACAAATTGTCCACTTAAACCAATTTAATGCAGCAAACTAATACTTATAGCAAAAATGTCAAATGCAAACGAGTTGTAAGATGTTTATGATAAAGCTGAACCGTCGACCTTAAAAGACATTTGATAATGGACTCTCATGGGTCACTCTTCTCTCTTGAAGCAAAGGGTAAGCATATGAGTGTAAGAAAAGAAGAGAAATAGTCGCTCACCTAAACTACGACCCACATAAACATGCATGCAACTAATATGATAGACAATTCTAGCTACCGTACACGTACATTCCAACCAAACAAGGTCTGTCACAGCCGAGGACTTACAAAAATATGGAAAAGTGAGGTAATGGGTAAGAAAAGGCAAAATAGTTTTAGGAATGTGAGGCTAATAGTCAAGCTAGCAACCTAATCAAAACCAAACCAAACAATATCCGATTCTTAATCATCTCAAAATTAAGCACAAGTGCCCTTGAATTGGCACAAATACTCACTAACCAAATCAAACATACTCCTTAATAGATATAAATAAAGCATAGGAGTGAAACCGTCAACAATCAAACATTTTTTTTCTTTTTCTTTTTCTTTTTGATTTACGTTTTTTTTTTCATTTTCAATTTTTTTTCTTTTCACCCAACCTCTTTCCTTCTTCATATATTACCAATTCCGATAATCAAATACAAACCAAACTAGGCTCAATAAATAATATACCGTAAAAACATACACTAAACTAGCTTGACAAGGCAGGCTAAATCTGGATGTAGTTAAGGGTCAACAGGCAAATTTGGCTAAATGTGGAGTTAAATGGGAAAAAATGGAAGAAAAAGAAATGTAAGCACCTCCCTGCATGTGGCACCAGCCACTAACCCGAATGTATGTAGGCAATAAGCAATTGAATTTCATATACGTGCAAATTAGTGAACATGTTATGCAAGGAGTAACTACTCACAATCCTACATAAAACTGGTCATAAATGACGCCAGTTATTAGGCTCTAAAACATAGAAATTATAAGTAGGTTGCCAAAATTTCAGGTCAAGTCTATTTGTTCAGCTAAATTTCAACATTAACCCGTAGATCATGCAATAAGACAATGCTAAAGGAATATTAGTTTATGCAAGGCTTAAGCAAAAAGACAATTGCAGTGCAATTTCATAACAAATCTACCATTCCGACTCAACGTATATGCAAAAGTAAACGTGAATTTTTTTGGATTTAATAATTTATTTTTATTTTTATGTGATTTTTGATTTTTTTTAGAAAATAAACAACAATGCATAAATAAATTAAACGTGATAACAAAAATGCAACTAAAACTGAATGCAGACACAGATATGGATGCATGACCTCCCCAAACCAAACCGTACAATGCCCTTATTATACCCAAAAATAGGGAAAGGAAATCCAAACTAAAAAGGAAAAAGTGGAGATGCGGAAAACTCACAAGCTAAGAACACGCGAATAAGGGACCTCCCCAAACCAGCCAGCAACAAGGGAGGTAGCAAACAGCTGCATAACAGCGTCATTAGAGACGAACCTGTTGGGAAATGTGTCCTCAACAATAGTGCGATCACATGATTTAAATATCATTATTAAATCTCATTTTAAGAATACATGTGGGATGTAATATTTTACAAGTCAACTGGTCCACACATATCGGTAATGATTGGCTGACTAGAGTTTGACATTACTGTCGTGCGACGGTGGTGATCAGTTGATCCCCTTAGGTCATACCTATAGGGAAATACTCTTAATTGATTATTTAATTAATCGTATACCGATACGAGTTAATTAAATTGCTTAAAATTGACGGATAATTTTGTGAGTATAATTTACGTATCTCATTGTAAATATGATTAAATGAGACACGGTCTAAGTAATCGAATTGTTTTATTACTTAGATGAAATTATTGTTTACAGAAACAATTGAAATGGAATGAATAAATTATTATAAATACAGAATGTTGTAGTTTATAATTTGGAAACATTTTTGGTACAAGTAATTACGAATTACTAGTCGATTTTGTAAATGACATATTTTATGAGTATGTTGATTTTTAATATGTTAAAAATACATTACAAATTCACATGTCAAGTAACATGTCACATATGTCACACTTGACAAATGACAAATAAAATGGACCTTCCATTTTATCTTGTATAAACCGAAAATTAGGAGTATTAGTGGAATAATTATGTTGATTATTTTAATAAGAGAAAACATAATTATTAAAGTCTAATCTCTAGCCATGCCCACCTATGCTTTTGAGAAGAGCAAAAACAAAAAGTATTGGGCATCCTACCCAAGCCAATTTTCGGCCAACCATACAAGAAAAGAAAAAGGGCTTTTTCTTTTCAATTCATTCATTCATCATTTTTACAAAAAAAACATTTTCTAGTGTAAGAAAGTGTAGAATCTCTACAATATATGAATTTTCTAGAGAAATAAAATCTCACATATACTCCCTCTTGACCGAGTGATTCAAGAGCCAAAAATACAATTTATTTTGTATCAATTTTATAGCAAAAACTAATATTATTACTAGATCTAAATAATATTGGTTATTAAGATGTATTCCTTGGGTATATGCTTTTGGGAGGGATTCTACATTTGAATCCTTGTTCTTCCATTTGGAGAGCTCAAGAACAAAAGAGAAGGAGATCTCTTTTGTGCCCATATAAACCGAAATACCCATTGTAAGAATATGATTTCTTCTCTATTTTGTTTAATTTGTTTGCATGCATAAAATCCGTATTTAATTTTATGACAAATTAATTTCGACATATATGAGTATGTTAGTGTATATGAATCTACATTTCCTTCAATCGGTATCAAGAGCCACGGTTGTTTGCATGCAAATCGGTTAAAAGTTTTTCCGAGTTATAAGAATAACAAATAAAACTTGTAAAATTTGTGTTATTATGATATATCACGAAATTAATCCATGCATGTTAATATTTCTGGTCCTAAAATGTTTTAGGATATTTTGGTTAATTTTTCGGATTTTTATTGTTCATATTTTACAATAATGGCATTTAAATATGATTTTATGAGTAAAAATGTCATTTTTGGTCTAAAATTAGCTATACTTCGAATTTTTCATTGATTTTTGGATATGTTGTGACACATATTATTTTGAGATAACCTGTAAATTTTCATAATTTTTTGGACTTGTTATGCTCGAAAAATGAATTTTTCATTATTAAATTCGGATTTAAGTGAAAAATAGGTTAATATGAGTTAAATTTCGAATCTGGTCATAGAAAATTAATATGTTGTCACATGCAATTTTACAAGATGTGTGTAAAATAATTGGCTATAAAGAAGTCTTTTTGCATGATTTATGGATTTTTGAAGAAAAATAGCATAAATAGTGACATTATTAGTGGAAAATTAATAAAACATAATCTATGACTTAGGAAAAACGTCTAATGTTGCATTTTATTATCTTTTTCAGATCTAAAATTGAAGAGTTAATGAATATAATTTTTCCAATGTTTTATGATTATTTTATTAAAAAACCGATAAACCGCAACATTGTTTTTCCGGAAAAATTTCGAAATTTTTAACCTAAGATTTTGAACATTATGAGTGTCATGGTATTTTTCCAGAATGTTCATGAGTTTAAATTTCAAATTTTGAATTTATTTGAAATTTTGTGATTTATTTGAAGTTTAATAGCTTATTTTTGTAATTTTTGGTCCATTTATGAACAATTTTTATAAAATATGGGTTAATTATGGTCAAATTATTAGTGAAGACTAAATTTTGAGTCCTAAGAGGTTAGGGTAATTAACTTATGCATAAATATGAATTTATGTAATTTTTGTGATTATAAAATGTTGAAATCACGCAAATCCGTAAAAACCGAGTAATATACGATATTGGCTAATTAAAGGCGATTTAGCATAAAATTGAGCATGTTCATACATATTATAATGCTGCATTTTTCTTTATGATTGTCATAATTTTAATTTATGTAATTTTGAATTATGTAATTTTACTTAGTATGGCCTTAGATTTTAATTGGTATTTCCCGAAATGTATGGGAATATCGATTCGGTTGTAATTTTATTGTGATCTCGTATCACCGTTTTGTAATTTAATAGATTTATTTTATTTTAGTTACAAATGTATAATAGGAAATTATGTAATTTATTATGTAATTTTAATTTATCTCGGAGTTCCCAAAGACGGTTTTCTTCAAGATGGCGATACATAAAGACGGTGTTACCTCGAGATGCGTGCCACAACCGAAGTTCAAGGGACCAATGGAGTTGGTTTCCGAATATGTAATAGTTAAATAGTTTTTCTATTTTAGGAAGGCCATACTAGGATTTATTTTATGCTTGCATTTTATTTATATGTCACATGCATCGCTAAATCGCCATAACTAAAACATGCATTGTCATTTCATCGAGTTTATCGACCGTGTCAATTATAATTATCGTAGTTCACCGCTTTAGTTCACTTAAAACGTGATAGATAATAAATTGACATGACCTCTCGCTAAAATAAACAATTGAGACATAGCCTTACCAAAGAGTAGAAACCATGAAAACCTATTTCGTGAGGGAGTGCACTCGGCCACACCGGGGTACAAACCTTGTTACGTAGGGGAAGTGGGTGATAAATGTCTATCCACCGAATTCATGTTGATGAGGGTTTCATCGGCCACACCGTGCCCAAGTTAATGTGGGTTTGGATCATGGACACATTTATTCGAAATTTGGATTGAACTCAACAAAAGTTTTTCGATAAGGGTTTTATCGGCCACACCGTCCCCTTGTTGAATGTGTTTTGGGCTAAAGATAAATGTTAATGTAATATTATCGACCAAGAGTTCTAAAAGTAGAATCGATTAAAGAGTTAATCCACCGAGTTATATTGATAAGGGTTTCATCGGCCACACCGTGCCCAAGTTAATATGAATTTGGATCTTGGAATCATTTATCATAGTTGGGTAGAGGTCACTATGTAAATGCTATACTTGTTTTTTCAAGTATTAATAAAACGATAAATGTTAAGTTTTCCATTATTTCGTTATTATATTGTTCTATTTCTTTACCACAATTCATATACGATATCATTTCGATTTTGATACGAATCTCCATTAAAACATCGTAACTAAAGACAAAATTTGAATTTGCTTCTAAAACCTCAAATGAACCATTGCTAAGGATCTCTTGTAAAGAGTATAGATTGAAGTTATTCATTATCGAACATGTTTTTGATTCTTGACTAACACATCTACTTACAATGGATTATTTTTCCATGTACTTAAATGAATTAAGTACCTTGAAGCGATAAATTATTTTGGTAATTAGTTTTGTCAAGAATTCGTAATTGACCAAAATAACGCAACCACTTCAATGAAAGTTTTAAGACTAAAACGAACAAATGAAGAGTGATCTTCGTGAATTCAATTTTGCTTCTCAAAGCAAAGACTCATTGAAATAAGTGGGAGCATTCTCTTAAACCGTTAAGATGAGGATGAGGTTCAAAAAGTAAAGATAATAATGGAATTGATACAAGGTAATGTTGAAAGTAAAGTCATTGAGGAATGACGATACTAAACCTATCAATCCCGACCAATAAAGTTTCCATTGTCTTAAATGTTGGACACAAGAAAGGAAACTACCCCAAATTATTGAAGAATCAACAAGTTAGTTGTGGGACATCTAATGGGACCTTCTTCTTTAAAATGTTTATTTGATTAAACATAAAATTTTGCTCGTACTACTTCGTCATTATTAGAAACCAATGGAGGTTTTCATCATTGTACTTGATACATAGGATGATTAGAATATGACGACTAGCAACAATAATGTCGAGAGATAGAGTAATTGTGTACTCAATCTAGTTTTTGGATTTAAAGTTGTACTTAATTGTGACTATTAAGTGCATAAACTCTAAATAAGAATATAAACTTGTTAAGATACAAAAGGGGTTTTCACCTTTGTGACCCTATTCACCACGATTTGATGTATGGCTAGCCCATTATCAAGGTGATTATATTCTAAAACAAACTAGAATGATATATCATGTAGATGATGTAAGATTCAAATTGGTAACCCAAGATTAAACCTTAAAATTTTGGAATAATGAACGCAAAGAGTTAACGAGTACTCTTGAAACCATTAGATTGTTAATGGTATATGCGTATCTTGTATTCAAAGCAAGATGTCTCGTGCCTTTTGGTTGAAAAGGAGATCGAGGTTATAAATCATTGATCCATAATAGGTTGATCATTCTCTTTTACCAACGATTTAAGTTGACGCTAGTGTGTTCACTTAATAAGGTAAATAGAGAAATCTTTGAAGAAGTTCAAGAGTTCAAAGAATCACGATTTAGTCGTGATGGGATTATCAAAGTGAAGACTTTGATATAAGCCAAAGGAAATGTGATATAGTATCACAAGTTAATCTCTCTTAGCACGCATTATGAAATAATGTGTGGATGGATAAGAAATCAAACGCTATTCGATATGGTTTGGACTTCAATCAAGTTACTTTGAGTTACTTGATCCTTTTGGGGATTTTATCATTTTTGTCTAAATTATTTTCCACTAAATCGAATCATATGAGATATGAAATGGTAAGGGTACCATGGTTGTAAGTTTTCACAAGAAACAAATGCTCATTTTTCCCCTTTTCAATTATCACGAGCACGACGGGTTTGCGGCTCATGAAGCTGTCTTTCTAAAATACAAGTTTATTTCTAGAAGACATAGTGGGAGAAATTTTTCAAGAGCCACAAAGAATATTATGTCGCAAGAAACTGGTCTTTCTTGGCTACATGAGACGTTTTGTGTAAGACGTTGTTTCTTCAAAACCTAGGAGGTTAAATTCGTCACTTGTTAAAAATGATGAATTCATGCTACTTTTAAGAAAGTAAAAAGCTTATAACTTACAAAAGAAATTGTTTGATTCAAGTTGATTACTTCTAGAAAGTAATGAACATATGACTTACATAAGAGTGTTTAAAGTCACAACTCAATACAAGGCTTAGAGCCATGAAAATCCGAAACAAAAAGGCTTGATTAGTGATAAAGGGTTTTGCACTAATAAAGAGATATTTCAAAGCAAGATTGGTTGCAAAAGGTTTTGCACGAATTAAAATGCTTAAGTCTATTTGGATCTTCTTAAGGATTGTGTTTCATTATGAGGTTATGAAATACGTAGCAAGTGAATCTAAAACCCACTTCTTCAATAGAAGGAATGTATTCAATACATGTCTTGAGTTTTGTAGATTCTTACAATCCTAAGATAATGTGAAACTTAAGAGAGGGTCTTAAGTAGGACATCAATGAGTTTGAATCAATGATTTGATCATGTTATAAAACGTTTCTCGATAAGTCGAGAAGTTGTGTTTATACATGGAGTTTAGTGGGAGTTACGGAAGTTTTAATTAGTCCGATATGTGGATGACATATTGATCATTGAGAATGATTTAAGACTTTCGGAGTATTATAATACATCTTGAATATCCGGATTTATGAAGATAAATCCACATGATATTAGCGTCAGTAAGAAGTCTTATGTTGATAAGATTCATGACTAGTTCAATTAAATTGAACATATTTGATTGATTCCATTTGCTTCCGCTGCCGGATCAATTAAAAAGAAATGATGTATAACACTTCATATGCTTTGAGTATGATGAATTGTTTTCAAAATCGAATTTAAGTAATCTTTACCAAGCAAGCTATAAAGATTACCCTTAAGTGCTTGCAGAAGCATTAAGGAAGTAAAGCAAAGTGTTTATGATGCAATTTTGTGTAAGGGTGTTACACAAGTGACAATTGACAATTGAGGTTGCGCATGGTTTCCGACAAAACCATAATCAAAACACATTAGGATGGTTAAGATACCATTGTGGCTATAATAATTAAGAAGTAGATTTTCTAGAATCGTTCTAGGCAATAAAGAACAATGAGAGATATTTATAACGGAAATTGAGTACACTTGCAATCATGAGATGTGCAAGAGGATGAGTCCGGCACACTGTGAAACCAGTGGGAGCTATTCTTAGGCTAAGAGGGCCTATGTCTTGATTGGATCTCGACACGTACTCAGAAAATTTTGTGATGCAAATGTATACATTACAAAGGAAATAAGAGTATGTAGTAAGGTTGAGTAAGGTATAAGAAATTGATAAAACCTGCTAACCAAAGCCTTCTCAAAGGCTAAACATGATGAGTCATGTCATTTCAATTGAATTGAAATTAACAACTGCATGCAAGATCAAATTAGATTATAGAACATGAATAGTAATCAGGCATTGACTATTCATATGTGATAATCGCATTTGTCGTTCGAGTTTTACTTTAAAACTCTTTTATTATACTTTGTTACATCCAAACGGGTTGTGGAGACAATTGAACCCCGTTAAAGTGAACACGGATTAGCATTGTATTCGCCCATAGTCACTTGTATGAGGTGACGTCTCGAAGTGACTAGAGTGTGATGCGATTGATGGCAAGTTCAAGTGCGATACAGTCATGTGAGATGACTAGTCGATCACATAGGCAGACTGTTAGGAACACTTTGTCGGGCCTTATGACCGCTTATAGAGTTCTGGCAATTTATATAGCCTGGTCGTGGCGAGAGCTACTATAGTATTCTAATGAGTCGATTCTTTTGACTAAAGACTATTCACCTAAGATGGCATAGTTTCAGATTAACTTTGATTTGTGTTACTACGACCTTCGTAAATGGGGTCAAATGGGCATATTTTGGGTTATGATGGCTATGGCTAGTCG
The DNA here is from genome assembly GCF_048544455.1 of Silene latifolia. Classification (NCBI taxonomy): domain Eukaryota; kingdom Viridiplantae; phylum Streptophyta; class Magnoliopsida; order Caryophyllales; family Caryophyllaceae; genus Silene; species Silene latifolia. Next base: position 77,670,095 of record NC_133533.1, read on the forward strand.
AAGGGAATGAGTGCGATAGGAATTGTCCATCCCCTTGTCAGGGTTATAACAATATCTCAGGGCCACTCGAGGAGTAATGAACGGTAAATGCGTGGCCACGCTCGGAAGGTATCTATGATAGATAAATCCGGTCAAAACGGTTATTCTCGGATCGAGGAAACCACTCTCGATATGATCACTTGCAAGTACGACACGAAAGACACCTTGCATTGAGTGGGAGATAGTAATAGGACAAGAGAATTGGTGACGCACACTTGTCGAGGACAAGTGGGAGATTGTTGGGAAATGTGTCCTCAACAATAGTGCGATCACATGATTTAAATATCATTATTAAATCTCATTTTAAGAATACATGTGGGATGTAATATTTTACAAGTCAACTGGTCCACACATATCGGTAATGATTGGCGGACTAGAGTTTGACATTCGTCGATGCGACGGTGGTGATCGATTGATCCCCTTAGGTCATACCTATAGGGAAATACTCTTAATTGATTATTTAATTAATCGTATACCGATACGAGTTAATTAAATTGCTTAAAATTGACGGATAATTTTGTGAGTATAATTTACGTATCTCATTGTAAATATGATTAAATGAGACACGGTCTAAGTAATCGAATTGTTTTATTACTTAGATGAAATTATTGTTTTAAGAAACAATTGAAATGGAATGAATAAATTATTATAAATACAGAATGTTGTAGTTTATAATTTGGAAATATTTTTGGTACAAGTAATTACGAATTACTAGTCGATTTTGTAAATGACATATTTTATGAGTATGTTGATTTTTAATATGTTAAAAATACATTACAAATTCACATGTCAAGTAACATGTCACATATGTCACACTTGACAAATGACAAATAAAATGGACCTTCCATTTTATCTTGTATAAACCGAAAATTAGGAGTATTAGTGGAATAATTATGTTGATTATTTTAATAAGAGAAAACATAATTATTAAAGTCTAATCTCTAGCCATGCCCACCTATGCTTTTGAGAAGAGCAAAAACAAAAAGTATTGGGCATCCTACCCAAGCCAATTTTCGGCCAACCATACAAGAAAAGAAAAAGGGCTTTTTCTTTTCAATTCATTCATTCATCATTTTTACAAAAAAAACATTTTCTAGTGTAAGAAAGTGTAGAATCTCTACAATATATGAATTTTCTAGAGAAATAAAATCTCACATATACTCCCTCTTGACCGAGTGATTCAAGAGCCAAAAATACAATTTATTTTGTATCAATTTTATAGCAAAAACTAATATTATTACTAGATCTAAATAATATTGGTTATTAAGATGTATTCCTTGGGTATATGCTTTTGGGAGGGATTCTAAATTTGAATCCTTGTTCTTCCATTTGGAGAGCTCAAGAACAAAAGAGAAGGAGATCTCTTTTGTGCCCATATAAACCGAAATACCCATTGTAAGAATATGATTTCTTCTCTATTTTGTTTAATTTGTTTGCATGCATAAAATCCGTATTTAATTTTATGACAAATTAATTTTGACATATATGAGTATGTTAGTGTATATGAATCTACATTTCCTTCAGAATCTACTCGATCGAGAGGGTAAAGTACACGATCGAGAAGAATGGGCTACAAAAAATGTTCGAACGAAGGAAGTAAAGCGCTCGATCGAGAAGACCAATTATTAAACACACAACAAAAACTGAAAAGCAAATAAACTAAAAATTTAAACTCCGGGTTGCCTCTCGGGTAGTGCTAGTTTTATACGGGTCCCAGCTCGACCTTGTTTTCTTCATCCAGCTGCTCCAATTCAGTCCAGTGAAAACAGATCAAAGCACGCAGCAGCCGATCAAATAACTGCGCATGTGCTACACAAAACTGTAAGTAGCACCATGATAAAGAAAGAGCATATGAAAGCAATATAAAGTACCGTCTCAGCCTAACAAATTTTCGATGACAAATATGGTGAAACTTTGTAAGCTTATTTATCCAACTGGGAGGGGGTGGAGTATTATTGAAATATATAGCATAAGTCATACGAGGTAATTTACTTTTAGTCATAGCAATAATCATGAAATCATATTTAATTACCTCAAGTCGGTCACTCCTAACGTCGGAATCATTGATAAAAGAATGTATTACCTCTTCCGTGCTAAAAGTGTTCTCTGACTCAGCTACCTTATTCCCCTCCTCTGTGGGATCTATCCCGTAAATCGCAGTCTCTAAAGCATCCAACTCGGCTTTGAAAATAGAGGATTCACCATAACCATTGTCTTCGTCCATATCGTCATCCAGAATGGACCAAAGTGACATAGCAATGCTCTCCGTGGCCATATCACTCGATCGAGAATGCATAGTGCTTGCTCGAGGAGTTTCTTCATCAAAAGTTCTCGATCAACGAGTACTTACCGTTCGATCGAGTTGTTATTCCTCAGCAATATTTGATCGAACACTCACATCTGGTCGATCGAGCAAATCTTCCTCCAAAGTGTTCGATCGAGTGGTGGAATATGCTCGATCGAACTCCTTATGCTGAACCGTGGTGAATAATTCGAGAAAAGCTTCATCTTCATTAACACCTTCAATTTCCGAGTCATACATGTCTTCATCATCAATAGACAACTCAGGTCTTTCATGGGAAAGACTATTGTCGGTAAAAACTGCATATATCGTCTCTGAGTCCCTAGAATCCGACTCGGCAACTAATTGAGCTAGTTGAGATTTAAGTAGCTTGAGATTAGCTTCTCTAGATTTATCAGATTCTTGCACTAGAAGTGCAAGTGCCTTCACCAAGGACTTCAATTCAGCAACCTCTTCATTCTCTTCAACGGGAGGAAGGGTTTGGTGTTGCGGGGGCCAGATAAACGGAGACTTTTGATAGCCTCGTTGCTGAAGCGGACGTGGTGACACATATGCAAAGGAAAGAGTGGCTTGCCTACGCTACCTAAACGCATAGACTTCATCGCGCCAAATTTTTATACTGTCATTTCCTGCTAGACGGATAACAGCATTGTGCCCCGCAGCACCACATATCTCACAGTAAACCACCTACTGCGCCATAGGATGGAACATAGGTGGAAGATCAAAAGGTACTCACGCCTTCCCTTTGATGATCTTTTACCTAGAACTGTCTAGATAGGACCTGTAGGGCCTATCAAAACAACACTAGAGAAAAAGATGAGAACTGCCTCAAGGAATTAATCCCTTGAGGCTAAAGATAGACAAAAATAAACAAGTAAATAAAATAGTTGCCTCCCCGGCAACGGCGGCAAAATTTGATACGGTCATTTCAGTACCAAAAATAAGTACTACTAACAGAAGTCAGTGGTAAGTAGGGTCGATCCCACAGGGAGGCAGTCACTATCTACTTGTCAATTCAGTCTGCCTAAGGTCACAAGATGGGGGTTTTTAAATGATTGTTCTAATCTAATGAGGTTAAAAGAGAGGAATAGAATAAGAAAAATAAAGGAGAGAGCCAACAATAATAAACAGAGAGAGAGAGTAACTAAGACAGTCAGTTCACCATAATTCTTAGGAAACGTAATCTAGGGTCTCCGATCAATGCAACCTCGATCTACAGGGTAGCGAATATCTCCTTTCAGTCTTAATTCACCCCAAGGCACTATTAGCTTAGCTTTCACCCTCATAAGAGTGTCCTAATGTTCGCTACAGGTCTTACCCTTTCCAATCTTTCGATCTACATCGAGGTGTACCGTGATTTATTACCTATTTGCGTCGACTCAAATAAACAAGAACAACATAAATCAAATTCGCATCAAATCTAATCACTATTTCACAATTTCCTTAAAATCATGGCCCCCCTATGTCCTCGCAAGGGAGATTAGCTACGCATAAACATAGGTAAAGCAATAACGAAGGGGAAAAGAACAAACATGATATAGAAATATGCAAAGGGAATTAAATTAAATAAAGGGAGTAAAGAAATTATAAAAGTTTAAGATCCGGTCCAAAAAGAGCAAAGCAACGTTCAACAGAGAAAAGGGAGAAAAAAAGAGAGAAGAAAAGAAGAGTATAAATTTAATGACGTCTTTCCTATTTATAGGAAACACAATTATTAACTTAAACGATATTAAAACCTTGCGGCAGATAGAAAAGTACTCGATCGAGTGGTTTAAAACTCCTCTATCGAGTAAATTATAGCAAAACCTCTCGATCGAGTATAAAACTTACTCGATGGAACAATATCTAAAAAAAGCAATTCGATCGAGGACTTAAACTACTCGATAGAACACTATTCTATTCGATCGAGTGGTTTCCAGCGCATAACTCCTGCTTCGCACACTAAACTTCAAACGGCTTCCATTTCTTCGTTACTTGGGTAAACAGAACGTTTCCAATGGCGTTGGAAATCTAAGAGGACAAGCTTAGATCTCCAATTAGAATCATCTGAAAATCAGTTGTAGAACATGAGATATGGCTCTTCAAAATAGGTACTAGTGATTTAAAGTTCTTCCTTTGCTCGCTTAGCTATCTTACTTCTTTGCGCATCAGAGTTAGTAGTTTCCAAGCTCCAACTCAACTCATCTCCTAAATGCATGCATAGGTTCATGTTTTAAGCTTGATTCCACTTCTCTTTAGTTCATACCTGCAAATAATACAAAACAAACCAAAGTAGACTATTCGGGGGACATTTGTAGCTAAACACTACTAAATATGCATAGGAATGCGTGCAAATGAAGTACAAAATACCTATATAAAATGCACGCATCAAATCTCCCCAAACCAAACCTTTGCTTGTCCCCAAGCAAACTGAATGCAAAATAATGGAACAGAAAAGATAACTCAGAGCTAGCTACAAATTGTCTACTTAAACCAATTTAATGCAGTAAACTAACACTTATAGCAAAAATGTCAAATGCAAACAAGTTGTAAGATGTTTATGATAAAGCTGAACCGTCGACCTTGCCAGACCTTTGATAATGGACTCTCACGGGTCACTCTTCTCTCATGAAGCAAAGGGTAAGCATATGAGTGTAAGAAAAGAAGAGAAATAGTCGCTCACCTAAACTACGACCCACATAAACATGCATGCAACTAATATAATAGACAATTCTAGCTACCGTACACGTACATTCCAACCAAACAAGGTCTATTACAGCCGAGGACTTACAAAAATATGGAAAGGTGAGGTAATGGGTAAGAAAAGGCAAAAATAGTTTTAGGAATGTGAGGCTAATAGTCAAGCTAGCAACCTATTCAAAACCAAACCAAACAATATACGATTCTTAATCATCTCAAAATTAAGCACAAGTGCCCTTGAATTGGCACAAATACTCACTAACCAAATCAAACATACTCCTTAATAGATATAAATAAAGCATAGGAGTGAAACGTCAACAATCAAACATTTTTTTTCTTTTTCTTTTTCTTTTTGATTCACGTTTTTCTTTTCATTTTCAATTTTTTTTCATTTCACCCAACCTCTTTCCTTCTTCATATATTACCAACTCCGATAATCAAATACAAACCAAACTAGGCTCAATAAATAATATACCGCAAAAACATACACTAAACTAGCTTGACAAGGCAGGCTAAATCTGGATGAAGTTAAGGGTCAACAGGCAAATTTTGCTAAATGTGGAGTTAAATGGGTAAAAATGGAAGAAAAAGAAATGTATGTACCTCCCTTCATGTGACACCAGCCACTAACCCGAATGTATGTAGGCAATAAGCAATTGAATTTCATATACGTGCAAATTAGTGAACATGTTATGCAAGGAGTAACTACTCACAATCCTACATGAAGCTGGTCATAAATGACACCAGTTATTAGGCTCTAAAACTTTTAATAAGTAGGTTGCCAAAATTTCAGGTCAAGTCTATTTGTTCAGCTAAATTTCAACATTAACTCGTAGATCATGCAATAAGACAACGCTAAAGGAATATTAGTTTATGCAAGGCTTAAGCAAAAAGACAATTGCAGTGCAATTTCATAAGAAATCTACCGTTCCGACTCAACCTATATGCAAAAGTAAACGTGAATTTTTTTGGATTTAATAATTTATTTTACTTTTTATGAGATTTTTGATTTTTTTTTAAAAATAAACAACAATGCATACATAAATTAAACGTGATAACAAAAATGCAATAAAAACTGAATGCAGACACAGATATGGATGCATAACCTCCCCAAACCAAACCGTACAATGCCCTCATTATACCCTAAAATAAGGAAAGGAAATCCAAACTAAAAAGGAGAAAGTGGAGATGCGGAAAACTCACAAGAACACGCGAAGAAGAGACCTCCCCAAACCAGCCAACAACAAGGGCGGTAGCAAACAGCTGCATAACAGCGTCATTAGAGACGAATCTACTTGATCGAGAGGGTAAAGTACTCGATCGAGTAGAATGGGCTACAGAAAAATGTTCGAACGAAGGAAGTAAAGCGCTCGATCGAGAAGACCAATTATTAAACACACAACAAAAACTGAAAAGCAAATTGTGGACAGCGGGCCGCCCACGGGGGCGCTTGGTGAAGGGGCTCGAAAACAAGCGTTTGCATTTTGTATGGAGTCGCCACCAATTTTTATGGGAAATTGGAACCGTTCGAATACCTCGTGTCATGTCAAGACACAAAGTAGTGACATGAACACTAAGCAATCGTTACCCTTAGCATTCTATGTCTAGAATGACTCTCGCGGATGCCAATGAACACGGGTGCTCACGGAGATCTGGAGTAAGGGGTGAGGGTACGTATTAGGAAGCTCTTTTGATCGAACACCTAATCCCGCCCGCCTCGATAGCGGCCTCTACTAATGATTAGGGAGTTTATTCGTACTTGATATATTGTCGGCTATATGCATGCAATGCAACATCCATAGATTAATCCTAACATGTGAGAATTTACTAAGTCGGTGAACAATTAAGTTAGCACACAATTGGGTCAAAGTAGGATTTTAAGTCAAATTATATGTGAAAACATACAAGTGATACAAAATACAATAATTATGAATTGCAATAATGAAAATTACAACGATTACATTGGAATAGGCGATTTATGTCGAAAATACCTTTAAAACGGATGATTTGGGAAAAAGAAATAAAGGAATAAAACACGACAGGTCAGAAGGTGATAATACGAATATTAGTTGATTAATACGTAGACTAAATAACTAAGCCAAGGCAGAAAAGGAGTTCAGAGACAGAACTCAACCTGGAACAGGTGCAGCAGGCACTGCGCCCTTTGGAAGAGGCGCATCAGTTGCTGCGTCTGTTCCAAGGGTGAGTTCTGGCTGTGAAGCCGGAACTGCAAACCGTTAATGTTAATTGGTAAATTAATGGATCGATTGATGATATTACTCGGATGAAAGTTATTAGCAGATTATTTACATATGAATGGGATCATAAAACAGTAAAACATGGATGAGACGGATTTAAGATGGATTAATTATGTGAAGGGTCGATGTTAATGAATGATTAATTAAACTAACTAACTAAACGAATTATTAACTAAACATGACGAATTGACGACGGATTAATGACTAAACAGGTGAAAATATATCAACAATGAATCCCAGAAACTCAACATGAACGAATTGAATTTCTAAAACTCGAATTGAATTTAATGACGAGAAACCCGCAAATATTGATTATTTGGGATTTGAGTCGGATTTATGACGATTAAAACATGTTAATGATGATGGTTAATATACATATGAATTATTAAACTATCATAACGAAGAATTAACAGACGAACAAAACAAAAGAAATAAATTTGATACGAATTACAGAGGACGGAGGAAGAAGAAAAGAAGCAGGAACTGCGGCAGCCTTACGAAGAGGCGCAGCAGGTGCTGCGCTCCTTCGAAGAGGCGCAGCGGTTGCTGCGTCTTTTCTCGACGTCTGTCTACTGGAAATCCGCAAAAAAAAGGTTTTAAAGACGGTTTTAGAAATCGGTTTTAATGAGGTACTTTCGACATAAACCTTACAATTGTTATACAATAATAAAATACAATAAATAAAAGAGAAATTAATACACCCTCAGACTTACATGTTGACGGAACGAGATGAACTAAGAAGATCGATTAGTGAATGCTCGACGCGAATGCAAGGAAAGAGTGCCCTCGAAAGAGGAAAACGATTTAACAAGTTGATTAATTAGATTGATTGAGTGTAGTGGTCAAATTGGTCGGTCATGCAACGGAGAGGCTGGTACCCGGAAAGATCCGAGCTTACGTGGTCAAATGTTCAAGCACGTAGGCGCCAATTAGTAAGAACGAAGTCTAGAATGCAAAGGGAGAAGAGAAGGGCGGACACTCGCGTGAGAAATATGAGGAACGAAAGCTCCTATTTATACTAATCACGTGAAGGAATAGGGTTTCGGAGATCTTTGGAAGTGAATCTCGGAAAGATATAAAAAAGATACGTAAATCATGCAAAGAAGGGCCTGGGAAGAGGCGCAGCAGCTACTGCGTCTCTTGGAAGAGGCGCGACAGACCTCTGCGTCTGTTCCCAGGAGGTTTCCTCCTGCTTAAGAAAGATTTCCGTGTTTAAGTTATGGTAGGACGGAATTAATTCGATTATCTTTAATATCTTATGTAAATATTACGGGATATTATTTGCCAAAAGATAAAATTTGAGAAATATGGAATAGAAATATCCGGAACATTCCGAACATTCGACTCGGGATTTACGATTTATCGAGAAAATGGAGACGGTTTTTGACCCGGACTCGAATGTACTCTAATTACTGCCAAAACGACCGTATCGGGACGTAGATGACAACTAAGAGGTTGACATTTGTATTTGAGCAATCACTTGACGATAATCTTTGTCACAAATCGTTCCGCGAATCAAACATGCGGCCCAATCATCAACGGGTGGTTTGCGAGGGTGCGAAACGAGGTGTCTCAGAGCCCCCACTTTGACCGAGGCTTGGACAAGGCGAAAGTCAAAGTATAGCCATCAGGTCAATCGAAGATTACAACATGACGACTATGGCGACGTGAGGCGCTCAAGGGTCCGAGCCAAGGACCTATCGTCGGGAACATTTTAGAGTCTGTGGACTATCGGGGAGGGTCGTTTAAAGTCCATTAGACTACGTAAGGAGGCTCGCCTTGACCATAAGAAGAGACCATACCGAGACTTCTTCTCGAGATGCTTTCGGAGGTGCATAGGAGCTAATGTTTGAGCTTGGGAGCTAAGGGTAAGACCTAAAAGATATATAAGGATTGTGCTAGGGTGTGGGACCCTAAGGGAAAGCATCGACGGGAAGGAGGCCAAATATGAGTTTCGACCTAAAGGTTTGGGTATAGGAACTTCCGGAGAACGACACCTGTCGGACTCATGGGAAACACAAAACATAGTGAAAAAATGCAGGACGTCGGTAGAAAGCTATTTGGGGAATCCGCTTGCGTCGGTCTCAAGCGAACTCGGCAAAAACTTGAGGTTGAATCTGCTTGCGTCGGTCTCAAACAAACTCTTGTAAAAGAACTTGAGGTTGAATCTGCTTGCGTCGGTCTCAAACAAACTTTTGTTGGGGAATATATTGACGACTAGGAACATCTTGATCGTCGTAGAAAGTCTTGAGTGAGCGATCGCAAAATACTACTGCTACGGGCAAAACAAAGCGAGCAATACTTGCAAAAATGCTTTGCGCGGGATAAAATGGGTTTGGACAATCGCAAAATCTTGTGTATTTGGATAAAATGCGGGCGAAACGAAAGAAAATCGTCGAAACGGACCAAAATGATAAAATAGCATTGAAGAAGAGGCGCACCAAAGATGGGCCCACAAATAACGAACTCATAACGAATTTTCGAAAATTCGTGTGGAGGGAACAAAGGAAGAGGCGCAGCAAAAGCTGCGTCTCTTGGAAGAGGCGCAGCGCCTGCTGCGTCTTTTCCCCAATTTGGCGATTAACGCGTGAAAAAACGCGAAATCAGAAGGTTTATGTTTCATTATATTTCGAAACTCATTTTCTTCAATTTCTCTCTCAAATCCTCACCATTTCCGTCGAGGTTGGATTCAAAAGCTTGCTTTAAATATGACTAATCGAGGTATGTGTCTTAATCTTGCATTAATCATCCGTATTTGTCGAATTTTGAGCCGCGAACATTAGGGTTTCCGACCCTTTTAATCGAAAATTTGGGACTTTTCCCCCAAATGGATTTGTCTTGCCAAATTGATGCTAGAAATGGATAATAGGTAATGTTAGGAACATAACCATGTATTTGCTTTGAATTTTCATCGAGTTTTGAGCCCTTGAGCGAATTTTGAGACGGTTTCACAGCTAGATCGTAAATTGCTTCGAAAATGGCCTTAGGATTGCCCATTTGTGATGAAATTTGATATTTGGAATCCTTGGATGATGGGTAAACTTCCTGTCATCTCGAAATTTTGGTTTGTGATAACTTTTTCAGGACACTCTTCTAGGGCATAATCGTCATTATAGCGAAATGCTGCCGAAATTTCGGCTCGAACCCGGAACTAGGCTTCGACTCGGACTTGACTTGACCCAATTTGTCACATGAGTGATTGAATTGGTGAGAACATGGCCAAGGATGGCCAGAAAGGACAGTTTTCAGGGCTCCGGAGGCTCGAAAACTTCTTAACAAAGGCTCGTTGTCATGTGACGCGGCCTAAATTTACTTTAACGTTGCAGGTGATGAGGCTTCCACTTCCGGGAGGACTCCCATGGAGGTAGACGCCAGTGTGGTTGAGGAGGCTTTGGAGCAGGCCTTCACCGCTGCGGTGATGGCTGCTGCAGACGAGATTCCCGAGGAGGAGGCCGCTGATGAGGAGGAGATTCCGAGACGGGCCCACCTCGGACGAGGGGGTCGTCAGCTGAGAGGAGCTCCCGCGTGGGCTGAGACCTGGGAGAGTAGGAACCTTGTGTGGGCTGCAGAGGGTCATTTGTCCTACAGGACGGTGAAGAGCTTGGTAAATAGGAACTCCCTAACTCATTACCTACCCCTTTCTACTTTTGTTCAAATTTCCTTTCAAATTTACTCAAAACTAAAAATAGCTTTATTTCGAATCATAATAGGAGGCTGGGAACATCCGGTCGTTCTCGGGGTACACGACGGCGATGGAGCACTACGAGCGGCTGTCGGCGGAGGAGAGAGCCATGATCGAGCGTGGAGCGTTCGGTCCTCTGGTTCAGGTCAGGAGGGATATCGTGAAGAGGAGGTTGCGGGCCAACCTTAGCCTGGTCCGCGCTTTCTTGGATCGATTTTGGGATACGACTTCCACGTTTCACCTGCCTTTTGGTGAGGTGGGAGTCACCTTGGAGGACTACGGCATGATTTCTCCGGTCTGCCAGGTGTGGGACCGAGGAGATGGTGTGGCGGAGACCGGCATGAGGGCGGATTCGGCCGAGGCGAGGAGGTTGATCGGTGGAAACATTGTTGAAGAAGGCTGTCGCGGTCCGGGTTTGGTACCCAGACCTACGTTCGAGATTACTTTGCGGGGAAGACCCGGCATCGGTGGTGATCGATGGGAGGGAGACGGCTCCCCCTCCTTGTACAGTGAGCGGAGGGCTCGTCTCGTGGCTTTGGTGGTTCTTGTCTTGATTTACCTCGGAGACAAGGGTGAGAGGTCTGTCGACGAAGCTTCTCCCCTTTCTTTCGACCGAGCTCCCTAGGGCGTTGGGGACCGGGTCATCTGCTGGTTTTGCGGTCCTCATCCGCTTTATGAGGGCCATGGTTCGTCGGGAGTTGATGGAGAAGGGGACTTCTCCTGGCGCTGTCGGACCAGGCTCTGTTGGAGGTATGAACTTTCCTTTAGGCCAGAGTCAATTTCTTTCTTTATGACGACCGACGGATCGTTATTGATTATTATGCTTTGCGGCGTGGGTGTACTCTTACTTTCCGGGCCTCGCGCCCAAGAGGACGGAGCCACTGGAGAGGGCCTACCCGTGGTGAGGATTGGGTCATGTGCCGGACGAAGAGCAAGCGTTCTTCTCACAATGTCTACCGGCGGGATGTGAACGCTCTTCAGCTGAGCAGCGTGAGTATCCCATTTGTATGCACTTATTCTTCTCATACTTTGTTTTAAATTGATCATAGGAATGACCTTTGCCTTTATATTGTCGCAGTGGGTGCCCAGACCTTGGGCGGAGTACGCTGGAGCGCCTCCTTTCGTCGCTGAGGTCCTTCGACCTAGGAGCTCGTGTCAAAATTTCTTTGTTGTGGACGTCGATGGGTCTGTGTGGTATCCGGGCGAGCGGTTAGTTCGTCGGTGTTTTCGGGCGCGTTGACGGTTCCGTCGATCCTCCGAGGACGATGTTCGGGAGCCCTGCGAGGCCGAGAGGAGGCGGACTGGCGGTGCCGTGGCGACGACCTTCTTCCACTGGCGAGGACTACTCGGCGTTCCTTTACGGGAGGTTGGCGTACTGGCCGGTAGTGGTGAGTATCTCTTGTTTCTTGTTGGATTTTGATTTCGAGAATCGCGATGAAAGATCATCGATTAACGAGAGCCATTTGTCTTTGCAGGAGGTTGAGGCGGCGGGCATCGAGCCCCCAGTGTACCCCGAGACCCTTGAGTACACTGACACGACTGGGAGGACGATGATCTCCGAGCTACGTGACTTTGACGTGGCTGTGACGGATGCTGGCCTAGATGACTGGCAGCATCTGATTCGGAGGGTGAGCATCCGGCTTATATACCTTTCGTGTAAGAACACATTTGATTGAACTTGTTCGGTTTACTGAGAATTCTTTTGAAATGCAGGTCGCGCCATCTCGGTTTGTGGCACTATGGAGGGTGGCCAACCGGCTACGAGCTACGGCCATCGAGGCACTCGTCGGCGGTCGAGGTCGTCAGGTATGAACCTCATTTGTTTTTCCTTGATCTTTGGTTTTTCAGTTTTGTTTGAATTGATTGACATGAGCCAATTCTTGTTGTCCACAGGCCGATCGTGAGCTGGAGCGAGAGTTGACCCAGTCTCGGGAGGAGACGGCTCGTTTGTCGAGGGAGCTCGAGTTTCGGGACGCCGAGATTGCCGCTCTTATGGCGAGGGTTGCGAGTGGAGGGTGCCCAGCAGAGTCTGCGTGGTTTTGTAGACTTGATTTTGGACATTTTTGGATTTGTTTGGGGCGCAAGCCCCCAGTTTACGTTTGGACTTGTTTGGGGCGAAGCCCCCAGTTGCACATTTGGACTTGTTTGGGGCGAAGCCCCCATTTGCACATTTGGACTTGTTTGGGGCGAAGCCCCCAGTTTGCTTGTATATTTGCCTTTTTGTTGTATATACGACGGCCGAGTGCCTTTTTTTTCTTTGGGTTGTGTTGCTTGTACCGTTGAGTTAGTTCTTGGACAGTTTGGTAGACAACGGTTTTACGCCGTCATGCCGAAATTTACATAGAAAATCACGTAACACATACATTTTATACACATAAGGCCTTTAATTAGTGCAAAATGAGACTCGAAAGGACGTGAAAATGCAAAAATTTTTTTCGGAAATGACCGGACGGTAGGGAGGGTTACCCCCGAAAAATAAAGAAAAAGAGAAATCTATAAGTTAGAAAAATGGGAAAAAAAAATAGAAATTAAGAAAATTAAATGACTAAGTAAATGTTGAAATAAAAAAAGAATTAAAATAAAAACTAAATATAAAATTGTGAGAAAAATGGCGGAAAATGTTGATGTCGCCTCGAAATGTGCGTCTGCGGATTAAAGAAACCTGAAGCATGGTGAATTTCTCGGATTTACCAAAATAAAATCCCGTAGGAATAGGAAATTATTCGTTTATAGAATTAGGAAAGATCCAAACGCGGAAATCACAGAAGTGAGGCTGGGGAAGAGGCGCAGCATGAGTTGCGTCCCTTTGAAGAGGCGCGAGGTGCCACGCCTTTGTTCCCAAGGTGTCGGTTCTGACGGGTTTTTGGAAACAGCAATTAGTATAAATGGAAGCATCGACGAAGCTTTAAATCATATAATTCTTCCGTCTCTTCTTCGTCGATTCACACATAAAACTCCCAATAAATTTTCAAGAGAAAATTATCATCATGAATACCTTAGAGATTCGCTTGAAGGAATGGACTAATGAGTTTTCGAACATTGAGAAGCATGACATGGGGTGCTTATAACCTTGGGTCTTTGTTGAGTTTGAAACTCATTAAGGTTGTAAAACCGTTCTTGGATGCTTGCCTTGATTATTGGGACCCAAATTATCATGTTTTTGCGTTCCCAGGAGGTGATATTTGTCCTTTTCCGGAGGAAATTGCTGCTATTGGCGGGTGGGACCCTGAACATTTACCTGCCATCCCTTCTACTGCTCAAGGGTATAAGAGCAAGTTTAGAGATTTGCTTGGACTTACTAGACTTGAGGTAGATCGTCTCGTTACTCCGAAGGGCGTGAGGATGCTAGATTTTATAGACCGATTCATCAACAGGCCGACCCTACCTGTCTCTTATGTTGCTAGGAGGAGAGCATTTGGCTTCTGTTTGCTTCATGTTTATGTCTTTCGGGGACATGTTGATGAAGATTTGAGAGGTGATCCCCGTCTATTGGGTCTTATTGAGCAAATGGAGTCGCGCAGAGCCCGACTTGTCTATGCTTAGGGGAGATTATCTTGGGTTTGGACAACAGGAAATCCAACCGCGATCTTCCATTTTTGGGGAGTCCCGTTATCCTACAGGTAAAAGACACCCTTCTTTCTTTCTTTTTTTTTTTTCGTTTTTTTTTTTTTTTTTTTTTTGGCGGGTGTCTAATACCTGTTTTTTGGTAGGTTTGACTTATGGAACGGCTCCGATTGTTCGAGCCCCCAGTTCATGCAGTTTCCTATCATGCCCGTATGATTTCGATGAGGACACGGCCGTACATGGTGGACTTCACCCGGGTCTGCGATTATTGGAAGAACAAGCTGAAGAATGATGATGGCCCGCTGATCAAGTGGGTCGTTCCGTGGTGGCACCTCAAGTCTGTCATTGGAGTGTCTTCTTTGGATCCTACTAGGTCCGCGCGCATTCCTGGATTGGAGTTTATGGTATGCATCTTTCCTGAGAGATTGATGAGGCAAGTCGGGTTGAAGCAGATGATCCCTAGGCTTGACACCATTCCATGATCGCTATGGCGCTTACTACGAGAGCCGAAGAGAGTGGGCTATGAAGTGGGCCCAGAGAAATATGTGGTTCTTGAACTTCTTCTCCAATGCCTTGTGGGTGTCGGACTCTTATCTGAGGTGGAGGAAGGCCGCAACTTTGGAAGAGCGCGAAAGACTGAGGAAGCGCGAGCCTGTCGACTACAAGGTGCGCGAGGGAGAGAAAGAGAAGGAGAAGCATCTGACTGAAGGAGAAGAAGAAGCCGGGTTCCAAGTCATTCATCCTTGAAGAAATCGAAGACTACTCTGCCGAGAGATGGTGGTTGGCAAGAATGGAAGAGTCAGGCCTCGAGAAAGACCGTTGGTGATTAGGTCTGAAGTGGTGCAAGAGCGCCCAGCTCGAGGTCGTGACAAGAAATATGACAAGAACGACTAGGGCAAGGGAAAGATGGAGGAATAGCCCAAGTCTTATTTATTATCTGATTATTATTATTATTGTTGTAATAAGAAAGGAGGGATTTTTAGAATCCTAGCCTAGTCTATTTTTATTATTTGCCGTATTATTATTATTAGAAATTGAATGAAATAAAAAGGTTAAGTGGTTATGAAACCGTTGTGATTTTCTTTAATTATTCTTGTCGAATTTCAAATGCAATGCAAATGTCCTTCTATTTACATTTTAAATATAATGGTGGGTTGAATCCCGTGAAGGATTGCCTACGTATTCACTTAAAAAAGCGAAATCAAACCCTTGCGCGTAGTTCGAGTAAATGTAAAAGAATAATTGTTCGAAGCAAGAGCTTGTAATGAACATAGAAAATAAGCATGAGCCTTTGCTTACTGCGGAGGTGCGAATTTAGTTTGTTTGATGATATGAGGATGACAAGTTTGCCAAGATGCGAGAGCATAGTGACATTCAAATGGGCGGGTAGTTTATTTAGTGCCACAAGAGCGACACGTAGGTTTACGCGAGGCGCGTTTTTGTTCTATTCTAGGCATAGTATCGTTTCAGTTGGTCGAGATTTGTGGGGTTTGAGAACTCATTCCCGTCTAGGTCTGTGATTCTAACCGCACCCCCTGGGAGTATTGATTTGACTAGATATGGTCCGGCCCAGTTAGGTTTGAATTTTCCCCTTGGGTCGACAGGTAAAAGAGCTCTGACCGATTTGAGAACTAAATCTCCTTCTTTGATGTTTCTTGGCCTAACCCGTTTGTTGAAAGCTCGTTTGATACGTGCTTGATATGTTTGGACATTATGTAAGGCACGAAGCCTACGTTCATCCAGGAGGATGAGTTCTTCGTATCTATCTTTCTTCCAATCGGCCTCCGGGATTTGACCCTCTAGTAGAATACGCAAGGATGGTATTTCTAGCTCGACTGGTTGTACGGCTTCCATGCCGTAAGTCAAATAGAAAGGAGTAGCCCCAGTGGGCGTCCTGACGGATGTTCGATACCCCCACAAAGCGAAGGGTATTTTGCTTGGCCAATCTCTATAATTGTCAGTCATTTTCTTGAGGATTGTGACGACATTTTTGTTAGCCGCTTCTACCGCGCCGTTAGTCTGTGGTCTATAGGGCGATGAGTGATGATGCTTGATCTTGTACTTGGCTAGCAATTGTTCGGTTTCGGCTTGGAAGTGGGACCCATTATCGCTAATGATCTCATGCGGGCACCCATATCGGCAGATGATGTTATTTTGTATGAATTTGGCTACATTTTTGGCCGTAAGAGCGGTGTAGGAAGCCGCTTCTACCCACTTGGTGAAGTAGTCAATTGCTACTAGGATGAAACAGTGACCTCTGTTCGGTGGGGTTATTTTCCCAATTATGTCAATTCCCCATGCGGAGAATGGCCAAGGAGATGTCATCGTATAGAGCAACGAAGGAGGGACATGTTGTACATTCCCGAAGATTTGGCAATTGTGGCAATGTCTCACATATTTGATGCAATCGGATTCCATTGTGGTCCAATAGTACCCTAGACGTGTGATTTTCTTTGCCATCATAGGTCCACTCATATGAGGACCGCATTCTCCGTCGTGGACTTCTTCCATCACCTTTCGTGCCTGTGAATGATCAAGGCAACGTAGGACTACACCAAGAGGTGTTCTTTTGTATAATTCTCCTTGCATGAGAACGTATTGTGAAGACAATAGGCGTATAGCTCGTTGTCCCCTCTTGTCCATATCCGGTGGATAGGTACCATTAAGCTTGATGTTCAGATTGCTTGGAAACTGGGGTTCTGTGCGATTTCTTCTTCATCGGTAATTTGATTGACATAAGCCGGCTCCGACCGTCGTTCGATACACAAAGGCATTTCCATCATGTAATCTGGCATGTTTATCAAAGATGCAAGTTTCGCAAGAGCGTCTGCAAATTGATTTTCTTCTCGAGGTAGGTGTAAGTAGGTTACGTGATCAAAGAATTGAGCGACTTGGTCAATCCTAGCTTGATAGGGTGCGAGGCTTTCGCTTCGGATTTTCCAGGATCCCGTAACTTGGTTGATGATTAGTGACGAATCTCCATGCACTCGGAGGTTTTTGATGCCTAAGCTTACTGCCGCTTGTAGTCCAATTAGACAAGCCTCATACTCTGCGGCGTTGTTTGTCACCTCGAAGTCGAGTTTGACAAAGAATCGGTGTATGCTCACCTTCGGGAGAAATGAGCAACACTCCTATCCCAAATCCTCTTAGGTTTGATGCTCCATCAAAGTATAGGTCCCAGGAGTCTACATCTGTTTGAAGTATATCCTCGTCGGGAAATGACCAAGTATCTATGGTTTGTGCGTCGTTGATGGGATTTTCTGCGAAGAATTCGGCGACGGCGCGACCCTTTATTACTTTCAGTGGTACGTATTTGAGGTCGAATTCCGAGAGCATCATGGTCCATCTTGCCAGGCGTCCGTTGAGGACAGGTTTCTCGAAGAGGTATTTGACTGGATCCATTTTGGAGAATATCTTGACGGAGTAGCTAAGCATGTAGTGACGTAGCTTCTTTGTTGCCCACACAAGAGCGAGGCATGTCTTTTCGAGTTGTGAGTATTTGCACTCGTATTCCAAGAACTTCTTACTTAGATAGTAAATAGCTCTTTCTTCACTTCCTACGGTTTGAGCTAGCATGGCACCCATGGCGGTTTCGGTTACCGTGAGATACAAACCAAGAGGTTGATCTTGTTGTAGTGGCATGAGCACTGGTGGTTTAGCCAATATCTCCTTGATTCGGTCGAACGCCTTTTGACAATCATCATCCCACATGGTGTGGTCTGTTTTCTTGAGTTTCTTGAAGATAGGCTCGCAAATCATCGTAAGTTTCGATATGAATCGACTTATGTATTGAACTTTTCCAGGGAATCCTCCTCGACTTCTTTTTCTGTTTGAGGTTGTGGCATTTCAATCAGAGCATTGATTTTGGAAGGATCTATTTCTATACCTCGTTGGCTAACGACGTATCCTAGGAGTTTGCTAGACGTTACCCCAAATGTGCATTTCTGAGGATTGAGTCTCATGTTGTACTTCCGTAGCCTTGCGAAGAACTTGCGAAGGTTCGCAATATGTCCCTCTCTCTCCTTGGATTTGACGATCATGTCATCTACATATACCTCAACTTCTTTGTGCATCATGTCATGTAGGAGTGTAGTTGCGGTGCGTTGGTATGTAGCTCCGGCGTTGATCAATCCGAACGGCATTACTGTATAGCAATAGGTTCCCCATTGGGTGACGAACGCGGTCTTATGCATGTCTTCCATGGCCATTTTGATTTGGTTGTAACCCGCATATCCATCCATGAAGGATAGTAATGCGTGGTCTGCAGTATTGTCCACTAATATGTCGATGTGAGGCAGAGGGAAGTCATCTTTTGGACTCGCTTTGTTCAAATCCCTAAAGTCAACACCAACTCGGATTCTCCCATCCTTTTTGGGTACGGGTACTATGTTAGCTACCCAAATGTCGAGAATACTCGGAAACTTTGATGAACCGGCTTTGAATTGTTTGTCAACTTCTTCCTTAATCTTTAGAGCCCACTCTGTTCTCATTCGTCGAAGCTACATTTCACGGGTTTGAAACCTGGCTTAATCGGAATTCTATGTTCGGCAATATCCCTGTCGATCCCTGGCATGTCTTTGTAGGACCAAGCGAAGACGTCTTTGAATTCATTTAGGAGGTCTATGAGGTCGGCCCGTTCGGTAGAGCTCAAGGTAGTCCCTATCCTAAGTTCTTTGGGTTCTAGTTCAGTTCCTACATTGATGGGTTCGGTGTCCTCTATTCTTGGTCCCCTTTCCCTTCCGTAGTATTTCTTTGGCTACGTAGGGAGGTATTTCGGTCAAGTCCGGGTTTTGGTCATCCTCAGTATCATCATAAATGAATTGCACTCAAGATAACGCAAAGAGTAAGCGTAACCCGATTTATTCATATTAAGATTCGAGTAAAGTTGAAACAAAGAAGCCAACTGATCCATGGTCGGTGGCAAAGGAAACGATGGTTGGGGCATTCCCCGAACTACCGTGACTACTCGATGCTAGGTTAGGATGAACGAAGGGAGTGGGGATGACAACAGGAGTAGACTCTCTAATGACTTCTCTAGACTCCGACTCTGACTCCGACTCGAACTCGTCGTCTTCTGGTTCTCCTTTGAACATCTCTCCTTCTCCAGTAGTGAGCTTGAAGAGTCTTCCTTGGTTGTTGGTCCATTTGATGGATTTCCTCCATCCTTTCTGCTGATTTGCGTCGATTTCTGTGATCAACGCGGTGGGGTTGAAGCGATCGTCCTGAAGTATCATAGTAATGATCTCATCCTGCGCGGCCTTAACAAATCGGTCCTCTCCAAATAATAGGCTAACGGCTTGTTCGTCGAAGCAGGGTGCTTGACGGGTTTTGACGGTAGGAACCGTTTCGGGAGGGATGAAGTAGCAATCGTGAAAGATCTCGATTCCGGCTAACTTCCTCTCAAGGTAATGCCAAGGTTCGGGAAACCCATGAAAGAGTTCTGAACTTCCTTCTTGAACGAAGTATCCATTTAAGGTGGGGAGATATGGCCTCATTTGGACTCCCACGTACTTGCGATTTTGGACTTGAGCGAGCATTTCGAGAACTTCTTCATTTTGTAGGTTTGTATCCTAGTCCAAGTGGTATTCTCGATGAGTTGCCTTTCTTGTATGGCGCGAAGGTATTCTTCCGAATCGGGTTCAAAGGCATTCCAGGGAAGTATCCCTGATTTTTGAGTATGTGGTTGACCACCAAGTTAGAGTAGGGATTATAGTATAAGGGTGCCAACTCACTTTCTATGACATTCACACTTTGGAAGCCCCCAAGTTCGTATATGGGATCCGCAAGGACTTGATTGTTTGATTGCTTCTCAATTATTGCCTTGATAGGCGACGAAGTGATCGTCACAACTTTGCCATTGAGTGGGATCTTGATCTTTTGGTGAAGGGTGGATGTTACCGCTTTGGAAGCGTGAATCCAAGGCCTTCCTTAAGTATGTTGAATGAAGCTTCGATGTCCACTATTTGGAAGTTGACTTTTCGTTCGATAGGTCCCGTGGCTATGGTTAGGCTAGCAAGTCCAACCACTTTTCGTCGTGTACCGTCATATGCGCGTACACCTTGATTGGTGGGAGTCCAATCCGACTCTTTCATGCCTAGTTTGTATGCCGTTTTGAGGGGTATGACGTTGACCGCGGAGCCATCATCTACCAAAGTCATTGGCACATTCTTCTTTAGACAGATGACAGTGATGTATAGAGCAAGGTTGTGACTAGCACCAAAAGGTGGCAGGTCTTCATCTGAGAAAGTAATAGGATTACTTAGCTTCGGTGATTCTTGGAAGACCAAGTTGACTACATCTTCGGGAGTAGAGTTATGCGCTACATTCAATTTGGCCAAAGCTTGCAGTAAAGCTTGGCGATGCGGAAATGAGCTTGCCACTAGTTGCCAGACTGAAAGATCAGCCTTGGTTTTCTGTAATTGTTTGAGCAAATGATCAGTGGGGTCGTCTTCGTTGTCATTTGGTGTGATGACATTGGTTGGACCGTTTTGAGTGGTGCTTTGGTATGGACGACCCGAGCGAGTTAGGTGATCCACATCTTGGTCTTCGCCATTTTGGACTATTTCTTTGACTAAGGAGTTTTCGATGAGATACTCGTCCTCATCGTCATCGGCCCACACCCCATTAACTGCAGCTAGTTCCTTCATCCTCATGATGTCACTTTCTAGTTGTATGATTTGATCGACTAGCTTGTCGACCACGGGGACTACTTCTTGCATAGTGGCATTTTGAGAGAAGGTCAATGGTACGCGTTCTTTAGGCGTTGCCTTGGGATCGCGTAAGGTCGTTACCATGTTTTCTAGTTCCCACTCTTATCTATCTACACTCCTTGCCCATGCGATGAAGTCGGAGATGGTAGGGGAGATGGTAGAGTAAAGTCTTTCTTTCTCAATTGCATGAATTTCATTTTCGGTGGGAGAAATGAGATGTGAGCAATCTAAGGTAGATTCGTCACTTGTAATCACTAGAACTCCAAGAGGATTCTGAGTGTTGTTGGGTTTACCTCCTGGTGGAATTGGAAGTCGACCGTCTTCAATCATATCCTGAAGCACGTGTTTCAACTTGTAGCATTTTTCTGTGTCGTGCCCTTTGCCCCTATGGTATTCACAGTAGGAGTTTTCATCCCAGAACTTGGACTTTCTTTCGGGTTCGGGAGTAGGCCCAATGGGTTGGAGTTTACCTTGCTTCATTAGCCTTTTTAGAGCGTTGGAGTATGTGTCCCCAAGGTTCGTGAACTTCCTTGGTGGGCTAGTCTTCTTAGATGGCTCGAGAAGGTTGACTTCGTCGGTCTTGCTAGTAGAGCCGTATGAACGACTTGTGGACCCTTGGTATCCTCGACCTACCGTTTTGGACAAGAGTCCTTTACGGATGTCGTCTTCAATTCGTGTCCCTAGTACAGTTAAGTCCTTGAAGGTCTTGATGTTTTGATATCTCAGATGGTTGGCATATATGGGTTTGAGATTATCCACGAACTTTTCCACAAGAGTAGCCTCATCCGGGCGTTCAACTAGTTGGGTACTAGTCTTCCTCCACCTACTTAGAAAGTCGGTGAATCCTTCTTTGTCATTTTGGGTAAGAACCTCTAGAGTGCGCATGTTGACTTGGATCTCGGCATTATCCGCGTATTGTTTCGAGAACTCGATCGCGGCGTCTTCCCAAGTAGCGACCTTTTTGTGATCTAAAGTGTAGAACCATTGCTTTGGGATGGTGTCAAGAGATGAAGGAAAGATCCTTAAGAACATCTCGGGTTTGATGCCTTTGATAGACATGTAGTCCTTGAAGGCGCGGATGTGGTTCAAAGGGTTCTCATGTCCTTTAAACTTAGGGATATCCGTCATGCTAAAGTTAGTGGGCAATTTGGAATTGACGGCTTCATACTTGCGATTGTTCTCCCTATAAATGTCATCCCCCTTAAGGTACATCAATTGCTCCTCTAGGTATTGGAGTCTCTTCTCATTGCAGTTGTTCCTAGGACAGATTCTCATCTTTAGACTCGTCATCGGAAAATTGTAGCACTCCACCTTTAGGGGGAGGTAGCTTTCCCTCTACATCAAAGATACGGCCTTCGATAAGCTCGAGGCGGTCATAGGTTTGTTCTTGGGTAATTTGCATTTAGGCTATCGCGGCTAGGATTCGATCATTACTTTCTTGAATTTGCTGGAGGTTCGTATCATCACTTGACCCAGGCATCTTGGAAACTGGATAAGAGATCGGCGACGAATCAAAACACGATCGACCATTCTATCACACTTGCTAAAAGAGGAAAAGTTTTGACTCGTGAAGTGGGTGTGTGCCACTTGTGTTGAGTGAGTTTTGAAGAAAGACAAGGTCTTTGAAAATGTGTGTCCTAGCCAACTGTAGTGTAGTTGTAGGGGTGGACTCGAGGTGAGGTTTGAAATGGGCTTGTGGCCCGAATTTTGACATGACAAACGGACAGAGTTTTGACCGGATTTTGCGCTAATTAAAGGCCTAAATTTTCGAAATTCTTGATTGAAATTGGGTTTTGATTTTTTGAAAATTCGTCACGACTTGTTTTGAAATGGTGATCACGTAAGGTTTACATATTTATACAAGCATTATAACGGGATGCTGAGTGCATTTAGAAGGGTTTTGGTTTAAAGGGTGGGTTGCCATACCGAACCATCAAACCCGAAGTCTGTGGAGAGGCTCGTGCCAAACAAGAGTAAGGCCGATTCCTAGTCCATTTCCTCAAGTAGTGAAGGCCCTTGATACAAACAAGAGTAAGCGTCATGGTATGGATGACGTCAATCGCTATCCATCCTTAGGCCCAAATAAGAATTAGGACCGTTTAGACGGGACGATTGGTCGAATGGGTTGGGTTGGGCCTAGGAAGGCCGATTTAAACGGTCTAGGAAGACCGAGTTATGAAAACCGACAATTGTCTTGTACAAACTTATTCCCTAACCTTGTTCAAGTTTCACCCTTAGCTACACGTAAGTGTATATCCCCAATGAGTCGCCAAACTGTGGACAGCGGGCCGCCCACGGGGGCGCTTGGTGAAGGGGCTCGAAAACAAGCGTTTGCATTTTGTATGGAGTCGCCACCAATTTTTATGGGAAATTGGAACCGTTCGAATACCTCGTGTCATGTCAAGACACAAAGTAGTGACATGAACACTAAGCAATCGTTACCCTTAGCATTCTATGTCTAGAATGACTCTCGCGGATGCCAATGAACACGGGTGCTCACGGAGATCTGGAGTAAGGGGTGAGGGTACGTATTAGGAAGCTCTTTTGATCGAACACCTAATCCCGCCCGCCTCGATAGCGGCCTCTACTAATGATTAGGGAGTTTATTCGTACTTGATATATTGTCGGCTATATGCATGCAATGCAACATCCATAGATTAATCCTAACATGTGAGAATTTACTAAGTCGGTGAACAATTAAGTTAGCACACAATTGGGTCAAAGTAGGATTTTAAGTCAAATTATATGTGAAAACATACAAGTGATACAAAATACAATAATTATGAATTGCAATAATGAAAATTACAACGATTACATTGGAATAGGCGATTTATGTCGAAAATACCTTTAAAACGGATGATTTGGGAAAAAGAAATAAAGGAATAAAACACGACAGGTCAGAAGGTGATAATACGAATATTAGTTGATTAATACGTAGACTAAATAACTAAGCCAAGGCAGAAAAGGAGTTCAGAGACAGAACTCAACCTGGAACAGGCGCAGCAGGCACTGCGCCCTTTGGAAGAGGCGCAGCAGTTGCTGCGTCTGTTCCAAGGGTGAGTTCAGGTGTGTTTGAAGCGCAAACCGTTAATGTTAATTGGTAAATTAATGGATCGATTGATGATATTACTCGGATGAAAGTTATTAGCAGATTATTTACATATGAATGGGATCATAAAACAGTAAAACATGGATGAGACGGATTTAAGATGGATTAATTATGTGAAGGGTCGATGTTAGTGAATGATTAATTAAACTAACTAACTAAACGAATTATTAACTAAACATGACGAATTGACGACGGATTAATGACTAAACAGGTGAAAATATATCAACAATGAATTTAAACTCAACATGAACGAATTGAATTTCTAAAACTCGAATTGAATTTAATGACGAGAAACCCGCAAATATTGATTATTTGGGATTTGAGTCGGATTTATGACGATTAAAACATGTTAATGATGATGGTTAATATACATATGAATTATTAAACTATCATGACGAAGAATTAACAGACGAACAAAACAAAAGAAATAAATTTGATACGAATTACAGAGGACGGAGGAAGAAGAAAAGAAGCAGGAACTGCGGCAGCCTTACGAAGAGGCGCAGCAGGAGCTGCGCTCCTTCGAAGAGGCGCAGCGGTTGCTGCGTCTTTTCTCGACGTCTGTCTACTGGAAATCCGCAAAAAAAGGTTTTAAAGACGGTTTTAGAAATCGGTTTTAATGAGGTACTTTCGACATAAACCTTACAATTGTTATACAATAATAAAATACAATAAATAAAAGAGAAATTAATACACCCTCAGACTTACATGTTGACGGAACGAGATGAACTAAGAAGATCGATTAGTGAATGCTCGACGCGAATGCAAGGAAAGAGTGCCCTCGAAAGAGGAAAACGATTTAACAAGTTGATTAATTAGATTGATTGAGTGTAGTGGTCAAATTGGTCGGTCATGCAATGGAGAGGCTGGTACCCGGAAAGATCCGAGCTTACGTGGTCGAATGTTCAAGCACGTAGGCGCCAATTAGTAAGAACGAAGTCTAGAATGCAAAGGGAGAAGAGAAGGGCGGACACTCGCGTGAGAAATATGAGGAACGAAAGCTCCTATTTATACTAATCACGTGAAGGAATAGGGTTTCGGAGATCTTTGGAAGTGAATCTCGGAAAGATATAAAAAAGATACGTAAATCATGCAAAGAAGGGCATGGGAAGAGGCGCAAAGCACCTCTGCGTCTCTTGGAAGAGGCGCAAAGACTGCCTTTGCGTCTGTTCCCCGGAGGTTTCCTCCGCTTAAGAAAGATTTCCGTGTTTAAGTTATGGTAGGACGGAATTAATTCGATTATCTTTAATATCTTATGTAAATATTACGGGATATTATTTGCCAAAAGATAAAATTTGAGAAATATGGAATAGAAATATCCGGAACATTCCAGAACATTCTGACTCGGGATTTAACAGTTATCAGAAAATGGAGACGGTTTTTGACCCGGACTCCGAATGTACTCTAATTACTGCCAAAACGACCGTATCGGGACGTAGATGACAACTAAGAGGTTGACATTTGTATTTGAGCAATCACTTGACGATAATCTTACGAACTGTCACAAATCGTTCCGCGAATCAAACATGCGGCCCAATCATCACCGGGTGGTTTGTGAGGGGTGCAGGAACGAGGTGTCTACACAAATAAACTAAAAATTTAAACTCCCGGGTAGCGCTAGTTTCATACGGGTCCCAGCTCGACCTTGTTTTCTTCTTCCAGCTGCTCCAATTGAGTTCAGTCAAAACAGCTCAAAGCACGCAGCAGCCGATCAAATAACTGCGCATGTGCTACACAAAACTGTAAGTAGCACCATAATAACGAAAGAGCATATGAAAGCAATATAAAGTACCGTCTCAGCCTAACAAATTTTTGATGACAAATTTGGTGAAAGTTTATAAGCTTATTTATCCAACTGGGAGGGGGTGGAGTATTATTGAAATATATAGCATAAGTCATACGAGGTAATTTACTTTTAGTCATAGCAACAATCATGAAATCATATTTAATTACCCCAGGTCGGTCACTCCTAACGTCGTAATCATTGATAAAAGAATATATTACCTCTTCCGTGCTAAAAGTGTTCTCTGACTCAGCTACCTTATTCCCCTCCTCTGTGGGATCTATCCCGTAAATCGCAACCTCTAAAGCATCCAACTCGGCTTTTAAAATTTGGGATTCACCATAACCTTTGTGTTCGTCCATATCGTCATCCAGAATGGACCAAAGTGACATAACAATGCTCTCCGTGGCCATATCACTCAATCGAGAATGCATAGTGCTCGCTCGAGGAGTTTCTTCATTAAAAGTTCTCGATCGAGGAGTACTTACCGTTCGATCGAGTTGTTATTCCTCAGCAATATTCGATCAAACAATCACATCTGGTCGATCGATCAAATCTTCCTCCAAAGTGTTCGATCAAGTGGTGGAATATGCTCGATTGAACTCCTTATGCTGAACCGTGATGAATAATTCGAGAAAAGCTTCATCTTCAATAACACCTTCAATTTCCGAGTCATACATGTCTTCATCATCAAAAGACAACTCAGGTCTTTCATGGGAAAGACTATTGTCGGTAAAAACTGCATATACCGTCTCTGAGTCCCTAGAATCCGACTCGGCAGCTAATTGAGCTAGTTGAGATTTAAGTAGCTTGAGATGAGCTTCTCTAGATTTATCAGATTCTTGCACTAGAAGTGCAAGTGCCTTCACCAAGGACTTCAATTCAGCATCCTCTTCATTCTCTTCAACGGGAGGAAGGGTTTGGTGTTGCGGGGGCCAGATAAAAGGAGACTTTTGACAGCCTCGCTGCTGAAGCGGGTGTGGTGGCACATATGCAAAGGAATGAGTGGCTTGCCTACGCTGCCTAAACGCATAGACTTCATTGCAACAAATTTTGATACGGTCGTTTCCCGCTAGACAGATAACAGCATTGTGCCCCGCAACACCATATCTCTCACAGTAAACCACCTGCTGCGCCATAGGATGGAATATAGGTGGAAGATCAAAAGGTACTCACGCCTTCCCTTTGATGATCTTTTACCTAGAACTGTCTAGGTAGGACCTGTAGGGCCTATCAAAACAACACTAGAGAAAAAGATGAGAACTTCCTCAAGGAATTAATCCCTTGAGGCTAAAGATAGACAAAAATAAACAAGTAAATAAAATAGTTGCCTCCCCGGCAACGGCGGCAAAATTTGATACGGTCGTTTTTAGTACCAAAAATAAGTACTACTAACAGAAGTCAGTGGTAAGTAGGGTCGATCCCACAGGGAGGCGGTCACTATCTACTTGTCAATTCAGTCTGCCTAAGTTCACAAGATGGGGGTTTTTAAATGATTGTTTTAATCTAATGAGGTTAAAAGAGAGGAATAGAATAAGAGAAATAAAGGAGAGAGTCAATAATAATAAACAGAGAGAGAGAGTAGCTAAGACAGTCAGTTCACCATGATTCTTAGGAAACGTAATCTAGGGTCTCATGTCAATGCAAACTCGATCTACAGGGTAGCGAATATCTCCTTTCGGTCTCAATTCACCCCAAGGCACTATTAGCTTAGCTTTCACCCTCATAAGAGTGTCCTAATGTTCGCTACAGGTCTTACCCTTTCCAATCTTTTGATCGAGGTCGAGGTGTACCATGATTTATTACCTATTTGCGTCGACTCAAATAATCAAGAACAGTTATATGTAACGATTAACAACATAGATCAAATTCGCATCAAGTCTAATCACTATTTCACAATTTCCTTAAAATCATGGCTTCCCAATGTCCTCGCAAGGGAGATTAGCTACGCATAAACATAGGTAAAGCAATAACGATGGGGAAAAGAACAAACATGATATAGAAATATGCAAAGGGAATTAAATTAAATAAAGGGAATAAAGAAATTACAAAAGTTTAAGATCCGGTCCAAGAAGAGCAAAGCAACGTTCTACAAAGAAAAGGGAGAAAAAAAAGAGAGAAGAAGAGGAGAGTATAAACCTAATGACGTCTTTCCTATTTCTAGGAATGACAATTATTAACCTAAACGATATTAAAACCTTGTGGCAGATAGAAAAGTACTCGATCGAGTGGTTTAAAACGATTAAACTATAGCAAAACCTCTCGATCGAGTAGAAAACCTACTCGATCGAACACTATCTAAAATAAGAAATTCGATCGAGGAATTAAACTACTCGATAGAAGACTATTCTATTCGATCAAGTGGTTTCCAGCGCATAACTCTTGCTACGCGCACTAAACTTCAAACGGCTACCATTTCTTCGTTACTTGGGTAAATAGAGCGTTTCCTATGGCGTTGGAAAGCTAAGAGGACAAGCTTTGATCTCCAACTGGAATCGCCTGAAAATCTGTTGTATACTCGAGATATGACTCTTCAAAATAGGTACTAGTGATTTGAAGTTTTTCCTTGCTCGCTTAGCTATCTTACTTCTTTGCGCATCACAATTAGTAGTTTCCAAGCTCCGACTCAACTCATCTCCTAAATGCATGCATAGGGACATGTTTTAAGCTTGATTCCACTTCTCTTTGGTTCATACCTGCAAATAATACAAGACAAACCAAAGTAGACTATTCAGGGGACATTTGTAGCTAAACACTACTAAATATGCATAGGAATGCGTGCAAATGAAGTACAAAATACCTATATAAAAAGCACGCATCATGGCTCCAGTGGCGGTGTTCATTTCCCGTCGAGGCGACAACCACGGTCAAGACATCCTCACCAAACCCCCATGTACAGTTTTAAGACAAAACCTCACAAACACCATCCTTTTTGCAACTCCGGCAACCACCCACCCAAACTACCACCTTTAACCACTCTGGCTCCACCACTAAGGTCGGCCCAACGACCAGCAACCATCCCAACCCAACGCTAGTCAAGACGAGTCCAAACAAGGGTTCAAAACCCGTGTTACTTCTCATGGCACGACAATAACCTCCCTTCAAATCAGCCCTAGGTCGGTCAACGACACTCAAAGGTAGGTCCGGCTTGGTCACGTGACACACAGCAGCACTAGGGTCAGACTCACAGTCAACGGTGGTCACACGGTTGTCCTAGGGCACGATTAAAACGAATAGAAAAATACGAGTTTATTACTTTTAAGAAGGTCTTACCTTTGAGATGATAATTGCTTTTGTTTTTCCTTCTCCTTTCCTCTAGATCTCCTTTTCTCCTCTTTTGTTAGTTTATTGTGTGTAGGAGTGAATAAGGTCTTATGGTGAGGCCCCTGTCATCTATTTATAGTTGTAGGTTGAGTTATAGGGAAACAACTAGGAAACTTCCTATTATAATATTCATTATTATTACTATTATTATTATTAGCATTATTATTATTAGTACACATGAGCATCACACGCTCAAGGTACACGACAATTACACGACCCAACATACATTCCCGACTCATCCGTTATTTTATTATTTTATTCTGTCTCATACACATTCCACTAATTATAAATATCATTATAACTATTAAAATACTCAATTCATAATTATAAATGTACTTAAAATACGGGGTATTACAGTCTTCCTCCCTTAAATAGAATTTCATACCGAAGTTCACTCAAAATACTTAGACTGGCGAATAAATTCCAATTGCCCGAATAAAAATTCGAATCACAACTCAACGTCAAATTGTTAAAACACACTTAATTATTAAACTTACCATCAAAATGCAATAAAATGCTAGGTATTACATCATCTCCCCCTAAAAAAAAGGGTTACGTCCCCGTAACCAATCAAGTTAAACAAAAATATAAGGGTACTTGTCCCTCATAGCAGCTTCAGCTTCCCACGTAGCTTCTTCCACATTATGATTAGTCCATAAAACCTTCACCAAAGCCGTCTCTCCATTCCAAGTCTTTCTCTCTCTCTCTGTTTTTTTTTTTTTTTTTTGGTCTAAGATATCTTTAGGTACCTCAACATAAGACAACTGCTCATCAATCTCAACATGCTCAGGTTCTAAGACATGAGTAGGATCACTCACATATTTCCTCAACTGAGAAACATAAAATACATTATGGACCCTACCCAAAGCTAAAGGTAATGCTAAACGGTATGCTACCTCTCCAACTCTGTCCAAGATCTCATATAGTCTAATAAACGTCTGACTCAGCTTTCCTCTGTTTCCAAATATCATCACTCCCTTTATAGGAGAGACTTTTAACAATACTTTATCTCCCATAGCAAATTCTATCTCACTTCTCTTCAAATCTGCATGGCTTTTCTGCCTATCCTGCGCCCCACGCATCTTCTGTCAAATAATATGCACTTGCTCCACCATCTCTTGTATCATCTCAGGTCCCAACACAACTGTATCTGATATATCATCCCAACTGTTAGGCCCAAATTAGCCTGGTCTGACTGTAATTTAGCCTGATCCTGTTAGGCTGAATGAGGCAACCGAGGACCGGACAAATCTAACTACTATTTGGCAGACGAAGGGAACCACAAGATAAGCAAGCTACTAAATCCTAGAAGAAAAGCCTGATGGTAAGTGCAGAATAGCCTGGCAGGATACTTAAGCAGGCTGGATCAAGTCGAAGAGCAACAAGACGGTTATATAAAGATAAATGCTCACATCCTATTCTCAAGGAAGATCAAGTCTAACTACAAGACTACATCATTCCCATGAATCAAGACGTGTAAAAGGAGAAAAGCTAAAGATTAGTTAGAGAAGAACGAGTCAACCGGATTAATAGGGAATGTGCCCTATTAATCAAGCAACAACTCCGACAATTAAGAAGAACGTTGAGATTGAGTACAACGTTAACATCTGAGGATCTATAAATAGCATGGTCAAACAATTGTAAAACACAGATTATTCATCAATAGTATTACAACTTATTTCTTACTCTTTCCTAAATATTCAATTGTATACACGAGTTTGTGGTTAGATTATCAGAGAAATACAAACAATATTATTTATACTTAATTCTTTCTTGTCATTTACTCACACCATTATTCTAAATTCATTGGAACTAGATACCCTTATTATTAATTATCCTAGCCGGATCCATTCAGGAAAATCTTGCTAAAACAATTGGCGCCCATCGTGGGGCATCTAGTTCATTAATCAAAAAATTCCTTTTGCCATTCTTCATTTAATATTCACATACAAAAATGGTAGAACTCACCCCAGAACAACAATTGGCGGCTGCCTTGGCTAAGATCAAAGAGTTGGAGACAATTCAAGAAAAGGCAGCCCAAGCGAAGAAATCGAAATCGATGGATCGAAGGAATCTGAGTCTAACCTGAAAAAGAAATTGGAAAATCAGGCTTCAGGCTCCAAGACCAGATTCGAACCAGGAACCCCATTCTCATCCATTATCAAAAATATTGACTTTTCCAATTTTGGAACTCCGGAGAAGGATACCTCATCCGACACCCAAATCATTCCCAATGATGAAACAAACAAAACTGAAGCATCAATAATGATGGCTATGCTTCAGGAAATTCAAAAACTCCACAACAAAATAGAAAATATACCTGGAGTGCCAGACCCTGTGGCTGAAGTAGAAGTTGACAGCTTCGCTGATTCACCCTTTGCAGATGAAATTGCAAAAATTGATCTCCCCAAGAAATTTACCGTCCCATCCATGAGAACTTATGATGGGACCTCTGATTCACAAAATCACGTTGCTATATTCTAACAAAAGATGTTAGCCGCCTCAATACCTAGTGAACTCAGGCAGGTCTGCATGTGTAAAGGCTTTGGTACAACCCCGATTTGGAGCAAAGACATTACAATGGTTCATCAATCTCCCAAATGGAAGTATCAAGAATTTTGCAGAATTGGTCAATGCCTTCAATCAACAATTCACAAGCGAGAGACATGGCCAAGAGACCCAGTAACCTGTTTAGGGTAAAGCAACTTCCTGAAGAATCTCTCAAAGAATTCCTGGCAAGATTTGTCAAAGAGAAGGTAGCCATTTCCAGGTGTGACGAAGAGACAGCGGTAAAAGCCTTCAGGCAAGGAGTCCTGCTTGACAGTGACATTTACGCAGAATTAACCAAAAAAGCCTGCCCAACCTTTGCCAGTGTTCAATCCATCGCCTTAGAACATGTCAGATTGGAGGAAGATCTCAACTTCAGAACAAACTCGTCCGGAGGAAAGCAAGGCTATGGACACTCTAACAGGAAAAGCTCCTACCAGAAAGGAGGCAACCCCAGATCAGCACCCTATTCCAGGCCTGAACGATCTGAAGTCAACATGGCACAAGAACACAAAGGTAACCTTTCTCGCCTACCAACTATTCCTGAATATAACTTCTCTATAAATACTGCAGGATTAAGCAAACGCCTGGAAAGCTTGGGAGATACGGTCAGATGGCCCAAAAAATCCGACAACCCCAGGAAAGATCCAACGAGATGGTGTGACTTCCACCAGGACATCGGGCACACCACAGAAGAATGCATCCAATTCAGGAAACAAATGGCATACCTCCTAAAGAAAGGTTATCTGAAAGACTTAATCCAGCATCCAAAGAACAAAGATGAAGGACAAAACAACAGAGATTCAGGGAATGACAGAGATCCTCCTCCTCCTCCCCCCATCTAGGAAGTCAAGTTCATAAATGGAGGATCAGAAATTTGTGGCCTAACCAGCTCGGCTGCCAAAAGAATATCCAGGGAGTCTAAACTTCAACCCCCTCTTAGATCTAAATCATTACCTGCTATTACTTTTGATGACTCAGACTTGCGGGGAATATCGACCTACACCATGACAAACTTGGTAATTACCATGCAAATTGACACAACTAAGGTATCAAGAATCCCGATAGACGGGGCGATTCAATCAACTTGGTGATGCTTGACGTCCTCAAAGCTATGAGGATAGATGAAGAGAAAATCATCAAAAAATCCAGTGTCCTGGTTGGATTCAGCGGAGAAACGAAGAACACCTTGGGAGAAATTAGCCTGCCAACCTATGTGGAAGGTGTGGCTTTCTATGAAAGATTCGGGGTAATGGACTGCCTATCCTCGTATAACGTAATCCTGGGCAGACCATAGATCCACAACGTCAAAGCAATCCCTTCAACATACCATCAATGTGTGAAAATACCAACCGAATGGGGGATAACCACCATCAGGGGAGAACAAAGGACGGCTCAGGAATGCTACACCCAGGCTTTGAAACCCTCAAAGTCAGGTAAGTCCCTCGCATAGCAATTAAAGTCACCTGTCAAGAAAGAATATATTGCACGATCCACGAGATGGAAACAGGAGAGGTCATTTTAGACCCAGAATTCCCGACAGGGAAGGTACTTGTAGGGTCGGATGCACTGACTCGGTCAGACCCAATCTAGTCAGCTTTCTCAAAACTAAAATGTCTTGTTTTGCTTGGTCACATTTTGATATGACTGGTATAGATGCTGATATTATAACCCATAAGTTCAATATTAACAAATCCTTTAAGCCTGTATAGCAGAAAAGGAGAAAATTTTCAGAGAGAGGCATGAAATCATCAACCAAGAAGTTGACAAGCTATTGGACATGGGAATGATCGGGGAAGTAATGTACTTCTGACTGGCTTGCAAATGTAGTAGTCGTCCAAAAGAAAAACGGCAAATGGAGAGTCTGTGTAGACTACACCGACCTAAACAAGGCCTGCCCCAAAGATCCATTTCCCCTGCCACATATCGATGCAATGGTGGATCCCACTGCAGGCCATGAGATGTTAACATTCATGGATGCCTCCAGTGGATTCAACCAAATAAAGATGCACCCCGCAGATCAGGAAAGTACAGCTTTCATCACTGAAAGAGGAATATCTTTGTTATCTTTGCTATGCCCTTTGGATTAAAAAATGCAGGTGCAACCTATCAAAGATTAGTCAACATGATGTTCAAAGATCAAATATGAGATACCATGGAAGTCTACATAGACGATATGGTAGTCAAGTCAAAAAAGGCAGAAGACCACGTCAAAGACCTGGAAGTAGCCTTCCAAATACTGGAGAAATTCAATATGAAGCTCAATCCACAGAAATGCCATTTTGGAGTCTCAGCAGGCAAATTCTTGGGCTATATGGTGACAAAAAGAGGGATAGAAGCCAGCCCTGAACAGATCAAAGCCATCCTGGAGCTAGAACCACCAAAGACAGTCAAATACATACAAAAGCTGACAGGAAGAATAGCAGCCCTGAACAAGTTCATTTCAAGATCGTCAGAAAGGTGCAAATCATTCTATAATCTGCTAAGGAAAAACAAGGACTTTCAATGGACCCCTGATCATCAGGCTGCCTTTGAAGATCTGAAAACATATCTATCCTCTCCTCCCTTGTTGGCAAAACCAGTCAAAGACGAACCCCTGACAGTATACCTGTCAGTCACGGAAACTGCTCTTAGTGCAGTCCTGGTCAAAGAAGAGGACAGACAACAACACCCTGTCTACTACGTAAGTAAAAGTGTACTAGATGCAGAGATCAGGTATGGCCTACTTGAAAAATACGTTTTAGCTTTAATTATGAGTTGCACAAAATTAAGACCATACTTTGAAAGCCACCCTATAATAGTCAGAACCAATCTTCCTATCAAGTCTGTACTTAGGAAACCAGAATTGTCCGGACGAATGTGCAAATGGTCAGTCCAGCTAAGCACATACAACATAACATTTGAACCAAGGACAGCAATTAAGTCACAAGCACTGGCAGACTTTGTGGCTGATTTTAGTCCAGCCCTAGAACCCGACCTAATAAAAGAAGTAAATAGATTGACCAATGACCAAACAGACCTAGAATGGACCCTATTTGTCGATGGTGCAGCCAACATGAGGACACAGGCCTAGGGGTAGTACTAAAATCGCCACAGGGGGATAAGATAGTACAAGCTATAAGCTGTGCATTTGAAGCTACCAACAATGAGGCAGAATATGAAGCCCTAATAGCCGGACTTGTAATACTACAAATATTTTGAATTATTGTTGAGGCATCTTTTGATAAATACTATATGGTTTGATAAAAATTAAGTAAATTGATTAAGTTTGCATTGATCATAAGTTGGAATGAGGTTCAGTTGTGTTGATGTTTATAAATGTTGTTGTGGTAGTTGTGGGCGAACTTCGGGACGAAGTTCATTTTAAGGGGGTAAGACTGTAATACCCCGTAGTTTAGTGAAGTTTATATAACTAATTTACGTAATTCGAATAATTGATTATGACGGTTATAATTAATAATTGTGAATAAGACGGAATGATATAACAAAATAATAGAATAATAGAGTAATGGATCAGAATGGTAATTGGGTAATAATAATATACGATAATTTATATGGTAATAGTGAATGATTATTATGTTATAATACTAATAATACTAATAATAATAATAATAATAATAATAATAATAATAATAATAATAATAATAATAATTGTATTTATAATAATAATAATAATAATAATAATAATTGTTATGAGACGGTAATTAAATAAATAAAATAATAAAGAAAGACGGGATTGGAGTTGGGTCATGTGCTATAGGGCTTAGGTCGACTATATATGTTGCGTAAATTAGTTGATTAATTGTCGGGATCGGATAATTACTAATAATAATAATAATTATATTTTATATTTCCTAATTGGTTCCTTATAACCTTAGCCAACCAATATAAATAGATGAAACCTCAAACAATGGTCTTTATTATTCATCAAATCTAAATAATTTATAAAGAGAGAGGGAGAATAAGAAAGGGGAATAACAAGGAATTTATCGCCTTTTATCGTCTCAAGGTAATATTCTCAGACCGTCTTATGTATATACTTTGCGATATTATAACTTGTAATCTAGACCACCTTAGATCAGGCCGTAAGTACCGTTGTGACAGTGAATGACCAAGGATAACCGTTGACTTGATTTGACCTCTGTTGACCGACAGGAAAGGGGTGTTTGAAGGGTGTTTTCGAGGGTGGTTTAAAGGGGGTTGTAGTATGGGTTTACTCGGATTTTACCATTGCCATGACTATTGTAAGACCTGGACCTAGGTGGGTGGCTCATAGGCGATTAGTAGACCACTGTGGCTTGTCAGGGGCGGTGGATGTGGTGGCTTTTATGGTGGTTGGTTGGGATTTCGACATTGAGTATTTACCCGATAAACTCAGATTTACATCCTTTACCGTGACTCGTTTGACTCGAACCTGGGTTAGTGGAGTCCGTGGAGGTGGGTCGCCCATACTGGAGGTGCTATGGTTGTTGTTGGTTGTGGGTCGTGTGAGGGTTGCCGGAGTTACGCAAAAACAGGGGAAAACAGGGGGTTTGTTGTGTTTCGCTGTGACCGTCTTAAGACTATAACCGTGACCTTGGTAGTTGTTATGAGAGTAAGAGGAAGCCACCTATGGAACCACCGTGTATCATAGGTGACAATGGTGGTGGTCGTGAGTGGTATGGGGGCCACGGGCTGACGTAGTGGTGGTGTAAGAAGGTGAGGGTATGGTGTTGGTTGTGTCGGGTTTGTAAGGGGGCTGCTAGGGCGGGGTGTTTGGGGGTTGCTAATGGCGGTTAGTGTGGTGGTTTTGGCCGTCAGGTATTCGTCGTGGTGTGGGCTAGAAGGTGGCAGGTTTGGGTGGAGCTGATGGTGGCTAGGGGAGTCGTAAAGGACGGGTATTGGTGGGGGTGTTGAACACGGTTTCGACGTGTTGTAACGGGTTGTGTATGGTTGGGTTGTTTCACGTGTTATCATGGGGTTTGGGTTTTGACTTATTTGTTTTAAAGACGGGTTTTAGTTGGGTGTTGACTCGGGTTTTGGGAAGTCGGATTTTAATATATTGACTCCTTATTAGTTGTATAACTATTTTATAACTAATATAATAATTAGTCTGGTTTGTTTTCAGACGGAATTTAATTAAGAGTTTAAGACAGGTTTTTAATGGGTAATTTACGTAGTAAATGAATTATCGTAATTAATGATTAATTAGTAAGTAATTATACGAAAAATATAATGAAAGCAATTAAACTATAATTAATTTAATTACTTAATTAAAGAATCGAATAATTAATAATTATATTATATTATTATATATTTAGGTGAAGGTTTTGTGAGGAGCTATTTTATTGGATTGCGTGATTGGAGTGCTTGCTCTCGAGGTAGGATAATCTACTCAACTATATCTGTTTTCCGTGTTTAATGGATGGATGTTATTGAAAGGATGATTGGTTTATGACTGCTTATTTAATAAAGTTAATTAAGTGATTATCATTGTTAATTGATTGGAGTTGTGTATATTTTATACAATTATATTGTGGAACAGTTTATGAGAATTGGACTGTCCCAGGCTTAGTCTTTGGTGGATAACGTGAGTAGTGATTGGACTGCCCCAGGCTTAGTCTCTGGTGGATAACGTGTGTGATTAATTGGAAGGCCCCAGGCTTAGTCTCTGGTGAATAACGTGTGTGAGTTTTTGGACTGCCCCAGGCTTAGTCTTTGGTGGATAACGTGGATAGTTGATGTCGAGATGTGACATGTGAACAGTTGAGATTGGAATATTGATAGTTGTGGAAGATTGGTTGTTTTCATGTATTTTATCCTACTCAACCATTGGTTGACGTGTTTGCTTCTGTGTCAAAATAAAATTGATGCCTGCTTTAATTGATGGCATCCTGTGGTGAACCATTTAATATTTCCGGTTAAATGGGGAGCAGATTTAAATAGCAGGTTTTGAGTTAGCTGGATATGGGGAGCTTGGGCGTGTGAGCTTTCAGACCTGCAGGAGTCTAGATCACAAATGTAGTTATATCACTTATTTAATTTCCGCTGTGAATTGTAATTATTTTAAATCAAGTTTTAAGTTGGATTAAGTTGTAATAAACATGTAATCACTAAAGTTTTAATTTAAAGTACTTTGGTATTGTTGTACTTTGTTATACACTACCTCGGGAAACCGAGATGGTAACGCTCTCATTTACTTGGGAATGCCTAGATAAAGGCTCCCGAATAAATGGGGGTGTTACAAAGTGGTATCAGAGCGAACGATCCTCAGGCCTAACCAATGAACAATAATGAACTTAGGATGTGTCTAAATAAAATGAACCCCGGGTAGAAACTTTTAGGTGCCCCTCTTAGTGCGGTTAAGAAGGCGCCCTTAATTCGTACCATGGCCCTCTCAGTTTTGAACCGGGAACCCAGAGAGAATACTTGAGAGTATTGGGTGATTTAAAAGGAATATTGCTTATTTTGTCTTGAAAGTTTTGTTGCCTTGTCTGAATATTGTTTTCATTGATGATTGTGGTTACGGGGACATAACTTTGCTTCTAGGAAGAGGGGATGTGATATGATTTTAAGCATTGGTATATGTGTATGATTATAGAAAAGTGTGATGGTATGTAATTGGGGAGGCATAGTTGTGATTAATATGTGAAGCATGATGGGTATAAGTGAAATTGTGAAGAATGTGATTTAGGTTGATTTCTCGACATTTTATCCCTGATTGTTTTGGCTGTCATTTACTGTCGGTTTAAAATTCTTGCCCAACATTTTTATGTGTGATACCTTTGTGAGTTAGCTTTCATATTCCACTGGACTCGTGTTCAAATAATATACGGTTTAGGAGAAATAAATATTTTAGTGGACAGTAATCGAAATTTTCCTGTACAGTGATGTTTTCGCGCCATGTTTTTGTAACATTTGCCATTTAAAAAATACATAATTATTTGTTATAATTCCAACGCCACTGTTTAATAGACTCATGTATGTTTCTAAATTGGTAAGCCACGTTTTAAGAAAATATTTTGACAGTTTATGGTGATTTTTACAAGTTGACCTAAGTTTCTGACAAGTTGCTGTAAAATTTCTGTTTCGACCAAATAATTTGTAAAATGCATTATAAATTGACCTTATGAGTTTTTGACTTGATTCCTTCACCCATCATCTACTAACCCTTTTTATTTTCTAGAAATTCTCCATAATTTATTTATGTTATTAATTATCTATGATTTTTTTTGTTGTAGCATGTTTTCATTCGTCTTGAATAATGAAAATTTTGTCTCTTGATGTTTTGATATTGTGAATTGTGTGAATTAGATTATCATGTCTAGTGATATGTGGAACGTGTTGCCCTAAAGCCTATATATATGTTACAATGATTGCATTCAAGTTTAAGATTAGATGTCGTTAGTAAGAAGTAAACGCGCAAGTAGTAAATTTAAATGATGTTAGTTCGAATATACTATACAATGTGGGTTGTTACCAAAGTAATTCACAGATTGTTGTTATCTATTTACCCATTAATCGATGTTATGTTCAAGGTGTATTGCATGTTCTTGTGGTGTTATAATAAGTGGTTTAAATTTTTTTCCGTTGTTGATATCCCGAACTTCGAGGACGAAGGTTATTTTTAGGGGGAAGAAATGTAATACTACAAATATTTTGAATTATTGTTGAGGCATCTTTTGATAAATACTATATGGTTTGATAAAAATTAAGTAAATTGATTAAGTTTGCATTGATCATAAGTTGGAATGAGGTTCAGTTGTGTTGATGTTTATAAATGTTGTTGTGGTAGTTGTGGGCGAACTTCGGGACGAAGTTCATTTTAGGGGGGTAAGACTGTAATACCCCGTAGTTTAGTGAGGTTTATATAACTAATTTACGTAATTCGAATAATTGATTATGACGGTTATAATTAATAATTGTGAATAAGACGGAATGATATAATAAAATAATAGAATAATAGAGTAATGGATCAGAATGGTAATTGGGTAATAATAATATACGATAATTTATATGGTAATAGTGAATGATTATTATGTTATAATAATAATAATAATAATAATAATAGTAATTGTATTTATAATAATAATAATAATAATAATATTTGTTATGAGACGGTAATTAAATAAATAAAATAATAAAGAAAGACGGGATTGGAGTTGGGTCATGTGCTATAGGGCTTGGGTCGACTATATATGTTGCGTAAATTGGTTGATTAATTGTCGGGATCGGATAATTACTAATAATAATAATTATTATATTTTATATTTCCTAATTGTTTCCTTATAACCTTAGCCTACCAATATAAATAGATGAAACCTCAAACAATGGTCTTTATTATTCATCAAATCTGAAAAATAATTTATAAAGAGAGAGGGAGAATAAGAAAGGGGAATAGCAAGGAATTTATCGCCTTTTATCGTCTCAAGGTAATATTCTCAGTCCGTCTTACGTATATACTTTGCGATATTATAACTTGTAATCTAGACCACCTTAGATCAGGCCGTAAGTACCGTTGTGACCGTGGATGACCAAGGATCACCGTTGACTTGATTTGACCTCTGTTGACTGACAGGAAAGGGGTGTTTGAAGGGTGTTTTCGAGGGTGGTTTAAAGGGGGTTGTAGTATGGGTTTACTCGGATTTTACCCTTGCCATGACTATTGTAAGACCTGGACCTAGGTGGGTGGCTCATAGGCGATTAGTAGACCACTGTGGCTTTTCAGGGGCGGTGGATGTGGTGGCTTTTATGGTGGTTGGTTGGGATTTCGACATTGAGTATTTACCCGATAAACTCAGATTTACACCCTTTACCGTGATTCGTTTGACTCGAACCTGGGTTAGTGGAGTCCGTGGAGGTGGGTCGCCCATACTGGAGGTGCTATGGTGGTTGTTGGTTGTGGGTCGTGCGAGGGTTGCCGGAGTTACGCAAAAATAGGGGAAAACAGGGGGTTTGTTGTGTTTCGCAGTGACCGTCTTAAGACTATAACCGTGACCTTGGTAGTTGTTATGAGAGGAAGAGGAAGCCACCTATGGAACCACCGTGTGTCATAGGTGACAATGGTGGTGGTCGTGAGTGGTATGGGGGCCACGGGCTGACGTAGTGGTGGTGTAAGAAGGTGAGGGTATGGTGTTGGTTGTGTCGGGTTTGTAAGGGGGCTGCTAGGGCGGGGTGTTTGGGGGTTGCTAATGGCGGTTAGTGTGGTGGTTTTGGCCGTCAGGTATTCGTCGTGGTGTGGGCTAGAAGGTGGCAGGTTTGGGTGGAGCTGATGGTGGCTAGGGGAGTCGTAAAGGACGGGTATTGGTGGGGGTGTTGAACACGGTTTCGACGTGTTGTAACGGGTTGTGTATGGTTGGGTTGTTTCACGTGTTATCATGGGGTTTGGGTTTTGACATATTTGTTTTAAAGACGGGTTTTACTTGGGTGTTGACTCGGGTTTTGGGAAGTCGGGTTTTAATATAATGACTCCTTATTAGTTGTATAACTATTTTATAACTAATATAATAATTAGTCTGGTTTGTTTTCAGACGGAATTTAATTAAGAGTTTAAGACGGGTTTTTAATGGGTAATTTACGTAGTAAATGAATTATCGTAATTAATAATTAATTAGTAAGTAATTATACGAAAAATATAATGAAAGCAATTAAACTATAATTAATTTAATTACTTAATTAAAGAATCGAATAATTAATAATTATATTATATTATTATATATTTAGGTGAAGGTTTTGTGAGGAGCTATTTTATTGGATTGTGTGATTGGAGTGCTTGCTCTCGAGGTAAGATAATCTACTCAACTATATCTGTTTTCCGTGTTTAATGGATGGATGTTATTGAAAGGATGATTGGTTTATGACTGCTTATTTAATAAAGTTAATTAAGTGATTATCATTGTTAATTGATTGGAGTTGTGTATATTTTATACAATTATATTGTGGAACGGTTTATGAGAATTGGACTGCCCCAGGCTTAGTCTCTGGTGGATAACGTGAGTGGTGATTGGACTGCCCCAGGCTTAGTCTCTGGTGGATAACGTGTGTGATTAATTGAAAGGCCCCAGGCTTAGTCTCTGGTTGATAACGTGTGTGAGTTTTTGGACTGCCCCAGGCTTAGTCTCTGGTGGATAACGTGGATAGTTGATATCGAGATGTGACATGTGAACAGTTGAGATTGGAATATTGATAGTTGTGGAAGATTGGTTGTTTTCATGTATTTTATCCTACTCAACCATTGGTTGACGTGGTTGCTTCTGTGTCAAAATAAAATTGATGCCTGCTTTAATTGATGGCATCATGTGGTGAACCATTTAATATTTCCGGTTAAATGGGGAGCAGATTTAAATAGCAGGTTTTGAGTTAGCTGGATATGGGGAGCTTGGGCGTGTGAGCTTTCGGACCTGCAGGAGTCTAGATCACAAATGTAGTTATATCACTTATTTAATTTCCGCTGCGAATTGTAATTATTTTAAATTAAGTTTTAAGTTGGATTAAGTTGTAATAAACATGTAATCACTAAAGTTTTAATTTAAAGTACTTTGGTATTGTTGTACTTTGTTATACACTACCTCGGGAAACCGAGATGGTAACGCTCTCATTTACTTGGGAATGCCTAGCTAAAGGCTCCCGAATAAATGGGGGTGTTACAGGACTAAAGGTATGTATTGACCTCGGTGTACAAAACCTAAAGGCACGTACTGATTCCCTCCTTATTTCAAACCAAGTAAATGGAATATATACTACAAAAGACTCAAAAATGATGCTTTATTTAGAAGTTGTCCAAAATTTGAAAGCAAAATTCCGCAATTTTAATATTGATCAAATTCCTAGGGACTTGAATACCCAGGCCGATGCCCTAGCCGGCCTAGGATCCAACTTCAGTCCCCCTGACTTTGACAAAATACCTATCGTACATTTATTAGAACCTGCAATATACAAACAAGATGAAAGTTTCCCAATATATGTTGCCAATTCTTGGACAAAACCTTACTACGATTGGCTACAACAGGGAATCCTTCCCCTAAATAAGCAAGATGACAGGGCACTCAAAATAAAAGCTGCTTCATATACTATTATTAACAACGTGCTTTTTAAGAAATCGCAGGCATGACCGTACCTCAGATGCCTGGAACCACAAGAAGCTGAACAGATACTATCAGAAATCCATGGAGGATACTGTGGAAATCATAAGGGCGGAAGGAGCCTGGCAAGCAAGGTATTCAGAACAAGATATTATTGGCCCACTTTGAGGGCCGATTGCCTGGAATTCAGCTCTAAATGCAAAGCTTGCCAGATTCATGGACCATATATCCACCAGCCATCTGAGGAACTACATTCCATATCCGCACCCTGGCCATTTATGAAGTGGGGCATGGATATAGTAGGGAAACTACCTCAAGCACCCGGACAAAAAGTTTTTATGCTAGCAATGACTGACTAATTCTCCAAGTGGATAGAAGCTGATTCATACAGGCAAGTCAAAGAAAAGGATGTCATAGCATTCATCAAACACAACATCATATGTAGATATGGCATCCCCTCTGAAATAGTATGCGACAATGGCACGCAATTCGTGGGAAAAAGAACAGCAGCCTTCTGTGCTCAATGGAACATCATCCTGGTAACCTCCACACCAGGATATCCAAAAGCTAATGGCCAGGCAGAATCTAGTAACAAAGTAATAATCAGTTGCATAAAGAAGAAGCTAGAAAGAAGGAAAGGTAGATGGGCTGAAGAGCCCCCTTTGATCCTCTGGGCTGACAGAACCACGCCTAAAACATCCAAAGGCCAAACCCCCTACTCCTTGGTCTATGGATGTGAAGCAGTAATCCCAGCTGAGGTCGACATTCCATCAGCCAGATGCAGCTTGAATACAATAACAAGCAATATACCTCTAATGGAAAACAACCTGGATTTGACGGAAGAGCTAAGAGATGCAGCCAGCATTAGAATGGCAGTATACCAGCAAAGAGTTGCAAAAAGCTACAACAAGACTGTCAAAGCTAGAGTATTCAGGGTATGAGACCTTGTTCTCAGAAAAGTTTTTCAAAACACAAAAGAGAAGAATGCTGGCAAATTGGCCCCAACCTGGGAAGATCCCTACCTGATTGACTCAATAGTCGGCCAGGGAGCTTATAGACTACAAACCCTGGACGGCGAAATGATCCAAAGAGCTTGGAATATTGCACACTTAAAACTATTTCACATATAAAATATATCTCCCAGTCCAGGTATAATT
The DNA here is from genome assembly GCF_048544455.1 of Silene latifolia. Taxonomy (NCBI): domain Eukaryota; kingdom Viridiplantae; phylum Streptophyta; class Magnoliopsida; order Caryophyllales; family Caryophyllaceae; genus Silene; species Silene latifolia. Next base: position 77,714,309 of record NC_133533.1, read on the forward strand.
TTCATCTTACCACTTCCTGCCTGACCTGATATGAAACTAAATGTATGATATTTGCCATTATATGAATAAATGCCTTATATAATTTCTTCCATTATGTGCCCAAGTACTTGTCAATATTCTCGTATTTCCCTTTACCGAGTAGAATCTTCAATATTTGTTTTACATACTGTACTTTACTTAAAACAAATTTTAAAGATTTGGGGCCACCCCACTGATATCCAACTGATATCCAACTTTCAGTTGCAAAAACAGGCCTTAAAATATTGAGCTCAACTTAATATACAAACCGGAAAACCTTTTCCTGGCTTGTATAACATAGATGGGTCATAAGCCCTCCAGACAGGCAGGGGACATAAGCCCTCCCGCAGGCAATAACCCCACCCATAACACAAAGAACTGGCAGATCCAAGACAAAATCGCCCGATCCGGTCGAATAAGCGGCGAGATCCAAGACACATCCAACACTACAAATGTACCTTATCAAAACACAAAAAGAAACCAACAAACACCTAATATTTATTCAAAACCGAAACAAAATATTCATCCAAAAAAGCTAGCCTTACCACATACCTAATAAATATTCATTCCAGGAACATCCCCCCTGGATGGGCCAAAACGAAAAGAAAAAACATAAATCTAAACAGGCTTTGAACCAGTAACCGACTCACAACCATCCACCATTTCCTGATCACCAGATTTCTCCTTGGAAGGAGGAGAATCCACTTCTTCTTCCTAACCCATATTGGCCAAATCAGGATCTTTGGGTGTCCGTATCTCATCCCGATCCGGATCCCAATTAACCCGGTCAGATTCCCGATCCCTCATAGCATCAACCCGGCCTTTCCCAAAGAAGTACTGAGCAGCATCAGCAAGTCGCGCCTCCACTAGCTCCTTTTTAGCACCAAGCTCTTCATTTTTCCTCAGCTGATCCTGCATTGCCTGCTTCTCGGCAGCCAGCTCTTCCTTGACAGTCTTCAACTCTTCCCTTACAGCCTCCAACTCTTGCCTGTCAACCTTCTCAGCGTTTTTTGCAGCCACCTCACAGACCAAAGCAGGCCTGGATGCCTCTCTAGCTGACCCCAGCTGAGATGAAAGTACTACCTCATTACCCCTGGATGTGTGCAGCTCACGGTTAACTTTATCTAATTTCTCTTCCAAGCCAGAAATCCTAGCCTGGGCATCCCTGAGTTGACAAGCAGTAACTAACCCAGCGTCCAATCCCTACAGAAAAACAAAAGTCAATCAGCCAAACACAAAGCAACACAAAGAGCACATAATAATTGAAAAGTCCCTTTGCAACTAACCTCCTTAGCTTGGGAAACAAGGGCAGCAGCCTTTGTCACAAGATAAGACAAGATAAAAACCACTTTAGTAGAAGACTCATTATCAGATAAAAGCCGGCTGCTCATACCAGCAGAGAAATCATTTATCTGCGCCCGGGCAGCATCCATATCGTCAATCCGAAAGGACACACTTCGATTGGGTGAGCCTGAATAGGCTCTTTCTCTCTCCCTTCTTCTTCAGGAATAACAGCTTCCCTCCTCCTTTTGGAAGCCTGAACGACCTCTGGTGATACTAGCTCAGGCGGTTCCGGGAGGCTGGACATCGAAACCAAAACATCAAGCGTCTTGTCACTCCTACTAGCCTCCTGGCTCTTGGACTGTTCAGCAATCCTAGCAACCCCAGACTTTCAAGTCTTTGGCGATAAAGTGGCCAACCTAGCGAAGACCCGAATCATCGAATATATAAAGAATATACATAAATATCGAAGAGAAGCGATAAGAAGACAAAGAATCGACATAGAGACATATAGAAGACATACACGGGAAAGAGCGGTGGAGCTAGGCTTGCCTTTGGGTACTTTAACCACACTCAGCTTAGTCTTCATATACCGGGGCAATAAATCCGCCGGACTAGCAGGCCAAGCCCTCTCTTCCTCGGGAATAGAAAGAAAGGCCTCTATCCTTGAAACTTGACCTCCTCGTCAAGAGGGTCGAAGTTCCAATCAGGAGCTACAAATATTACCAAAAATGCACAGGTAAAACTTAAATATCCTAATTTCGTATAATATAAATTGCAAATTAAGAGTACAGGAAACCTACCACTCTCCAAAGTAGGATATCTCAAATAATCAAAGCCTGACCCCAGACTTTCAGTCCGGATAAACCGGAAAGTCTTTGCCCAGCTTTTATCATCTCCAGAGTCAAGGTTAGTAATTAATGGAGACATTTTCGACTTAATTCTCAAATTGAAACGACCAGTAGAAGGATTTTTCATATGATATACTGCCTTGATATCATTAATAATAATTACAAGTTTATGCTTAGCACATAAATTTTCAATAGAGTGGACAAGTTTCCAAACCATTGGCATGATTTGGAAAGGTGATACTTCCATAGCACGAATGGTATCAATCATTAAAGGAGTAAAAGATAACTTACAACCTGCTTTGAACGCCCATTCATAAATACAGAACCAACCAGGTAACACCCAATTGGCTTTGACTGGACAAGACTCAGGAATCCAAACCTCAGTCGAATCAGGAATTAATTTTTTATCCCTTAAAACCCTATCATAGTTCGTTTTCAATAAGTTTTCTTCAGGGAAATAAGGATCCAGAGATTGAAGAGCAGAAAAAATAGAATCTTGATATTTAAAAGCTATAGCACGAGCAGGAGGATCAATTTCAACCACCTCCTCCTCATGGACGTCTTTGGGTTCAGGCTCAGCAGCAGCTTTCTGGGAAGCAGGACGCTTTTTGGCTCCCATATCCTTTATTGTTTTGTTTATCGTGATGAATTTTATTTAATGAGAAATTATAAGTTAGCAAACTGGAGTTCCTGGGAAATAGGGGAGAATTTTAGAGAAGATTTAGCAAGGAAAGTGTAAGAAATTTGGTGAAAAATAAACTCATCACAAATACCATATTTATAGAAGAGGAGTAACGATGTAAAAACCCTAGAAAACGCAAAACTGTCAGCATGACATCACGCAGTTAGCCGTTGCAGTGTTTAACGGTCACTAGAAGTCTAAGAGTCCTTGAATAAATGTGATTCTTTTTATTGTTTAGCCCGGTAAATTGACATCTCACCCCTGGCCTGATCCAGCACGGGTAAAATGTCAAGGGGCAATTGTTAGGCCCAAATTAGCCTGGTCTGACTTTAATTTAGCCTGATCCTGTTAGGCTAAATGAGGCAACCAAGGACCGGACAAATCTAACTACAATTTGGCAGACGAAGGGAACCACAAGATAAGCAAGCTACTAAATCCTAGAAGAAAAGCCTGATGGTAAGTGCAGAATAGCCTGGCAGGATACTTAAGCAGGGTGGATCAAGTTGAAGAGCAACAAGACGGTTATATAAAGATAAATGCTCACATCCTATTCTCAAGGAAGACCAAGTCTAACTACAAGACTACATCATTCCCATGAATCAAGACGTCTAAAAGGAGAAAAGCTAAAGATTAGTTAGAGAAGAACGAGTCAACCGGATTAATAGGGAATGTGCCCTATTAATTAGGCAACAACTCCGACAATTAAGAAGAACGTTGAGATTGAGTACAACGTTAACATCTGAGGATCTATAAATAGCATGATCAAACAATTGTAAAACACAGATTATTCATCAATAGTATTACAACTTATTTCTTACTCTTTCCTAAATATTCAATTGTATACACGAGTTTGTGGTTAGATTATCAGAGAAATACAAACAATATTATTTATACTTAATTCTTTCTTGTCATTTACTCACACCATTATTCTAAATTCATTGGAACTAGATACCCTTATTATTAATTATCCTAGCCGGATCCATTCAGGAAAATCTTGGTAAAACACCAACAAACTGGACTCCTACACTTCCTTCCATACAAAGTCTCAAAATGTGCCATGCCGATACTAGAATGGTAACTATTATTATAGGAAAATTATATCAAATCCACCCTCTCCTCCCATGATCCACCAAACTCTATCATAGAGGCTCTCAGCATATCCTCAAGTGTCTGAATAGTCCTTTCGGTCTGACCATCTGTAGCTGGACGAAATGCTATACTCATCTTCAAGTGATTCCCCATCAAAGATTGCAACTCTGGCCAGAACTTAGATATGAACCATGAATCACGATCAGAAACAATGTCTTTAGGCACACCATGAAGTTTAACCACATTCTTGACATAGGCCTTAGCCAACTCACCTTTACTCCAAGTATCTTTCATAGGAATGAAGTAAGTTGACTTAGTTAATCGATCCATAATCACCCATAACATATTATTCCCTCTTTGAGTTCTTGGCAAGCCAACAATAAAATCCATGGAAATTCTCTCCCATTTATTTTCAGGCACATCTAAGGATTGAACTTCACCTTGTGGTCTTTTATGCTCTCCCTTCACCCTTTGACACACTAAGCACCTTGCAACAAATTCAGCTACCTCCTTCTTCATCTTTGGCCACGAAAACGTCTTCTTCAAATCTTTATACAACTTGTCTCCTCCAGGATGAACAAAATAAGGTGTAGAATGAACTTTAGTAATGATCTTCCTCTTCAATTCCTCTTTATCAGGTACACACCATCTTCCAACAAATCTAAAACTGTTATCTGCATGAATCTCAAACTTTGAACAAGGCTCAGAGCCCACGATATTCCCCATGGCCTCACGCCACTTTTGTATTCTCGGGCCCTCTTTCTGCTTCTCCCTAATCTCAGAATATAACTCAAGCTCAATGGTCAAATCTCTAATTGTATATACCTTCCTTATCATAAAAATGCCCATCTTGTCCACTTCCTGATGCAATCTCACTCTTGACATAACAGTGCATAGAGCATGGACACGCTTGCTACTTAATGCATCTACCACCACATTCTCTTTCCCTTCGTGATATACTATCTCCATGTCGTAATCTCTAATCAACTCAATCCATCTTCTTTGTCTCATGTTCAACTCTTTCTGGATATAAATATACTTTAAACTCGTGTGGTCAGAAAACACCTTAAAAGTAGCTCAATAAAGGTAGTGGCGCCACAATTTTAGTGCAAACACCACGGTTCGCAGCTCTAAATCATAGGTAGGGTAATTCTTCTCATATGGTTTCAATTGTCTCGAGGCATAAGCTATCACCTTCCTATTCTACATCAACACACGCCCCAATCCATTCTTCAAGGCATCGGTATATACTTTAAAATTCTCACTCCCTTTAAGTAAAGCAAGAATAAGAGCAATAGTCTGGCGCTCCTTCAAGGTTAGAAATGCCTCCACATAACTCTCCTCCCATTTAAACCTATTCTCCTTTCTCATGAAGGTAGGCTTAATTATTTTTGAGAAGTATTTTACAAACCTCCTATAATAACCGGCCAGTCCCAGAAAACTTCGAATATCTTCTATATTTTCGGCCTCTCCCATTTAGCAACTGCTTCAATTTTACTTGGATCTACAGACATTCCATCTTTTGACACAAAATGACCCAAAAACGCCACCGTCTCCAACCAAAACACACATTTACTCAACTTGGCATAAAGATTAATCTCTTTCAATGTAACACCCCGTATTTATAATAATATTTTATTATAAAAGTATTTTATTAAATTAATTATTTCGAAGTGTGTGAATGTAACACCCCCATACTCCAAGTGCCTTACCAGGACCACTCAAGGCATGGAAGTACTACCATCTCGGTTACCCGAGGCAATGATAATCAAATGACAATGAAGAAACATAATTTAAATAACAAAATAGTTTAAAGTGATTACATGATCAAAACCAAAACCAAAACTAAAATACAAGATTTTCAGACGGTCTACTGCTAAAACTATCAAGCTATAAAACATCGTCTGACATAGCGGAAGACTTCTAACTGCCACGTGATGACTCATCCCAGCTATCCTATACGCGTCATATCATACCTGCTCAATAACTGCTCACCACCCCCCGAATGGATCACCACAGTTTTTAAAACATTAAACGGGGTCAGTACTAATCACACAATTTATATAACCAACAACACAGTAAAACAAGCAGCTCGATCATCACAGATATTCTCCGAACTCCAAACCCAACTCCACAATACTGACTACACACTAAAGTGTGTAGCCCTACCAGAATGCCCATCGCAACAGGTCACTCCTCGGCGCCAGTGGAGGACTGTAGCCGTTCCCACCTAAGACCCGCTCATCTCCATCGAGCGATAAACCCAAATCCATTAATGTGCACATCCCTTCTGTGGCGGGTTCCACAGAAGGCGAATCATGGGCGTGAAGCCACTCCCGCAAGTGACTCCACTCAGCCAGGGACGCACCCCGAAGAAGACAGACACATACAATCAATCACAGCTACAACCAACAATCAAAGCCAACAACCGTCACAATACGAGTATGATAATATTCAACAATCACAAACACCAATCAAAACATTGTGGACGTGGGCCCACCTGCGTATGCCCAGCCGATCTGTGGACAATGGCAGCGGTCTCTTTGAAAGCCATGCTCGGCGGCGTAAAAATGCTTTCGACCGGATCGTTTTAGATCGGTCGGTTTCGTCTCGGTAAGGGTCTCGAAACGATTAGAGATGTTCGGAGTCGCCACCAAGCATTTGTGGGATGCCTGGAACCCGTTCGAATTCCACTTTATACCTCGGTCAAATCGAAGCACAAAGCAGCGTTTTGACATAGGTACTAAAGATAAGGAAATCGTCCCTCTTTAGCATCCTATCTCTAGAATGACTCTCGTACGCCCTGGATAAGGTCGTCCACTATCCAGAGTTTCTGAGTAAGAGGTGAAGGTACGTATTGGGAAGCCCTTTAATCAGACACCCAATCCCGCCCGCGTTTAGCGGCCTCTACTGATCGATCTTGGTTGGTTGAATGCAAAAGTTGATAAAACGGTTTAAATGCATGAATGTGCATCCAATGTTTTAAACCTAACATGTGAGAGCTTTCTAAGTCGGTTGCTTTAATCCAAGTATCAAGTATCAGATGTCGAGTTGGATTAATGATTGATTTGCATGCAAGACAGAAATTAAACATCCATTTACCGTATTAGGTTTAGGGTGCATAACATGATCCATTTGTCTTAGTAAGGCATTTTGCAAATGTGGTTTGAATAGTCATCTGATCCGTTCTATATCCGGGTTAGCCGGAGTCGGGATCATCCTAGACTAAAGCTGGAAGGGAACATGCCCTGTACCAGACGGCTATAAGAGGCGCGAGCCAGCCAGCGGTGTAAGGGGCCTCCCTCTGGTTTTGAAAATGAGAAGGAAAAGGCCTGCTTGAGGCGCGGGTTAACCAACGACTGTATGCCGTGTTATGACTGTTTAGAAAACATTATGAAACGTGTTGAAAATGGGTATTTGAACCCGGTTTGATTTTGAAAGGGTCGTTTAGACCGTATTCGTTGATTTGAAGAACTAGACTCGAATGATCATCATTGTTTGATAATATTCGATGTCGGGTTCGGTTTGACAAGCTTGACATGAATATTTTTGAAAATGATTATGGACTAATTGTTTTAAGTCCATTTTGAATGTAATTAGTCGGTACTCATCATCGTACCCGGGTTAAAATCCGGCATGGTATGTAGAACCAAGGATGATTTCGTGTTGGTGACTAATATGCTTGTTTTGAAAATGTAAAGAAATGAAATAAAAGGCTTTAAAATACCTCTTAAATGTCATTAACCAAATATTATCACCGAAACACGGATTTAACCGTCATGGTATGAAGAACCAAGGGTGAAAAATGCTTTATGGTTAAAACATGTGAAATGAAACAAAAAGGTTTCGAAAATACTCGAAATGGTAAAAACCGATTACAAATATGAAAAATGGATTGAGGGAAATGACGAGAACAAACATGGTTGATCTCTGGTCTGAGCACCCTATTTAGGCGCGAGCCTGTTGGCGGCCTAAGGGGCTTCTGCGTTAAACCAAAAATCAGTTTTGGCTCGTTTATTCCATGTTTTGGTTCATGTTATGCATGTTTTAGCATGTTAAAGTCATGAAACAAATGAAAACATAATAAAAGAGGATTTTTACACCCTCATACTTACATGATTGGTTATGGCGAGTGACCGACGTAAGTGTAACAACTTGTTTGATCGGAAAAAACTCGGTTTAAAACCGTTTTGGTAAGTAAAAGAGTGTTTTAAAAGTTTAGTGATGGTGTAGTGGTCAAAGTGGTCGGACAAGTGATTTAATGCACGATGACGGTACCAAACAATGTGTAAGGCTCGTGTTTACGATCGGTAGGTCGTAAACACGCGTCGGGTTGTGACTTTAGAAGTCGAGTCGAGAATTTTAAGGGAGAAAAGAGAGGGCGGACACTCGCGTAAGTCTCAAATGGGTGGCATTTGAGGGTTATTTATAGGAGAATGAGTGGTTGTGTGAGTTTTGAGCGACGTGGCCACCTAGGCTGCTCAAAGAGGCGCGAGCCACGTCGTGGCACTTCGAGTTGTGTTGTCACTATCACAACAAACGCAATCATGATTTGTTCTATCCTAGGTTTTGTAGTCACATGTTTGGTACTTGACCAACATGAATCCGGGAAAACTTAGTATAAAAGGCTTGAGATATTTTTGGTTTTTGTGTTTGACTCGGTTTGACTCGTTGTTGGAGTCGGGATTTGAATTTTCGAGTCGGTTTTTGGTCCGGTGTCGGTTTTGACTCTAGTTAGTGTCATTGCAACCCCGTCGTCGTGCATTAAACACTCCAGGTATTTTTGAAATGTTTTGAAATGTTTTGTTTTCGAAATCGTTTTAAGTTTTCCGACGTAAAGTTGTACACAAACTGTCGATCAAACGCTGCGATCCCAAAACATGTTGTAGTCCGATAATCATCGGGTGTTTGTCGGAGTCTCAGCAGATACTGGGTATCTACAGAGCCCCCACTTTGACTGAGGCTTGGACAGGGCAAAAGTCAAAGTAGAGTCACCAAGTCAATCGATGATTACAACCTGAAGACCCACGCGACGTCGAGGCGGCTCGAAAGGATTCGGGCCAAGGACCTGCCGTCGGGAAGGGCGATGCCAAGGCGACTCGAGGGTACGAGTCAAGGACCTGTCGTCGGGAACATTTTAGAGTCTGTCGACTGTCCGTGCGGGTCGTTTAAAGTCCGTTAGACTACGTGCAAAGGCTCGCCAGCCATAAGAAGGAGTCATACCTGAGGCATCTTCGGATCTGTCCTTGCATGGTTGCGGTTAAATGCTTGTTAGCCGTGGTGCGTACGTGAGGAGGGCTCGCCAGCCACGGTGCGTTGTAAGGCTCGCTAGCCGTGACAAGGAAATGTACCCGAGGCATCTTCGGGATCTGTCCTTAAAAAAGGGTTGCGGACAACTGCTCGCCAGCCATGGTGCGTATATGAGGAGGGCTCGCCAGCCACGGTGCGTTGTAAGGCTCGCCAGCCGCGACAAGGAAATGTACCCGAGCGAAGAATTTCCGGAGGGCATTGATGTGGCCTTCCCGTTCTTTTGATTTGACGATCATGTCATCGACATATACCTCTACCTCCTTGTGCATCATATCATGTAGGAGAGTGGTAGCGGTTCTTTGATAGGTCGCTCCGGCGTTGATGAGGCCGAAAGGCATGACCGTGTAGCAATACGTACCCCACTATGTAGTGAATGCAGTTTTGTGCATGTCTTCCTCAGCCATTTTAATCTGGTTGTACCCTGCATACCCGTCCATGAATGATAGAAGAGCATGTTCGGCAGTGTTGTCTACCAGAATGTCAACATGTGGCAAAGGGAAGTCGTCCTTTGGACTTGCCTTGTTCAGATCCCTGAAGTCGACGCAAACCCGAATTCGTCCGTCTTTCTTTGGTACTGGCACAATGTTGGCCACCCAGTCAGAGCATTCAGACACTTTGATGAACCCAGCCTTGAACTGTTTGTCCACTTCTTCCTTGATTTTTAGGGCCCATTCAGGACGCATCCGGCGTAGCTTCTGTTTCACAGGTTTAGCCCCGGGTTTGTGTTGGGGCTGGTGTCCTTTACAGTTAGTGCAAGGACTTATAAATCTCTAAAAGGATCAAAGGGCATACTTTTGGTATTATTATCAGTTGATCCACGTTTATCAATAACGGTTGGCTTGCTAAATAAGTTTGACGTTATTGTCATACAGATGGCGGTGATCAACTGGTCCCTAAAAGTCACACCTATAAGATACGTTTGAGAGATGTGACAGTATGAAAATACAGTCATGTTGATGCCAAATTTGACTAACCAGTTAGTCGGAGTTATTGACTAGTAATTAGTCAAACGCGATGTTGAGATAATTATTTAATACGGATTAAATAATAATGGCTAAGACGAATTAAACAGTTAATTCGTAAATTGAATATAAACGATTTATATTTAATTAATGTATATTGAATTAATTATACAATATTGTCTTTATCGGACATGTATTAATATTTCAACTAACCCGTGTTATTAGTTGATATTTTAATAGCCGATAACCGATGACGATTTATAATAAAAACCGCGTCATATACATTTAGCAATTTTCGAGCCGGACCACGAGTTAAAATTAAGAGGAAGTGGAAGCCCACTTCCCCATGAGGGCTAACGGTTGGCCGAATGGAGGAACAAAAAGAGAGCCTCTCCTCTTTTCTAACCTAATCATTCATTTTGACAAAAATTTTAGGGTTTCAGAGCATTCTTCTCTGAAATCTCTAGATCTCACATCGAATAACCTCACAATAGCTCTCTCGATATTGCAAGTCAATTAGAGAGCATTTCTAGCACAAGGGCATAGTCTCAGACGGTCTTGGGTGCAACGATTAGGAGGAAATCTCTGTTGATTTCTGTTCTTTACGCCGCACATCAAAGGACCCGAGGTTGATTCTTTATCTTTATCGTTTTCTATTGTATTTCGTTTATGACCATAAATCGCATGTTATATTTACGTTATAATCCTTAAAATTAAGGGAATTTTACGGATATTTCCCTACAAGTGGTATCAGAGCGAGGCCACGTAAATTTACATTGTGATTTTTCATAAATCGATTTGAAACGATTTTGTTTTTGTATAAAAACTTCACGGCTGGTAATTTTTTTTACTCGGCTGATTTTTTGTTTTGTAAACCGTGCCATGTGATACACGGATGATTTGTTTTTGCATATTGTTATTTTAATCGATCATTATAGCAATATGTTCATGTTTTGCAATTTGTTGATTTAATTTTACTCGGTTTTAATCAAAATTGCAATTGTTTTGTTTCGACAAAACTGTTTTCACGAGGGTTTTGATTTTTCAGAAATTTTTGTTCTCAATCGAGCATGTTTCTACTCGATCGAGAGGTTTTCTGTCTTGTTTTTACTCGATCGAGTCCTTGATGTACTCGATCGACCACTTTTAAAACCCTGATTGCTCGATCGAGACCTCCTTGTGGTTGATCGAACCGTCTTGCTGATATAAGTCCTCGATCGACCTCCAGTTCAGTCGATCGAGCACTTTCTCATTGGCAATTCTCTCGATCGACTAGCAGTTCAGTCGATCGAGCCCTTTCTGTTCCTCGATCGAGAACTTTTGTCCCTGGATCGAGGGATTTTGTTTTGGCGGTTTTGAATTTTACTCTTTTTGTTTTAAATTCTCTTTTGGCCATAAATTGTACATCATACGGATGTTGTACACTCGCTTGATAGTGACACGGTTCACTCACGTACCATATAGTTATTTTAAAGCGTTTTTAAAGTAACGGATTGTAATAGATTAAAATTCAACTGATAGAAGCGGTTTTATCACATAAATTTTAATCGTTAAAAGGTGGTTTGGATAAATTTAACATAATTACAGAATTATGTCACGAATAAATTTGTTTTAGTTGATGCATTTTATTTATCGTTAATTTTGAATGTTTTTGAATGCTTTTATTACGTATTTATTTATTTTACAATCGGTTGTAACTTAGTGTGGCCTTAGTAGAACGTGTTGCCGTAATGATGGAACACGGTCTTGGTTGTATTTTGAGATCTCGTATCTCCGTTTTGGATTTTTCACTTGTAATTACAGTTTTTTGTATTTAGAATGTAAATTGGTTTATATTTGTAAATTTTAAATTGTAATTTTTGAGAAGACCAAAGATGGAGAACCGGATGCTCACTCCCGCTGCATGGACAAAGATGGAACATCAAGACAAGCTTTTCGGGTCCAACGGTGGATTCCAAAGTTGTATTATGTTCTTTTTACTAGGATAGGCCACACTAGGAATTTTATTTACGTATTGCATTCTTTTATTTTTTTCGTAACGATTATATGCATCATATTCCGCCTAAAACCAAACCACCTAATAATTGCATGAAAACTGACTCATATAGAGGTCACGCGTTAGTTTTCTATGACATTCATATGTCACACGATTTTAAGCCATCACCTAAGTTAATTCATTCACGTAATGCTAGTTATTCGTTCACTTAAAATGAATTAAAACTAAGTTGATGGGATCTTCCTCGTATAAACCAAAATTGAGAATGGTCTTTATAGGTCAAACTCCAATGAGTCCCTTCTTCGTCGGTAGGCATAATATGACCCCTTCTACGTCGGGTAAGTTGGAACCGATTGACCTATTTTATCTCAACACTATGGTCACTCGTACGATCCTGTGATTATGGTGGACTATAGATAGGATTTACGGAAATCTATCGACCAAGAGTTCTTTCAGAAGAATTAGCTAAACAGTTGGCTTATCAATTTGCGGAAATTGAGTCTTGGGATCACTTGTATTATTCTTGAGGGAGATCAATTATGCAAGTGCAATGAGTCTACACGTTAAAATGAATTTTAAATAGACTTAAATCACCTCGATGAGTTACTTATTTCGTTTTTGTTTTTCTTTCTTTTTCAGTGTAGAACACGATCAATTAAACTGGTATAACGAAATGGCTGGTCCTACTAATGACCCAATGCCAAGTGCCACATTGGACCGTGAGTCCTGGCTTCGGATCTTCATGAATCAGATGAATCAGTCTACTCGACTGAAGAATGATGGATCAAACTTCGCGGACTGGGAGGCGGCATTACGGAATCCGCCGCCGCCGACGTGGGAAGCTCAAATATCTAATAGAGCCCATCCCGCCAAACCCAGGTCCCACGGCTAGAGCTAATGAGATCGCCAAGTTTAACGATTTCTGTATGGAAGCGGGTGCGATTTAAAACGTACTCATTTTTGCAATGGAACCCAATTTGCAGAAACGCTTCATAGCCCATGGTGCAAACAAGATTTTCACCACGCTCACTAAGGAATTCTCTAAAGCACCGAGAATCGTGACCTATGAGCATACCACTCGCTTCTTTGATGCGAGACTCCAGATGGGCCAACCAGTTAGCCCTCACATTCTCAGCATGATTGAGAATGTCGAGAAGATGGAGACGCTTGATTGTAAAATCAGCGAGAACATTGTGATTGACCGCATGCTTCATTCACTCCACGATGGTTTTGCGCTCTTTAGAGCGAATTACTATATGAATGATTTGAAGAAAAGTCCCCATGAACGGCACTCCCTTCTCGTACGGGCACCGAGAAGGACATGAAGTTCGGTGGGAGCATGAAACAGGATGTTCTCGTTGTGTCAAACAAGGGCAAGGGTAAGGGCAAAGCTAAAGCGAGACCTAGCGGTAGGTAAGGCGAAGTTTAAGAAGTCAGGTTCAGGCAAGAGTGGGCCTGGTGAGTTGAGCACCTCATCAGGCGCGACAAAGAGCAAGAATGAAAACATGGAATGCCATCATTGCCACAAGACTGGGCATTGGAGGCGTACATGTCCTGTCTATCATGAGGACATAAAAGCAGGTCGCGTTAAACCCGTTGGTATGTCTTCTTCCTCTTCCACTTTTATTCATATGATTGAGATTAACCACGCAAGTTACGGAACTTGGGTACTAGATACTGGTTGTGGTTCTCATCCGTGTAATCATGTGCGGGGGCTCAAACATCGAACCCCTCGTAAAGGGTGAGGTGGACTCGCATGTCGGGAATGGAGCACGAGTGGCTGCCGTCTCGAGGAGAACATACGTGATCCGACTTCCTAGAGGATTTGAGTTATTTTTATATAATCGCTGCTATTATGTACCCGATCTTTCGAAAAACATTATTTCAGTTTTCGCACTTGACAAACTTGGTTTTTCATTTGTAATAGAGAATAATTCTTGCATTTTCTCATTACACGATATGATTTATGGCAAGGCAGTCTCCATGAACGGAATTTATGTTTTAGATCAGACCACCGAAATATTACACGTAATGAATAAAAAGTTAAAGGTTGGTGACAAAGATCAAACGTATCTATGGCACTGCCGTATGGGACACATTAATGAAAAACGCGTAAAACAGCTCATCAAAAATGGAGCTATCTCGGCATTTGATTTTCAATCATTTGGCACGTGTGAATCATGTCTCATCGGTAAGATGACTCGAATTTCCTTCAAAGGTGTTGGAATGCGCGCTGCTGACCTATTAGGACTCATACACACGGATGTATGTGGACCTCTGTCAATCATCGCACGAGAAGGCTATAGGTATTTCATCACTTTCACGGACGATTTAAGTAGATATGGCTATGTCTACTTAATGAAGCACTGTGGACAGCGGGCCGCCCACGGGGGCGCTTGGTGAGAAACGAAACAAGCGTTTGCATTTTGTATGGAGTCGCCACCAATTTTTATGGGAAATTGGAACCGTTCGAATACCTCGTGTCATGTCAAGACACAAAGTAGAGACATGAACACTAAGCAATTGTTACCCTTCGCATTCTATGTCTAGAATGACTCTCGTGGATGCCAATGAACACGGGTGTTCACAGAGATCTGGAGTAAGGGGTGAGGGTACGTATTAGGAAGCTCTTTTGATCGAACACCTAATCCCGCCCGCCTCGATAGCGGCCTCTACTAATGATTAGGGAAGTTATTCGTACTTGATATATCGTCGGCTATATGCATGCAATGCAACATCCAAGTTTTAATCCTAACATGTAAGAATTAGACTAAGTCGGTTGACACGTAATTAGCATACAATTGGGTCGAAGTTGGATTTAATGCTCATTTACATGTGAGAACAAACAAACAATAAAAGAAATACAATAATTATAAATTACAAAAATGAAAATTACATTAATTACATTGGCATAGGCAATTTATGTCGAAAATACCTTTAAAACGGATGATTTGAGAAAAAGAATAAAAGAATAAAAGACAGAATTAAATAAATCAACGAACAGGAATTAGGGTGATATTACGAATATTAGTTAATTAATATGTAAACTAAATAAGCTAAGTCAAGGCAGAAACGGAGTTGAGTGAGAACTCATCTCGAACAGCGCAAGAGATCGCGCCCCCCGGAAGAGGCGCAGCGATTCGCGTCTGTTCCAAGGGTGACTTCTGGCTGTGAAGCCGGAACTGCAAATCATTAATGTCGATTGGTAAATTTAATGATTGATTGATAATATTTACTCAGATGAAAGTGATTAACAGGTTAATTACATACGAATGAGGTCATAAAAGCAATAAACATGAATGAGACGGATGCAAACGAATTAATTACATGATACAAGATTAATTAGTGAATTAAACAAACTAACTAAACAAATTAATTTAGGTTAAACATGATGATTAATGACGAATTGATGATGAACATGTGAATAAACAGATGGAAATATATCAACGGTGAATTACAGAAACTCAATATGAACAAATTGAATCTCCAAAACCCGAATTGAATATTAATGACGAAAACCCGCAAATATGAATTACTTGGGATTTAAGTCGAATTTATGACGATGGAAACATATTAATGCATGATGATTAAAATATACATGTGATTATTAATGATGAATAATTATACGAACGAATTAATTTACGAACAAACAACAAGTAAAAAGAAGCGAATTACGAGAGGACGAGGAAGAAGAAAAGAAGCAGAAGCTGCGGCAGCCTCACGAAGAGGCGCAGCAGAACGCGCGCCTTCAAGAGGCGCAGCGATTCTTTGCGTCTTTTCTCGACGCCTGTCATCTCATGGAAATCCGCAAAAACAGAGTTTTAAAGCACGGTTTTAGAAATCGGTTTTAATGGTGTATTCGACATAAATCTTACAATGGTGATACGAAAAATAAAATACAATAAATAAAAGGAATTGTACACCCTCAGACTTACATGTTGACGAAACGAGATGAACTAAGATATCGACTAGTGAATGCTCGACGCGAATGCAAAGAGAGTGCCCTCGTAAGAGGAAAACGATTGATTAATTAAGGTTGATTAAGTGTAGTTGGTCAAATTGGTCGGTCATGCAACGGAGAGGCTGGTACCCGGAAAGATCCGAGCTTACGTGGTCGGAAGTCCAAGCACGTAGGCGCCAATTAGTAAGAACGAAGTCTAGAATGCAAAGGGAGAAGAGAAGGGCGGACACTCGCGTGAGAAATATAAGGGACCGAAGGCTCCTATTTATACTAATCACGTGAAGGAATTAGGGTTTCGGAGACTCTTTGGAAGTGAATCTCGGAAAGATATGAAAAAGATACGTAAATCATGCAAAGAAGGGCCTGGGAAGAGGCGCAGCAGCCACTGTGTCCCTTGAAGAGGCGCAGCGCTGTTGCGTCTATTCCCCGGAGGTTTCCTCCTATTTGAAGAAAGATTTCCGCGTTCGAGTTATGGTAGGACGGAAATAATTCGATTATCTTATGAATATTACGGGATATTATTTGCCAAAAGATAAAATTTATGAAATATGGAATAGAAATATCCGGAACATTCCAGAACATTCCGACTCGGGATTTAACAGTTATCAGAAAATGGAGACGGTTTTTGACCCGGACTCCAAATGTACTCTAATTACTGCCAAAACGACCGTATCAGGACGTAGATGACAACTAAGAGGTCGACATTAATATTTGAGCAAACACTTGACGATAATCTTACGAATTGTCACAAATCGTTCCGCGAATCAAACATGCGGCCCAATCATCACCGGGTGGTTTGCGGGAGGTGCAGAAACGAGGTGTCTACAGAGCCCCCACTTTGACTGAGGCTTGGACAAGGCGAAAGTCAAAGTATAGCCATCAGGTCAATCGAAGATTACAACCTGACGACTATGGCGACGCGAGGCGGCTCGAGGGGTCTGAACCAAGGACCTGTCGTCGGGAACATTTTAGAGTCTGTCGACTATCGGGGAGGGTCGTTTAAAGTCCATTAGACTACGTAAGGAAGCTCGCCAGCCATAAGAAGAGACCATACCTGAGACTTAATCGAACTTCGCGGGGAAACAAGAAATATTGAAAGCAGCAGGACGTCGGTAGAAACTGCTGGGGAATCCGCTTGCGTCGGTCTCAAGCGAACTCTGGCGAAACTTGAAGTTGAATCTGCTTGCGTCGGTCTCAAACAAACTCTTGATGGGGAATTTTTTGACGACTAGGAACATCTTGATCATCGCGGGAGAAATCTTGAGTGAGCAGTACTGCAAAATACTACTGCGCTGGAGACAGACGACTAGGAACATCTTGATCGTCATGGAAGAAATCTTGAGTGAGCAGTACTGCAAAATACTACTGCGCTGGATATAATGATCTTGAGCAATACTGCAAAATACTACTGCGCGGGATACAATGATCTTGAGCAATACCGCAAAATACTGCTGCGCTGGATAAAATGCGGACCGGAACGAAAGAAAATCATCGAAACGGACCAAAAGAATATAATAGCGTCGAAGAAGAGGCGCACCAAAGATGGCCCCACAAATAACGAACTCATAACGAATTTTTGAAAATTCGTATGGAGGGAACACAAGGAAGAGGCGCAGCAAGAGCTGCGTCTCTTGGAAGAGGCGCGGCCTTTCTTTGCGTCTTTTCCCCAATTTGGCTATTTCCGCGTAAAAACGCGAAATCAGAAGGATTATATTCATTATTAATGAAATATAATTCTTTCAATTCCTCTCTCAATTCTTCACCATTTCCGTCGAGGTTTGATCCAAAAGCTTGCATTAAACATGACTAATCGAGGTATGTGTCTTAATCTTGCATTAATCATCTACATTTGTTGAATTTTGAGCCGCGAAAATTAGGGTTTTCGACCCTTTTGATCGAAAATTTGGGGCTTGTCCCCCAAATGGATTTGCTATGCCAAATTGATGTTAGAAATGGATAGTAGGCAATGTTAGGAACATAACCATGTATTTGCTTTGAATTTTCATCGAGTTTTGAGCCCTTGAGCGAATTTTGAGACGGTTTTACAGCTGAACCGTAAATTGCTTCGAAAATAGCCTTAGGATTGTCCATTGGCGATGAAACTTGATATTTGGGATCCTTGGATGATGGGTAAACTTTCTGCCATCTCGAAATTTTGGTTTGTGACAACTTTTTCAGGACACCTTTCTAGAGCATAATCGCCGTTATAACGAAATGCTGCCGAATTTTCGACTTGAACCTGGAACTAGGCTTTGACTTGGACTTGACTTGACCCAATTTATCACATGAGTGATTGGGTTGGTGGGAATATGGCCAAAGATGGCATGGAAAGGACAGTTTTCGGGGCCCTGAGGGCTCGAAAGCTCCTTAACAAAGGCTTGTCGTCATGTGACGCGGCCTAAATTTACTTTAATGTTGCAGGTGATGAGGCTTCTACTTCTGGGAGGACTCCCATGGAGATAGACGCCAGTACTGTTGAGGAGGCTTTAGAGCAGGCCTTCACCGATGCGGTGATGGCCACTGGAGACGAGGCTCACGAGGAGGAGGCCCTCGAGGAGGAGGAGGAGGCCCCGAGACGGGCCACCGTCAGGCGAGGAGGTCGTCAGCTGAGGGGAGCTCCTGCGTGGGCTGAGACCTGGGAGAGTAGGCACCTTGTGTGGGCTGCAGAGGGTCACCTGTCCTACAGGACGGTGAAGAGCTTGGTAAATAAGAATTCACTACTCATTACCTATTCTCTTTCATTATTTTTGTCCAAACTTCTTGCAAATTTCATTCAAAATTAAAGATAGCTCTGTTTCAAATCATAATAGGAGGCCGGGAACATCAGGTCGTTCTCGGGTTACACGACAGCGATGGAGCACTACGAGCGACTGTCGGCGGAGGAGAGGGCCATGATCGAGCGTGAAGCATTTGGTTCTCTGGTTCAGGTCTGGAGGGATATCGTGAAGAGGAAGTTGCGGGCTAACCTTAGCCTGGTCCGCGCTTTCTTGGATCGATTCTGGGATACGACTTCCACGTTTCACCTGCCTTTCGGTGAGGTGGGAGTTACTCTGGAGGAATACGGCATGATTTCTGGTCTGCCGTGTGGGACCGAGGAGATGGTGTGGCCGGAGACTGCTATGAGGGCGGATTCGGCCGAGGCGAGGAGATTGATCGGCTGGAACTTATCGCCGAAGGCTGTTGCAGTGCCGGGTTTGGTACCCAGTACCTACGTTCGAGATTACTTATGGGAAGACCCGGCGCCGGTGACGATCGATGGGAGGGAGACTGCTCCTCCTCCTTGTACAGCTGAGCAGAGGGTTCGTCTGTGGCTTTGGTGGTTCCTGTCTTCGATTTACCTCGGAGACAAGGGCGAGAGGCTATCGACGAAGCTTCTTCCCTTTCTTTCGACCCGAGTTCCCTAGGGACGCCGGGACCGGGTCATCGCTGGTTTTGCGGTCCTCATCCGCTTCATGAGGGCCATGGTTCATCCGGAGTTGATGGAGAAGGGGACTTCTCCTCGCGCTGTTGGACCTGGACTACTGTTAGAGGTATGAACCTTCCTTTAGACCAAAGTAAATTCCTTTCTTTATCGAATCAGGAAAGATCGTCATTGATTATTACATTTACTGAGCATGGGTGTACTCTTACTTCCCGAGTCTCGCGCCCAAGAGGACAGAGCCGCTGGAGAAGGCCTATCCCGTGGTGAGGGATTGGGTGATGTCTTGGACGAAGAGCAAGCGCTCTTCTCACAATGTCTACTGGCGGGATGTGAACGCCTTTGGCGAGCGTGAGTATCCCACTCGTATTTATATTTCTCATCCTTTGCCTTCACTTGGTCATAGGAATGATCTTTGCCTTATCTTGTCGCAGTGGGTGCCCAGACCTTGGGCGGAGTACGCTGGAGCGTCTCCTTTTGTCGCTGAGGTCCTTCGACATAGGAGCCTGAGTCGGCTGTTGTTGTGGACGTCGATGGGTCCTGTGTGGTATCTGGGCGAGCGTTTCGCACGTCAGTGCTCTCGGGGCGCGTTGACGGTTCCCATTGACCCTCCGAGGACGATGTTCAGGGAGCCTACCGAGGCTGAGAGGGAGGCGGACTGGCCGGTGCCCGGTGGCGACGACCTTCTTCCTCGCTCGGCGAGGACTACTCAGCGTTCCTTTACGGGAGGTTGGCGTACTGGCCAGTAGTGGTGAGTATCTTTTACTTTTCTTTGATTTGATTTTGAGAATTACGACGAAAGATCGTCGATTAATGAGAACTATTTGTCCTTGCAGGAGGTTGAGGCGGCGGGCATCGAGCCCCCAGTGTACCCCGAGACCCTTAAGTACACTGACGCGACTGGGAGGACGACGATCTCCGAGTTGCGTGACTTTGACGTAGCTGTGACGGATGGCCTCAGACGACCGGCAAAGATTCGATTCGGAGGGTGAGCCTCCAGCTTATTTAATTTTCGTGTAAGAACACATTTGATTGAACTTGTTCAATTTACTGAGAATTTCTTTTGAAATGCAGGTCGCGCCATCTCGGTTCGTGGCACTATGGAGGGTGGCCAACCGGCTACGAGCTACCGCCATCGAGGCACTCGTCGGTGGTCGAGGTCGTCAGGTATGAATCTCATTTGATTTCTTTTGAATTTTGATTTTCAGTTTTGTTTGAACTGATTGACATGAGCCAATTTCTTGTTGTCTACAGGCTGGTCGTGAGCTGGAGCGAGAGTTGACCCAGTCTCGGGAGGAGACAGCTCGCTTGTCGAGGGAGCTCGAGTTTCGGGACGCCGAGATTGCCGCTCTTACGGCGAGGGTTGCTGAGTTGGAGGGTGCCCAGCAGTAGTTCTGTGTAGTTTTGTAGACTTGTACATTTGGACATTTGATTTTGAACATTTTTGGACTTGTTTGGGGCGCAAGCCCCCAGTTTGCTTGGACTTTGGACCTGGTTCGGGGCGCAAGCCCCCAGTTTGCTTGTACATTTGTATATATGATGGCCTGAGTGCCTTTGCTGCTGGGTTGTGTTGCTTGTACCTGCAGGTTAGTTTTTGAACAGGTTTGGTAGACAACGGTTTACGCCGTCATGCTGCCGAAATTTACATGGAAGTCACACCAAAACATACATTTTATACACATATGGTCTTAATTAGCGCAAAAATGAGACTCAAAAGGACACAAAAATGCAAAAAATTTGCCGGAAATGACCGGACGGTAGGGAGGGTTACCCCCTAAAAAAAGAAAAAAGAGAAATCTACAAGTGTAGAAATGAAAATGTTGAAATTTGTTAGAAAAAATGAAAACAAAAGAAAATTATTTCCTAAAAATGAAATTTACTTCCTAAAAATAAAAAAAAATGAAATTTATTTCCTAAGAATAAATAAATGAATTAAAATAATAATAAAAAGAAGAAATAAGTGCGATGAAAATGGCGAAGGTGTCGACGTCGCCTCGAAATGCGTGCCCGCGAATTTAGGAAACTTGAAACATGGTAAACTGCTCGTATTTACCAAAATAAAATCCCGTAGGAATAGGAAATTATTCGTTATAGAATTAGGAAAGATCCAAACGCGGAAATCACAGAAAGTGAGCCTGGGGAAGAGGCGCAGCATGAGCTGCGTCCCTTTGAAGAGGCGCAGCAGAGCGCACTGTTCCCAAGCCGGTCTTTTTCGGCGGATTTTTGAAAAAAGCAATTAGTATAAATAGAAGCGTCGACGAAGCTTTAAATCATATAGTTCTTCCGTCTCTTCTCCGTTAATCTACACAAAAACTCCCAAAATAAATTTTCAAGAGAAAATTGTCATCATGAATACTTTGGAGATCCGCTTGAAGGAATGGACTAATGAATTCTCGAATATTGAGAAGCACGACATGGGTGCTCATAACCTTGGGTCTCTATTGAGTTTGAAACTCATTAAGGTTGTAAAACCGTTCTTGGATGCTTGCCTTGACTATTGGGACCCGAATTATCATGTTTTCGCGTTCTCAGGTGGTGATATTTGTCCTTTTCAGGAAGAAATTGCTGCTATTGGTGGGTGGGACCCCGAGCATTTACCTGCCATCCCTTCCACTTCACAAGGGTATAAGAGCAAATTCAGAGACCTGCTCGAACTGACTAGACTCGAGGTGGATCGCCTAGTTACCCCGAAAGGCGTGAGAATGTTGGACTTTGTAGACCGATTTATCATGGGTGACCCCTTTGTCTCTTATGTTGCTAGGAGGAGAGCATTTGGCTTTTGTTTGCTGCATGTGTATGTCTTCCATGGACACGTTGATGAAGATTTGCGAGGTGATCCCCGTCTTTTGGGTCTTATCGAACAAATGGAGTCGCAGAGCCCACTTGTTTATGCTTAGGGGAGATTATCTTGGGTTTGGATAATAGGAAATCCAACCGCGATCTGCCACTTTTGGGGAGTCCCGTTATCTTACAGGTAAAAGACACCCTCTCTTTTTCTTTCTTTTCTTTTCTTTTTCTTTTTTTTTTTTTTTTTTTTTTTTTTTTTTTTTTTTTTTTTTTGGTTGGGTGTCTAATACCGCTTTTGGTAGGTTTGGCTTATGGAACGGCTCCGACCGCTCGAGCGCCTGATTCATGCACTTTCCTATCATTCCCGTATGATTGCGATGAGGACGCGGTTGTACATGGTGGACTTCACCCGGGTCTGCGACTATTGGAAGAACAAGCTGAAGAATGATGATGGCCCGTTGATTAGGTGGGTTGTACCGTGGTGGCACCTCAACTCACACTTTGGAGTGTCTTCTTTGGATCCTACTAGGTCCGTGCGCATTCCGGACCGGAGTTCATGGTATGCATCTTTCCGGAAAGATTGATGAGGCAAGTTGGCTGGCGCGGACTATCCCGAGGCTTGATACCGTTCCGCAGATCGCCGTAGCGCTTACTACCGAGAGCCGAAGAGAGTGGGCCATCAAATGGGCCCAAAGGAACATGTGGTTCTTGAGCTTCTCCGCCAATGCTTTGTGGGTGTCTGATTCTATCCGAGGTGGAGGAAGGTCGCGACTTCGGAAGAGCGCGAGAGACTAAGGAAACGCGAGCCTGTTGACTACAAGGTGCGCGAGGGAGAGAAAGAGAAGGAGAAGCATCTGACAGAAGGAGAAGAAGAAGCTGGATTTCAGGTCATTCATCCTTCGAAGAAATCAAAGACTACTCCTGTTGTGGAAATGGTGGTTGGCAAGAATGGAAGAGTCAGGCCTCGAGAAAGACCGTTGGTGATTAGGTCTGAAGTGGTGCAAGAGCGCCCGGCTCGAGGTCGTGACAAGAAGTATGACAAGAGTGACAAGGGCAAGGGGAAGATGGAGGAATAGCCCGAGTCCTTATTTATTATTTGATTATTATTATTATTGTTGTAATAAAAAGGAGGGATTTTTAGAATCCTAGCCTATTCTATTTTTATTATGTAACGTACTATTATTATTAGAAAGCGAATGGAATATAAAAAAGGTTGAATGGTTAAGAAACCGCTGTGATTTTCTTTTATTATTCTTGTCGAATTTCAAATGCAATGCAAATGTCCTTCTATTTACATTTTAGGTATAACGGGTTGAATCCTGTGAAGGATTGCCTACGTATTCACTTAAAAAGCGAAATCAAACCCTTGCGCGTAGTTCGAGTAAATGTAAAAGAATAATTGTTCGAAGCAAGAGCTTGTAATGAACATAGAAAATAAGCATGAGCTTTTGCTTGTTCTCAAGGTGCGATATTAGTTTATTTGATGATGTGAGGATGACAAATTTTGTCAAAATGCAAGAGCATAGTGACACTTAGCTTATTTCAGCTTGGCCAGGGGCCGTTTATTTAGTGCCACAAGAGCGACACATGGGTTTACACGAGGCGCGTTTTTGTCCTATTCTAGGCATAGTATCGTTTCAGTTGGTCAAGGTTTGTGGGGTTTGAAAACTCATTCCCATCTAGGTCTGTGATTCTAACCGCACCCCCTGGGAGTATGGATTTGACTAGATATGGTCCGGCCCAATTAGGTTTGAATTTTCCCCTTGGGTCGACAGGTAAAAGAGCTCTAACCGATTTGAGTACTAAGTCTCCTTCTTTGATGTTTCTTGGCCTAACTCTTTTGTTGAAAGCTCGTTTGATACGTGTTTGATATGTTTGGACATTATGTAAGGCGCGTAGCCTACGTTCATCCAGGAGGATGAGTTCTTCATATCTATCCCTCTTCCAATCGGCTTCAGGGATTTGGATTTCGAGTAGAATACGCAAGGATGGTATTTCTAGCTCGACTGGTGAACACTCTCTGGGGGCGTTCAATTTTCTTGGCAGATGGTTCGACGAGGTTGAACTCATCAATCTTGTTTGTCTGACCGTAAAGGCGAGATCCAGTTGAGGTGGATCCTTGATAACCCCTGCCTGTGGTCTTTGCTAAGACACCCTTTCGGAGGTCGTCCTCAATACGTGTCCCCAGAATCTGCAGGTCTTGAAAAGTTTTGATATTTTGATACCTCAACATGTTGGCATAAACCGGGCGGAGGTTGTTGACAAATTTTTCCACCAGAGTTGATTCACTTGGCTTAATAACCAACTGAGTACTCACCCTCCTCCAACGGGTTAGGAACTCAGCGAACCCCTCCTTGTCGTTTTGGGTTAACACCTCGAGAGTACGGGTGTTGGCCTGGATCTCGACGTTGTCGGCATACTGTTTGGCAAACTCAACTGCGATTTCATCTCAGGTGGTAAGGTTTTTCGGGTCTAAGGAGTAGTACCATTGGCGAGGAATTGGCTCCAAAGAGGATGAGAAGATTCTGGTAAAAAGTTCCTGTTTGACCCCCTTAATGGCCATGTAGTCTTTGAAAGCACGGATGTGGTTGAGTGGGTCCTCCACTCCCTTGAACTTAGGCACATCAGTCAGGGTGAAGTTGTCAGGTAACTGGTCCCCAACAGGTTCGAACCTTCGGTTATTTTCAAGGTGGATGTTGTTACCCCGGGCTAGGAGTTGTTCTTCCAAAAGTTTCAGCCTCTTCTCAGTCTCAGTCAGAGGTGGGGTATTATGTTCCCCAACTTCCTTGTTTTCCAGGGCGTCGATACGGGTCTCGACGCAATCCAGGGTGACCTTAAGAGCCGTAAGTAGGCTGGCTAGCTGATCAGTTGTGACATCTCTGTTGTTATCATTGTTGTTGTTGGACGAAGCTGAAGACGGGGCCATGGTTCTGAGGCAGAAAAACGGCTCACATTACAACTCAATCCGACACGGTTCCAAGACTGAACGCAGACAACACAGAGGACGAGACCAAGATCGACTCAACAAGACGGGGTGACCGTGTGTGGTCCCTCGGTGCTGACTCGATTTGTGACGTGACGGTGGTTGACCGAAGCTTTGACACGAGTCCAACATGACGGCGTGACGCCATTGGACGGGTCTCGTGGTGAGACGACTCATAAGTAAAGACCCATAAGTACGTTTGCTTTGACTCGATAGACACGAGGCGGAATTGGAATGGTGGACTGAAGTTTTCGAAAATAGAAATTTTCAAAAGATTCATTTGTCGCTTTAAAGGGTGGCTTCCGAAGATAGAAATCTCCGCAAGTCGATTAGTTGAAAAGGGTTGTCTTAAATTTATTTGCAAAAGACGGTTTGAGTTTGAGCCGGCTCGGAAAACGGTGTGTTGCTTCCCGAGAGGGTTTTGAAATTCAAAATTGTATGTTTTGAAAATCGAGTTTGAAATGTTTGAAGAGGTCTCGGGGACGGTGCATGGTCCTCGGGATCCCGAAAGTGTCTCGAGAAAAAGGGCGTGTGCTTTTCTCGGGTTTTGAAAGAGCCATTGTCGGCGCGAAACGGGTTAAAATCCGTGTCTAGACGCGGCGATTATAACGGCGTAAAAAGGTGATTTGAAATGGTTATAAAAACCGGGTTTGAAAATCGTCATTACGACGGCCTAGAAAGGCGTGTTGAAATGGTTATAAAAACCGGGTTTGAAAATCGTCATTACGACGGCCTAGAAAGGCGTGTTGAAATGGTTATAAAAACCGGGTTTAAAAATCGTCATTACGACGGCCTAGAAAGGCGTGTAACGGTCGGCGAAATACCGAGGTTTGAAATGGCCATTATAACGGCGCAAAAAGGTGATTTTGAACGTTTTCAAAATGATACGGAAGGACTTATGATCAAGTAGCACATAAGCACTCACAGTTTCATTATATTATGCATCATGCTGACACGGGTTTTGGCTTAAAAGGGTGGGTTACACACCAAGCAATCCAACCCTGATTTGCGAGAGGGATACCAATCCAAACAAAATGTGTAAGGAGGGTGCCCTAGCCTCGTGCTCGAAAGTGATGAAAGCTCTTTGACGAAACAGAAATGTGTAACGTCAATGGTATGCTTGACTCAATCAGGATTCGAACCGCGGGGATGAGAAAATTCACGCCGACGAGACGAGCCAATTGGTCGAAAAAGGGTTAAGTTGTGGGCCCGGACAAGGAACCCGACCGTGACCGTAATATCAATTAATGCATTCCAACCAAGACCTCATTCGAGTCTCACCATCTAGGGATCACAAAGACGTAAGTGTCCTAGTTTTCCCCAGCGAAGTAACCAATCTGTGGACGTGGGCCCACCTGCGTATGCCCAGCCGATCTGTGGACAATGGCAGGGGTCTATTTGAAAGCCACGCTCGGCGGCGTAAAAATGCTTTCGACCGGATCGTTTTAGATCGGTCGGTTTCATCTCGGTAAGGGTCTCGAAACGATTAGAGATGTTAGGAGTCGCCACCAAGCATTTGTGGGATGCCTGGAACCCGTTCGAATTCCACTTTATACCTCGGTCAAATCGAAGCACAAAGCAGCGTTTTGACATAGGTACTAAAGATAAGGAAATCGTCCCTCTTTAGCATCCTATCTCTAGAATGACTCTCGTACGCCCTGGATAAGGTCGTCCACTGTCCAGAGTTTCTGAGTAAGAGGTGAAGGTACGTATTGGGAAGCCCTTTAATCAGACACCCAATCCCGCCCGCGTTTAGCGGCCTCTACAGATCGATCTTGGTTGGTTGAATGCAAAAGTTGATAAAACGGTTTAAATGCATGAATGCGCATCCAATGTTTTAAACCTAACATGTGATAGCTTTCTAAGTCGATTGATTTAATCCAAGTATCAAGTATAAGATGTCGAGTTGGATTAATGATTGATTTGCATGCAAGAAAGAAATTAAACATCCATTTACCGTATTAGGTTTAGGGTGCATAACATGATCCATTTGTCTTAGTAAGGCATTTTGCAAATGTGGTTTGAATAGTCATCTGATCCGTCCTATATCCGGGTTAGCCGGAGTTGGGATCGTCCTAGACTAAAGCTGGAAGGGAACAGGCCCTGTACCAGACGGCTATAAGAGGCGCGAGCCAGCCGGCGGTGTAAGGGGCCTCCCTCTGGTTTTGAAAATGAGAAGGAAAAGGCCTGCTTGAGGCGCTGGTTAGCCAACGACTGTTTGCCGTGTTCTGACTGTTTAGAAAACGTTATGAAACGTGTTGAAAATGGGTATTTGAACCCGGTTTGATTTTGAAAGGGTCGTTTAGACCGTATTCGTTGATTTGAAGAACTAGACTCGAATGATCATCATTGTTTGATAATATTCGATGTCGGGTTCGGTTTGACAAGCTTGACATGAATAGTTTTGAAAATGATTATGGACTAATTGTTTTAAGTCCATTTTGAATGTAATTAGTCGGTACTCATCATCGTACCCGGGTTAAAATCCGGCATGGTATGTAGAACCAAGGATGATTTCGTGTTGGTGACTAATATGCTTGTTTTGAAAATGTAAAGAAATGAAATAAAAGGCTTTAAAATACCTCTTAAATGTCATTAACCAAATATTATCACCGAAACACGGATTTAACCGTCATGGTATGAAGAACCAAGGGTGAAAAATGCTTTATGGTTAAAACATGTGAAATGAAACAAAAAGGTTTCGAAAATACTTGAAATGGTAAAAACCGATTACAAATATGAAAAATGGATTGAGGGAAATGACGAGAACAAACACGGTTGATCTCTGGCCTGAGCACCCCATTTAGGCGCGAGCCTGTTGGCGACCTAAGGGGCTTCTGCCTCAGACCAAAAATCAGTTTTGGCTCGTTTATTCCATGTTTTGGTTCATGTTATGCATGTTTTAGCATGTTAAAGTATTGAAACAAATGAAAACATAATAAAAGAGGATTTTTACACCCTCATACTTACATGTTTGGTTATGGCGAGTGACCGACGTAAGTGTAACAACTTGTTTGATCGGAAAAAACTCGGTTTAAAACCGTTTTGGTAAGTAAAAGAGTGTTTTAAAAGTTTAGTGATGGTGTAGTGGTCAAAGTGGTCGGACAAGTGATTTAATGCACGATGACGGTACCAAAAAATGTGTAAGGCTCGTGTTTACGATCGGTAGGTCGTAAACACGTGTCGGGTTGTGACTTTAGAAGTCGAGTCGAGAATTTTAAGGGAGAAAAGAGGGGGCGGACACTCGCGTAAGTCTCAAATGGGTGGCATTTGAGGGGTATTTATAGGGGAATGAGTGGTTGTGTGAGTTTTGAGCGACGTGGCCACCTGGGCTGCTTAAAGAGGCGCGAGCCACGTCGCGGCACTTCGAGTTGTGTTGTCACTATCACAACAAACGCAATCATGATTTGTTCTATCCTAGTTTTGTAGTCACATGTTTGGTACTTGACTAACATGAATCCGGGAAAACTTAGTATAGAAGGCTTGAGATATTTTTGGTTTTTGTGTTTGACTCGGTTTGACTCGTTGTTGGAGTCGGGATTTGAATTTTCGAGTCGGTTTTTGGTCCGGTGTCGGTTTTGACTCTAGTTAGTGTCATTGCGACCCCGTCGTCGTGCATTAAACACTCCAGGTATTTTTGAAATGTTTTGAAATGTTTTGTTTTCGAAATCGTTTTAAGTTTTCCGACGTAAAGTTGTACACAAACTGTCGATCAAACGCTGCGATCCCAAAACATGTTGTAGTCCGATAATCATCGGGTGTTTGTTGGAGTCTCAGCAGATACTGGGTATCTACACACATCATGGGACTAATACTGAGTAGGGAAACCCTACCTGGAACAGCAACACAATCAGACGGTCTCAACAGCTGTATCAAAATTCTTCTTATACGAATCCTCCTCCTAACATATAATCACATAATTACTAACAATCACAAAACTAACACAAATCCCCAATTCCCAAAATTAGGGTTAAAACAAAGTTAACTAAATACTATAAAATTGGTATGTAGACCTTACCCTTGACGCAAGGAACACTATGATGCAAAGAACAAGATGATCCGACACTCCTAGCCTTGGGGATTTGCCAACAACGCGACGAGAGAGAACTATGTAACTTCTTTTTATTTTGAAAGGTTTAGAAAGGTTAAAAATGATGAAATAAACTGACGGAAACCTTTTATATCAAACTCGCGTTATTAGCAAAACCCGTCAAAACAACCCCGTAAAACACACTTACTCGATCGAGTAACTAACGTACTCGATCAAGTGCCGCTTACTCGATCGAGTACCAAGGCTACTCGATCGAGTACCCAACAGGCCAGAAACTATATTAAAACGCAAAACACACTTACTCGACAGAGTAAGGCCCACTCGATAGAGTACCCAGAGACTCATAAAACCGTGGTATTACAGTCTTCCCTCCTTAAAAAGAACTTCGTCCCCGAAGTTCAACCCATACCCAAAAACAAACATACTAACTCGATCAAGACACAACAACCAACTAAGAACTCAAAACAAAACCCCAACCGACCAAACATGAACTCTTAACCCCAACTCCACCAATTATTCCTACTTCCACAACATGGCTCACGATATCGTACCAACTCCATTATATCTCTCTCGATCCTAACTCCATACACTACCAACACAAACGCTGCTAGCTCCGTAAAATATCATCCACTAGACAATCCAATATCAAGATACTCATAACATCAAACGGAATGTTACATTCTACCACCCTTAAAAGGAACTTCGTCCTCGAAGTTTACTTACACTCATAAACATCATCATGCCACTATCAAAACTCTCGAACTCCTAAACATCACACTACTACAAGCACGGCCATGGCCTTTTAACAGTATAATCCACAAAACAAATGCCTCCATTACGCTACGCTAACACTCTGCTTCCAATTATATTACAACATGCACAACCATGAAACTCTCTTTTATCGCATCCTACTCCTCTTAAGACAAATGTTACGTCCTCGTAACTCACTAATACTAAGTTCTTAGTTATATCATCTCATTATCCTCATCACCACCACATGTCAAAGATAACCGCCTATAACCTCATTTCTATAACCATTCCTATTTCCAAGGCTCTCTTACTAAAACGGTTCTCATACTTCAATTCACTCTGCACTCCATCTAACCAATACCGCAAAACCCTCAGCATAACCAATACTCCAACTCTCCTACATTACCGCAACATGACATACCTCTCTATATAGACTATATAAAACTTCTGTCGCCAAAAGCATAACTCACGATCCTCACTTGTTACGTACACTCACACAAGATCCTCAAGTTCTTTTCTTTCATCACTGCAAAACTCATACATGACTTAACATGACACTAAATCCAAACACCCTACCCTCACTGTCCCAACGAAAGATTATGAACCACCTGCAACTTTCAGATCATTACCACACATGTTCTACGAATCACTTGCCATGACTATGTGCACCGATGTCTCACCTACAACAAGATCAAATGTACTGTAACAACCTCTGACAACTGTGTCCCATCAACAGAATATCCCTATGCCATGACAACCACGGAAACAAAGACACTCTCTTTCATATCATACTCTACCCTCATTCTCAAACTAAAACTGGTAAGAAACATCAGCAAGCAAAATAACCGTCTACCTGTTCAACCAAAACTTATAAGGAACAGTAGCAAACAAAACAACGATCTATGTGTCCAAACTGAAACTCACAGGGAACAACAACAAACAAAACAACAACCATGTATAACTGATATGTACTTTTGAGAACTCGTATCATAATCATCTCGCCTACTCCACCACAACCGGTGACGGCATCGCAACACCGCCACCAACAGCCACACCGCAGTGCGAAAATACCCGCATCACGACATGAAGTACCATGCCCGGATAACCACTCGAGGCACACAACCACATCGATAAACATTCCAATCACATATAATTCCCATAAACACTGACTCAATATGACATTTCGAACAAGAAAACTCACTCAAAACCGTTTTATTAGATTATAACACAACATATTATGCGGGAAGAACTGACAAGAATCTCATGAACATCATCCTTACCATTTCACGGAATAAACATGTATCATCAATACACATACCATTTTAACTATACATGCGAGATCAATCAAATTATTACCTTTTTGAATATCATTAAATTAGATTAGCGTACCTAACATGCATTACAGAATATTCAAATAACAACTTTATGATAATCACACCATACCACGTCTTGTGAGGTCAAAACCTCACACAAACATTTATATATATCACAGACCCGTAATCACACCCAACCAGTCAATCCTGATCATGTAAGTTACCACCTGATAAAAGTTACCTCTCACCCGAGCTTAACTCGTATACACCTCATAATATATTCTCCCATTCGCATATCCATCACCCTCTGCCAAATGTAGCCATACCATTAATACTCAACTACTAACAACCGCCTCATATAACCATATCTTAATACTCTTTCATAACCATACTTATCAATCTGGTCCCTATAAAACCAACCTCTTTAGAATTGCTACCTTTCTAATATACCATCACCCTTAACTACTAGTCACAAACCATAACACTACCACTGTCCGGACATCAAACCTCTTACACTCATCTATAAACATCACGTTTTCTTTCCAATCTTTGGTTAACATCCCAAATAACGAACATCAAATCCATCAACAAAATTACCTCAACATTATTCCCAATACTATCCCGAACTGTATCGTCATCTAACTCTCCACCAAAATCTCATAGAGTGCAGATACTAAATCAACCTCTTACTCCCTTAATTCCTCGAAACACATGATTAATCATGTTGTACTGAAACTTCTGTATAACCATTAACTCACTTACTCTTGGTAGTATCATACATCCCGATGATTCCTTACTTTTATATCACATAATTCCGGTGAACATTTTTCTCAGCTTACTTTTATCCTTCCTTTTTTCTTTATACTCAACAATTCCATTTAATATCTCAACTCCTTATTACTTCTACCTAACCCTTTAGTGCTCCAATTACCTTCTCATCGCTCCAAAACTCAAATCTCATTATTTTATATCGATATCACCTCACTCTTTCTTACCATGTATCTTCTCTTATTATGCTATTACTCACACTTGCCACTAATCTATCCATAAAATCAACGTTCACTGTATACCACTCTTCTCAACCCCTTTAAAACGAACTTTCACTACATATATCCTTAACCCACACGACTCCTAACCATCTCCCTCCATAATTCTTTACACATCTCAAGCTGCCACTATCCACATCCTTACTTTGAATCTTTTTATTCTCACGTTCCTTAGACTCACATCATCCCTTGCCCATATTCACATGCTTTTACGTTACTCAACACACAATCATATCACTCATTTCATCTCATAAAACATGCTCTATGTCTCAATTAAGCCATAACGATCTTCCTTTTCTTTTTCCACTATCTATCACAACCACATATAACTCATGTCCTTCCACCGGACTTATACTCACCACAGGTGCCACTCCTTACATCATAAGATTGGGTAACTTACGCATCAAGATCAACATACATATAAAACAATGCATAAAGATGCAAGATAACACCTTTGAATTAAACATGATATGCAACGAAGTCAAAAGATAAGCATATGACCCAAAACAGGGGTCACTAGATCGAGTATAGGCCACTCGATCGAGTAAATGACTTACTCGATCGAGTAGGTGAAAGTCAGAGACGTATATAAAATTTTTACCAGGGTTACTCGATCGAGTAAGGGGGGTACTCGATCGAGTACCAAGATGCACTCGATCGAGTAGGGGCCACTCGATCGAGTACCCTACGCATTTCTCAGCACTGTCCAGTTTTCGTAAAACGGTCATAACTCACTCATTTCTTGGTCATTTTGGGCGTGTGACCTATCGTTAGAATTGTAAAAGAACAAGATATCCAATTGGAATCACATCAAAATCATTTATGCATCTCAAGTTATAACAGTTTAAAGACAACCTCTTTATTATCGAAAAATACAACTACTTGATTTTTACTTCCAAACGACTTAAACAACAACAAGGTAGACAAAAACAACTCAGTACTCATAAAATCAATATTGCTAATCACATGTTACTATCTTCAAAAGTCAAGCAACAACATCCATCATGCACATATATTATTTAACTTATTAATCATGTACTAAACGCAGGCTTTAATTTTATAACTTTTCGTAACACAAAACATTCTCATACATTACAAATCCTATTTCCATGTTACTAACGCAACAATATTATAAATCCACTTCATCATCTAAACATATTCATATTCACAAAATCCATATTCTCATGCAATTGACACTCCATCTTTTCCAATCAGTTCATCTATTTCAACCACATCCTTCAACTACAAGTGCATATGATACCACAGTAGACAATTATATGAACTTAATATCTAACTTTACGCAAACAGAATTATGTAAAATAATATCAAATCCCCTAATCACAAGTTACTAGTATGTACACATTATAAATCATTCATCCTGCAACATCATTATTCATCACATATTATCACATATAAACTACTTCCTTTTTCCACCACATCATTCGCCATTCTCACATACTTTTCCAACTATTCCAATTAACATTGTAAACCAACTATCATCCAACATGCTTTCAACCAACAACATACAAAATCACACTTATTCATGCCACACATCACTATATTGGTACACAATTCACAAAATAAACACATAGCGATCCCGACTCATATCCCATGGTGACCGGTTCAAAATTGTAGGGCGAGTTCGCGACTTTAGGACGTCTCCCAAGCCTTTGCATTAGCTCCTACAACTTTTACCCCGGGTTCATTTTAATTTGACTCCCTATATTCATTAGGTTCATTGGTTACAGGTTTCAGGATCGTCGCTTTGATACCATTTTGTAACACCCCCATACTCCAAGTGCCTTACCAGGACCACTCAAAGCATGGAAGTACTACCATCTCGGTTACCCGAGGCAATGATAATCAAATGACAATGAAGAAACATAATTTAAATAACAAAATAGTTTAAAGTGATTACATGATCAAAACCAAAACCAAAACTGAAATACAAGAGTCTCAGACGGTCTACTGCTAAAACTATCAAGCTATAAAACATAAATGG
This sequence comes from Silene latifolia, assembly GCF_048544455.1. Taxonomy (NCBI): domain Eukaryota; kingdom Viridiplantae; phylum Streptophyta; class Magnoliopsida; order Caryophyllales; family Caryophyllaceae; genus Silene; species Silene latifolia. Next base: position 77,748,809 of record NC_133533.1, read on the forward strand.
CTGTGAAGACTTCTAACTGCCACGTGATGACTCATCCCAGCTATCCCATACGCGTCATATCATACCTGCTCAATAACTGCTCACCACCCCCAAATGGATCACCACAGTTTTTAAAACATTAAACGGGGTCAGTACTAATCACACAATTTATATAACCAACAACACAGTAAAACAAGCAGCTCGATCATCACAGATATTCTCCGAACTCCAAACCCAACTCCACAATCCCGACTACACACTAAAGTGTGTAGCCCTGCCAGAGTGCCCATCGCAACATGTCACTCCTCGCCGCCAGTGGGGGACCGCAGCCGTTTCCACCTAAGCCCTGCTCATCTCCATCGAGCGATAAACCCAAATCCATTAATGTGCACATCCCTTCTGTGTAGGGTTCCACAGAAGGCGAATCATGGGCGTGAAGCCACTCCCGCAAGTGACTCCACTCAGCCAGGGATGCACCCCGAAGAAAACAGACAGATACAATGAATCACAGCTACAACCAACAATCAAAGCCAACAACCGTCACAATACGAGTATGATAATATTCAACAATCACAAACACCAATCAACACATCATGGGACTAATACTGAGTAGGGAAACCGTACCTGGAACAGCAACACAATCAGACGGTCTAAACAACTATATCAAAATTCTTCTTCTACGAATCCTCCTCCTAACATATAATCACATAATTACTAACAATCACAAAACTAACCCAAATTCCCAATTCCCAAAATTAGGGTTTAAACAAAGTTAACTAAATACTATAAAATTGGTATGTAGACCTTACCCTTGACGCAAGGAACACTATGATGCAAAGAACAAGATGATCCGACACTCCTAGCCTTGGGGATTTGCCAACAACGCGACGAGAGAGAACTACGTAACTCCTTTTTCTTTTGAAAGGTTTATAAAGGTTAAAAATGATGAAATAAACTGACGGAAACCTTTTATATCAAACTCGCGTTATTAGCAAAACCCGTCAAAACAACCCCGTAAAACACACTTACTCGATCGAGTAACTAACGTACTCGATCGAGTGCCGCTTACTCGATCGAGTACCAAGGCTACTCGATCGAGTACCCAACAGGTCAGAAACTATTTTAAAACGCAAAACACACTTACTCGACAGAGTAAGGCCCACTCGATAGAGTACCCAAAGACTCATAAAACCGTGGTATTACAGTGAATGTATTTTGGAAATATTTATATTTATCGTCTTCGTTCTCTGTTTTATTATTTCACGTTTTGACCTACTTTTGGATGGATTAAAATGTCCGGGCACAATTAGACTATTTTAATTTAATAACTACTTTTTTATAAAAGTTCTCCTTGCATTTTAATATGGCCCAATCCATCTCGTAATCACATAATCCATTATATAAGCTAATGGACCCAAAGCCCACTTATTAACCCTCCTATAAAAGAAAACCTAAACCTAAGTAAGCAAGCATGCTGCTCTCCCTTTAGTTTTTACGTGAAGTCTGCCGCACGTCCTCCTCTTCTTTTCCTCTCTTTTATTCTCTTTTCTCCTTTTGTCTCCATTGCTGTTTATCTCACCTTCTTCCCAATTCAAAAGAAAAATATATTTTCACAATCCCTGCTGCTACCTGTACAATATATTCGTCTCCAAATATTTTTATGGAGATTATTTGTATGGACCATTAGACCTACGTTTTGGGTCTCTTATTTTAATGGGTGAAGAAGAAGGATAAACTTTCAAGGCGCTTTCAAGAGTTTCGGTCTGTGCTTTTAATTTGTGTCGCTTTTCGGGATGTTGACACGTGTTGGAGACAAGGCTTGGTTGGTCATATTCTTTATGAAGGTTTTCTGACAGGGCAGTCATATACCTATAAAAAATAACTAACAAAACTAATTATATAGCTAGGGAAGTCAGGTCGATCTCCTCAGGGGGGCAAGATATCTGTAAAGAGTCCGTCTATTTGGTCACAAAATGGGGGGTTTGTAAATTGATTTTCTAAACTAAAGGTGTAAAAGAAAGAGAAGCAAGGAAAGAGCAGTAAAGGCAGAAAGTAGAGATAAACTATCAATAAAGAAGGGACATTGCAGGATTTCGGTTCACTACGGTAGTCCAGTGACTCAATTGCAAATAGTCTAGATAAATTACATGTGAGACGGATATGGAAAGGTCCTTTTGGTCCACTTTCTATCCTAGATTTCCACTAACTTAACTTCCGTCCTCGTCAGGGTAGTCTACTATTCATAGCAGGTCTATTTAGTCCAATCTTCCGATCCAGGATTAAGTTTAACCAGACTCAGAAGCGTGCACTCAACTAAGTCGGTAAATACAGTTATATTGCCATGGGGACAGAGTCTCACAATAATTCATCTAACCTACTCACTACATCATCACATTTCTACAGTAGATCCCCTAATCCCAACATGAAACAAATTAGCTACTCATGCTGTTAATATTGTCAAAACTAATAGCAATGAAATAACTAACATTAAACATGATGAAATAATAATGAAATTGCATAAATAAAGATTAGGGCAGGAATTAAAAAGGAACAAAACAAGTAATTAAACCAAATTATTGGAAGATTAAGATTAAAAGAGAGTAGAGATTACAATCGCAAGAATCCGGCGTAAAGAAAAACTAAATCCGAGCGAGAAAATCCGAAAGCAAGAGTTACAGTAGAGAGGAAAAAGCAACGTAGTCTTTTTGCAGTGAAAGATGAATAAAATGATAATGGATTATTAGATGCCTAATAACCTAGTTATTGTACGTTTAAATAGAAAAATGCTAAGTCCAATAACTAAAAACAAGTTCACGGACTAATTAAAGCCCATGGAAGACAAAACCACTCGATCGAGCAGTCTGAAACAGCTCGATCGAGTACTCCTCCAGACAATCTACTCGATCGAGTAGAATTAGTGCTCGAACGAGTAACCTTCAATTCCAGCCTTGTCGATCGAGTAGAACAAACAACTTGATCGACCATCCTCAGCCATAGAAACCACTCGATCGACCAATAAAAGGGCTCGATCGAGTGTTCTTCCTCCGAAACAGCTTTAACTCGTAGCTGACTGTTTCGTAGACCGTTCCTTCACGCATCCCAATACAAGATCTCACTCTGAAAAATCCCGTCTCCTCAAAATGCATCCAAAGTAGGACGAAAATGGTACGATTCCACTACTTTCACGTTCATTTCTACAAAATGGACAAAACGAACCAAAGTAGCCAATTCGGGGCATAATGCGATATAAACAATACAAAAGTACGTGGAAATACGTGGTAAAATAGGCTAAAAAGATTATACAAAATGCACGTATCAAATCTCTCTAAACCGAACCTTTACTCGTCCTCGAGTAAATTAAAATGCAACTAATGGAACGGAAATGAAAACTCAGAGCTAGCTATAACTTGTCTACTTGAACCAGTTTAATGCAACAAAAATTAACAGTTATAGCTATGCAGTCAATACGCAAACGAGTTATAAGATGTTTAGAAATATAGCCGACCTATCGACCTTGAAAGACCAACAAAATCGGACTCTCACGTGGCCACTCTTCTCTCATGAAGCAAAAGGTGAATAATATATGTGAAAGAGAGAAAGAGAAACAGTCACTCACCTAACTGCGACCTACATGGCATGCATACAACAAAAATGAAAGACAATTCAGGTACTAATGCACACACTCCAACCAATAATGTCCGTCACAGCCGAGGGCTTACAAATGATATGGAAATAGTGAGGTTCATGTGAGAAAAAGCAAAACAAGTTATGGTAATGTGGAGGTAAAAGCGCCAAGCTAGTTCCTAAACAGGACCATATAAGACAGTCTGAATCTCAACTGACTCAAAAATAAAGTACAAGTGCCTTTCATTTGGCACACAGCTCACTAATCACAAACACTACCTCCTCAAAAATACGGAATAAGAACGGAGGAGTTAGATGGTCACAAACTTCCCTTTTTTAATACCGTCTAAATGAATCAACTGATACAAATTAAATATTATTTTCAGTTTTTTTTCTTCCTTTTTCTCACATACGTGAATCATTCATTTTTCATTTTTTTTCTTCTTTTTCTCTTTTTTTCTTCACGTTTTTCCTTTCTTTTTTTTTTCAATTCTTTTTTTCTTTTCTTTTTTCTACTTCCTTTATTTACACCAACTCCAATCAAAATGACACGGGCCAGACTGCAGACGAAAAATCATGCCACAAAAGACATACTAAACTAGCTTGACTAGGCAGGCTCAGTTTGGTATGTAGCTAATGGGTCAAAAAGGCAAGTTTTGGCTTAAGTGGAGCTAAATGGATGAAAAATATAAGAAAAGGGGAAAATTTGCAAGCACCTCCCTGCATGTGACACCGACCACAAACCCGAATGTGTGCGTTTGACAAGAAATCGAATGTTATAAAAGTGCAAAAATGATGAACATGCTATGCAGGGAGTACTACTCTCAATTCCTAATGAACTGGTCATGAATGTCATCAGTTATGGGCTCTAAATCTCAGAAATTGTAAGTAGGTTGCCGATTTATCAGGTCAAGTCTAAACAGTCAGCTATATTTGAACAAAAACTCGTAGACTATGCGTATGACAAAGCTAATAACTATAAATAGAAGTGCAAGGCTCAAGTAAAATGACAAGTTATAGTGCAATATCATCACGGAAATCAACCGTTCCGACTCAACCTATATGCAAAAATAAACGTGAATATTTTTTTTTGAATTTTTTGAAGTTTTCTAATTTTTTGGTTTTTTTGAATTTTATTAAATGAATAAATACAAATGCAAGTTGAAAATATAAACGTATATGCAAAACAAATGCAAATGCAAACTCAAAAGGATGCAATACCCTCCCCAAACCAAAACGGACAACGCCCTCGTTGTCCTCCAGTATACACCAGCAGATATATACAGGGGAACGGGAATATACAACAAATAAAGATTGAAAAATAATAAAGTAAAAAGGAGACAAAATAAATAAAAGAGCGAGAATAAACATATAAAACACGAACTTCCCCAAACCAGCATGAAAACTGGGGAAGTGAGTAGACCAGCAGCTACTCGTCAGCCTCCTCCGTCACGTCTTCCACCGTCACGGTGTAGTACGGGTCCACCTCCTGCTCTGTCCTCCTCCTCCTCTGCTGACCTCGAGCTCTCTCTGCCGCCGCCGTCGGGTCCTCGTCCTCCTCCTCCTCCTCACTAGCAGGGTCCGGGTACCCCTCAGCTGGGTACCGGTAAAAGGAAGGGTGTGGTCAACCCTCTGGGATCGAACGGTGTCGCCGCATGTGATACTCGTATAGAGGGAACAAAGTCAAAGCTATGTCCCTCTCCATACGAGCCTGCCTCTCTGCAATCTCAATCAACAAACCGTCAGGCGCCCTTGGTCCATGACCGAGGACGCCTCAAAGGGCGGAGGAGGTACAAAATTAGCCGGTAGGATCGGCTATGTCTGTGTCAAGTCAGCAGGCGCGGGAGTAGGAGTAGGAGTAGGGATCGGGGTAGGTGTGGCCGTGGAAGTCTGGCCACCCGTGGAAGGTGCAGATCCCTCTCCGGTCTCAAGTCTACGCCGCTTCTTAGCGGCGGGTAAGGTAGTAGGTGGGCGGATCGGTAGGTGGTACTCAGGTAGAGGTGGTGGTCGGGCACCCCGTGCAACAGTAGGCAAATGGGCTAAACGAGGGAGAGTGGTGCAAGGTAGGTCTACGGACAAGGAACCGCCTATCTTCCAGGTCAGGTAGTCAGAAGTCAGGCAGGTCTGAGAGTGCATAGACGCTCGGCTCAGGTACCTATCTCCTTCAATGTACGATAGGTCATGAGGCTAGTCATGGAGGAGAGAGCGGGCAAGAATGGTGGCTATGCCACCGCAGACGATAGTGACCGTGATCTCTCCCTGAGCCTGGAAGTACTGGGCGGTCAAATATGCGATGTTGAGGGTAAAGGGACCCTCGCAGTCGATGTTCAGGTAACCGCCTAAGATGGAGAGCTCGTTGTTGTTGATGTTGTTTGGCTCCTTTCGGCCAAAAATAGTGCTCCCCATCAGTCTAAGAAAGTAACAGGCAGGGGGAAGGTGGACCTGAGCGAGCTTTCGCTCGGGAAAGGTGGTCTGGGCCAAGGTCTGCCAAGGTCTGCCATAGCTGACGGATGACCTTCCTAGGGGAAACAGTGGTGCCCGTAAAGGAAAGTCCAAGTCGAGTACCAAACTCCTCCAATGTCATCGAAAAAGTCCAGTTGAACAACGGGTAAGACACAGAAAGACTAGTAGGGGCAGCATCGTGTGCCCCGGAGGAGAAGGTGAAGGAGCTGAAGAACTCAAGGCTCGGCTCCCAAAAGGTATGGCCATTCATAGTGATCAGTCCGGCCATCCCGTGCCCTGTAAAAGCTCACAAACAGGCTCATAGAAACCGAGCCTCTCAAGTGACGTACGGCAAAGAAAACACGTAGGGAGAAACTCGCAGTCAACTAAGTTATAAAATCTAGTACGATGTACACCATTAACAAAAATTACCTGCGAGAACTCAAGGTGGGAGTCGAGGGTGTCGTCCACTCGGACCGTGACCGTGCCAGCAGAGACGCTAGGAGCAGGTGTAGCTCGACCACGACCGCGACCCCGGCCTCTAGAACCTGAAGAAGAAGACCATCCCCTAACGGTACGAGGTACTAGGGCCACTCTAAAGGCGGCTGCGGCTATAGGTGAAAGTAAAGCTGCAGCAGTGGACGCAGCAGAGACCGCCACTGAGGAAGAAAGGCTAGCAGCAGTGGCTGAAACGGAGCTAGCAGCAGTGCTAACAGGAGTAAAAATAGTACCGGCAGCAAAAACAAGAAAAACAGAGGTACTGGCAGGTGCGGAGATGGTAGTAGCAGCAGGGTCTACCGTCTCAGACAAAGACAAGGACGGACTGGCAACAGAGCTCGTGGAAGGCATGGAGCTAGAATCCATCCTAGTCAAATAGGGCAGGGGAAACTGATAAGAAAACAGCATGAAAACAGCAGAGAATTTCCCTATACAGTCGAAATTTTTGACTGGCAGCCCTAATTCCCGAATTTTTCCTCAATAATTTGAATGAAGCAGGTAATTAGCGATAGGGGAAGGGTAGCAGATGACAAATGCAGCACATTAAGCAACAATTGAAGCAAATTTTGCATTGTTGTCAGAATCGCGATTCGATCCAACGATTCAACGATTTTACGATCCAAAAATGCTTGACCGATCCTGGATCCTACGATTCTATCATAGTTGTAGAATCTTACGATCCTATTAATTTGAAAATTTCTAGAAATGGGATCATAATACGATCCTACGATTTTACGATCCTACGATCCGATTCCATAATAAAAAAAATTAATATATATTTTTATATAATGACACCGTAAAACCCAAATTTCGTGCAAGTTGTTCATACAATGATACTAAAATCATTAATTACCAATATTTTATGAATAAATATTAATAAATAAGTGTTTTGATTTTCAATTATATGTTTTTACCAAGTAAAAAATTATATTTAGTGAGTTTGTAGAATCTTGCGATTCTACGATCCGATTCTACCGATTCGATCCTACCCTCCCCATCGATCCAAAGTAGAATCTCGATCCTGACAACATTGGAGCAAATTAGGCATATGGCAGCAGGGAAAACCCAATTCACAGTCGAAAATTTCGACTGACAAGAACCCTAATCGCAAATTTCCCATAAAATTCGAAGTAAACATGTGAAAATCAATGAGGTAAGGGAATTAATCATCAAGTAAGGCAATTTGGGCAAAGAATCATAATTATAGTCGAAAATTTCGACCAAAAAGGAAAACTGAAACCCTAATTCTAATTCACTTCATAAAAAGCAAAATTAATGAAATTAAAATGCAAAGAAGTATTGGAATTACTTACTTGATGATGAGGAACCTACAAATTGAGCAATTAATCGACAAAACAAGCAAGAATTGCAATTTTTGATCAAAAAATCGCAAACCCTAATTCCTCTAATTGACCGTGTAAAACAGCAAGTATCTAGGGGAAAGCAGAGGGCAATGGATGATTAAATAGCAATGAATAAAATTTAGGTGGTGGATTTGGTATAAGGACGATAAAAATGGAGATATTGGGGATTTTTGGTCGCAAATAAGGTGAAGGGAGGACGAAATAATGAAAGAGGAAAGGAAGTAATAGGAAAAAGAAGAAAGTTAAAGAGACTCCATGCGCGTCCTTTGCAAAATCACTCGATCGAGTGATTTAAAACCACTCGATCGAGAGTTCCTGTATATATTTCACTCGATCGAGTAAAAATTTACTCGATCGAGTACTCCCCTTTTCAGCTTTTTTCGATCGAGCAATATGAAACCACTCGATCGAGTACAATTAGTACTCGATCGAGCTCTTTTCCTCGTGTAAGCCTTGGAATTTGCGTATAATTCCCCAAACCTGCATAAAAAAACTCGCAAAAATATCCCAAAATACCAAATATGAAAAGTAACAGTCTATAGTCTTCTAAACTACGCTAAAAATGTCTAAATTCTAATTGTCCTAATTAAATGCAATAAACAAATCCGACGGAAATTAGAAATTATTTTTACAATTTGTTACACGGGGCATTTCCCCGCTCACTTTTCAAAGCAATTCAGCAGCCCCTCGGTGGGCTCCTGACTGGAGGACGTCACCTCGGCAACATTAACCGTCCTCTTCATTCTCCACGAGCTTGTATTTGAATAATTAGGAGGAGAATAGTTGACGTCCACATACGCGGAAACTTTCCTCGTCCTTACTCCTTTCTTACCAGCTGTAGCGTCATCGCTCCCACTTTGACTGACATTAATTGCACAATAATCATTGACAGCTCCTTCAATATTTTCATATGTACATGCAGCAAGGAAAACAGACGAACTTTCCTCCTTCTTGCTCTCAATCTGAGGCGGAGGGGTCACGATAGCAGCACAATATTCCAAATCTTCATTTGGAGTGTCAATAGGAGGGTCAGTAGAAGAGAGGGCATTGCAAGGCTGAGCTTGCATGGGAGCCCTTCGGGACTTAGACTGATGGAATATCAATTCCTTGTCCCCAACCTGAAATGTCAATGTCTTGCCCCCGACGTCTATCACTGCACGGGCATTAAATAAAAATGGTCTCCCAAAAATGATGCGGTATGTGTGTCCTCGGGGATGTCAAGTACAACGAAGTCAACGGGAATAAAGAATCTCCCGATCATAACAGGTATATCTTCTATGACACCTAACGGCCGTGATATACTACGGTCGGCCATCTGAATAGTCATATTTGTGCAATTAAACTTGGTCAAACCAAGTCTCTTAGCAAGAGACAGCGGTAAGACACTCACGCTAGCGCCAAGATCGCATAACGCATTATCAATTAAGTGGGTACCAATGTGACACGGAATCGAGAAACTACCCGGGTCTGACTGTTTGGGAGTTAACTTATTCTGAACTAGGGCCGTCCCTACCTCGTTCAAAGCTACCGTCTCATGATCGTTAATATGCCTCTTACGTGATAAAATTTCTTTCATAAATTTAAGGTAAGAGGGTACCTGTGTCAGCAATTCGGCGAACGGAACTGTAACTTGCAAGCTTTTCAGGAGTTCGGCAAATTTACCGAACTGTTGATTAGTCTTTGTGTTCTGTAGTCGCCTCGGGAAGGGCACCGTAATGGGTATTTTGAGCCCCATGTTCCTCTCTTCCAACGTATTAGCTGGATCAAGCTCTACATCCTTCGATCGAGACTTCTTTTCTCTCGAACGGGGTCTTTCAGGCGATATTTCACTTGATCGAGCACTAGCAGGCTCTCGATCGAGGTCTTCTTTATCAGCATCACTCGATCGAGCAACAATATCACTCGATCGAGCAGAGTCATCAATAAAATCACTCGATCGAGCTGTTTGTTTCGTTCGATCGAGCTGTTCTTTCTCCTGTTCACTCGATCGAGTAAAAATTCCACTCGATCGAGTCTTTTCTTCAGCTTTTTTACTAGATCAACCACGTGAAACCAGTCGATCGAGCATTTTCTTTGTCGTCAGCTCTTTTTCTTCAACAGTGCACTGTTCATCAGCAGTAATTACCTTCCTCGGGTCTGATTTCAACAATTTCGGTCCCTCATATAAATGACCGCTTCTCAGATTTATTAAATTCACCGTCTCGTGTGGGTTCTTATCATCTTGTGACGGTAAATGACCCTGCTTCCTCGTGGATTGGTTCGCGGCTAACTGGGCAACTTGGGTTTCAAGTGACTTGATGGATGCATCTTTCTGTTGGTCACTTAGTTGCCATTGCTTTGTCAAAGACTGCAGCATCATCTTCAACTCAGATAACTCGCTCACCCCGCCAGAAGATGATGTAACGTGATTAGGTGTAGGGAAGGAAGGAGGCTTATGTTAGCCTTGTTGAGCCTTATGAGGAGGGACATATGGCTGCTGCTGCTGCGGAGGAGGGGTAGGATTGAACACATTTTGACTTTTCCACCTCAGATTGGGATGGACCGCCCCTTGGTTATTATAATAAGAACCCCCTCCTTGCCTGTATTGTTGAAAAGCAAGGACCTGTTCCTTCTCTGTAAGACAGCCAATAGTAGTGTGACCGTTGTTGCTCCCACACCTCTCACATGTGACGGTCTCCCCTCTAGTAAGCATATGGACCGTCTAGGCTGTCGAGCAGAATGCAGCTCCAATTTATCAAAACGAGCATTTATGGCTTCCAGATGAGCCACGACTGCCTTATCAAACGCGTGAACTGTTCGAATACCATCCCTCGGGTTCCCATACTCGGCACAATAGGTCGCCATCTCCTCAATAATCGCCCATCCCTTATCATCATCAGTATTCTTTTGAAATCTTCCCTTGGATGAGGCATCAAGTATAGCTCTGTGGTCATCGTACAACCCATTGTAGAACTGATTGGACAGAAACCACGGATCAAAACCATGGTGAGGAAGAGACCTCACCAACCTCTTGAACCGACACCAAGCTTCATAGAACGTTACATCCGGTGCCTGCTTGAAACTAGTGATCTTGGCCCTTAGCTGATTGGTGCGCTGTAGAGGGAAATATCTCTTATAAAAAGCAAGAGCAAGGGTTTCCCAGTCTGTGATCGTCGAGACCGTACGATCCAAGTCAGTCAGCCACTCCCTGGCTGAGTTAGTCAAAGAGAAAGGAAACAGAACCTCCTTAATCTTGTCTTGAGTTACCTCCTTTGTGGCGGGGATAGTAGAGCAGTAGTCCGTAAAGACCTCCATATGCTTCCTCGGGTCTTCACCTACCACACCTCTAAAGAGATTTCTCTCCACCAGATTGATATAGAACGGACGGATGTCAAAAGTATTCCCATCCTCAGTCTGTAAATTGAAACCTTTAGGAATATATGATGCTTTAGGCTCCGAATGACTTGCAATATTCGGCATCTTTAATGGTTAGTTTACAGAACTGAGATTATATTCACCTAAAGATTGATCTTCTGTAAATAGGAAATGCTGAAGTTCGGGTTCGAAAGTACTCAAGTCTTCCTTTCGTGATTCTCTTTGCAGACGGGGTCTATGCCTGAACAGTCTCTCTGGCTCAGAATCAGCTGAAACTAACTCCAACCTGTTTGACCTGGGCATACACAACACTGAAAGAAAATAAATAAGAACTGTCTCACGGAATAAGAATTCCATGAGACGGATAAAATAAACGAAACAAAAACAGATAGGGCAATTGCCTCCCCGACAACGGCGCCAAAATTTGACAGGGCAATCATATACCTATCAAAAATAACTAACTAAACTAACTCTATAGCTAGGGAAGTCAGGTCGATATCCTCAGGGAGGCAAGAAATCTGTAAAGAGTCCGTCTATTTGATCACAAAATGGGGGGTTTGTAAATTAATTTTCTAAACTAAAGGTGTAAAAGAAAGAGAAGCAAGGAAAGAGTAGTAAAGGCAGAAAGTAGAGGTAAACTATCAATAAAGAAGGGACATGTCAGGATTTCGATTCACTACGGTAGTCCAGTGACTCAATTGCAAATAGTCTAGATAAATTACATGTGAAACGGATATAGAAAGGTCCTTTCGGTCCACTTTCTATTCTAGCTTTCCACTAACTTAACTTCCGTCCTCGTCAGGGTAGTCTACTGTTAATAGAAGGCCTATTTAGTCCAATCTTCCGATCCAGGATTAAATTTAACCAGATAAAAAAGTGACTCAGAAGCGTGCACTCAACTAAGTCTGTAAATACAGTTATATTGCCATGGGGACAGAGTCTCACAAATAATTCATCTAACCTACTAACTATATCGTCACATTTCTACCGTAGATCCCCTAATCCCAACATGAAACAAATTAGCTACTCATGCTATTAATATTGTCAAAACTAATAACAATGAAATAACTAACATTAAACATGATGAAATAATAATAAAATTGAATAAATAAAGATTAGGGCAGGAATTAAAAAGGAACAAAACAAGTAACTAAAGCAAATTATTGGAAGATTAAGATTAAAAGAGAGTAGAGATTATAATCGCAAGAATCCAGCGTAAAGAACAACTAAATCCGAGCGAGAATATCCGAAAGCAAGAGTTACAGTAGAGAGGAAAAAGCAACGTAGTCTTTTTGCAGTGAAAGTTGTATAAAATGATATTGGATTATTAGATGTCTAATGACCTAGTTATTGAATGTTTAAATAGAAAAATGCTAAGTCCAATAACTAAAAACAAGTTCACGGACTAATTAAAGCCCATGGAAGACAAAACCACTCGATCGAGCAGTCTGAAACAGCTCAATCGAGTACTCCTCCAGGCAATCTACTCGATCGAGTAGAATTAGTGCTCGAACGAGTAACCTTCAATTCCAGCCTTGTCGATCGAGTAAAACAAACAACTCGATCGACCATCCTCAGCCATAGAAACCACTCGATCGACCAATAAAAGGGCTCGATCGAGTGTTCTTCCTCAGAAACAGCTTCAACTCGTAGCCACTACTTTGTAGACCATTCCTTCATACATATCAATGCAAGATCTCGCTCTGAAAAATCCCGTCTCCTCAAAATGCGTGGAATGTAGGACGAAAATGGTACGATTCCACTACTTTCACGTTCATTTCTACAAAATGGACAAAACGAACCAAAGTAGCCAATTCGGGGCATAATGCGATATAAACAGTACAAAAGTACATGGAAATACGTGCTAAAATAGGCTAAAAAGACTATACAAAATGCATGTATCATTTTCATTAATTGCTAATAAGGTAACTAGGTGTTTTACTTTAATTATGTTTATGCCAATTGGATGTAATTTACATGATTTAATAATTGATTCATGTAATTAGTACGTGTTTGATTGTTTACTATCATATTAATTGTATTTGTTTGTTTACGTATGTGTTTTACCGTTAAATTTGCATAACGTATGTTGCTTATGCCTCGTTTTTGGGTGTATGGTGCGCGGCTAGGGTTCCCAATAGAAACCCTAGTGGCGGTTTGGTGGGTGTTTATGAGAAGGCCTAGAGTTATAGCTAAACTAGTATAACCTTCATATTCTGGCTCAATGTTATAGCTGGCTTGGTACAACTCTGAGGTTGTGATAAAGTTATAGGTGAAGCTGTATAACTTTGAGATTATAGGTCAATGTTATAGCTGGGCTACTATAACTTAAGTCACATGGCGATGTTATAGCTAATGCTAATGTAACATTAGGCTAATGAAGTCAATGATATAGCTAAAGCTAACATAACATTGGGTTACGAGGTAAGGTTATTGTTGAAGTTATAGCTGAAGTTACTATAACATTTGATGCGTGTCTAAAATATGATGTTTCACACTTCATTTTACACGCATTTCAGAGCTCATTTATGTAGTTTATGCTACTATTCTCCCTACTTCCGTCTACTTTCGTATTTTTGTACATTATTGCAGAAATATGAAGAATTGAGCGGAAATCAAGCCGAATCCGTCCCTAAGTAATTAACATTGCATTTGACATGAAGTAATTACTCGAGGAATGAGCTTGGTGTGCGTTTCAAGGCCTAAAGATAGCAAAAGCATGGGTGCGTACGAGTTTAACAAGCGAAGAAGCATTTCACGACATTACAGGCTGCTTAAAATGGCTATATATCGAGTTCTAGAGCTGATAATCAAATGATTCTAATTGGAGGTGAAAGCTTATCCTCTTAGCTTTCCAACGCCGCGTAGAACGCCTGATTTGACCAAAGAACAAAGAAATGGCAGCTGTTTTAAGATCGGTGCGCGATGCAGAATTCGTCAGAATGCAGTGCAGATCAGTATGGTTGGTCGATCGGTGGTCCAAGTGGTCGATCGACCACCCCACGGGTTCCAGTAGCTACTGTTCGCTGCTACTTAGTCGATCGACTGATGCTTATGGTCGATCGACTGAACAACGGGTCTGATGCGCAAATTAAAAGATCGAGAATTCCAAAGCCCATTGTGATTAGGTTTAGGAATAAAGGTTACACAGGATTTTTCCTATATAAACTAACCTATGTTTTCAGAATAATCATCAGTTTTTAGGAGAGACATTAGGTCTCGATTTTAGCATAGTTTACATTCAATTCAAATATTTTAGTTTCTCAATAATGTTCGCTATTTTGCATCGGATTTTTTCCTTGATTTGTTTCGGTATTGCTCAATCATAATTTCAGTCTTTATGTTTATTATTTTGTTAGTTTAGAATTGATTAGATTAGTTCCCAAAGCCATCAATATTTCGTTCTTTGCATCTCTATTGCTTAGTTAGTTTAATTATGTATTCGTTTCCGTTAATTGTTAATTTCGTTGTTGTTATCAATTCTATCATGCGTAGCTAGAAACCCCGTGCTAAGATGTGAGGGGAGCATGAGTTAAGACGCGTAGATTAGTAAACCTGATGTCGGCCTTTGGTCGATCGATTGGATTAGTCGATCGATCGATTGGACTGTTGGTCGATCGACTAGCTTAGCCGGTCGTCGATCGATCGACGTATGCGATAGAATAGCATCGTTTTAATGTTTTAATTGCAATATTTGACAACGAGACCGAGAGGAGACTTGTTAAATGCTTAGTATTTGACCGACCCACAAGATCGAGAGATAGGGGAGGGAAAATAGATTAATAAATTGAGACGACTAAATTGCTAAGATCGAAAGATAGGTAATTTAGGCATTAGGAATCACTCTTCAGGGCGAGAGCTAGTATTAGTGAGACCTAGGGACTAGTAGCATAGGCTGAGAGGCGCTACTTGTTAAGTTGGACCGAGAGGACTTCTTATATGCCCACCTATCGTGATTTATCAGACTTACTTAGATACCGTCGTCGTAGCTGCAGTGAACCGACCGTCTTAGCATTCTTTTTATTATTGTTTACATCTCTTTTTATTACTTGCCTTTTATTTATTCATTTAGACTTAGAAATAATCCAAATCAAAACCCCCCAGAAAATTCATAGACTGAAATAAGACAATTAGAACTCCCTACCTCCCTGCGGATCGACCCTTACTACCGCTTGCTAGTAGTAGTTTGGTTTTATAAATATTATTTTTGATACTCACAACGACGGGTATCAAATTTTGCGCTTGAATTCTTGCCAGGAGGCGGCGCTAGTTTTAGTTGTCTTTAATTTTAGTCTTTCTTTCTTTAGTCTCGGGGAACTTCGGTTCCTTGAGACCGTTCTCATGTCGTTCCTTCCGAGTTTTTCCGCGGGAAGAGAACGAAATATTTGGTGTCTATTTAGCCGGACTTTGGGAGTTTATTGAGCCAGGACGAGATGCCTTCTCCGATCTCCAAATATCTTTGCACCATTTTCCGGCAAATGAATGACCCTACGCGAGCATACCTCGAGTCTATAGGTAAGTGGGATTTTGAAGGAATCCCCGTCATTGAGGTATTAGAATTCTTTAATTGGTTTGCTATTGAATCTCTTAAACCTACTTTTTCTCTTCATGTTGACTCGGATGAGGGGGTGGGT
The DNA here is from genome assembly GCF_048544455.1 of Silene latifolia. Classification (NCBI taxonomy): domain Eukaryota; kingdom Viridiplantae; phylum Streptophyta; class Magnoliopsida; order Caryophyllales; family Caryophyllaceae; genus Silene; species Silene latifolia. The sequence continues at coordinate 77,764,704 of NC_133533.1, forward strand.
GAGACCTTAGAAACCTATCTAGGAAATCTTGTGAAGACATAGAGGAGACCATTAGCGTGGTTGACAACCCTTTTTATGAGGATAGTTTAGAACCCCTTTATGATTCGCGCGATAGTGAGGTCGATTTGGAGGATCTCTTTGAGAATCTCCAACTTCACGAGTCTAGCGATAAGGAGAGTGAGGAGGAAAATTTTGACAGTCTTGAGGTTAATTGGGATGTGTATGATGATATTATAGATGAACCTATTATAGAGGACCCGATTGACCCATTTGACTTTACCGCCCCATGCATTTGGGACGATTATCCACCTTCTCCCTTAGTTGACCAGACTCCTCCACCTCACAGTTCTTACCCGTCTGAGCATCTGGATTCTACTCGCGTTGTTTTTGAGTCAAATGCTACAGAGCTCCTTTGTTTATCACTTGCGGTTAACTTGAGCTTTTATATTCCGCCCTTAATGGAGGGAGAATAACTTTGTGGACAATTTTAGGAGCCGCCATAGGAAATTTGTTAGGCTTAAATGCTTTTACATTTTGATTTCCTATGTTATTTCTATCTTATGGTGCTACTTACAGTTTTGTGTAGCACATGCGCGGATGTATGATAGGTTCTTTGAGAGCCTTGAGTTGTTTTGATTGGGCTCAATTAGAGTGAGTCTTGAAGAAAAAGAGGTTGAGCGGGACTGCGAAACCAGCGCTAGGAGGCAACCCGGATGTGTTTTGTTTTTGTTTTGAATAAAACCTCATAGTTGTTTAGAAATAAAAACTCTTAGTGTGTGCTTAGTTTAATTTCCGTCTATAGACTTTTACTTTGGGTTTTGCGCAATTTTGGGCGCGTATTATTGTGCATTTGCAGGCTTGTAGACTTCATTAGCTCGAGTAATTAAGCTAATTCGATGAAATCTGAAGTTACAGCGGTTTTCCCGATCGATCGCGCTTCTCGTGGTCGATCGGTAGTCTGCAGATTTCAGGAGCTCTTGTTCCTTTCACCTTGGTCGATCGATGGGTGATGTGGTCGATCGACCAAGTTATTTCTTTGACATTCGCGATCATTCCCCTGCTTTGTGTTTGATCGTTTTGCGGAATTAAGGGAGTCTTCCTCCACTTTATTTTCCGTCTTATTTCGATTTCTTCCATATTCTTCATTTTGCACATAATTTTACCGTCCCAAAATTGTTTTCTCGATTTTATGCGTGGTTTTGTTTGTCTTTTCAGGTACTTTTTAGTAGCTGCTCTGGCCATTGAAACCTCCTAGCTCACGCTGGTTTGGGGAGGTTTCCTTTTTGCTGCGCTTAAAGTCTTGTGAGTTCCTGATTTCTTTACTTCATTTCTTATTTACTTCATTTTCTCGCAAATTCCCATTTCTGTTTTCTTCATTACATGATTTTGCACAATGGGGACATTGTGCGATTTGGTTTGGGGAAGGGTTTTGCGTCGCATATCATTTGCTTGCATTCACGTTTAATTTTGTTTTGCATTGTTTCATTTTATTTTTCTTATATATACAAAATTCCAAAAAAATTGAAAAATTTCAAAAATTTCCATAAAATGCACGTTTACCATAAAATGCACGTTTATTTTAGCATATAGGTTGAGTCGGAACGGTAGTATTTCCATGATGACATTGCATTTTCAGCTGTTTTATGCCTAAGCCTTGCTTGATTAACATGTTATTAGTAGAATCGTATATGCATATCTACGAGTTTTCGTTAATTATTTGCTGGACTTGAGACTTGACTTTGAAAATTGGCAAGCTACTTATATTTCTGAGAATTAGAGCCTATAACAGGTGACATTCATGACCAGTTTAATTAGGAATGTGAGTAGTACTCCTTATGAGACACGTTTCCTTAATTTGCATGAATATGAATTTGATCTACTTAATACTTGTATACATTCGGTTTGTGGTTTGTTGACACATGTGGTAGAGGTTCCCCTTTATTCATTTTACCCAGGAGCCCCTCATAGCCAAATTTAGCCTTTTGTCCCTTAACTACATCCTATATTCAGCCTGCCTTTGTCAAGCTAGTAGTATTAGTTTTTGGGAATGTGTTTATTGCGGTTTGGTTATATGCTCTCCTTGAGATGATGTTGGAAAACGAATGAAGGAGGAAAAAGAATCGAAAAATGAAAGAAAGAAAAAAAGAAAAAAAAAAGAAAAAAAATGATTCGAAAAAGAAAAAAAGTGTGCTGTACTGAAGAGGGTGGTCGATCGACTGCTTCCTTTGGTCGATCGACTGCATCCCGAGAAAAAGAAAGTTCGAAAAAATCACATGTTTCAATTGTTATGATTTGGTGATTTTCACTCCCATGTTATCATCTATATTCTTTGGGGAGTTGACTTTTATGGAAGTTGCGAGATTTGTGCTTGAGAATTAGCACCAGGTTTTATTGTTGATCTTGAGCAAGAAGTTGGATGTTGTCATATGGTTTTGTTTAGATACTAGCTTGATCACCTATACCTCCACATTCCCATAAATGTTTTGCCTCTTCTTACCCATTACCTCACATATCCATATTCACCTCGGCATGTATCATGGTCATCTGTTTGGTTGGAATGCATATGTACGGTTGTAGAGATTCTTTTCATATTAGATTGCATGCATGTTCTTATAGGTCGTAGTTAGGTGAGAGTCTTTACAAATTTTACTTCTTTCTATCTTTTACATATATTCACCTGTGTTTATTGAGTGATTTGAGCGACCCGTGAGAGTCCAATTTGATAAGTCTCTACAGTTGATGGTTCAACGATCTTTAACGACTTCATAACTCATTTGCATGATTCACATTGCTAATTGATTGTTAGTTGTTGCATTAAGTTGGTTTAGGCTTGACAGTTTGCATTTCGCTCTGAGATTGAACTCGTTCCATTAGGTTTTAGGATCGAGTCTAGTTCTTGCTTGGGGACAAGCAACATTGGTTGCTTATACTTGTTTCATATGTTGTATTATGTTTGATCGAGTCCATTTGGTGTTCACAATTAAGCATATGTGGTCGTTGGTCAATGGTCGATACAAAACACAATTTATACTTCACAAACAACTCTACAATTAGTAAAGAGGCAAGTAAAGGTCGGATCCCAAGGGACGGGTATTGAAATGAGAATTCTATTGTAACTAGTAGTGTCTAAGGGGTGTCACAAATTGGGTTGATGTAGAAGGTTACTAGACTAAAATAACAATGAAGATAAACTAGCAAGATGAATAAAATAAGGGGTGTAAACAATTGATTAAAAGCACTAGGGTGTCATGGGTTCATAGGGGAATCATGGGATATGATCATACAAACATGTTCTCAAATTATAAGCAAGCAATTATTGTTGTGATGGATTGAGTTGGGTTATATCTTACAATCCTAGGAAAGTTTGGGTCCCGGAGCCGAATCGATTAGATTGTACAACACCTACAAGTCGACTTAATCTTTCCTACTCAACACATGCATGGTCTAACAAGACTCGAGTTGGGTTATGTCTTACAAGTCAAGTTGAAAGGATAGAAGATGATAGTAAATGCAAGGATTCATAGGCTTAGCATTTCATCAAATATAACATGTGCATGTATTAAGATCAAAACAAGCAAGCAAATAGATTATGAAAGCATATTGATTTAAGCATGAATCATTCCCCATGTTGGTTTCCCCTAATCACCCATTAAACCCTAGCTAAGAGACTACTCACTCATTATCATATTGATCATGCTAGAAAGGTTGTCAATCATACTAACATAATGAAACATGATGAATAAATGAATGTAATTAACAATAATTAAAAAGGGATTAAGAGATTATACCTACTAATGATTCCAATAATAAAGATGCAAAGAATAATAGAAGAACTTGATGATTGATGGAAGGTTGTCAATCTCCTGATAAACCCAATAATCTTCTAATTACCCAAAATAAAAGAAGAACAAGAGAGAGATTAAAGAACTAAAACTTGGATTAAAACTTGATTAATACTTGATTACAATATTGAAGAGAGATTTGATTGATATTAACTACACTAATTATTGATAAGAAGAACATGCTCCTCTAATTAGACTAATGGGGTATTTATAGTGAAAATTAGGGAGGATACATTAGGGTTAACTAAGGGCTAAACTAGTAATTACACTTTTTAAGTTGAGCAAGGAGAATCCGGTATTTTCTGAGAGAAGGGCTTCTCTTTTCGTAGCTTGAAGAATGAAAAACGTCTTTCATCTTGAAATCCGTGCGGATTGGAGTCGGGCGGCGGATCTGGGCTGAGGAATCCGAGCGGATTCAAGAGAGGGACGCTCGGATTGTGCTGGGGGAATCCGAGCGGATTCCAAGGTGGGACGCTCGGATTGGGCTGGACGGACGGGCGGATTTGGTACGATCCGTTCGGATTGTTGGTCAGCTTCAATTCTTCTTCTTTTCTTCCCTTTTCTTCATAAATTCCTTGGGGATTTCCTCGGGGACTCAAGGATCCTTTTCTCAACATTGCACTTCTACTATAATATGTACAAAGGCCTTCTAGTCTTGTCTCTCCTTGATGCTTGGTCATTTAATACAATCAATTTAGCCTCGTTTTGCCATGAGAATGCAAGATTCTTACTCCTTTCCTACCAAGGGATCAAAATCTCAAAGAATATGCAAAACAAAGAACTAAAGATAAGAAATGACCCAAATAGGCACTAAAAAGCATGGAAACAATGGTAATTCGGGGGCTAAATATGCGCCAATTATGGTCGCATCAAATATCCCCAAACCGAACCTTTGCTCGTCCCGAGTAAAGAGGTGACAAAGACTAGGACCAATACTAACCTAACCTAATAATAATAGCCGATATGAGACAATTAGCGGGTCTCACTCCGCCCCTTTAACTCACAACAAGACAACCATGAGGTAGGATGCCTTCTTGCAAGGCAAGGTGGGTCTTGCCAAAATGGCGACACATCCAAACATTAAGCACACAAATTCACATAATGGATGCATCTACAAAAAAGAATAGCCACTTTCCTCATCTAAGTGGCGGAAATTATCTACAAGGGAAGCAATTCAAGGGTACACAATCCTTCATAGATGCAATTTGTTCAAACTACTAAGCCTAGAAGGATACCAATAAATCACCTCCAAAAGGTGTCAAGCTAGGGTACCTTTGTCTTCAATCGTTAAATGCTTTTGTCAAGAGTAGACTCCCTATGGTGTTAGAAACACTGGAGGATCGCGGAATTCCCCCTCTTGCCTAGACAAGAAGAAGGGTCGTCCCCTCTCTACCATGCACAAAAATGGATACGGTGGATAAAAGGGACCAATAGTTTTTGAGTTTCATTTTGGGAGTTTGCTTTCATTTTTGTTTTTCCCCCCAATTTCTTGTGGCATATAATATTTGAGAACACTTTCTTTTTGCCATTTCTTTTTGATTTTTGGCATTTCAATACTTGACAACTTTTTTGCATTTCTTTTTGAACATTTTCAAAGTCACCCCAATTAGTAACGAGGGTGCCTTGTATTTGAAGCTTTAGGAGTCTATTTTTGCTCCTCTTTTCATTTGATGCATTTTTGCAAACTTTCTTTCACTTTTCATTTCATTGAACTCAAATTGATTTTTTTTGTGCCCATTCCCTTTTGATGACAAAAATGTATGGTAGAACATGGATGAATGATGGAAGTATGCATGGTTTCAAGGGTCACCTTGGAATAAACGGTAGCCAAGGAGTTATCACACCACAAGGTACTGTTGACTAGGCCTTAATCCATGGGTCAAAGGATACTAGTATGACACATTCTAGGGTGTTTTACAAGCATTCTAACAAGCAAAGTCTTAAGAAAAAAAAGCATCTACTAGGGCCTATATACACTTGTCAAGCTTCCCAAATAGACGGTTTCGCAAAATTTTTCTAACAAGCAAACTAAATGCCATGATGCAACTAACATATACACATCCTAATGCAAATGATTCTACCAACTAATATGCCATATAAACTAAATGCAAGTCTTAAGTTCACATTGTTTTACCGCATCAATCAAAATAAAGCCACATAGTCATTAACATAAAGAGGAAAAAGGAGATTTGGAAAGATCATACCATGCGGTCTTCAATATCCTCATGTCTCGGATGTGGCGTAGTCAATCAAAGTGAACAAGGATAAACAAACACAATATATACAAGACAATATATACAAAGGAAATGAACTTGTTTTTGGTTTTTCAATTTTCAAATTTTTATGGTTTTTGAAATTTTTCAATTTTTATGGGTTTTTGAATAAAAGTTAAGTGTTAGAATTCCCATCCCCACACTAATATGGGCATTGTCCTCAATGGCCAAAATGATGGAAATTATGCAAATATGATGCATGACTTCTATACTAAATGCAATTCTACACTAAGCTATACTACATGATGCATGGTTTTTGTTATGACGGAGAGGATAATTTAGATTACCTCCCGTTGTGTATGCATTAACTTCCCCAAACCAAATAAGACACTATTGATAATGTCAAGGATGAGTAGTTCATGCACACACTATGCTATGCATGAAACTAGATTGTCATTTTGGATTTTCAAAAATGGGAACAATAAAGAACACCTCAATGGTACCGAGGTGTGAGTCCTTTGATGTTGCTAGGACTAAACCAACAATGATCAAAATGAAATAAGATGCAAAGAGATATAGACAAACCATGGGAGTGTAGGAGTCTCCAAGGCTAGTCTTCCATCATGCTATCATCATCATCACTTCCCTCATGAGAAGTGGTCACATTGCCACTTTCCTTGGCACTTTCTTCATCTCTTTCCTCTTCTTGTTCATCATCATCTTCACCATCTCTTTCTTCATCTCCACATTCTTCTTCCTCAAAATTTTCATCAAATTCTTCACCATTTCCAACAACCTCATTGTCTTCCACCACGTCCCTAGATGCACCCGGAAATAAGGCTTCTTTATCCGCCCAACTAGGCAAAGGGCAAGATGGATCAAGGAGTCCTTGCCTAGCTAGATGTAAGAGGGGAGGATATTGAGCCAAATAAGCATTCTTCCGATCTTCATAAGCTTGCTTGTGCATGGCTTGCATAAGAAGAGTGACATAGTCTTTCCCAATTTCAACTCCTTGTGGTTTGAACTCTTCATACACAAAGGGGTAAGGTGGTATAACAATGGAAGAGGAGGGGGTTTCATGATCACCCTTTTGTTGTTGAATGATGTACTCGGCTTCTTCCGAAAGGGGAAGTAAATAGTTGGTCCGGTGGACACTTAGACGACAAATCTTCGCGGGTAAAGTTAATGATCGAGCCTCACTAGTAAGCCACCCAAACTTGGTGTCAAGGGGATTGTGAGCAACCAACTTGAACTTGTTAATCATGATAGACATATCAATAAGATGGCCACCTTCCTTTGCCTTGTACTTGCTATCCTTATTGAAATTAGGATCAAAGTGCTTGGCTAGGACCGTGACTAGGCCGCCATTAACAATAACGGTTGTACCCTTCTTCCCACTATCAACATGGAGCCATCTATCAACCAATAGCCTCAAAGAATTGTAAGGCTTGGTATGAATTCTTCCAATATTTAAAGCCGATTCAAGGAGAATAAAATCAAGTCTTGTGAAATGATTGGTGTCTTTCCTAGCAATTATGGTATTTCCCACAACTTTGTGCCATACTCTTATGCCCGGATCATGGACCAAAAGAGCACGACAAGCATGAAAATCATCAAATTTCTTCCCGGAGATTTCCTCCCAAAGAGGCTCGGGGTCATACTTCCCATATTGCTTATAATACTTCTCTTCATCGCTAAGACCCAAAATTTCACCCAATTCCGGAAAGGTAATGCGTCTACTAGTGTTAGCTAGACGAAACTCAAGATTTTCCCTATTCTCAACTTTTGTCACTTTTAAAGAACTTAAGAATTCTAAGACAAGGGAGGGGTATGTTACTTCCTTTGTTTCAAACAATTTCTTCAAACCCATGGCATTGAAAAAGGCTTTTGTTTGTTCAAGAACACCTAATTTCTCCAAAGCATCTTTACATATGAATTTGGTGGATTGAATTGATTTCATAGCAAACTTGGCAAATGTATTTCTATGGGTATCGGAAATAAAAGTTACCTCCGGAAAATGTAAGAGTTGATCGATTACCGGAGTAGAAGGTGATGCTCCCATAGAAGTTTGTTGTTGTTGCACTTCCAAATTTGGTGTTGCTACCACCATTGCCAAAGCTTTCTTTGTTTGGAGAGCTTTTTGTCTTTGAGAGAGAGCCTTTGCCTTTGGTGCCTTTGTTGCTCCCTTTGTCCTTGCAATTTGATGAACTAACCAAGAAAAGAGTCAAAAATCTTCAAATTGTAGAATGCCCAAATCGATTTGAAGGTGAAAGGCTTTGCCTTTATGAAATCAAAAATCGACTCAAAGATTGAAGATTTTGTTCTTGGTTTTGATTGTTATTGAAGATGGAGTGATTGATTTGTTGTTTGAAGGATGGTTTGATTTGATTTTGGTGGATTTTGTTGAGGGTTTTTTTTTTTTTTTTTTTTTTTGATGGAGAGGATGAGGGTTTTGATGTTGTGGGTAGTGTTTGTGAAAGAATGAATGAATGAATGAAGGTGGGGTGGGTTATAAAGAACTCGACAATTTCAGAACACAGGGACAATCCGTGCGGATTGGGCGCAATCCGTGCGGATTCTGCAGCTTCAAAACATTCAAAATCCCGCCTAGAGACGGGCGGATTCTGGGGAATCCGCTCGGATTCTTTTTGAGGGACGGGCGGATTTTGTGCAGGACGGACGGATTTCAGTCCAGAGATTTTTCTTCGTTTTCTTCAGCTGCAAGACGGGCGTCTTGTATAAAAGACGGACGGATTCTGTGGGACGGGCGTCTTTCCAGAAATTCGCTCGGATTCTGTAACAGTCAAGAAATTTGCAATTTCAGCTCAGCCCAGGACGGGCGTCTTCTCAGCAGGACGCTCGGATTTTCTGAAGACGGACGGATTCTCAAGAATCCGCTCGGATTCTTCTCTGTTGTACACGGATTCACTTCATTCGTACACAATGCATTTCCCTTTACCATTCTTCCATTCTTTCTTTCAAATCTTGTGTTCTTCATTGTGGGGGCACTACTAAGGCATGAATAGCCTAGGCAATTGCCATCCCCACACTAAGGTAAAGCACTACACATCAATTGAAATCGTTAGTCCCTCCCTCACTTCTCTCTTTCATGACAATTATTTTGATCAAAGTAAATAAAATCCAAAACTGACAAAAATGCAATACAAGAATTGAAATGTAAGTTAGGGAGTTAGAAATATTTACAAGTGGTGGTTTAGGGAGGACTCCACCAAACTCTCATTCTTGATGAGATGTCAAGGGGGCATGTTCAAGGTGTTGTTGATGTTGCTCAACACCTTGAAGAAGTAATCAAAAGCTTGTTCATTGTTATGGTAGAGGTCCTCAATAGACCGTGGCCCTTGTTGTTGATCATGATCGATGGCATGCCCAATGTAGGGATTAAAGATCCCTTCAAATTCGTCGTCCCAAAGACCACAAACTTCATTGAGTTGATCATTGAAAATCTCTTGCTTAGATGGAGACAACTCTCCCAATTTCTTCTCTTGGCCAATGAGGCCATCTTCTTCTTCCTTGGTTGATTTTGATGAGCCTTGCAAGCTCTCCTTGTCACAATTCACTTGCTCTTTGAATGGAGCATCTTCAATTTTCTTCCTCCATTGGAGTTCCGATTTCTTCCTTTCATCTTTCCGGCTATAATGATCAATCATGAAACATGGCTCATGCAAACGAGGAGCCCTCATGGTTTTGTCAAGATTAAAAGTTATGCTTTCATCTCCCACTTCTAGAGTGAGCTCTCCATGTTTCACATCAATCACCGCACCCGCGGTGTGTAGGAAAGGTCTTCCTAAGATGATTGGAATGTTGGAATCTTCCTCCATATCAACAATGACAAAGTCCACCGGGATGAAAAACTTCCCAATTCGCACGGGGACATCTTCCCATATCCCTAATGGTGTCTTCGTCGATCTATCGGCCATTTGAAGAGTGATATTGGTGCATTTAAGCTCTCCCATTCCCACCCTTTTACTTACCGAGTATGGCATGACACTCACACTAGCCCCTAGATCACATAAGGCTTTGTTGATCGTCGTGTCGCCAATGGTACACGGTATTGAGAAGCTTCCCGGATCCTTTAACTTTGGAGGTGAACTCCCTTGAAGTATTGCACTACTCACCTTAGTGAAGGCGATAGTCTCAAGTTTCCGGATCGACTTCTTCTTTGTAAGGATATCTTTCATGTACTTTGCATAGGCCGGAACGTGATTGATTAATTCCGTGAAAGGAATTGAGACTTCTAAATTCTTCACAATTTCCATGAACTTTCCAAGTTGATCATCAAATTTGGGCTTGGCTTGACGACTTGGAAAAGGAAGTCTAATCACAATGGGCTCCTTCTCTTTGGCTTTGTCTTCATTTTTCTTTGAACTTTCTTCTTTTGATGATTCCCCTTCTTTGGAGTTTTGCACCATTTCTTCCTTTTCACTAGCTTTCACAACTTCATTCTCAACTTGCTCCTTCGGTGCCTCATATCTTGTACCACTTCTCAAGTGAATGGCACTAACCGTTTCATGTCTAGGGGGATTACCTTGAGGTGGTAATTGCCCCTTTTGTCTTTGTGAGCTTGAAGATGCTAGTTGAGTCAATTGTGTTTCCAACATCTTGGTGTGAGCTAGAATGTTGTTGATGGTGGTGTCTTTTGCATGGCTATCTTTTTGCATTTGAGTGAAAAATTCTTGTTGATTCTTTTGCATTTGGAGGACCGCTTTTTGGACATCAAAACCTTGGTCATTTTGGTGATTGTATGGATTTTGATTTTGGTAACCTTGGTTTTGATTGTAAAAGGGTCTTTGATTTTGATTTCTCATGGGTGGTGGAGTGTATGTTGTTTGAGGGTTTTGAACATTTTGGCTTTTGTATGAGAGATTTGGATGGAACTTGGTGTTTTCATTGTAAAAATTTGAATAAGGGGTACCACTTTTGTAAGCTTGGAAAGCATTAACTTGTTCGGTTGTTCCCCTACACTCACTTGAGTCATGACCCAAAGTTCCACAATTCTCACATATCCCACTTGGGATTGATGAGGATGCCGTCATGGCATTGACATGATGCTTTGATGTTTTTGAGTTTTCCTCAAGTCTAGCCATAGCTTGTTCAAACTTCAAGTTGATTGTGTCAATGTGAGCACTAAGTTGAGCACCCAATTGAGTAACGGAGTCCACTTCATACTTTCCTCCTCTAGTAGCCTTGCGAGGTCTACTATATTGTGAATTATGGACCGCCATTTCCTCAATCTTGTTCCATGTTTGATTGTCATCAACTTCGGTGAACATTCCATTTGATCCCATATTGAGAATGTTCCTTGAATCTTCATATAAACCATTCCAAAATTGTTGCACTAAAAACCATTCGCTAAGTCCATGGTGAGGACATGAGCGACAAATACCTTTGAACCGCTCCCAAGCTTCATACAAAGATTCTTCATCCCTTTGCTTAAAACCTGTAATTTGAGCTCTTAGCATGTTAGTCTTTTCCGGTGGGTAGAATTTTTTGTAGAAAGCTAGAGCTAGCTTCTTCCAAGAATCTATTCCAAGGGTGGCCTTATCAAGGCCCTTCAGCCATTGCTTTGCGGTGCCGATTAATTAAAAAAGGAAATAAGACCCATCTTATTTGGTCTTGAGTCACGCCCGTTTGAGAGATAGCTTCACAATAATCGCAAAAGGTTTCCATATGAGAATGAGGGTCCTCACTAGGCATTCCCCCGAATTGGCTCCTCTCAACTAGTTGGATGAAGGCGGACTTGGCAATAAAATTACCGGTGAGATGTTGCGGTGTAGGAGTACCATTTGGTAGATCCTCCTCGGTGGGTATAGAGTGTGACGAGAATTTAGGCATTGTAGGTGGATTTTGTGGGATATTGTGTAATGGGTTTTCTTCTCCTTCTATTGCGAAAGGATTGACAAACTCACTAGTGGGTTGAACAACTTCACCAACACTTCCCAAATTCCTCCTAACAAGTCTCCTATTATTCGTCAAGGTTCTTTCGATTTCACGGTCAAAAGGTAACAAATTTCTTTGTAACCTTCTAGACATGCAAAATATCAAACAACTCGAAAACAATTAGAACAAACCTTGAGGAGTTTTACTTCCCCAAGGTGAAAAAGACACAACTAATAACAATAAAAGAAATCTTAAATCAATTAAACACCGTCCCCGGCAACGGCGCCATTTTTGATCGGGACCATTTGGTGTTCACAATTAAGCATATGTGGTCGTTGGTCAATGGTCGATACAAAACACAATTTATACTTCACAAACAACTCTACAATTAGTAAAGAGGCAAGTAAAGGTCGGATCCCAAGGGACGGGTATTGAAATGAGAATTCTATTGTAACTAGTAGTGTCTAAGGGGTGTCACAAATTGGGTTGATGTAGAAGGTTACTAGACTAAAATAACAATGAAGATAAACTAGCAAGATGAATAAAATAAGGGGTGAAAACAATTGATTAAAAGCACTAGGGTGTCATGGGTTCATAGGGGAATCATGGGATATGATCATACAAACATGTTCTCAAATTATAAGCAAGCAATTATTGTTGTGATGGATTGAGTTGGGTTATATCTTACAATCCTAGGAAAGTTTGGGTCCCGGAGCCGAATCGATTAGATTGTACAACACCTACAAGTCGACTTAATCTTTCCTACTCAACACATGCATGGTCTAACAAGACTCGAGTTGGGTTATGTCTTACAAGTCAAGTTGAAAGGATAGAAGATGATAGTAAATGCAAGGATTCATAGGCTTAGCATTTCATCAAATATAACATGTGCATGTATTAAGATCAAAACAAGCAAGCAAATAGATTATGAAAGCATATTGATTTAAGCATGAATCATTCCCCATGTTGGTTTCCCCTAATCACCCATTAAACCCTAGCTAAGAGACTACTCACTCATTATCATATTGATCATGCTAGAAAGGTTGTCAATCATACTAACATAATGAAACATGATGAATAAATGAAAGTAATTAACAATAATTAAAAAGGGATTAAGAGATTATACCTACTAATGATTCCAATAATAAAGATGCAAAGAATAATAGAAGAACTTGATGATTGATGGAAGGTTGTCAATCTCCCGATAAACCCAATAATCTTCTAATTACCCAAAATAAAAGAAGAACAAGAGAGAGATTAAAGAACTAAAACTTGGATTAAAACTTGATTAATACTTGATTACAATATTGAAGAGAGATTTGATTGATATTAACTACACTAATTATTGATAAGAAGAACATGCTCCTCTAATTAGACTAATGGGGTATTTATAGTGAAAATTAGGGAGGATGCATTAGGGTTAACTAAGGGCTAAACTAGTAATTACACTTTTTAAGTTGAGCAAGGAGAATCCGGTATTTTCTGAGAGAAGGGCTTCTCTTTTCGTAGCTTGAAGAATGAAAAACGTGCTGTACTGAAATCCGTGCGGATTGGAGTCGGGACGGCCGGATCTGGGCTGAGGTATCCGAGCGGATTCAAGAGAGGGACGCTCGGATTGTGCTGGGGGAATCCGAGCGGATTCCAAGGTGGGACGCTCGGATTGGGCTGGACGGACGGGCGGATTTGGTACGATCCGTTCGGATTGTTGGTCAGCTTCAATTCTTCTTCTTTTCTTCCCTTTTCTTCATAAATTCCTTGGGGATTTCCTCGGGGACTCAAGGATCCTTTTCTCAACATTGCTCTTCTACTATAATATGTACAAAGGCCTTCTAGTCTTGTCTCTCCTTGATGCTTGGTCATTGAATACAATCAATTTAGCCTCGTTTTGCCATAAGAATGCAAGATTCTTACTCCTTTCCTACCAAGGGATCAAAATCTCAAAGAATATGCAAAACAAAGAACTAAAGATAAGAAATGACCCAAATAGGCACTAAAAAGCATGGAAACAATGGTAATTCGGGGGCTAAATATGCGCCAATTATGGTCGCATCAGTGTTCAACGTGTTATATCCTTGTGTTGCATATGTCTTTGGTTACTCTTGTTGATATGATAAGTCAGACAGTTAGTTAAAATGTTCTACTGTGTTGGGTCGTGATGTTATTCATGCATGAGTTGGACAGTCTGTTAAATTGTTCTTCTGAGTTGAGTCGTGATGTGGTTCACGCATGTCATGTGCAGTTAGTTAAACTGTGTATTTATTTGTTGGCTGGTCGAATAGATGACGGTAGTATCAGTTAAATACTATCTGAATGAATCAAGAGACGCTCTTCGGAGGTTTATTGGTCTATGTTCGGGGGTGGCCAGATTCGCCAATTAAACGTTCTGGGTCCCAATTGTCGTTCGGTGTACAGTTAATGCACCGAGAGGTCTGGCCAGGTCTTAGGCATATAGGCAGTGGTGATACGCTATACATAGTACCGATAAGTATCAATTAAATACTTCACAACTGATGGTTCGTCAATTAAACGTTCCATCTGCTATATCATCAATTAAATGTTCTAGTGGCGTTCGCTCTATTCGCTATGCTTTGTTGCTAGCTTTGTACCTTGCGTACTGTGGATCGTATATACTTTGGTTTGTGAGTCATGGTCTAGTGGTTGCATATGGTCTAAGATCATATAGTCTCAATCGTCTAGTGTTGATAATAACATGAGTAGTAAGTCTGAGTTTTATTTTTCATGAGTGTAGATGATCTCGCATGTTTACTGGTTTTGCATTTCAATTGTTAAAGATTGTTGGTTATATTCAATTGTTCTAAACAAGACTGGGAGAGCATCTAGTTACTCCCAACTGATTGTCGACCCCCATCCTCAGGTTGAATGCTCGTCGCTGTTTGACAGGTGTTGTTTGGGATGCATCGAGGAGCGACACGAATAATAAATTAGGTGTTTGCTTTTATGTTTTGAGAACCTTGAATAATGTAGTAGTTTGGTTTTGGATTTAGTAGCGAACCGGATTTGTCAGGTGTTTCCGCCACCTTGACCCTTTTATCAGTATTATACTCTGATATTTACTTTATATTAAGTTTTTCCTTTGTTTTATAATCCGGGTTGTTACAGTTGGTATTAGAGCGAACACGCTCCCAACTCTCGCGTAGTTAATGACTAGAATAAACTGACTTAGTAAATGAGTGAGAGTAAATGGGGTAGAAACAATTAAGGACTTGTTTGTTTATGCGTTAATATTTCATATGGTTTTTAATTGTATTAATCTTCATGTATTTGTTTGCTTATGCGTTAATGTTCCAAACTGCTTGCTTATGCCTAATGTTTCGTATTGTTTGCTTATGCTTTAATATTACGTATTGTATTAATTGTTTGGTTCATGTATATTTTTGTTTGTCTCAATGTTTATCGCTATTAATGTATTGAATATATAGTTTATGTATTGTGTTTTTTATGACTTGATGTTTTTTTTCGTCATTAATTGTAAAAATGTGTTGTTCATGTATGACTTTTTCGAGCATGCCTTGTTGATTTTAAAGACGGTCAATTCTGAAAATGTCCTTTACATGTTACGTGTCATGCATTTTGGTTATATGTTGGTCAAGTATTTTAGTCCTTGATAAGCCGTGTATTACTCTTATCGTACTTTAATCCTTTTGGATCATTTGGTGGTGTTGTCCTTGTTTGAGGGAATGTCGAGGTTGATCCCCTTCTGGTTTCTTGAGTTATCAAGGTAGGATTGATGGTAGTTATGGATGTTCAAGTATGAATGGAAAGAGCATTTATCATTATAAGTTTAGTAACGGAGGAGTTACTTTGGGAATAGTGAATGTTAAGATGAAGTCTCATTTAGGATAAGTGGGTGTTAAGTCGTTTGAGGTACTTCTGGAAATCCTTATTGATGATAGAGGGTGATGATATGTGGTATAAAATGTATGATCGTGGTTTCATAGTTTTAAGAGAAGTGAGAGACATAATGGGTGGATTTATCTTATGGTATTATTTGGTGATGGTGAGCGAGTCGTTGTTCACTCAATCAAACACATTTATAATTCTCAACAAACAACTAGATAGTAGGTAAGACGAGCCCGATCCACGGGACGGTGTGCTTTGGGTTCTAAGTCTATCTATCTCAATTTATGCTAGTGTCACAATTGTTGGGGTTTGACTTGGTGAGTCTAAACTAATAGAAGCAATAAAGTAAAACAAGCAATAAGTTAAGAGATGTAAACAATTAATAAAGATACTAGGATGTCATGGGATCATAAGGGAATCATGGTAAGATTGCATAAATGAGTTATGTGGATGCAAGCAATTATTATTGTTGGAATTGAGTTAGTTCATGTCTTGTAATTCATAAGAATATTTGGGTCCCAGAGCCGAGTCATTTGTGATTTTACAACACCTACAAGTCGACTTAATTCTTCCTATTAAACTAAATGCATGATAAACCAATTCTTAGGGAAACTTAGATCTGGTAGCCGAGTCGGTTAAGACTTTACAACACCTACATGTGGACTTGGGTTTTCCCTATTCAACAATATGCAAGGTCTAACAAGGCTTGAGTTGGTTTATATCTTACAACCCTTGTTGAAAAGATAAGAGAAACATGCTAGGTTGTCAATCAAGCATTTCATCAAACATGATATATGCATAAGTTGAAGAACAATAAGCAAGCATTCATAAGAACTCATTAAGCATAAATCTATCCTATGATTGACTCCCCTAATTCCGCACTAGTCCTAGTTAAGTAACTACTCACTCATTATCATGGAAGACATGTTATCAATGGTGTCAATCATCACAAGTATAAACATGATTAAAGAGTGAGGAAATAAACAATAAAGAGTAAAGAGTAAAGAGATTATACCAAACTTAAGATGAACAATTGGGAAGGAAAGAATAGTAGAAGAAAACTTGATTAATTGATGAAGAGTTGTCAAATCTCCAAATAATAACCTAATAATCTTTAATTACCCAATATTAAACTTTGACAATAATTAAGGAAAGATTAAAGTGTAATTTTGTGGAATGATTAAAGCATAATCTATTCTAATCTACTCCTAATCTAATCTAAGAGAGGTTTTTATCTAGGAGAGAATTGGTTATTAGCTAGGTAGTATAATGGAGTATTTATACTAAAAATTAAGTACAAGAATTAAGGTTCCAAAGGGCTTCAATGACGATTAAGACCCTAAGAGAAGTTTGACGATTTTCAAGTCCCGTAGGGACACGAGCGATCTGAGTAGCAAGTCCTCATGGACACGCGCGTCCTGGCTTGGAATATGCTCGGGACTGTAAGAGAATCCGCTCGAGCTGAGCCTTGGGATGCCCGGATCCTGGGCCTGAACGCTCGTCCTGAGCTCGAGACGCCCGGATCCTGAGATAGGGTTCCTCCTCTATTCTTGACTGCCTAACAATCCGCTCATCTTGGCTTAGGGACACCCGTCCTGAGCTTGGGGATGCCCATCCCGAGTCTGGGACGCCCGTCCTGACAGTCAGCTTGTCTATTTGAGTTCGGTTTATAAAACGTCCGTAATTTCCTAATCGGGAATCCTATTGGAGTGATTCAAAAGCCTAGATCACTTGATGTTTCGACGCCATTTCATCTATCATAGTTTCAGAGCCAAACAAGAAACTCTTGGTTTGGTTCCAAGCAATTTTCTCTTTTAATGGCTCCCTTCCAATCCGTGGGGATCCTTAGTCATTGCCCAAATATTTGTTTTATTGCCTTAGGCCTTTAGTATTGGCCGCCTCTTTGGTGGTTGGTCATTATATGCTTATCAATTTAGCTCCGTTTTACTCCGTTTAGGCAAGGTTAGTGCTCCTCTCCTACCAAGGACTGTGGGTTAATATCCGTATACTACCCTTTAATGCAGGACTATAACGTAAATTTAAACATGCAATTTATAGTCATAAAACGATAAAAACAATATGGAAACGATAAGGAATTAGAATCAACCTCGGGTCCTTATAGTGCGGCGTTAAGAACAGAAATCAAATGAGATTCCCTCCTAATTGTTGCACCCAAGACCTTGTCCGAGATATGCCCTTGTGCTAGAACAGTGTTCTCCGATTGCCTTGCAATATAGGGAGAACTGATGTGAGTTTTGCTTGAGATGTGAGATCTCGGTTTCTACAGAGAAGAATGCTCTTCGAAACCCTAAATTTTTTAGCAAGAATGAATTAGGTTAGACAAGAGGAGAAAGCTCTCCTTTTGTCTTTGTGATTCTCGGCCAAACCGAGTGAGAGGAGCCCGTATGGGCTTTTCAATTTCTCTTCACTTAAACTCGCGGTCCGGTCCATCACTCGCTAAGTGTATATGACGTGGTCTGATTATAAACTGTTATCGGTTATCGGAAATTAAGGCATCAGCTAATAATTCGGGTTAGCTGAATTATTAATACGTGTCCGACAAAACAGTATTGTATAATTATTTTAATATACATTTAATTAAATATAAATCACGTATATTTAATTTTACGAATTAACTGGTTAATTCGCCTTAGCCCATGATATTTAATCCGTATTAAATATAATATCTCAACATCACATATTTGACTAATTACTTAGTCAAATAACTCGGACTAACTGGTTAGTCAATTTTTGGCATCTACATGACAGTATTTTCATACCGTCACATCTCTCGAACGTATCCTATAGGTGTGACTTTTAGGGACCAGTTGATCACCGCCATCTGTATGACAATAACGTCAAACTTATCTAGCAAGCCAACCGTTATTGATAAACGTGGATCAACTGATAATAATACCAAAGTATGCCCTTTGATCCTTTTAGAGGTTTATAAGTCCTTGCACTAACTGTTAAGGACACCAACCCCAACAAGCTCCCACTTGTCCGTACAAGTGTATGTGCAATGACGTTATCCGCACTAACTGGAGGACACAAGCTCCAACAAACTCCCACTTGTCCGAACAAGTGTAGGTGCGATAACCGATTCTCATATTCATTTAAAATCTCTCCCACTCAATGTAAAACAATTTGCAGATCTGGATCCACAAAGGTCGTATTTTACAATCGATCTGTATCTAGAGTGGTTTCCCCGACTAGAGAGTAACTTAACTGATAAAACGAATCCGTATCCGAGCATGGCCATGCATTTCGATTCTGACTCCTCGAGTGGCCCCGAGAAATATCGAGTACACTGATAAAGGCTGAATATTTCCTTCAACTCGACTCCTTCCGATCTAAGCACGCATGAAATGACCAGAAAAAATCTACTTGGCCCCCTGTTACGGATGACCGTGAGAAAGAAACCAAAGTCACCCAAAATCTGCCGTAGTCTCAAGAGACAGTCGATAGTCTAAGAATCGACTCTTAGGATCACTATGGAAGTCCTATCCACGACCGGGCAACGAATGTTATAAAACATTTAGGACTCCACGTCGATGTCACAATTGTGTCCTACGAAATATCCGTATAAATCGCCTCTGTGATTGGTCAGTCAACCGGTTGACTTGTGGCTCGTTGAACCCACCATCAACCAACGTCACAGAATAATTGCCAGAGTTATCAGCTCATGTGGGCAATTAAGGACTAACAAGATATGATGTTTGTTCAGTTCACTTTGTGGTGTTCAAAATTGTCGTACAATTCCACATGAAAAACAAAATATATATATATAAAAAATATCAAAACGATGATGTCGTATAGAGTACAAAGGAGAATGAATCTGATCCATAAAAGAGTACTACAACTCAGGAACACGTTTGATTCCCATGGAATTTACGTGCCCTTCATGCTTATTTTGTCGTAATGCTTTAGTGAGAGGATCTGCTATGTTATCATCTGTAGCAATCTTTTCTATCACTACTGTCTTTTGCTCCACGTAATCCCGGATTAGATGAGCTTTCCGTTGTACATGTCTAGACTTGTTGCTAGACTTTGGCTCCTTAGCTTGGAAGATGGCACCACTATTGTCGCAATAGATGGTGATCGGGTCATTCGAACTAGGCACTACAGAGAGCCCATGTAAGAATTGACGCATCCATATCGCTTCCTTTGTTGCTTCAGACGCGGCATAGTACTCGGACTCGTCGTAGAATGGTAATGTGAGTTTGTTTCGAACTCTTCCGGTGATGCAGCGCCATTAAGAGTAAAAACGAATCTGACGAGATTTCGAGTCATCACGATCCGTTTGGAAGCTAGCATCTGCGAACCGGTTGCGCATAGCTTTTGTTCGCCTCCATAAGTCAAAGCCCAATCTTTAGTCCTCCGTAGGTACTTAAGAATGTTCTTTGACCAACCAATGTGGTTCACCTGGTTCTTTGTTGGAATCGACTTGTCATACTCAATGCATATGCCACGTCCGGACGTGTGCATATCATGGCATACATGATTGATCCTATAGCCGAAGCATAAGGAATCCGTGTCATGCGCTCTTTCTCTTCCGGTGTCTCGGTGCACGAGACTTGCTCAAATGCACCCCTGGGGACATGGGAAGGAACCCCTTCTTGGAGTTAGTCATGCTGAATCTCTCTAGGACTTTGTCTATGTAAGACTCCTGACTGAGAGATAACATCCGTCGTGGTCTATCTCGATAGATACGGATGCCAAGAATTCTTTGTGCCTCTCCCAGATCTTTCATCTGGAAATGGTTCTTCAACCATACTTTCACCGAAGTTAAGAGAGGTATGTCATTCCCAATCAGGAGTATGTCGTCAACATACAATATTAGGAAGACAATCTTGCTCCCACTCGACTTGATATATAAACATGGTTCCTCGACAGATCGAGTAAATCCATTTTCTTTTATCACTTGGTCGAAGCGATGATTCCAACTCCTTGATGCTTGCTTAAGTCCATAAATGGAACGCTTAAGCTTGCACACTTTCTTAGGATGTCTTTGGATCGATGAAACCTTCGGGTTGTACCATGTACAACTCTTCCTCCAAAAAGCCGTTTAAGAAGGCGGTTTTCACATCCATTTGCCAAATTTCATAGTCATGAAAAGCGGCAATCGCTAAGATAATCCGAATGGAACGCAGCATAACTACGGGTGCAAAAATCTCATCGTAGTGCAAACCTGGCACTTGGGTGAAACCTTTAGCAACCAGTCGTGCTTTGTAGATATCTTGTTGACCTTCCACAGAATGCTTTATCTTGTAAAGCCATTTGCATTGAAGGGGACGAACCTTAGCGGGTAAGTCAACAAGATCCCACACGTTGTTCTCATACATGGAGTCCATCTCGGATTGCATGGCCTCAAGCCATAGCTTTGAGTCAGAACTTGTCATGGCACCTTTATAGGTTGCGGGTTCACTACTCGTTAAGAGTAGAACGTCATCTATGTCATGTTCCTCGACCATACCGATGTATCTGTCCGGAGGAATAGAGACTCTACCCGACCTCCTAGGTTCCTCAGGAATATTCACCGCAGCCGGGATTGAAGGAATTGGTTCCTCCAATGGTTGCTCGGTGTTTGGTTCTGGAATCTCCGACAGGTCGAAGGTTCTATCACTCTTTGCATTCTCGAGAAATTCCTTCTCTAAGAATGTCGCACTAGCCGCTACAAAAACACGTTGTTCGGTTGGCGAATAGAAGTAATGACCACGTGTTCCTTTAGGATAACCTATAAAGTATGTCTTGACCGATCGCGGGCCGAGCTTATCTTCAGGTCTCCACTTGACATAAGCCTCGCAGCCCCAAACCCGTATAAAGGACAAGTTGGGGACCGTTCCCTTCCATAGTTCATATGGAGTCTTGTCACATGACTTTAGACGGACTTCGGTTAAGTATTAGAGCGGCGACATAAGAGCATAACCCCACAATGAATCAGGTAAAACCGTGTGACTCATCATGGATCGAACCATATCAAGTAGTGTTCGATTTCTCCGTTCGGATACACCATTCAACCGAGGTGTTCCGGTGGAGTTAAGCGTAGGGCAATCCCACAGTCCTTCAGGTGTTGATCAAACTCGTGAGAAAGATACTCGCCACCACGATCCGAACGCAGTGTTATTATCTTTCTACCCAACAGGTTCTGTACCCTATTTTGGTATTCCTTGAATTTCTCAAAGGATTCACTTTTGTGCTTCATTAAGTAGACATAGCCATATCTACTCAAATCGTCCGTGAAAGTGATAAAATACCTATAGCCTTCTCGTGCGGTGATTGACATAGGACCACATACATCCGTGTGTATGAGCCCTAATAGGTCAGCAGCGCGCATTCCAACACCTTTGAAGGAAATCCGAGTCATCTTACCGATGAGAGATGATTCACACGTGCCAAATGATTGAAAATCAAAGGCCGAGATAGCTCCATGTTTGATGAGCTGTTTTACGCGTTTCTCATTAATGTGTCCCATACGGCAGTGCCATAGATACGTTTGATCTTTGTCACCAACCTTTAACTTTTATTCATTACGTGTAATATTTCGTTGGTCTGATCTAAAACATAAATTCCATTCATGGAGACTGCCTTGCCATAAATCATATTGTGTAATGAGAAAATGCAAGAATTATTCTCTATTACAAATGAAAAACCAAGTTTATCAAGCGCAGAAACAGAAATAATGTTTTTAGAAAGACTGGGTACATAATAGCAATCATATAATGATAACTCAAATCCGCTAGGAAGCTGGATCACATATGTCCCCTTGGAGATGGCAGCTACTCTTGCTCCATTCCCAACACGCAGGTCCACCTCACCCTTTACGAGGGGTTCGATGTTTCGGAGCCCCTGCACATGATTACACAGATGAGAACCACAACCAGTATCAAGTACCCAAGTTCCGTAACTTGCGTGGTTAATCTCAATCATATGAATAAAAGTAGAAGAGAGAGAAGACATACCAACAGGTTTAACACGACCTGCCTTTAAGTCCTCATGATAAACAGGACATGTGCGTCTCCAATGCCCAGTCTTGTGGCAATGATGGCATTCCATGTTTTCACTCTTGCTCTTTGTCATGCCTGATGAGTTGCTCGCCTCACCAGGACCACTCTTACCTGAACCCGACTTCTTGAACTTCGCCTTACCTACTGTTAGGTTTGCCGGAGCTTTGCCCTTACCTTTCCCTTTGTTTGACACAACGAGGACATCCTGTTTCGAACTCCCACTGCACTTCATGTCCTTCTCGGTCTGTACGAGGAGGGAGTGCAGTTCATGGGGAGTTTTCTTCAAATCATTCATATAGTAATTCGCTCTGAATTGCGAATAACCATCGTGGAGTGAATGAAGAATACGGTCGATAACAATATTCTCGCTGATGTTACAGTTAAAGGTCTCCAGTTTCTCGACATTCTCAATCATGCTGAGAATGTGTGGGCTAACCGGTTGGCCCTTCTGGAGTCTCGCATCAAAGAAGCGAGTGGTATGCTCATAGGTCACGATTCTCGGTGCTTTTGAGAATTCCTTAGTGAGCGTGGTGAAAATCTTGTTTGCACCATGGGCTATGAAGCGTTTCTGCAAATTGGATTCCATTGCAAAAATGAGTACGTTTTTAATCGCACCCGCTTCCATACAGAAATCGTTAAACTTGGCGATTTCGGTAGCTCTAGCCGTGGGACCTGGGTTTGCCGGGAGGGGCTCTAACAGAAATTTGAGCTTCCCGTCAGCAGTGGCAGCATTCCGTAATGCCGCCTCCCAGTCCGCGAAGTTGGATCCATCATTCTTGATCGAGTAGGCGATTCATCCGATTCATGAAGATCCTAAGCCAGGACTCACGGTCCAATGTGGCACTTGGCATTGGGTTATCAGTAGAACCAGCCATATGTTGTTTAGCAGTTTAAAAACGTGATCTACACTGAAAAAGAAAGAAAAACAAAACGAAATAAGCAACTCATCGAGGTGATTTAAGTCTATTTTAAAATTCATTTTAAACATGTAGACTCTCGCACTTGCATAATTGATCTCCCTCAAGAATGATACAAGTGATCCCAAGACTCAATTTCAGTAAATTGATAAGCCAACTGTTTAGCTAATTCTTCCGGAAGAACTCTTGGTCGATAGATTTCCGTAAATCCTATCTATAGTCCACCATGATCACAGGATCGTACGAGTGACCATAGTGTTGAGATAAAATAGGTCAATCGGTTCCAACTTACCCGACGTAGAAGGGGTCATAGTATGCCTACCGACGAAGAAGGGACTCATTGGAGTTTGACCTATAAAGACCGTTCTCAATTTTGGTTTATACGAGGAAGATCCCATCAACAAAATTATAATTCATTTTAAGTGAACGAATAACTAGCGTCTGTCGTGAATGAATTTATTTGGATGATGGCTTAAAACGTGTGACATGAGAATGTCAATGAAAACTAACTCGTGACCTCTATATGTGTCAGTTTTCATGCAATAATTAGGTGGTTTGGTTTTTAGGCGGAATATGATGCAAATTATCGTTGCGAAAAATAAATAAAGGAATGCAAAAACGTAAATAAAAAATTCCTAGTGTGGCCTATCTTAGTAAAAGAACAAGATACAACTTTGGAATCCACCGTTGGACCCGAAAAGCTTGTCTTGATGTTCCATCTTGATCCAAGTAGCGGGAGTGAGCATCCGGTCTCCATCTTTAGTCTTCTCAAAAATTACAATTTAAAATTACAAATATAAACCTATTTACATTCTAATTAAAACTGTAATTACAAGTGAAAAATCCAAAACGGAGATACAAGATCTCAAAATACAACCAAGACCGTGTTCCATCATTACGGTAACACGTTCTACTAAGGCCACACTAAGTTACAATCGCTTGTAAAATTAAATACGTAATTAAAAGGCATTCACGGCATTCAACAAAACGATAAATAAAAATGCATCAACTAAAAACAAATTCATTCGTGACATAATTCTGTAATTATGTTAAATTTATCCAAACCACCTTTTAATGATTAAAATTCGTGTGATAAAACCGCTTCTATCATTTAATTTTAATCTATTATAATCCGTTACTTTAAATATAATTTAAAATAACTTAATGGTACGTGTGTGAACCGTTTCACAATCATAGCGAGTGTACTATATCCGGATAAAGTACATATTGAAGCCAAAAGAAAATTTAAATCAAAAGAAACAAATTTTCAAAGCTTGTAAAAGACGAAATCCCTCGATCCAGGGACATAAGTGCTCGATCGAGGAACTAAAGGGCTCGATCGACTGAACTGCAAGTCGATCGAGAGGTATGCTAATCAGGAGGTGCTCGATCGACAACACTGGTGGTCGATCGAGTACCTATATCAGCAAAACTACTCGATCGAGTACGAGGACAACTCGATCGAGCAGCAGGGTTTAGAAAGGGGTCGATCGAGTACAACAGGGACTCGATCGAGCAAAAGGTTTTTAAACGGGGTCGATCGAGTACAACAGGGACTCGATCGAGCAAAAACAAGCTGTAAAAACTACTCGATCGATTAAAATCTTGTTCGATCGAGTACAAAACTTTCTGAAAAACTCTAAACCCTCGTGAAAACAGATTTTCGAGACAAAATCAATTGTAATTTCGATCAAAACGCATCAAAACAAATTTGACAATTTGATAAAACTTGACATATTGTTATAATCTCCGTATAAAACAACAATATGTATAAAACAAATCGAAAACAAGGGTCAGCCGTGTGTAAACATGACACGGTTTACAAAAAAACAGAAAACAACTGAAATAAAATTCCAGCCGCACGGTTTTCTAGACAAAACATGATCGTCTCAAAACGTTTTATGAAAAACACATGAAAAATTCACGTGGCCTCGCTCTGATACCACTTGTGGGTTAATATCCGTATACTACCCTTTAATGCAGGACTATAACGTAAATTTAAACATGCAATTTATAGTCATAAAACGATAAAAACAATATGGAAACGATAAGGAATTAGAATCAACCTCGGGTCCTTATAGTGCGGCGTAAAGAACAGAAATCAAATGAGATTCCCTCCTAATTGTTGCACCCAAGACCTTGTCCGAGATATGCCCTTGTGCTAGAACAGTGTTCTCCGATTGCCTTGCAATATAGGGAGAACTGATGTGAGTTTTGCTTGAGATGTGAGATCTCGGTTTCTACAGAGAAGAATGCTCTTCGAAACCCTAAATTTTTTAGCAAGAATGAATTAGGTTAGACAAGAGGAGAAAGCTCTCCTTTTGTCTTTGTGATTCTCGGCCAAACCGAGTGAGAGGAGCCCGTATGGGCTTTTCAATTTCTCTTCACTTAAACTCGCGGTCCGGTCCATCACTCGCTAAGTGTATATGACGTGGTCCGATTATAAATCTTATTATCGGTTATCGGAAATTAAGGCATCAGCTAATAATTCGGGTTAGCTGAATTATTAATACGTGTCCGACAAAACAGTATTGTATAATTATTTTAATATACATTTAATTAAATATAAATCACGTATATTTAATTTTACGAATTAACTGGTTAATTCGCCTTAGCCCATGATATTTAATCCGTATTAAATATAATATCTCAACATCACATATTTGACTAATTACTTAGTCAAATAACTCGGACTTCTTGGTTAGTCAATTTTTGGCATCTACATGACAAGTATTTTCATACCGTCACATCTCTCGAACGTATCCTATAGGTGTGACTTTTAGGGACCAGTTGATCACCGCCATCTGTATGACAATAACGTCAAACTTATCTAGCAAGCCAACCGTTATTGATAAACGTGGATCAACTGATAATAATACCAAAGTATGCCCTTTGATCCTTTTAGAGGTTTATAAGTCCTTGCACTAACTGTTAAGGACACCAACCCCAACAAGGACACCATACCTCATAGAACATGCATAATAGGAAGCTAAAGACAAGAAACGACCCTAAAACACACTATAAAGCATAGGAACTAGGCTAGTTAGGGGACTAAATGTGCATAAATATGAGTCACATTAAACATCCCCAAACCGAACCTTTGGTTGTCCCGAGTAAAGAGGTGACTAAAACTATGACCTTTATTTATACTAATCTTATAATATAGCCGATGTGAGACAATTAGCGGGTCTCACTCCGCCCCTTCAACTCACAACAAGACATTCATAAGGTAAGATGCCTTCTTGCAAGGAAAGGTGGGGCTTGCCAAAATGGCGATACATCCAATCATTAAGCACACAATACAAGTAACGGATGCATCTACAAAAGAATAGCCATTTTCCTCATCTAAGTGGCGGAAATCATCTACAAGGGAAGCAATTTAAGGGTACACACTCCATCATAGATATTGCTTCTCCTAGTTACTAAGTCCAAGAGGATACAAATATGTCACCTCCAAGTTGTGTCAAATTGGGGTACCTTGGTCCACAATTGCTAAATGCTTTCATCAAGAGTAGACTCCTTATGGTGTTAAAAACACTGTAGGGTCGCGGAATTCACCCTCTTGCCTAGACAAGAAGAAGGGTCGTCTCCTCTCCACCATGCAACAAAAATGAGATTAATGGATAGAAAGGGTTTCTAGATGCATGAGTTTCATAATGGTAGTTTGCTTTTGATTTGTTTTTCCCCCCAAATTGTTGTGGCATTTGACTTTTTGAGAACATTGCTTTGCCATTTTTTATGTTTAGCATTTTGATACTTGACATTTTTTTCAATCTGTGCATTTTTGAACATTTTTCAAAGTAACCCCATTTTGTAGCAAGGGTACTTTTATTAAAGTATAGGAGTCTATTTTTGCTCCTCTATTCATTTGATGCAATTTGCAAACTTTTTGATTTTGATTTTGGTACTTGAACTCAATTTGGAGATTTTTTTGCCTATTCCCTTTTTGTTGACAAAAATTGATGATAGAAGTGAAAGAACGGTTGCATGGCTTCAAAGGTCACCTTGGAATAAACGGTAGCCAAGGAGTTATCACACCACAAGGTACTCTTGACTAGGCCTTAGTCCATGGGTCAAAAGATACTAGTATGACACATCCTAGGGTGTCTTGAGGGTATTCTAGCAAACAAAGTCCCAAGGAGAAAAATTATCTGCAAGGGCCTTATATACACTTGTCAAGCTTCCCAAATAGGCATTTTCACAAAATTTTCTAACGATGCAAACTACATGCCATGATGCAAGTATCATATATACAACCTAATGTATATGCTTCTATCAACTATTATGCCATGTAAACTAAATGCAAACTCTTGGCAACACATTGGTCCATACCGCATCAATCAAAAGATAGCCACATTGTCATTAACATAGAAAAAGGTGGAATGAGATTTGGAAAGATCATACCTTGTAGTCTTCTATTTCCTTCATGCCTCGAATGTGGCGTAGTCGACCCAATTTGATAAGAGTGGCAGAGAAAGAAACAAATATATACAATATAAACATTTCTATACTACAAAGGAAAGAACGTATTTTTGGAATTTTAAAATTTTCAATTTTTTATGGTTTTTGTTTTTATGAAATTAAAGAACATGTTTTTGAGTTTTTTTTCCGAAATTTTTCAATTTTTATGTGTTTTGGAATATAAATTCACATCCCCCACTTTATTTTGTACATTGTCGTCAATGTACATGTAGGAGTAGGAATGAAAAAGAAATACATGTTTTTTTTTTCAAGTTTTATGGAAAATGAAGTACAAATGGAATGATATGATATGAATAAATGCATGCTCTAACTAAATGCTATTCTATATGACATATAGAACAAATGAATGAAATCTAAACTACACTAAATGATGCATGCTTAGGCCCCCTATGATCAAACCTCCCCAAACTGATTTAAGCACTATTTCTAGTATAGAAAGAAATAGGTTTGGTCATTAGCGACTATGCATGAATTCAAGTCTATATGCAACTAACTACATGAATCATGTGAGATATATTACAATGCAAACTATACTATATGAACGAACTAATGTGAATGCAATATGAAATATTTCACATATGCAAGTCTATTCTATATGATTAATTATAATGTGTGTTACTTCATGTTTTAACCTTCCCAAACCGATTTTAAACACTATTTCTAATGTATGAAGAAAGGGGTTTAACCATGAGGGTACTACACAAATGTTACTATACATGAGAGATAGGGAAAGAAAGGGTTCTTACAATCATTGTAGGAGGTGAAGATGGTAGATAGGATGCATACATAGCAATGTCACGAGCCAAATGAGAGAAAAAGATGAATTTCTGGGTCAACCCGCTCGAGTTGAAAATAACCCGCTCGAGTTCAGCCTCAACCCGCTCAAGTTGAACTCGACCCGCTCGGGTTGAAGACTGGGACGCGCGTTTTCTCAGGAATCCGCCCAGATTCTTGGGCAGGGAGAAATCCTTCTTTTCCTTCAGTTTCAACTCGCATGAGTTGATGTCGGGACCCACAGATTTCAGCAAATTTTGACCCAACACCTTTTTGATGATAAGAAAGATGTTCACAAGCCAAAATTCTCCATTTTATTCATTTCTTTACATTTGTTACCTTTCCATTTTCATCAATTTCCTTCAAAAAGCTTACTCAAATTATGATATCCCTCCTTTTCATCTCTCATGCAATGAATGCATGCAAGATTACACTAAATGAAAGTATATTACAAATGCTGGTTTGAGATAGGACTCCACCAAACTAAGTCAAGTAGCAAATTCCATTATCCATGGAGCTCAATGCTCTTAGCAACCGATCAAAAGCTTTTGAATAGGCCACAGATAAGCATAAGTAGGACCTTGGCCACTTCAAAAAGAGCCAGTCCTCCATAAGGGGCTTCTTATTGAAATTTCTCCTCTTCTCTTTGGCCTTTTCACCATAGCCTTTTTTGCTCTCCAAATTAGCAAGCTTACAATTCTTGTCATCGGGAGGCTTCCATTCTCTCCCGTCTCCCTCAAATATGGTGATGATGATATCATTTGGATTTATCAATCCTTCAAGAATAGAAGGAGAATTCTCATAGTATTGATGACGGGGTACCTTCGGAATTGAGATTGTGTGTGCCAAGTCTCCATAAGTAAGCTCATTCGTAGCTTTGTTTTTGAGCTTCTCCACCAAGTACCTTTTATATGACAATTTGACCTCTTGGAGAAGGTTTACCATATCATCTCCAACAATCATAGGTTCCATGGTGGGTGCGAAAAGGTCTTCATAGTAAATAGGAAAGAGAGATTCATTTTCTCCATGGAAGCATACCTCAAACTTCTCAAAGATGGGCTCCTCAAGTGAGGCAATCTCACAATTCTATTCCTCTTCTCCATTTCATAAGTCAAGTGAGGTACGGTTATTGTTAAAGTTATAGCTGAAGTTACTATAATATTGGTTGCTTATACTTGTTTCATATGTTGTATTATGTTCAACGTGTTATGTCCTTGTGTTGGATATGTCTTTGGTTACTCTTGTTCATATGATAAGTTAGACAGTTAGTTAAATTGTTCTACTATGTTGGGTCGTGATGTTATTCACGCATGAGTTGGAGAGTCAGTTAAACTGTTCTTCTGCGTTGAGTTGTGATGTGGTTCATGCATGTCGTATGCAGTCAGTTAAACTGTGTATTTATTTGTTGGATGGTCGAATAGATGACGGTAGTGTCAGTTAAATACTATCGGAATGAATCAAGAGCTGCTCTTCAGAGGTTTATTGGTATATGTTCGGGGGTGGCCAGATTCGTCAGTTAAACGTTCTGGGTCCCGAGTATCGTTAGGTGTACAGTTAATGCACCGAGAGGTCTGGCCAGGGCTTAAGCATATAAGCAGTGGTGATACGCTATATATAATGCCGTGGAGTATTAGTTAAATACTTCACAACTGATGGTTCGTCAGTTAAACGTTCCATCTGCTAGATCATCAGTTAAATGTTCAATCGGCGTTCGCTCTATTCGCTATGCTTTTTTGCTAGCTTTGTGCCTTGTGTGCTGTGGATCGTATCTACTTTAGTTTGTAAGTCATGGTCTAGTGGTTGCATATGGTCTAAGTTCATATAGTCTCAATCGTCTAGTGTTGATAATATCATGAGTAGTAATTCTGAGTTTGATTTTCATGAGTGTAGATGATCTCGCATGTTTACTGGTTTTGTATTTCAATTATTAATGACTGTTGGTTATATTCAATTGTTGTAAACATGACTGGGAGAGCATCTAGTTACTCTCGACTGATTGTTGACCCCTATTCTCCGGTTGAATGCACGTCGCTGTTTGGAAGATGTTGTTTGGGATGCATCGAGGAGCGACACGAATAATAAATTAGAAGTTTGCTTTTATGTTTTGAGAACCTTGAATAATGTAGTAGTTTGTTTTTGTATTTAGTAGCAAACCGGATTGGTCAGGTGTTTCCGCCACCTTGACCCTTTTATCAGTATTATACTCTGATATTTACTTTATATTACATTTTTCCTTTGTTTTATAATCCGGGTTGTTACACTCAAAGTCTTAAACACAATCCTCAAATGCTTCACATGTTCCTCCTTATCCTTAGAATACACCAGAATATCATCGACAAAGACAACTATTAACTGATCCAAATAGGGACTAAACACACGGTTCAATAAGTCCATGAAGACCGTTGATGCATTAGTTAACCCAAATGGCATAACAACAAACTTATAGTGTCCGTATCCAGTCATGAATGCAATCTTAGGAATATTTGCATTCTTAATTCTCAACTGGTGTTATTCCGACCTCAAATCGATTTTAGAAAATATCCCAGCCCAACTCAATTAGTCAAACAAATCATAAATTCGAGGTAAAGGGTATCGATTCTTAATGGTCACATTGTGCAACTCTTTATAATCAATACACAACCTCATACTCCCATCCTTCTTCTTGACAAATAACATAGGTGCTCCCCAAGGTGATACACCTGGCCTCAAATAGCCCTTATCTAATAGTTCCTCCGGCTGCTTCTTAAGCTCCTCAAATTCCTTAGGTCCTATCATGTAAGGCGCTTTAGAAATGGATCCCGTCCCAGGTTTTAATTCAATCCCAAAATCTATGTCCCTCTGAGGTGGCAACCCAGGAATATCATCTAGAAACACATCCTGAAAGTCCTCCCGAAGGTCTCTCACATGACACAAAATCAATTGTCCTCCCTTTCTCAAACAAGATTTTAAGGTAGCAGTAGAAATAAGTTTTACTTTAGGCTAACAACAAATCCCTTATAAGACACCATTACTCCCTTCGTCCCCTCAAGGTGACTTTCTTTTGATGACAATCAATAAAGGCTTTATATTTTTCCAACCAATCCATCCCTAAGATAACCTAAAAACCTCCCAAGGGAAACTCAATTAGGTTAGAATGAAAAATAATCTCCCTAACCTTAATAGGTACTTCTTTATAGACTCGATTACAAGGTATAAACTCTCCTGAAGGTATAGTTCCAACATTGATGAGACATTGCCGTCTTACGCTCAATCAAATACATTTATATTCTCAACAAACAACTAGATAGTTGTTAAGTCGAGATCGATCCACGGGACGGTGTGCTTTGGGTTCTAAGTCTATCTATCTCAATTTATGTTAATGTCACAATTGGTTTGGGTTTGAAGTTGTGTTCTAAGCTACAACAAGGAAATGTAAACAATTGAAAAATAAGACAAGTAAATAGAAATGAGGATATAAACAATTGATTAAAGATACTAAGGTATCATGGGGTCATAGGAGAATCAAGGTAAGATATCATAAATGGGTCACATAGATGCAAGCAATTATTATTGTTGAAATCGAGTTAGTTTATATATTACAATTCCTAGGAAGTTTTGGGTCTCAGAGCCGAGTCGATCAAGACTTTACAACACCTACAAGTCGACTTAATTCTTCCTATTCAACTATATGCATGGTCTAACAAGCCTTGAGTTGGTTTATGTCTTACAAGTCTTGTTGAAAGAATAAGATAATCATTCTAGGTTGTCAATCAAGCAATTCATCAAACATAACATGTGCATAAGTTGAAAATACAATTAAACAAGCTTTCATATGAACTCATTAAGCATGGATTTATCCCATAATTACTCCCCTAATCTCCCACTAACCCTAGGTAAGAGACTACTCACAAAACATCATGGTTATCATGCTAGTAATGGCGTCACACATCATAACATAGGTAAACATGATGATTAAACAAGATATTAAGCAAAGAATTAACAAGTAAATAAAGAGATTAAGAAAGTTACCAACTTGGAAAGTAAATATGAACATAAGTAAAGGAGGATCCTTGCATAAAGATGAAAACTTGTCACATAGTCCTCAAATGTATACCCAAGAGATTCTAATGTAAACTATTAAAGATTGAAGGAACAATTGTTGAAAGATTAAAGTGCTTTCTGGAAAGATTAAAGACTAATCTCTTCCTAATCTAATCTAACGAGGTTTAATCCTCACTTAGATGACTTTTTTCCCAATTTATTACAAAGAGAGTATATATAGTACTACAAAAATTAGGTTAACTAAGGGCTTAAATGACGATTAGATCCCTAAGAAGGAGATTAGTGCCTTGCAAGTCCTCAAGGGGGCTCACGAGTTGTTCATGTTTGGAAGCTCATACTGTAGAGAGAGACGCCCGTCCCGAGCCTGGGACGCCCGGTCTGAGTCTTGGGACGCACAGTGTAAGCTCGGGACGCCGGGATCATAGGTCAGCTTGGCTTCCTCTTCTCGTGACTGCCTCAGCATCCGTGGGGATTATTAAGAGGTCGTGGGGGTCTTCATCATTGCCCATTTCACTTGATTTATTGACTTAGGCCTTCGGTGTTAGTCTTCTCTTTGGTGCTTGGTTGATGTATGCTATCAATTTAGCTCCGCTTCACTCCATCTACTCAAGTTAGTGTTCTTCTCCTACAAAGGACACCAAACCTCATAGAATATGCATAGAAGGAGGCTAAAACAAGAAACGACCCTAATACATACTAAAAAGCATAGGAACTAGGCTAGTTAGGGGACTAAATGTGCGTAAATAGGAGTCACATCAAATATCCCCAAACCGAACCTTTGCTCATCCCGAATAAAGAGGTGACTAAGATTATGACCCTTATTTAAACTAATACTACTAACATAGCCATTGTGAGACAATTAGCGGGTCTCACTCCGCCCCTTCAACTCACAACAAGACATCTATGAGGTAAGATGCCTTCTTGCATGGCAAGGTGGGGCTTGCCAAAATGGCGACACCTCCAAGCATTAAGCATACAAAATAAATAATGGATGCATCAACAAAAGAATAGCCATTTTCCTCATCTAAGTGGCAGATATCACCTACCAGGGAAGCAATTCAAGGGTACACACTCCATCATAGATATTGTTTTTCCTAGTTACTTACTCCAAGAGGATACAAACAAGTCATCTCCAAGTTGTGTTAAATTAGGTTACCTTTATCCTCAATCGCTAAATGCTTTCGTCAAGAGACCCCCTATGATGTTAGAAGCACTGTAGGATCGCAGAATTCCCCCCTTGCCTAGACAAGAAGAAGGGTCATCCCTTCTCCACCATGCAACAAAAATGGGATCATCTATGGATAAAAAGGATCAAGATATTTTGAGTTTCACGATAGTTGTTTGCTTTTGGGTTTATTTTTCCCTCCATTTTTGTAGCATTTGACGATTAAGAACATTTCATGTCATTTTTTATGTTTGGCTTTTTGATACTTGGCAATTTCAATTTTGCATTTTTGAACATTTTTCAATGTAACCCCATTTGTAGCAAGGGCACTTCTATTAAAGCATAGGAGTCTATTTTTGCTCCTCATTTAATTGATGCAATTTGGAAACATTTGATTTTGATTTGGTACTTGAACTCAATTTGATGTTTTTGTGGCCACTCCCTTTTTGTTGAAAAAATATGATGATAGAAGTGAAAGAACGGTTGCATGACTTCAAAGGTCACCATGGAATAAACGGTAGCCAAGGAGTTATCACACCACAAGGTACTCTTAACTAGGCCTTAGTCTATGGGTCAAAAGATACTAGTATGACACATCCTAGGGTGTCTTGAGGGTATTATAGCAAACAAAGTCTTAAGGAGAAAAATTATCTACAAGGGCCTTATATACACTTGTCAAGCTTCTCAAATAGGCATTTTCACAAAATTTTCTAACCATGCAAGTACATGCCATGATGCAGCTATCATATATACAACCTAATGCATATGCTTCTATCAACTGTTATGTCACATAAACTAAATGCAATCCTAATATCACATAGGTACAAACAGCATCAATAAAAAAGAAGCCACATTGTCTTTAACATATAAGAGGAAAAATGAGATTTTGAAAGATCATACCATGCGGTCTTCATATCCCTCATGCCTCGAATGTGGCGTAGTCGACTCAATGTGATAAGAGTGACAAACAAAAAAACAAATATATACAATTCTACACTACAAAGGAAAGAACATGTTTTTGGAATTTTTAAATTTTTAAATTTTCAAATTTTTATGAATTTTTTTTTTATGAAATTAAAGAACATATTTTTGAGTTTTTAGAAATTTTTCAATTTTTATGTATTTTGTAATATAAATTCCCATCCCCAACTTTATTTTGGCCATTGTCCTCAATGTACATGTAAGAGTAGGAATGAAAAAGAAATACATTTTTTTGGATTTTTAAAGTTTTATGGAAATGAAGTACAAATGCAATGATATGATATCAACGAATACATGCTCTAACTAAATGCAGTTCTATATGACATATATAACAAATGAATGCAATCTAAACTACACTAGATGATGCATGGTTCCTAGTAAGCTATGGTCATCTATGATCAAACCTCCCCAAACCGATTTAAGCATTATTTCTAGTGTAGTAGAAATGAGGTTGGATCATTAGTGATTATGCATGAATTTAAGTCTGTATGCAACTAACTACATGAATCATGTGAGATATATTACAATGCAAACTAATCTAAAATATAATGCAACTATACATGAGAGATAGGGAAAGAAGAGATATCATACAAAGGAGGTGACATGGCCAACTGTCTCTAGACATTGTATCCTTCATCATCACCATCATTTGGTCCTCCATACCCACTATGTCCTCCTTGCTCTCTGTAACCTCCGCCTTGGTATCCCCCACTTTAGCGCCAAATTCCCCTCCTTGGTTGCCATAATTGGAAAACAAGAGATGTGGTTGAGTCCTAGATGGAAAAGGGCCTCTAGGATTGATGTATCCTTGTTAAGCCATGTTGTATAGTAGGAGAGGTATTGGGCCAAGTAGTTGTCAACCCTTCCATTGTGCACTCCAAGATCAACATTTTGTATAAGTGTCATCAATTCACCCATGGATGGAGCTTCTGGATCTTGAGAGTGAATGGTATATGTGTTATGGGGTAGGGTGGAATGGGTACATAAGATGGTGGTGCATCACCCCATTCTGGAAACTCACGAGGTCGGTAAGACACTTCTTCTCTCGGTGGTGGGCGGTCAAGGATATCAATGGGAAGGAGGTTGCTTGGCCTTGGTGAGTACCGGCTGAAGCGGGGCTCAGTGGGCGGTATGTTCCACCCCATGAGTACAAGTGATGTGCATCCCCTAGTGAGCCATCCATTTACTACGGCCTAGTCAAGAGTACCTTATGGTGTGATAACTCCTTGGCTACCGTTTATTCCAAGGTGACCTTTGAAGCCATGCAATCGTTCTTTCACTTTTATCATCATTTTGTCAAACAAGAAGGGAATGGTCACAAAAAGTTTGCAAAAATTGAATCAATGAAAAGAGGAGCAAAAATAGACTCCTATGCTTCAATAAAAGTACCTTTGCTACAAAATAGGGTTACTTTGAAAATGTTCAAAAAGAATGCAAAATTGAAAAGAATTGCCAAGTATGAAAATGTCAAACATAAAAAATGGCAAGAAATATCCTTCAATGACAAATGCCACAAGAAATTGGGGGGAAAAACAAATTAAAAGCAAACTACCAATGTGAAGCTTAAAGCATATTGATCCCTTTTATCCATTGATCTCATTTTTGTTGCATGGTGGAGAGGGGACGACCCTTCTTCTTGTCTAAGCAAGAGGGAAATTTCCGCAATCCTACAGTGTTTCTATCACCATAAGGAGCCTACTGTTGACGAAAGCATTTAGCGATTATGGACAAAATTACCCTAGTTTGACACAACTTGGAGGTGATTTGTTGGTATCCTTTTAGACTTAGTAACTTGGAGAAATAATATCTATAATGGAATGTGTACCCTTAGATTGCTTCCCCTTTAGATGATTTCCGCCAGTTAGATGAGGAAAGTGGCTATTCTTTTTTGTAGATGCATCCCTTACTTGATCTTGTGTTCTTAAATGTTAGGATGCATCGCCATTTTGGCAA
This sequence comes from Silene latifolia, assembly GCF_048544455.1. Classification (NCBI taxonomy): domain Eukaryota; kingdom Viridiplantae; phylum Streptophyta; class Magnoliopsida; order Caryophyllales; family Caryophyllaceae; genus Silene; species Silene latifolia. Next base: position 77,801,838 of record NC_133533.1, read on the forward strand.
GCCCCACCTTGCCTTGCAATAAGGCATCTTACCTCGTAGATGTCTTGTTGTGAATTGAAGGGGCCGAGTGAGACCCACTAATTGTCTCACATCGGCTAGTAGTATTAATAAGGGTCATAGTTTTAGTCACCTCTTTACTCGGGACGAGCAAAGGTTTGGTTTGGGGATATTTGATGTGACTCATATTTGCACACTTTTAGTCCCCGAACTAGCCTTGTTCCTATGCTTTGTTGCATGTATTAGGGTCGTTTTTGATCTTTAGCTTCCCACTTTACATACTCTTTGTGGTTTTGTGTCCTCGGTAGGAGAGGAATGCTAACCTTACATTTCTGGAGCAATTTGGAGCTAATTGGATCGCATCTAACGACCAACCAACAAGGAGGAGACCGATACTAAAGGCCTAAGTAGATAGAACAAGTAGAATGGGCAATGATGAAGACCCTCACGACTCCTCAATGATCCCGACGGATCTTGAGGCAGTCAAGAGAAAAAGAAGCCAAGCTGACCCACGATCCGAGCGTTCCAAGAGCATTTCGAGCGGCCCGAGGCTCAGACCGGGCGTCCCAACAACAACCCGGGCGTCCCGAGCTCAGACCGAGCGTCTCATACTCAGGTCGGGCGGTTCCCTACGCATTATGAGCATCCAATGTAGGGAAGGCGTGAAGCTCCTTAAGAACTTGCAAGACGCTAATCTTCTTCTTAGGGACTTAATCGTCATTTAAGCCCTTAGTTACCCTAATACTTGTACTTAGTATAAATACCCCATTGTGTTAGTGGGATTAATCACCAATTCCCAATCTAGTTTTAGTAGAGCTTATTAGTATTAATCAAGTTTTAATTACATAATTCAATCTTAATCAAATCTTAATCTCTCTTTAATCATTCAAGTGTTCTTAGATTTAGTTAGGTAATTTGAAGACTATTTGGGTTTATTGAAGAATTGACAACTCTTCATCATTCATCAAGTTTTCTTCTATTATTCTTTGCTTATTAATTGGATCATCCTTGAGTTGGTATAATCTCTTTTACCCTTTGCTTAATTATTGTTTATTACTTTACTCATTCACCATGTTTAACCTTGTTAGTATGATTGACACCCTTATTAGCATGTTTCCCATGATCATGAGTGAGTAGTCTTCTAGTTAGGGTTAATGGGAGATTAGGGGAATTAATCATGGGGGTAGATCCATACTTAATTTAATAAGTTTTCATATGATTGCTTTCTTGTTGTAGTTTCAACTTATGTACGTGTTATGCTTGATGAAATGCTTGGTTGACAACCTAGTATGAATCTCTTATCCATTTAACAAGACTTGTAAGATATAAACTAACTCAAGGCTTGTTAGACCATGCATATAGTTGAATATGAAGAAACTAAATCGACTTGTAGATGTTGAAAAGTCTTGACTGACGCGGCTCCGGGACCCAAATCTTCCTAGGAATTGTAAGATATAAACTAACTCGATTCCACTACAATAATAATTTGCTTGCATATATGTAAACTTGTTTGTATGATCTTCACCATAATTCCCCTATAAACCCATAACACCCTAGTGCCTTAATCAATTACTTACAAACACTATTTATTTACTTGCTTTGTTTTGCTTTCATTTCTTTACTTATCATTGTTAAGTAGTTTAGATTGCAAACCTCAAACTCAACCCAAATCGTGACACCCTAAGACACACCTCTCTACAACCGATAAATTAATACAAAACCGTCCCTTAATCTCTTCCTTGGCCAATCCAACAACAGGCGTCCATTCCTTAACCACCATAAGTTTATTATCAAATAGGAAATAACCACTGTTCAAAACAGTCTTCTTCATTTCATCTGTCTCAAATCTGGCTAACAACACTCCATTAGGAAGAAAAGATATTTTGTCAATTTTATACTTATCCCATATTCTTTGCAGGAAACCCTCAGGGATTTGCCATAGAGGATTAGCACCCACAACAAAACCATAGACTGCTTGCCTGCAGTATTCAATCACCTTATTGACATCCTCATCCGTCAACTGAAGTAAGTCAGCAGAATTCTCTTCCACTAATTCCATCACTTTTTTTCCATGTCTCTGGTAGCATATCTCCTCTTCCTCTGCCTCATTGCATTCCAGATCACTCTCCTCAACGTCCTCCACAAATCCATCAGCAATATCTATAGCAGGGATACCACTGATATCTTGTAGACTCCTTTTTTTTTATGTGATGTATCTAAATGAGGTCTTTTCAAAGATTTGGTTTTCTGATTCTGAATTGTATTCAACATTTCCTTACTCCTAGAGAGACTCTGACGTGACGATTGTGATTTAGATGATGAATTTCGATCCACGAATGCACAAAATCCAAAATCTCATAGCCGGCACATTATTTCTCTATTTTCTCTCACTAGGTTTTTTTAATATGCACGTTGTTGAGGGAGGGTTACTATTACAAAGTGTCGGTACGTTGCTAAGGGAGGGGTGCCATGGATATGAGGTCGTTGTTAAGGGAGTCCTGCTATGTGTATGAAAGTTAACTATCTATTCTGCGTTCTTGTTGTTAGTATTTATTCCCACTCAACCTCGTGGTTGACAGTCTATTCGTGAGCACTTGTGATGAACTGTAACTGGGGAGCATATTTGACAAGTACTTAAGATTAGTTGATTTGGGAGCTTATGGGGATGCGTGAGGACTTGGCCAGTCTACCTAGAAGGCTAGATCATATAGTTTTATTAACCACTTTATTTAATTCCGCTGCGAGTTGTAATTTATTTTATATTGAGTTTAGTTTGGTTAATTTGTAATAAACATGTAATCGCTAAATTTTATCTAAAGTACTTTGGTTTATTGTATTTTGTTATTGACTACCTCGGAAAACCAAGATGGTAACGCTCTTATTTACTTGGGAGGCCTAGCTAAAGGCCGTTGGAATATGTATCCTCCGACAATAATGCGATCACAACTGTTGATCATAATGATCACATGTTTAAGTCTCATTTTAAAGAATACAATTGGGAAGTAATATTTTACTGTCAACTGGTCCACACATATCGGTAATGATTGGCTGACTAGAGTTTGACATTACTGTCGTGCGACGGTGGTGATCAGTTGATCTCCTTAGGTCATACCTAAAGGGTAACACACTTAATTGATCATTTAATTGATCGTATGACGATACGGGTTAATTAAATTACTTAAAATTGACGGACGATTTTGGAAGTAATATTTACGTGTCTCATTGTAATTTGATTAAATGAGATACGGTCTAAGTAATCGAATTGTTTTATTACTTAGATGAAATTATTGTTTAAGGAAACAATTACATTTGAATGAATAAATTATTATAAATACAAGATGTTGTGATTTATAATTGGTAAAATATTTTGGTACAAGTAATTATGAATTACTAAGTCAATTTTGTATATGACGTATTTTTATTAATACATTGATTTTTAATATGATAAAAATACATAACAATTTTATGTGACATGTGACATATGACAAATTGACATTTTGACAAAGATAAAATGGAATCCATTTTATCTATTATGACCGAAATATTGGAGAGGATTAAGAAAATATTAGGTTAATTATATTAGTGGTAAACATAATCATGTTTGCCTAATACTAGCCTTGCATGCCTACTTGTTCTTGTGAAGGCAACCTTGTGCATGCATTGGCTCCTTCTTTTCCCCTCTTCCACCCGGTTTTTGAGAAGAAAACCACCTTGGTTTTTCTTCTTATTTTTACCTAATATACACTATGATATTCACTAGTGCATATTCATTCATTCATTATCTAAAATAAGAATTTTAGAGAGATAAATAGCTTTCATTTTCCTCCTTCTCTCAACCAAATTAGAGAGCACAAAATAAAGATTTTTGGGTCAATTTTTATACAAAATTAATATTGTTCTAGTAATAATAATATTAATTTTATTAAGTTGTTACCTTGGGTATAAATCCTTGGGAGGGATTCTACTCTTGAATCCTTGTTCTTCCATTTTGGAGTGCTCAAGAACAAGTAAGAAGGAGATCTTACTTGTGCCCATTAATCCGAAATATCAATGTAAGGGTTGATGATTTCTTCCTTTTATTTATTGTTTGCATGCATAAGATCATCTTTTAATTTTATGAGTAAATTAAAATCATAGCATATATGAATATGTTGGAGTAAAGAGATATAGATTTCTAACAAGCGATATCAGAGCCTTGGTTATTTGCATGCAAATCGGTTATAGTTTTTCCGAGTTATACGATTAACATATAAAACTTGTAAATTTGTGTTATTATGATATATCACGAAATAAATTATGCATGTTAAAGTTTCTGGTCCTAAAATGTTTTTAGGATATTTTGGTTAATTTATGGATTTTTATTGTTCATCTTATATTATAATGGCACTAAAAATGAGATTTTATGATTAAAATGTCATTTTCGGACTAAAATTAGCTAAACTTCAAATTTTCCAGTGATTTTTGGATATGTTTTCACATATATTATTTTTAGATTACCTGTAAAGTTTCATAATTTTTGGAGTTCTTATGCTCGAAATATGGATTTTTCATGATAAAAATTGAATTTAAATGAAAAATAGGTTAGTATGAGATAAATTTCGAATCTGGTCATAGAAATTTAGTATGTTGTCACATGTAATTTTACAAGATCTGTGTAAAATAATAGGCAATATTGAAGTCTTTATGCATGATTTATGGATTTTTGATGAAAAATAGCATAAATAGTGACTTAATTAGTAAATAATTGCTAAAACATACTCCATGACTAAGGAAAAATGTCACATATTGCATTTTATTATTTTTTTCAGATCTAAAATTGAATAGTTGGTGAATATAATTTTTCTTATGTTTTTATGATTTTATTGTTAAATCCGTTAAACCGCAACATAGTTTTTCCGATAATTTTACGAAATTTTAACCTAAGTTTTTGAACATTATGAGTGTCATGGTATTTTTCCAGAATGTTCATAAGTTTAAATTTTGAATTTTGAATTTATTTGGAATTTTTGTGATTTATTTGAAGTTTATAGCATTTTATTATAATTTTAAGTCCATTAATGAACAATTTTAAGAAATATGAGTTAATTATAGTCAAGTAATTAGTGAAGACTAATTTTGAGTCCTAAGAGGTTAGGTTAATTAACTTGTGCATAAATATGAATTTATGTAATTTTTGTGATTATAAAACGTTGAATCACGCAAATCCGTAAAAACCGTGTAATATACGATATTGGCTCCTTAAAGGTGATTTAGCATAAAATTGGGCTTGTTCATACATATTATAATACTGCATTTTTATTTATGATTGTCATAATTTTATTTTATGTAATTTTTGAATTATGTAATTTTACTTAGTATGGCCTTAGTTTTTAATTGGTATTACCCGAAATGTATGGGAATATCGATTCGGTTGTAATTTATTGTGATCTCGTATCACCGTTTTGTAATTTAATAGATTTATTTTATTTTATTTTAATTACAATTGTATAATAGGAAATTATGTAATTTGTTATGTAATTTATTTCTTCCGGAGATACTTGAAGACGGTGTCACTCAAGAAGGCGATACATAAAGACGGTGTTACCTCGAGATGCGTGCAATAACTAAGTTCAAGGGACCAATGGAGTTAGTTTCCGAATATGTAATAGTTAATTAGATTTTCTATTTTAGGAAGGCCATACTAGGATTTAATTTATGCTTTGCATTTTATTTATATGTCGCATGCATCGCTAAATCGCCATAACTAAAACATGCATTATCTTTTAATCGAGTTTATCGACCGTGTCAATTAGAATTATCGTAGTTCACCGCTTTAGTTCACTTAAATTGTGATAGATAATAAATTGACATGACCTCTCGCTAAAATAATCAATTGAGACATAGCCTTACCAAATAGTAGAAACCATGAAAACCTAGTTCGCGAGGGAGTGCACTCGGCCCTACCGGGGTACAAAACTTGTTACGTAGGGGAAGTGGGTGATAAATGTCTATCCACCGAATTCATGTTGATAAGGGATGAATCGACCCTACCGTGCCCAAGTTGATGTGGATTTGGATCATGGACACATTTATTCGAAATTTGGATTGAGCTCAACGGAAGTATTCGTGACCGTAGTCGCATGTGTTCCGGGCTATAGATAAACATTAGAGTAATTTTATCGACCAAGAGTTCTAAAAGTAGAATCGATTAAGCGTTAATCCACCGAGTTGTATTGATAAGGGATGAATCGGCCCTGATACGTGCTTAATGTATAGTCTTTTTAGCCTATTTCAGCCCGTATTTCTATGCATTTTCATATTGTTTTTATGATATTTTGCCCCGAATTGGCTACTTTGGTTCGTTTTGTCCATTTTTTAGAAATGAACGCGAAAGTAGTGGAATCGTACCCTTTTTCGTCCTTTTTGCATGCATTTAGAGGAGACGGGATTGTTCCAGAGTGAGATACTGCATTTGGAAGCATCGCGGCACGCATTACGAGGCACTTAGACGCAGACATGAGCTGAAATGGAGATACAGTTACTCGATCGAGCTGTTTACCACTCGATCGAAAGGTTTTTGCTCCCTCTGATGATCGATCGAGTGATTTTTCACTCGACCTTTAGCTTGCACAAAGAGCTGTTGCTCGATCGAGTAGCTTTTTAGTCGATCGAGCTGTTTTGGCTGAGAGTTGGTCGATCGAGTGGTTTTAATCCACTCGATCGAGTGGTTTTGATGGGTTTGGGCTTTAATTAGCCCACGTGAAGTTTTATTTCGCTAAACTCTTTTGCTTTGCTATTTAAGCACGCTTTACTAGGTTAATTAGGATCATCTTTCATACTATCAAACTCTCTACTGTTAAACATTATTACGTTACTTTTCCTCCTCTACTGTTACTTTATTTCGGGGTTGCTTTTACTCGGATTCTGTGTTCTTTACGCCGGATTCGCATTGATTGTAATTCCTTCTCTACCTTCAATAATAATTAATCATTTGGTTGTTTGAATTTCTTGTTTGTGTTATTAACTCTTTTGCCCTAATTTTCTTTATTGCAATTTATTGTCTATTTATAATGTTTTCTGCTGGGAATTTAATTGTTGTTAGTTTAATTAAGAATATGAGTAGCTAAACCCCTTTCATGTTGGGATTAGGGGATCTGCGGTAGAAATGTGACGATGTAGTGAATGAATTAGATGAATTAATTACGAGACTCTGTCACTATAGCAATTTAACTGTAATTTCCGAATTAGTTGAGTGCACGCTTCTATGTCACCCTTTAATCTGGCTAAAATTAATCCTGGATCGAAAGATTGGACTAAATAGGCCTGCTATAAACAATAGACTACCCTAATGAGGACGAAAGTTAAGTTAGTGGTATTTTAGGATAGAAAGTGGACCGAAAGGACCTTTTAACATCCGTCTCACATCTAGTTAAATCTGAATCATTTACAATTGTGAGTCACTTTGGACTACCGTAGTGAACCGAATTCCCGACATGTCCCTCTCTTCTTGATAGTTTAATCATATTTTATTGTCTTTATTGCTCCTTATTTTATTTCTCTTCCTTTCAAACTTCGTAGTTTAGAACCAAATTTAAGCAACCCCCATTTGTTACCGTAGGACTAGGATTAGACAGCTATAATTATATTACCTCCCTGTGGATTCGATACTCGACTGCCTCTACTACATTTTAGTTGAGACCGTTAGGTTTTATCTTTGATAGGGTTGCGATAGCCGTGTCAAATTTTGGCGCCGTTACCGGGGAGGCAATTGTTCAATTTATTAGTTGTTTTATTTTTAGTCCTTTTTAGTTTAAGGAACACCCGTTCCTTAGACTATTCTTATATCCTGTTTGTAGTTTCCTCTTATGCGCAGTCACGGGCGGTGAATTATTGCCTTATAATCCTGAGCTTGAGAAATCTCTGCGCGAGTTGAGGCGATCACAAAGGGTATTACCGACAGAGGAAGAGCTAAGTACTCTGTCAAGCTTTTACGAGAACGAGCTTTTCGAGGAAGATCCACCTTCATCTCCAGTTTCCAATTCATCAGCTGAAACAGTCACTTCTCCAGATTTTCCAGTTATGGCCGAGGAAGCGAGTATAGCTAGTAATTCTGAACCGACAGCTGCTAATCTTTATAAAGGGTTCGAATTACCAGGCGATGCTAGAAAATTTGAGCCAAAGCCCTCTTACATTAATATGGTTGAGAGGAACCAGTTCGGGGGAGCTGCAAATGAAGATGCAGCTAAGAACATGGAGACTTTTATTGACTACTGCTGCTCAATACCCCCACCAGCCGGTGTGACCCAAGATCAGATAAAAGAAACCACGTTCATTTTCTCACTCCGAGATGCTGCAAGGGAGTGGTATAGGGATCTAGACCGGACTGCTCATGGGATAACTGACTGGAATTCGTTGGCTTTGGCGGTTTATAAGAAGTACTTCTCTGCTTCAAAGACTAATGCAATTAGAGCTCAGATCACGAGCTTTAAGCAAGGGCCTGACGAGAACTTTCACGAGGCATGGGTCCGCTTCAAGAAGTTGGTGCGAACCATTCCGCATCATGGGTTCGAGAAGTGGAGTCTTTGTAATCAGTTCTATAATGGGCTGTACGACGATCAGAGGGCTATTTTGGATGCTGTAGCTAGTGGCCGGTTTGCTGAGAATCAAGGAGAGACTAAGGGGTCGAAGATCATAGATGATTTGGCCATCCATAAAGCTGAATATGGGAACTCGAGAGGAAATCAAAGGAGGAGTGCCGAATCTCCTTCTGTAGCTGCTTTAGAGGCTCTTACGGCCCGATTTGATAAATATGAGCTGGGAGTAGCCTCGAAGGGAGGAATTTACCATGTAAATGCCATTACAGACGGCCCCTTCAGCTGCAAGATATGTGGAGGAGAGGGGCATGTTTCAGATAATTGTCCCAATTCCTATGAGTCATGTGCTGCCTTCCAACACTACCGGCAGAACAACAGTTATTACGAGCCGAATGTCCACCCCAATTTGAGGTGGACTAGTCGAGAATGTACTCAATCCTACCGCTCCTCCGCATCGCAGCAGTAGTATATTCCTCCACACAAGAATCAACAAGGCTTTCAGAAGCCTCCTTCTTTCAACCCTCCTAACCAAGGTGCATCATCTTCTAGTGGGGTGAGTGAAATGGGTGAGCTAAAGTCTATGTTGCAGTCCATTTCAAAGCAATTGCAGCTAAATGATCAACAAAATCAGCAGAAGGACGCATCATTTAAGGCACTTGAGACTCAAGTTGCCCAACTTGCTGCAAATCAATCCTCCAGAAAGCAGGGTCATTTACCGACTCAAAATGAGAAGAACCCACATGAGACGGTAAACCTGATAGAATTAAGAAGCGGTCTTTCTTATGAGGGACCGGAAGTGTCGAAATCAGACCCGAGGGAAGCTATAACTGGTGATGATCAGTGTTCTGATAAGAGAAAAGGGCTCACGACAAAGGAATTACTCGATCGACTGAAATCTGGTGTTCTATCGAGTAGAGTCGAAGATGAAAGTCCTCGATCGAGTGGTTTTTCCGCTCGATCGAGTGAACAGGAAGAGCATGTTGGTCGATCGAGTGGAAATTGTACTCGATCGACTGAAGCAGAAAGTGGAGTTGGTCGATCGAGTGGAAATTGTGCTCGATCGACTGACAGTGATAAAGAAACAGCTCGATCGAGTGAGCAAATTGGTCGATCGAGTAGTATTGATGACAGGAAGCTTATTCGAGAGCCTGCTAGTGCACGTTTAAGTGAGAAATCACCGGAAAGACCTCGTTCGAGAGGTAAGAAGCGTCCAAAGGATACAGAACTTGCACCGGAAGATACATTGAAAGCAAGAAACAAGGGACTCGAGATACCAATCATGGTTCCTTTCCCTAGGCGGCTGCAGAATACCAAAGTTAATCAAAAGTTCGGCAAGTTTGTCGAACTTTTGAGGAGCTTGGAAGTCACCGTGCCGTTCACTGAATTGCTGACTAAGGTACCCTCTTATTTAAAGTTTATGAAAGAAATTTTAGCACGTAAGAGGACTATTAATGACAGTGAGACCGTAGCTTTGACTGAGGTAGGGTCAGCCCTATTTCAAAATAAGTTACCCCCTAAGCAATCAGACCCGGGTAGTTTTTCAATTCCGTGTCATATCGGTATGCATTTGATTGATAACGCGCTATGCGATTTAGGCGCTAGCGTAAGTGTCTTACCTTTGTCTCTGGCTAAGAGACTTGGTTTGACAAAGCTGAGTTGCACCAACATGACTGTCCAGATGGCCGACCGTAGTTTATCACGGCCACTAGGTATAGTAGAAGACGTACCTGTTCAGATCGGGAAGTTCTTTATTCCCGTTGATTTTGTTGTCTTAGACATCCCCGAAGATGCACACACCCCTATAATTTTAGGGAGACCATTTTTGTCCCTTTGCCCGTGCGGTAATAGACGTCGGGGAAAATTTTGACCTTTCAGGTAGGGGATGAGGAGCTAATTTTTCATCGGTCCAAGTTTGGAGAGCTCCCATGAAAGCCCCGACCTTGCAATGCTCTCTCTTCTATTATTCCTACTATTGACACTCCAAATGAAAATTTGGAAGCTGTCTTGCCATTGTTAACCCTCCGCCTCAGATTGAGAGCAAAGAGGAGGAAAGTTCGTCTGTTGTCCTCACTGCAGGAACAGATGAAAGCAAAGGGGAAGCTGTCAAAGGACATGGTGCAATCATTATCAATCAACCTGGAAATGTTAACGCTAAGGTTGGTGATAGAGGAGCAAGGACGAGGAAAGCTAACGCTTACGTGGATGCGAGTTATTCTCCTCCTACCGTTTCAAGTGATAATTCATGCTCATGGAAGATGAAGAGGACAGTCAATGTTGCTGAGGTGACGTCCTCCAGTCAGAAGCCCACGAAGGGGCTACTGAAATTTGATGGGAATTGAACGGGGAAATGCCCCGTGTAACACTTTGTAATAGATAATTTTTGAATTTCTTTTGAATTTGTTTTATTGCGTTTTAATTAGGACAATTAGTTTTAGACAATTTTTAGCATAGACGTAAGACTATAGACTGTGCTTTTGCGTATTTGGTATTTTGGGAAACTCTTGGATGTGTTTTTATGCAGGTTTGGGGAAGTTTCACGCAATTCAAGGAAGAAAAGACAAAAATTCAAGAGCCTACAAGAGGAAAGTCCTCGATCGAGTACTTTTTCTACTCGATCGAGTGAAAATATGGTCGATCGAGTAGTTTATTTACTCGATCGAGTAAAGCAAAAAGAAGGATTGGTCGATCGAGTAACTTTTTACTCGACCAAGCAGCTGGACCATAAAAGGGCTCGATCGAGTGGTTTAAAATCACTCGATCGAGTAAAATGGGCCGTGTACAGGGAGTTTTCTCACTTAAACTCTTTTGTTCCCAATTCTTTTTCATATTTCACCTAATTCCGTCTATCCCTTTCCCCTAATTGCGTTTTTAACTCTCCCAAATCCCCATTTTCTTGCCCAAATCACCAATTCCATCACCTACATTTCTTTATTTGCATTTTAATCTTCAAAAGCCCCTTAATTTCACTCTTATTTGTGTCCATTTTCACGGTTTTAAAAGGGATTTAGGGTTTGCGGGTTTTTCGACTGAAATCCGCCATTGTTGCTTGTTTACTTGAGGATTTTTTTTGTATTTGTAGGTTCATCATCATCAAGATGGAGTCGAGTACCTTACCTTCTACCAGTACTTCCTCCAGCCCGACTTTGAGCGAGTCAGTGGCCCCTGCTGTCGCCACTACCTCTGCCCTAGTCACCACTGCGACTCCGATTTTCCTTGTTTGGTGCGAGGGGACGGGTTTTTCTCCAGCTAGCTCAGCTGGAAGCCCAGTTCAGGCTGCCACTTCCACTTCAGTCACCACCACAGCTAGCACTGCTGCTAGTTCCTCTTCGGTGGTGACCACAGTAGCCACCACTGTACACGGCCTCCATCGCACACACTGTGACGGACTCACTGCGGTTGCAGTTTGCCTTCGGAGCTGCTTTAGTCCCTTACACGATCCGAGAGCGGGCGGGCGCCTTGCGTTCCGAGAGATGGAGGTCGGGGTCGTAGACGATCTAGAGCTACGCCGGCTCCTGCTGCCTCTACTCCGCCCTAGCACTTCCCCAGTTTTGCGCCTCTGCTTCTACCAGTGCCGCTCCGTCCACTTCGAGACGATTCTGGTCCAGGGGACACTTCCCTCGACTCCCACCGGACTACCCACAGGTATTATTCGTCACGTTGTTCATCGTTTGAAATTCTTTAACTTGGTCAAGTGTGTACATGTGCCTTCCCGATTTTTAGATAAATCGGCATTAGAGAAACTAGGTATTTACGAGTCGATCTGTTCTTTACTTGGGCACGGGGATGCTGGCCTCATTACCATGAGGGCCGCACTTTCTTAGAGTGAGCCTTGAGTTTCTCGGCTCTTTTACCTTCTCCTTAGGGGCGATACGACCCCGGCCCGGTCTGCTGTCTCCTTAGGTTGTTTAACCGGACTTTTCCGATGCCCCTAGCGGAGTTTCGTAGGTTGCTTGACCTTACCTCCTCGGGCGTGAAATCAGACTCGAGGAAGGTTTACAAACAGGTTTGGCGGTGCTTGGCCCAGACCCGTTTCAAGGAGCGAAAGCTCCACCAGGTCCACCATCCCCCGTCCGTTGTTTTCTTAGACTTATGGGGAGCTCTATTTTCGGCCGAAAGGAGCCGAACAACACTACCAACACCGAGCTCTCCATCCTGGGCGGTTATCTGAACGTCGATTGTGAAGGTCCTTTTACCTTCAACATTGCCTACCTTACCGCCCAGTACCTCCACGACCAGGGGAAGAAGGAGGCGGGAACCATTGCCTGCGGTGGCATAGCCACCATTCTTGCCCACCGACTTTTCCCCACCTGGCCACGTGACTTGCAGTACCTCGAGGGAGAGAGGGTCGAGTCCGGCTGCCATGCTCGCTCGGCATTGGCTTACCCCGGACTACCGGACTTGGAACATTGACGGCTCCTTGTCTGCGTTGACTTACCTTGCGACAGTCTCCCCGTCTTGAGCCCTTACCTCTCGTGGTAAAGGGCCACCGTCCGCTGCCTTGCCTCTACTTCACCTTCCACTTCGACCATCTCCTGATGCACCTGCCGCCAAGAAGCGGCGAGTTGAGACTGGAGAGGGGTCCACACCTTCAGGGAGTACCCAGCCTTCCACGGCTACTCCCGATCCGACCCCTACTCCCACTGTTACTACTACTCCTACTCCTGCTCCACCTCCCACCGACAGACACGGGGCCGAGCCGGTCTTCCGGCTACTTTTAGACCACCTCCTCCCTTTGTAGCGCCCGCGGTCCGGGACCAAGGGGGCGCGCGTTTCTGGCTCTGTTCATTGAGCTTGCAGAGCATCAGGCTCGTATGGAGAGGGACTTAGCTTTGACCCTACACCCTCTGTACGAGTACCACTTACGGAGACACAGACCGATCCCCGAGGGTTGGCCACACCCTTCCTTCTTTCGGTACCCAGCTGAGGGGTACCCGGCGTCGGAGGACGAGGAGGAGAGCGAGGACCCAGAGGTGGCGGTGGAGAGAGATCGCGCTGAGGAGCGGAGGAGGAGAGAGGAGGAGAGAGACACGGAGTACCAGGGAGATGGCGGCGACGACGATGACGACGACGAGTAGCTACTGGTCTACTCACTTCCCCAGTTTTCTAGCTGGTTTGGGGAAGTTCGTTTTTTTGTATGTATTTTCCACTCTTTTATTTTGTCTCCTTTATTTATTGTCTTTATTTTTCTTTTTGGTTGTATACTCCCGTTCCCCCATATTTCTGCCGGTGTATGCTGGAGGACAACGAGGGCGTTGTCCGTTTTGGGTTGGGGAGGGTATGTTGCATCCTTTTGAGTCTGCATCTGCATTTGTTTTGCATTCACGTTTACTTTTCAGCTTGCATTGTTCTTTATTTTCCATCAAAAATCCAAAAAAAAAAAATTAGAAAATTTTAAAAATTCAAAAAATTTCACGTTTATTTCTGCATATAGGTTGAGTCGGAACGGTAGATTCCCATGATGACAATGCACTATAACTTGTCCTTCTGCTTGAGCCTTGCACTTTCACTGATAGTTATTAGCTTTGTCATACGCATAGTCTACGAATTTCTGTTCAAATATAGCTGACTGTTTAGACTTGACCTATAAATTGGCAAACTACTTAAAAATTCTGAGTTTTAGAGCCTTAAACTGGTGACATTCATGACCAGTTCATTAGGAATTTTGAGTAGTACTCCTTGCATAGCATGTTCATCTCATTTGCACATTTATGACATTCAATTTCTTGTCAAATGCACATATTCGGGTTTCTGGTTGGTGTCACATGCAGGGAGGGTCTTGCAAATTTCCCTTTCTTATTACTTTACACCCATTTAGCTCCACATAAGCCAAAATTGCCTTTTGACCCATTAGCTACATCCCAAACTAAGCCTGCCTAGTCAAGCTAGTTAGTATGTTCTTCTGCGGTATATTTTTTCCTTTGCAATTTGGTCCGTGTTTCTTGTTTTGGAGTTGGCGTAAGTATAGAGGAAGAAAGAAAAAAAAGAGTAATGAAAAAAAGAAGAGAAAAACGTGAGAAGAAAAAAAAAAAAAAAAAAGGAAAAAAAAAACGATGAAAAAGGAAGGCTGGAACGTGAAACAGAAAAAAAAAAAAAAAAAAAAAAAAAAAAAAAAAAAAAGAGTTGAGAAGATGTTCGAAGATGTACAATCGAAAAAGGTTGACTTGTTTCAGTTAATTGTTTCAGACGGTGTTTAAAAAAAAGGAAAGTTTGTGACCATCTGACTCCTCCGTTCTATCCCATATTTTTTTGAGCAGATTGTGTTTTGAGTCTAGTGAGTTTTGTGCCAAATGAAGGGCACTTGTACTTAGTCTTTCAGTCAGTTGAGATCCGGATGGTTTCATTATGGTCCTGTTAGGAACTAGCTTGATGCTTTTACCTCCACATTTCCATAACTTGTTTTGCCTTTTCTCACCTGAACCTCACTATTCCCATATTATTTGCAAACCCTTGGCTGTGACGGACATTATCGGTTGGAATTTGTGCATTAGTGCTTGAATTGTCTTTCATTTTGTTGCATGCATGCTATGTAGGTTGGAGTATTATGAGAAGATGCACTATAATTGTGCATTAGTGCTTGAATTGTCTTTCATTTTGTTGCATGCATGCTATCTTTTTATTATTAATATTGTTAATTAAAGTGGCAATGACCTATTAAGCAGGTAGTCGGTAATCTAATTCTATTTTCGGAGAGGATACCCAAAAGTTATGTTTATTTTGAGTTAAAATATAGGTTGGAGTATTATGAGAAGATGCACTATAGTTTAAAGTATTTATGTTAAATGATCCTAATTTTTAAGATCAAAATACCTCATATGGTTTTATTTTAATTCTGTCTTGCTTTGTTCCTTTGTTTAATTTTTGAATACGCAAACGAATACTTAACAATTAAAAAACATAAATAATTAAGCTTCAATTCATTTGGAAAGGAACAACAACAAATTATACAATCAAATTAAATTCATTGCTAAAAATTAAAATAAAGACATAATTATTAATTATTAGAATCTGATGACAAAGGATAATCTTCATGAAGTTCGGTCCACATTAAGTCATAGAGCGGCCCTTCATTGTCTGCGGCAACCAAAGGTGGAATAGCCTCTGTCCTCTGTCTCCCATGACAGAGGCACGGTGATAAGATCGTGATGCCTCCTGTAATGACTCAACAGAAGATGATCAACATGGGTCGCAACCAATATAAAAGGGCCATTTTGTCTAGCATCCGAATAGAAATTCAGTTTCCCCGCATCTTCCCCCGCAAATCTAGCCTCTAATTTTCTTGTCTGGCGAAAACTTTCATGGTGGCTGGCTTTGTCAAACTCGATAAAAGCGAATCCTTGAAAACCTTGCTTGTTAGTCGACACAGGGTGGACTCTTTTAACCGTGGTGAAACTGCACTCATACAGCATTAACCTCATCCACCCAAAATCCTTATTTACACCCTTTCCATTTTCATAACGAATAGGGAGATTATGAAAAATGCAAGTAACAGGATAGACGTAACGAGAACGTGATTGTCGTTCCGGAAAACCAACCATATTATTGGGGACGGAGTATAGTTTAGAGAGAGAATGAACGAGTAAATGCTTGATATTCAACTATAACATTATAAAGATATATTTATAGTCCTAATTGAATAGTAGAACGCATGCATAAAATTCTGAATAAAGTTACACCTTTTTCGCATGCATTGGTTCAACTCAACTGATTTGAAAATATGACCGTTGTCCAAATATACAACATCGAAAATATAAAAACGTTCTTCTTTTATATTTTATAACGGTTTTATATAAACCGTTGAGAAAATATGATAACGGTTTTTGCAGAACCGTTTACAAGGTATATTTTATTACGATTTTATGTAGACCATTAACAAAATATGATAACGATTTTACAAGACCGTTTCCAAGAAAATATTTTATTACGGTTTTGATTCTATTCGTTGATAATTTAGAACACGGTTGTCGATGGAACCGTTGTTGAAATTTATTTAATAACGGGTTTTCTGTAAACCGTTTCTCAAAATTATGTGCTTGACGTTTCAGTCAATATTTGGGCAACGACAATCTATGTTCCGTTATTATATGTGGTAAACCGTTGTTATACGGTTGTTGTTAAAGCGCAGAATTGGTGTAGTGTCCTTGCCTATCTGAGTCTTGGGCAATGCAACAATAAAATCCATGCCCAGATCCTCCCGTGGCTTATTAGGCACTAGTAGTGGTGTATATGGCCCAGCCTGGAATGAGCTCTTGGCTTTCTGGCATACTGAACATCTTCTGAGAAACATTCGAACATCTCCCATCATTCTAGGCCAATAGAACTGGTCCTGCAGTATTTCCAGTGTCTTTAGGACCCCGAAATGTCCTCCTAGGCCACCTGAATGCACCTCCCTGACACTACGCCAAATCTGACAATCAATAAGGAGCGTATACAACGGTTTAATACATTTAATAATGACACATAGATTTCCGTTTTTCAAATATTGGCGGAAACCTAGACCGCGATAATGAGAATAAAGTTTTCCCACGAAAACCGTTATTATAATGTGACAACGGCTGATTAATAAACCGTTATCAAAAACGTTATCGGTTTCCAAAAGCTCGTTATAAAATCTCTCTTATCAACGATTGTTAAGACAACTGTTACCAGTAAAATAAAACGGCATTTCGAAAACCCTTACTATATTAACACCACCAACGGTTTGTGGTACCCATTGTTATGTTATAGATACGGGTTTCTTGTAACCGTTATCATTTTCTATTATGATAGAACGGTTTTTCAATTCAACCGTTGTCACTATTTGTAACACCCCCATTTAATCAGGAGCCTTTAGCTAGACATTCCCAACTAAATAGGGCTGTTACCATCTCGGTTTCCCGAGGTAGTGATTAACAAAGTACAACAATTTCAAAGTACTTTAATTAAAACTTTAGCGATTACAAGTTTATTACAAATTAACCAACTAAAGCTTAATATAAAATAATATACAACTCGCAGCGGAAATAAATAAAGTGATTAATAAACTATGTGGTCTAGAATTCTAGGTAGACTGGCCAAATCCTCACGCATTCCCACAAGCTCCATAGTCAGCTAATCTTTAGTACCTATCAAATCTGCTCCCCATTATGGTTCATCGCAGGTGTTCAGGAATACACTGTCAAACAAGAGGTTGAGTAGGAATAACAAACAACAATACAAGGTGAAATGATATGATATAATATGCAAATACAACTAAGCTCATCACCCGAAACACCCGTTCATCCCGCTAATCCCTGGCCCGGGGTATTCATCATTCCAACCGAAGTTGAAGTATTCACCATCCCAACCAAAGTAGAGGTATTCAGCATCCCAGTATAAAACTGAGGTATCCACCATCCCAGTATAAAACTGAGGTATCCAATGCAAATGTCATGCCGATAATAATAATCATCCCAGAACGAGCCTGAGCTATCCAATAATTACGATATGAATAAATTAATAACCAAATTATAATGCAATGACATATAGATTCACATCTGATCATTCCTTCAACAGCAATTAACCACACAGTTCCATAATTCCTCTTATCAATTAAGTAGCAAGACAAGTTGAGTAGTTATCCTACCTGGCAAGCAATATCCAATTAAGCAGCTCAAGCGATCCAATAATAAAGCACACGAACCCGATTATAAATTCTTCACAATTGTCACCCTTTATCGTTTAATTGCCTCTTCCGTCTCCAAAAGCTCCTTCTTCTATTTTATGAATTATTTTTCAGAATTGCTATGTATTTATAGTATAAACTTAGGGAGTATATGAGGCCAATTAGGAAACTATTACAATTACCTTAGTCTAATTATTATAGGAATTACCTATTATTATTATTACCATTACAAATTATATTAATATTATTATTACATATTATATTAGCCTTACCATAAGTAGGATTTCCATATACTATCTTTACTAATTTTATTATTACCATAACACTAGTATTATTAGGTTTATTATCGATATAATTATTATTACCTTTACCTATTATTATTTCCATATTATTATTATTATTAAGTCCCGATACAAGATTAATAAATTTCGGTCCACATAACTATGGCACACGGCCCAAAGCTCAATTATTAGCTAAGCCCAATTACCGACTTGGATACTTATTTTATTATTTAATTAACGTCTTATTCGCAACTATTATTAGAAGTGCCATTGATTAATTATTAAATTACATAAATTGTTCTCATAAATCATTATTAAATTACGGAGTATTACAGTCTTCACCCCTTAAAATGAACTTCATCCCGAAGTCCGTCCACAACTATTACCACAACACTTATAAACATCCACATAACCGAGCGTCATCCAACTTATGATAACGCAATTACCCATTTACGATTATCAATCATACCAATCTTATCACAAGATATCATAATAATAAATCAAAACATTTGTAGTATCACATTCCTTCCCCCTAAAAATAAACTTCGTTTTCGAAGTTCGACATATCAAACACGGAAATAAATAAACCATTTATTATAACACCACAAGAACATGCAATACACCTTGTAACATAAAACAAATAATATTTCTAACACAACACCAATTAATTAATGGTAATATGAATAACAATCAATCTTCGAATTAATAACTTTTTTTTATTACTTGTTCGTTGTTCGTTTATTTCTCACTAACGAAGTCTAACTTAAATATGGATGCAATTAATGTAATTATATATATATATATATATATATATATATATATATATATATAGGTTTAGGGTAACACATTCTGCATATCATTAGACATGTCACTCTACTTCACATAATTTACAACCTCAAAATGCCAAGGTGAAAGAAACAAGAACTATTCTCTAGAACTTTTAGCACAACTTACAATTTCAAGGATAAGGAAAACATGTTACGACTTCCAAAAATCATTAATAAATAATATCATTACTTCTTGAGGACTTATGCTTTTAGAAAAATTACAGGGATTTAACAGTTCATGAGAGAAAGAATCAAGTCAAAAACTCATAAGGTCAATTTATTATTTGGTCGAAACGGAAATTTTACATCAACTTGTCAGAAACTTAGGTCAACTTGTAAAAATCACTATAAAATGTCAAAATATTTTCTTACAACGTGGCTTATCAATTTAGAAACATATACAAATATTTTAAACAGTGGTGTTGGAATTATACCTAATCAATAAGTAAGTTTTAAATGGCAATTTTTACAAAAACATGGAACGAAAACATCATTGTACAGGAATATTCTGACCACTGTCCACTAAAATATTTATTACTTCTAAGCCGTATATTATTTGAATATAAGACCAGCGGCATTTGAAAACTAACTCAAAATGCTATCACACATAAAAATTTCGTTTAAGGATATTAAACAGGCAGTAAATGGCAGCCAAAATAATCAAGGATAAAATTACGAGAATTCAACCAAATCACATTCTTCTCAATTTCACGCAATTTCCGTAATACTTCACATGTTAATCATAACTACGCCTCCCACATGCATGCCCACATAATTTTCCCATAACCAGATGTTATAACAATGCTTAAACATCATATAACATCCCTTCTCCGTAAAAGCAAGGTTATGTCCCCGTAACCGCAATCATCAATGAAAACAACATTCAAACAAGGCAACAAAAATATCTAAGGCAAAATAAACAATATTCATTTTAAATTACCCCACACTGTAATATCTCTCAAGGTAAACGGTTCGAAACTGGAAGGGCCAAGGTACGCATTAGGCGCGCTTTCCTAACGGTACTAAGAGGGGCTCCTAACAGTTTCTACCCGGGGTTCATTTTATTTAGACACACCTAAGTTCCTTTTTATTCATTGGTTTAGGCATGAGGATCGTTTTTCTCTGATACCACTTTGTAACACCCCCATTTAATCAGGAGCCTTTAGCTAGATATTTCCAACTAAATAGGGCTGTTACCATCTCGGTTTCCCGAGGTAGTGATTGACAAAGTACAAAAATACCAAAGTACTTTAATTAAAACTTTAGCGATTACAAGTTTATTACAAATTAATCAACTAAAACTTAATAGAAAATAATATACAATTCGCAGCGGAAATAAATAAAGTGATTAAATAAACTATGTGGTCTAGACTTCTAGGTAGACTGGCCAAATCCTCACGCATTCTCACAAGCTCTCAAGTCAGCTAATCTTTAGTACCTATCAAATCTGCTCCCTATTATGGTTCATCACAGGTGTTCACGAATACACTGTCAACCACGAGGTTGAGTCGGAATGACCAACAACCATACAAGGTGAAATGATATGATATAATATACAAATACAATTGAGCTCATCACCCGAAACACCCGTTCATCCCACCAATCTCTGGCCCAGAGTATACATCATTCCAACCGAATTTGAAGTATTCACCATCCCAACCGAAGTAGAGGTATTCACCATCCCAGTATAAAACTGAGGTATCCAACGCAAATGTCATGCCAATAATAATAATCATCCCATAACGAGTCTGAGGTATCCAATAATTACGATATGAATAAACCAATAACCAAAGTATAATGCAATGACATATAATTCACATCCGATAATTCATTCAACGACAATTAACCACACAGTTCCACAATTCCTCTTATCAATTAAGTAGCAAGACAAGTTGAGTAGTTATCCTACCTGGCAAGCAATATCCAATTAAGCAGCTCAAGCGATCCAATAATAAAGCACACAAACCAGATTATAAATTCTACACAATTGTCACCTTTTATCGTTTAATTGGCTCTTCCGTCTCCAAAAGCTCCCTTTTCTATTTTATGAATTATTTTTCAGAATTGCTTTGTAATTATAGTCTAAACTTAGGGAGTATATGAGGCCAATTAGGAATTACCCATTATTATTATTATTACCATTACAAATTATATTATTATTATTATTACATATTATATTAGCCTTACCATAAGTAGGATCTCCACATACTATCTTTACTAATTTTATTATTACCATAACACTATTATTATTAGGTTAATTATTGATATAATTATTATTACCTTTACCTATTATTATTTTCATATTATTATTACTAAATCCCGATACAAATCTCATCACATCCATACTAGATTAATAAATTTCGGTCCATATAACTATGGCATGCGGCTCAAAGCTCAATTATTAGCTAAGCCCAAATCCCGACTTGGATACTTATTTTATTATTTAATTAACGTCTTATTCGCAACTATTATTAGAAATGCCATTGATTAATTATTTAAATTACATAAATTTTTCTCATTAATCATTATTAAACTACGGGGTATTACACTATTTGATTAGATTTCTCAGTTTGACCACTGCATGCAAAACTTTATCAGAACTTTAATAAATATTCAATTTGACCAATAATATTCAATTTGACCAAAACAATTCTATAAATATGTTTTCATAATTTTTTAGGTCAAAATCTAAATTATCAAACATTTACTCTTTAATTTCTCTCTAAATTTCTATCTAAAAAAATATGGCTGGTGTATCGGAGTTACAATCACATTCTCGTTACGCACAGCCTTTTACTTGCATTCTCCATAATCTCCTGGTTGGTTATGATGTGAATGGAAAGGGTTTAAACCCTAACTTTGGGTGGTTGACGCAAATGCTTCATGACTCCGGTTCCACTGCGGTTAAAAAACTGTACCCTGTGTCGACAAACAAGCAAGGTTTTCTAGGTTTCACTTTTATCGATTTTGATGAAGCCAACTGCCATGATAGTTTTCGTCAGGCAAGAAAATTAGGGGCTAGATTTGCGGGGCAAGATGCGGGGA
Source organism: Silene latifolia (assembly GCF_048544455.1). Classification (NCBI taxonomy): domain Eukaryota; kingdom Viridiplantae; phylum Streptophyta; class Magnoliopsida; order Caryophyllales; family Caryophyllaceae; genus Silene; species Silene latifolia. The sequence continues at coordinate 77,824,201 of NC_133533.1, forward strand.
AAGAGGACTTCTATTCGGATGCTAGACAAAAGGGCTCTTATCTATGGGTTGGGACCCAAGTTGATCATCTTCTGTTGAGACATTACAGGAGGCATCCCATTCTTGCCACTATGCATATGTCATGGGAGAAAGAGGTCATTCCACTTGCGCTGCCCGCTGATGATGAAGAGTCGATCTATGACTTGATCTATGCCAAAATCGGGAATGAAGACTATCCTAATACTTCATCAGATTCTAATTAAGTCTTTAATTATTATCTAGAATTTTCAGTTGTATTTAGATTATGGTGGTTCTTTGAATTAAAAGTTAATTATTTATGTTATTTGTTACGTTTTTTGTTACCCCATCCTCTGGAATTCAGAGACAATATCACTAGAAAAATTCTTGTGTCTTCTAGAAGTATGGTACTCCTTACACTCAAAGGTAATCCACCAAATAAAATATTATAATGACTAACTTTCTACTTATAATAATAAAAAAGAATGGAAACGATATAATAAGATAATAAGAATTTGAGCCGTTATAATAATAATAATAATAAGACAAAATGACAACGGTTCTTTGTTAAGCCGTTATCATATTACATATATCAACAACGGTTATTTTAAAGCCATTTTCATATTACACTAATTGACAACGGTTTTTCTTCAAACCGTTGTAAACACAGATCCACTGTGAAAACTGAAATGTTTGTGATTTTAGTTACCAATGCATACCCTATTATTATTGGTTGTTTGACCATTATTCACCTCATGCATGCATGCACAATTACAACGGTTCTTATAAGAACCTCATAGATTATGTAACTCTAAAAATAATGAAATTTCAAAGGTATTAACAATAGGATGAGTGATGGTGAACAAGTCATCTTTGCCGTCCTCGCCGTCATTAATATTTACAACTTAAAAAGGTAATCTCATTTTCATAGCTACTGGCTTATATATGGGTCGTACTTGGATGATTGATGGCGAAATTGGTGATCCCATTTATAATGATGGAATTGCTGAATTTTACAATTTCGTTAGTGAAAAGTTTCATCTCCACTCATCAATCCCCTGCCCTTGTAATAGATGCGGTAGTATTAGGGTTTGCCTATCCCTGATGTCAAAATACACTTAGAAAAGAATAGTTTCAGTAGAGATTATAGGCGTTGGAGTTTTCATGGAGAATTAGAGGATGAGGATGGGGAATCTGATGTAGAGGTAAATAATCATACACCTAAAGCTGCTGGTTTAGATATAGGGGATGGGGGATATGATGTATGTGTAACCAATCGTTCACCTACACCTGAAGTTGTTTTAGGTCAGAAGTTTGTTGAAGATGATAGATTCGATGATCTTGAAGCTACAAGTGATGGGGAAATAAATGCTGATGATTTAATTGAGAAGTTGAGTCAATCTGAAATGCCTTTATTTACTGGTTGTAAGAAGTATACCAATTTGTCCGTGGTGGTAAAGTTATATAACTTGAAGAGGGCAAATGGGTGGAGTGATAAGAGTTTTACGGATCTTCTAGCTTTGCAATGTGGCATACTTCCTGACGGTAATGTTCTTCCGAGTCAGATATATGAGGCTAAAAAAATGATTAGAGAATTGGGCATGGAATATGAGAAAATCCATGCTTATCCCAATCACTGCATATTGTACAGTAAAGATTATGAGAAATTATCATATTATCCGCGCTGCTTTGTATGGTGTTATAAGACTAAGGAAGGGATCCCAGCTAAGGTGTTGTGGTATTTTCCAATAATACCAAGATTCATAAGGATTTATTTGAATGAAGAAGATGCAAGAATGTTGACTTGGCATAATAGTGGAAAGATTGAAGTTGGAAAGTTAAGACACCTAGCGGATGGTCAACAGTGGAAAGAGTTTGACGCTAAATATCTTAACTTCGCCAAAGAAGCAAGGAACTTGCATCTAGTGCTCTCCACAGATGGAATGAACCCTCATGAAAACATGAGTACCCAACACAATACTTGGCCAGTTGTGTTGGCCATCTATAATTTGCCCCCATGGGTTTGCATGAAACAGAAGTATCTGATGTTGTCTTTGTTGATATCTAGCCCTCGATAACTTGGAAATGACATAGATGTGTATTTGGAACCACTTCTAGATGATCTGAAGATTCTGTGGGAAAGAGGGATACCGATGTTTGATGGTTATAAGAAGGAAAGATTCAATCTGAGAGCTATATTATTGTGTAAAATAACTGACTTTTCGGCGTACGGCGATGTTTCTAGAGATACTGTACATAGGAAGGAAGGTTTCCCATTGTGTGGGGAGGATGTTGAATCGGAATATTTGAAGCATTCTCGCAAGCATGTGTACAGGGAAAATCGACGATGGTTATGCCCTGATCATCATTATCGTAAGCTTCACAAGGCATTTAATAGGTGTCCTGAGCAACGTGGGAGTCCTCAGATTTCGAATGGTCATGAAGTGTATGAGAAAGTGAAAGATATTGAGAAAACATTTGGGAAGAAGGGACATAAGTTGTCTACTCGTGGTTATAAAAAAAATCTATATTTTTTACTAAACTTCCGTACTGGCATGACCTCCCGGTTAGACATTGCCTAGATTTTATGCACATTTGAAAAGAACGTTTATGATAATATAATCAATACTCTGCTAAATGTTCTAGGTAGGACAAAAGACAACAAGGCAGTTAGGGATGATATGGTTGAGATGGGTATTAGTCCCGAGCCGGCAGCTAAAATAAAAGGAAATCGGACTTTTTTTCTGCCTGCAGCTCATACTCTTTCAAAAAAAGGAGAAAAAAGAGTTTTGTGAATGCTTCCATGGTATTAAGGTGCCAGAGGGCTATTCGTCTAATATTAGAAACCTTGTTTCGTTGCAAGACCTAAAACTTACTGGTTTAAAGTCACATGACTGTCATACATTGATGCAACAACTACTAGCTATGGCCGTTTGTTCCATTCTACCTCCAAAGGATCAACATGCTATAATTATATTTTGCTATTTCTTCAAATCAATCAACAGTAAAGTCATTGATCCCGATGAAGCGAAAACTTTGCAGGACATCCTCATCACCAGTCTTTGTCAGTTTGAAATGTATTTTCCTCCCTCATTTTTCACTATCATGGTTCATTTGACTGTCCACCTTGTCCGAGAGGTTTTGTATCTCGGGCCAGTGTATTTGAGATATCAGTACCCATTCGAACGATTGATGAAAGTTTATAAGGATTACACATTTAATAGGTATCGTTCAGAGGGGTGTATTGATGAGCGAGCAATTATCGATGAAGCTCTTTTGTATTGTTATGCACACCTCTCCTTAGATGAGTTAATTGGAGCTCCTACGAATCGTCATAGTGACCAATCGTTGGTTGGCGCAGTGGTAGCATGGGGCTGCGCTTGGTAGGGAGGTCTGCGGATCGATCCCCCACAACTGCGATTGGGAGGGGTTTAAATACCGTAATCCTTGGACACGCCCCGAAATCCGGTTTAGTCGGCCCAATGTGGTTCGGATTACCGGATGGTTTAGACAAAAAAAAAGAATCGTCATAGTGACTGGATGAATGGAAAAGGTGTAAGGGATCGTGTTTCCAAGGATATCTGACATGCGACACAGAGCTCATACATACGTTATTTTTACCGATGATTATGTCTAGCCATACAATATGGAACACTAGCGCTACCTTAAGGGAAAACACCCTGATAAGAACGAAAGGTGGTATGAAAATGAGCATTACAAGCAATTTAGTGTGGGATTTATCTGTATGCATCCCTTTAAATATAAGGACTATAACGAATTAATCATGATGAAAGCATGTCATAAAATAAATTGCATAAACAAAAAGGGTAAAGAGATGATGAAATAACCTTCGGTCCTAGCTTATATGGTCTATGAACAATATCGCAATGATATTCTCCTATCAGTTTCACCCAAGATGATATGAGATATGCACTTGTTTTTTTTGCTCGAATCGATCCCCAAATCAACAGATTAATTTTAGGTTTCTTGTGTTTTTCCGATGAGAGGAGGCAAGAATTGGGAAAAAGAAAATTATGTTAAAAAAATAAAAACCCCTCTCCCTTATAACCGTGTATTAGGGATGATTGGGTGTTTTTTTTTTCTTTTTAATTTTCGGCCCAATATCCGAAAATAATATGGATTAAAAATCCTTATTTCCGGTTATTCAAAAATGTATAAAATGTGTAAATTGTCATCTAGTGAGGATCGAACCCATGACCTCTTGGTTTTGTGTACCCTCACTATTACCACTATGACACATTCATCTTATTGATATTAAATATAACTGATTATATTTAATTACGAATTAACAGATTAATTTGTGCAAGCTAACATTACATACATTTAATTAAATATAACTTATTATATTCAATTTACGAATTGACAGTTAATTCGTCTCAACTAATATTATTTAATCTTCATTAAATAATTGTCTCATCAACACATTGACTATCTGTTTAGTCATATAAGGCATCAATGTGATTATATTTCTATAACCACATCTCTCAAACACATCCTATAGGTGTGACCTTTAGGGACCAGTTGATCACCGCCATCTGTATGATAATAACGTCAAACTTTCTAGCAAGCCAACCGTTATTAGGTAATCGTTAATCAACTGATTAAAATACGAAGTATACCCTTGTGAACCTGTAAGAGATTTACAAATGTTATCATACTAATTTGTGGAGGACACAAGCTCCAACAAACTCCCACTTGTCCTCACAAGTGTATGTGCGATAACCGATTCTCATATCCTAAAATTTCTCCCACTCAATGTAAAACAATTTGCAAATCCGTATTCACAAAGGTCGTATTTTACAAGCGATCATTATCAAGAGTGGTATCCCCGACTAGAGAGTAACTTAATTGATAAATGAATCAACATTCGAGCATGGCCATGCATTTCAGTTACAACTCCTCGAGTGGCCCTGAGAAATAACTATACCTGATAAGGGTTGGATATTTTCCTCAACTCGAATCCTGCAGATGTAAGCACAATATGAAATGACCCAGAAAAAAATCTACTTAGCCTCCAGTTACGGCAGACCGTGAGAAAGAAACCAAAGTCACCCAAAAACTGCCTTAATCTCAAGAGACAGTCGATAGTCAAAAGAATCGACTCTAGGAACACAATGGATGTCCTATCCACGACCTGGCACCGAATGTTTTTAAACATTTAGGACTCCATTACGTTGTCACAAAAAGTTGTCCTACGAGGTATCGTTATAATCTCGCATATGTGATCGATCAGTCAACCGTTTGACTTATGGCTCGTTGAACCCACCATCAATCGACTGCACAATATAATAGCCGGAGTTATCAGCTCACATTGGCGATTACAGACCAAAACAAATATAATGTAATTCAGTTCATTTTGTGGCGTTCAATGTTGTCAGTACAATCCACATGAAAAACAAAATATTATAATAAAACGATGAAGTTATAAATAGAATATGAAAAAGATAACGTATCGAATTCATAATCAACTACTATAACTCAGGAACACGTTTAATTATCATGGAAATAACGTGCCCTCCATGCTTATCATACTTCAATGGCTCAGTAGTAGAATCTGCTACAACTTCCTGTTTGGAACTATTCCAGCTGACCGCAGCACTATTAAGAGTAAGAATGAATCTAGACTGAGATTTCTAATCATCTCGATCCATTTGGAAGCTAGCATCTGCGTAATCGGTTGCGCATAGCTTAGTATCTCCTCCATAAGTCAATACCCAATCCTTAGTCCTCCGTAGGTACATGGATTCTTTTGGTACCGACTCGTCATACTCAATGCATATGCCACGTCTGGACGTGTGCATATCATGGCATACATGATTGATCCTATAGCTGATGCATAAGGAACACGACTCATGCGCTCAACCCCTTCAGGCGTCGTGGGTGACTGAGACTTGCCCAACTGCATCCCAGACGTCATTAGAAGGTTCCTCTTCTTGGAGTTGGTCATGCTGAACCTCTCAAGAACCTTATCCAAATAAGACTCCTGACTAAGTGATAACGTCCATCGTGATCTATCTCAGTAGATACGGATTCCCAATATGCGTTGTGCCTCACCCAGATCTTTCATCTGGAAATGGTTCTTCAACCATTCTTTAACCGAAGATAGGAGAGGAATGTCATTCCCAATCAAGAGTATGTCATCGACATACAATATCAAGAATACAATCTTGCTCCCACTCGACTTGATATATAAGCATGGTTCCTCGACCGATCGAGTGAAACCATACTCTTTTATCACCTGGTCGAAACGATGATTCCAACTCCGAGAAGCTTGCTTAAGTCCATAAATGGAACGCTTAAGCTTGCATACTTTCTTAGGATGCTCAGGATTTATGAAACCTTCGGGTTGCACCATGTACAACTCTTCCTCCAAATAACCGTTTAAGAAGGCGGTTTTCACATCCATTTGCCAAATTTCATAATCATGAAAAGCGGCAATCGCTAAGATTATCCGAATGGAACGTAGCATGATTACAGGTGAAAAAATTTCATCATAATGCAATCCGTACAGTTGAGTGAAACCTTTTGCCACAAGTCGTGCCTTATAGGTATCTGGTTGCGCGTCTACAGAACGCTTTATTTTGTAAAGCCATTTGCACTGTAGAGGTTTTACCTTATTAGGTAAATCAACTAGATCCCATACGTCATTCTCATACATGGAGTCCATCTCGGATTGCATGGCTTCGAGCCATAGCTTTGAGTCGGAACAGGTCATAGCACCTTTATAGGTAACGGGTTCATTACTCTCTAGGAGTAAAACGTCATTCTCCTCGACCATACCAATGTATCTGTCCGGAGGATGAGAGACTCTACCCGACCTCCTAGGTTCCTCAGGAATATTAACCGTATCATCAGTTGGAGGAACAACTTCCTCTATCTGTTCCTCGGTTGTTGGTTCTAGAATCTCCGACAGCTCGAAGGTTCTATTACTTGTCTTGTTCTCGAGAAATTGTTTCTCTAAGAACGTCGCACTAGCCGCAACAAAAACTCGATGTTCGGTAGGCGAATAGAAGTAATGACCAAATGTTCCTTTTGGATAACCTATAAACTATTTCTTGACCGATCGCAGGCCGATCTTATCCTCGTGTCTCCACTTGACATAAGCCTCGCAACCCCAAACCCGAATTATTGTTTACAAACAATTTTATGAAAATCATCAAAATTAAAATTCGTGGCCTTGGCTCTGATACCACTTGTGGGATTTATCTGTATACATCCCTTTAAATATAAGGACTATAACGAATTAATCATGATGAAAGCATGTCATAAAATAACTTGCATAAACAAAAAGGGTAAAGAGATGATGAAATAACCTTCGGTCCTAGCTTATATGGCCTATGAACAATATCGCAATGATATTCTCCTATCAGTTGCACCCAAGATGATATGAGATATGCACTTGTTTTTTTTTGCTAGAATTGATCCTCAAATCAACAGATTAATTTTAGGTTTCTTGTGTTTTTCCGATGAGAGGAGGCAAGAATTGGGAAAAAGAAAATTAGGTTAAAAAAATAAAAATCCCTCTCCCTTATAACCGTGTATTAGGGATGATTGGGTTTTTTTTTTTTCTTTTTAACTTTCGGCCCAATATCCGAAAATAATATGGATTAAAAATCCTTATTTCCGGTTATTCAAAAATGTATAAAATGTGTAAATTGTCATCTAGTGAGGATCAAACCCATGACCTCTTGGTTTGTGTACCCTCACTATTACCAATATGACACATTCATATTATTGATATTAAATATAACTGATTATATTTAATTACGAATTAACAGATTAATTCGCCCAAGCTAACATTACATACATTTAATTAAATATAACTTATTATATTTAATTTACGAATTGACAGTTAATTCGTCTCAACTAGTATTATTTAATCTTCATTAAATAATTGTCTCATCAACACATTGACTATCTGTTTAGTCATATAAGGCATCAATGTGATTAGATTTCTATAACCACATCTCTCAAACACATCCTATAGGTGTGACCTTTAGGGACCAGTTGATCACCGCCATCTGTATGATAATAACGTCAAACTTTCTAGAAAGCCAACCGTTATTAGGTAATCGTTAATCAACTGATTAAAATACGAAGTATACCCTTGTGAACCTGTAAGAGATTTACAAATGTTATCACAATAATTTGTGGAGGACACAAGCTCCAACATTTAGTGACTAGTTTAAGGATACTATTCACGATGATGACAACCCAATTGATGATTGCTCACCCAGCCTACGACATCTCACTTTCGGTCCTGATGCTCGTGCAACTTTTTATAGCGGGTATGCAATCAATGAGTACACTTTCTACACCCGCATTCAAGATAAGGCGAGCATAATGCAAAACAGTGGAGTTTGCGTAGATTCTGTGGCAATATACTTTGCTAGTTCAAAGGATAAAATTCCTATTTTGGGTACAATGCAATATTATGGAGTTGTTCAAGAGATATTGGTTTTAGACTACATGGATTTTGAGATACCTCTATTTCGGTGCAAGTGGGTTCACAACAACAATGGTGTTAGAAAGGATGATTTAGGAGTCACATTAGTAAATTTTGACAAGGTTGGAAACAAGGACGATCCTTTTATATTAGCGTCACAAGCAAACAAGTGTTTTATGTTACCAATCCTATGGATAACAACTGGTCAGTGGTTCTATCTTGCCATCGCCGAATTCCAGATGATGAAGACGTAGAATTTGAAGGACTTGATCACAGTGATATATCGCGATTTGGTAATGATGTTGAAAATGTTAACATTCCAAGCATATATACACAAGATGATCATGATGAAGGTATTTTGGTTAATGAGGAGACTAGCAAATCCAAAAAACGTTCCCGGTAGCCGTGAAAATATCAGCAATCCAAAGAAGATATTTTACGTCATGTGTAATTATTATCTTGCTGTTATATATCAAACTGCTGTTGTAAACTTTTTCTGTTGTTCCAGCGGGTGGGTTAGGGAAAATTCGTACCAAATGATGATTTATTTCGTGGCGGTAAAATCAAACAAAATGAAATATAAAATACAACGGTTATACCTAAACCGTTGTTCGGAGACGATGTCTGATTATAAGCAGTTGGAGCCGTTGTTATCTATATAAAAATAATGCTTTATTTCTTGGCGGTAAAATAAAAAAAAATGAAATATAAAATACAACGGTTATACCTAAACCGTTGTTCAGGACGTGTACACTTATAACGGTTTAGGCCGTTGTTATCTATATAAAAATGATGCTTAATTTCTAGGCGGTAAAATCAAAAAAAATGAAAATCTTTAAGACAACGGTTATTTCTAACCCGTTGTAGATAATACTAAGCAATTACGGTTTAAAACAAAACTATTACCTGTTTGGAAACAAAATACACCAATTTTTCTTATACCGTGTTTATTACTTTCCATTAAACGAGGTCTTGCAAGTGTTGTATTATTCACACATATATACTCTGAGCTTCCCCTCCCCCATATAATATCCTCAAACGCTAAGCTTCCCCTCAACCACCAGCCTACCCCATCACCGTCGCAGTCATCGTCATAATCACCATTGTCGTTGCCAGATCAATCAAGATTCTCCTCTTTAAAGAACTTATAAACCCTCCTCTCTAGAGATTTGTTTGTTATTATAAGTATGCATTTTTATTATTTGTTTATTAATTTCTGCTTTAGATATGGTCGAAAAGCGGAAAAGAAACGATGGAAATGCGTCAGGCGACGACTCAGGTGATGAGAATAATTTGCAACACACTGCGGGTCGAATGCGCCACAGGGTTTCCCTAAAAGCAATAAATTCAAAGATACCTAATCCTTTACAATGGGATAAAGATACGGGGCTGCCATATTGATGCGTGCATTTTATATAGGTGTTTTATACTTCATTTGCACGCATTCTGATGCGTATTTAGTAGTGTTTAGCTACAAATGTCCCCTGAATTGTCTACTTTTGTTTTGCTTGTCTTATTTGCAGGAATGAACCAAAGAGAAGCTAAATCAAGCTTAATACATGTCCCTATACATGAATTTAAGAGAGTAGTTGAGTCGGAGCTTTAAGACTACTATTTTGAGATGCGCAAAAAAGTAAGATAGCAAGGCGAGCAAAGGAAGAACTTCGAATTACTAGTGCCTAATTTGAAGAGTCATATCTCGAGTTTTACAACATATTTTCAGAACATTCCGATTTTAAATGAAACCTTGTCCTCTTAGCTTTCCAACGCCACCAGAAACGCCCTGTTTGCCCAAGCAACGAAGAAATGGTAGCCGTTTGAAGTTTAGTGCGGGAAGCAGGAATTGTGCGCTGGAAAGTACTCGATCGAGTACAATTGTGTGCGATCGAATCCTTTTTCTATTCGATCGAGTAGTGCCTATTTAATAAGTGTTCGATCGAGTACCTAAATTACTCGATCGAGAGGTTTTAGCTTGGATTTGCTCGATCGAGTGATATAAAAGTCCTCGATCGAGTTGTTTGCTATTGGGCTCGAGCTTTTTAGTCTTATTTCGTTATTATGTTAAATAAAAATCGTCTTTGCTATATAAAGGACGACGATAGAAACATAGGGGGACATCTTAGACGCTGTTCCTTGACACTTCATAATTTCTTTTCTCTTTTCTACTATTGACTGCTTCCCTCTCTTTTTTTGGATCTTTTCTCTGTAATTCTCTTTTTTCCTTTTCTCTCTTTAGTTAATGTTTATTATTTCTCTTCCCTTTGTTCTTGCTCTTTTCTCACTCATGTCTAGCTAATTCTCCCTGCCAGGATTAGGGGATTCGATGGACCGATGTTAATTTCTAATTAGGTTTATAGATTGTCGTTGTTGTTTTTGTCTATGTTGTTAATCACTGCTTTAATTGTATCTAGCTATATGAATCAATGCATTTAGCCTTTTTAACCTTGGTAAGTCTTGACCTAGACCGGAAGGTTGGAAGGGGTGAGACCTGCAGTGAACAGTAGAATGCTTTAGTGAGGGCGGAAGCTAAGCTAATGGTATTTTAGGGCGAATTGAGACCGAAAGGAGATATTCATTGCCCCTTAGACTGACACATCGACTAATCTGTGACCTTAACTACGATTGACTGACGTTCATTGATGAACCGACATCCTAGTTTTCTCTCTCTCTCTCTATTTAATTTCTCTTATTCCTTTTTAATCTCATTAGTTTAGTTAAAACAATTCAAAACCCCATTAGTGACCGTAGACAGACTAGAATTGACAAGTAGATAGTGACCGCCTCTCTGTGGAGATCGACCATACTTACCGCTGACTTCTGTTAGTTGTAGCTAGGTATTTATTTTTGGTACCTGACGACGGTATCAAATTTTGGCGCCGTTGCCGGGGAGGCAACTACTTATTTGCTTGTTTATTTTTTGTCTGTTTTTAGCCTCAAGGGACTTTTTCCCTTGAGGTCATTCTCTTCTTTTTGTTTAGTGCTGTTTTGATAGGCCCTACAGGTTCTACCTAGACAGTTCTAGGTAAAAGATCGTCAAAGGGAAGGCTTGAGTACCTTTGACCCGTCACCTATGTTCCATTATATGGCGCATCAGGTGATTTACTGCGGGAGATGTGGTGCTGCTGAGCACAATGCAGCCGTTTGCTTAGCTGAAAATGACGAGGTTTATGCATTCAAGCAATGTGGACAAGCTAATCAATCTGTTGTAACTATGCCGCCACGTCTACCTTATCAACGAGGCTATCAACAGCCTCCGTTTTTCTGGCCACCGCAACAACAAGCTCCTCCTCCTGATAAACGGAAAGAAGAGATTGCTGAGTTGACGTCTTTGGTGAAGGCACTTGCACTCCTAGTGCAAGAACATGATCGACAAATTTTTGCGCAAATTGATGAGCTCGAGTCTGAAATAGCTCAGTTAAGCTGCTGAGTCGAATATTGGGAAACCAGAGGAAGCCTGCGTTACCTACGCAGAGAGTGGTCTTTCCCACAAAGGACTCGCCTAGCCTAGTACTGCTGATGACTAGGATGACTCGGATTGCGAAGTTATATCGGATAATGAGGCCTCACGCGAAGAATTCTGCACTGATCGGCAAGAATCACTCGATCGAATGGATTATATTGATCGGTCGAGTAAAATACCTGAAGAAATGTTCGATCGAACACAATACATCACTCAATCGAACAATTGCTTAAAGGAAGAACTCGATCGAGCTGTTTCATATACTCGATCAAGTGAAAGTCATGAGGAAAGCATTCGATCGAGTAATAATTCCACTCGATCGACTGATTTGGCCAGAGAGAGCAATGCAACGTCACTTGGGTTCGTTCTAGATGACGATTTTGATGATGACAATGGTTACGGTGAATCTCCCAATTTCAAAGACGAGCTGGATGCGCTTGAGGCTGGGATTTACGGGACGGTATCCACCGAGGAGGGTGACGAGAAGACAGCTGAGTCGGTAATTGCTCCTAGCACGGATGAGGTAATACATTCTTTTGTCAGTGATTCCGACATTGAGAGCAACCCACCTGAAGTAATTAGCGATAATTTTATTGTTGTTAATATTAATAGTACGCTACCTCGTATGACTCGTGTTTCTTCTTTTAATGCTATACCCTCTCTCAGTTGGACAAGTAATTTAACGATTTTTCACCGTACTTGTCATCTTAATCTTGTTAATCTGAAACGATACTCTAAATTATTGATAATTTCTCCTGAGCTCCTTTATTTTTTGGATAAATTTAGGAGCTGTCATAGGAAATTTGTTAGACTCAAACGTTTATACATTTTATTTTCCTATGCTACTGTTTTACCTTGGCACTACTTACTGTTTTGTGTAGCACATGCGCAGCTGTTTGATCGGTTGCTGCGCGCTTTGAGCTGTTTTAACCAGGCTAAATTAGAGAGGCTCGAAGAAAAGAAGGTCGAGTTGGGACCTGTCTGAAACTAGCACTGTCCGGGAGGCAACCCGGAATTTACGCTTTTTAGTTGTTTTTCTAACATTTCGGTTTTTGGTGTGTGTTTAATAATGTGTCTTCTCGATCGAGTGCCCTACTTTCTCGATCGAACACTTCTACAACCCATTGCACTCGATCGAGCAATCTTTTCTCTCGATCGAGTTGGTTTGCCTTGATTCGCTTCCTGTGACGATGTCCTGCAGCTGTTTGTGACCTCCCACGTTGCTGGCTAGTTTGGGGAGGTCCCTTCTTCGCGTTATCTTGTGAGTTTTCTGTATCTACACTCTCTCTCCTTTCTAGTTTGCATTTCCTTTCCTTATTTTTGGGTACAATGTGGGTATTGCACGATTTGGTTTGGGGAGGTTATGCATCCATATCTGTGTCTGCATCTTGTTTTTATTTGCATTTCTGTTATCACGTTTAATTTCTATATGCATTGCTTGTTTATTTCCATAAAAAATCAAAATCTCATAAAAATTAAAAATATTCAAACAATATTCAAAACAATTCACGTTTACTTTTGCATATAGGTTGAGTCGGAACGGTTGATTTCCGTGATGAAATTGCACTTTAACTTGTCATTTTTACTTGAGCCTTACACTTTATTGACAGTTATTAGCTAAGTCTTACGCATATCTACGAGTTTTTGTTCAAATTTAGCTGACTGTTTAGATTTGACATGATAAATTGGCAACCTACTTACGATTTCTGAGATTTAGAGCCATATAACTGGTGACATTCATGACCGGTTTACATAGGAATTGAGAGTAGTACTCCTTGCATAGCATGTTTATCCTTTTAGCACATTTATGACATTCGATTTCTTGTTAATCGCATACATTCGGGTTTGTGGTCGGTGTCACATGCACGGAGGTGCTTGCAAAATTCCCTTTCTTTCATTTTTCACCCATTTAGCTCCACTTAAGCGAAATTTAGCCTTTTTGACCCATTAGCTACATCCAAAACCGAGCCTGCCCAGTCAAGCTAGTTTAGTGTGTCTTTGTGGTATGTTGATCCATTGCGAGTTTGGCTCGTTTTTGTTGTTTGGAGTTGGTGCTGATGAAGGAAGGGAGTATGAGTATGAATTGAAAAAAAATGAGAAAAAAAACGTGAAAAGAAAGAAAAAAGGAAAAGAAAAAAATGCAGAAAAAAAGAGAGATGGTGATTCACGTGAAAACCAGAAAAAGCAAAATCAAAAAAATTCTTGTCTGGTTGTATGTTGAGATCGTATGTGCTTATTTTTAAATTATGACGGTCTCACTCCTCCGTTTTATTCTATATTTTTTTGAGGAGATAGTGTATTGGGTAGTGAGATGTTTGCCAATGAAGAGCACTTGAGCTTTATTTTCTAGACAGCTAAGTTTTGGATGGTCTTATATGGTCCTGTTTAGGAGCTAGCTTGACGCTTTACCTCCACATTTCCATAATCTATTTTGCCTTTTCTCACCTGTATCCTCACTTTCCCATACTATTTGTAAGCCCTCAGCTGTGACGGACATTGTTGGTTGGACTGTATGCGTAGTACTTGAATCGTCTATCATTTTTGTCGCATGCATGTTATGTAGGTCGCAGTTTAGGTGAGTGACTGTATTCTCTTTCCCTCTTACACATAATTATTCACCCTTTGCTTCATGAGAGAAGAGTGACCACGTGAGAGTCCGATTTTATTGGTCTTTCAAAGTCGATAGGTCAGCCTTGTTTATGGACATCATATAACTCGTTTGGGTATTGACTGCTGTAGCTGTGACTGTTAATTTTTGACTGCATTAAATTGGTTCAAGTAGACAAGTTATAGCTAGCTCTGAGCTTTCTTTTTCCGTTCTATTAGTTTTGCATATAGTTTGCTTGGGGACAAGCAAAGGTTTGGTTTAGGGAGATTTAATGCGTGCATTTTATATAGGTGTTTTATACTTCATTTGCACGCATTCTGATGCGTATTTAGTAGTGTTTAGCTACAAATGTCCCCCGAACTGTCTACTTTGGTTTCTCTTGTCCTATTTGCAGGAATAAACCAAAGAGAAGCTAAATCAAGCTTAATACATGTCCCTATGCATGCATTTCGGAGAGGAGTTGAGTCGGAGCTTTAAGACTACTATTTTGAGATGCGCAAAGAAGTAAGATAGCAAGGCGAGCAAAGGAAGAACTTCAAATTACTAGTGCCTAATTTGAAGAGTCATATCTCCGGTTCTACAACATATTTTCAGGTGATTCTAATTGGAGATGAAAGCTTGTCCTCTTAGCTTTCCAACGCCACCGGAAACGCCCTGTTTGCCTAAGTAACGAAGAAATGGCAGCCGTTTGAAGTTCAGTGTGTGAAGTAGGAATTGTGCGCTGAAAAGTACTCGATCGAGTAAAATTGTGTTCGATCGACTCCTTTTTCTATTCGATCGAGTAGTGCCTATTTAATAAGTGTTCCATCGAGTACCTAAAGTACTCGATCGAGAGGTTTTAGCTTGGATTTTCTCGATAGAGTGATATAAAAGTCCTCGATCGAGTTGTTTGTTATTGGGCTCGGGCTTTTTAGTCTTATTTCGTTATTAGGTTAAATAAAAATCGTCTTTGATATATAAAGGACGACGATAAAAACATAGGGGGACATCTTGGACGCTGTTCCTTGACACTTCATAATTTTTTTTCTCTTTTCTACTGTTGACTGCTTCCCTCTCTTTTTCCGGATCTTTTCTCTGTAATTCTCTTTTTCTTTTACTCACTTTAGTTAATGTTTATTATTTCTCTTCCCTTTGTTCTTGCTCTTTTCTCACTCATGTCTAGCTAATTCTCCCTGCTAGGATTAGGGGATTCGATAGACTGATGTTAATTGCTAATTAGGTTTATAGATTGTCGTTGTTGTTTTTGTCTATGTTGTTAATCACTGCTTTAATTGTATCTAGCTATATGAATCGATGCATTTAGCCTTTTTAACCTTGGTAAGCCTTGACCTAGACCGGAAGATTGGAAGCGGTGAGACCTGCAGTGAACAATAGAATGCTTTAGTGAGGGCGGAAGCTAAGCTAATGGTATTTTAGGGGGAATTGAGACCGTAAGGAGATATTCATTGCCCCTTAGACTGACCCATCGACTAATCTGTGACCTTAACTAAGATTAACTGACGTTCATTGATGACCCGACATCCTAGTTTTCTCTCTCTCTATTTAATTTCTCTTATTCCTTTTTAATCTTATTAGTTTAGTTAAAACAATTCAAAACCCCATTAGTGACCGTAGCCAGACTAGAATTGACAAGTAGATAGTGACCGCCTCCCTGTGGAGATCGACCCTACTTACCGCTGACTTCTGTTAGTTGTAGCTAGGTATTTATTTTTGATACCTGACGACGGTATCACATATGGTGAGAATGCCGGATATTTTACGAGTTGGATTGGTTGTTGTGTAAGACAGTATGTGCCTCTCGGTACACCGCATATCAGTGAACTGAGTAAGATACAGAACACCATGCTAATAAACAGAATAAAGGTATGTATATACAATAATAAATGCTTTAGCTGAAATTAAGTTACTACTTGATATGTGTATTAGCTGAAACACTTGTACCAACTATTCTCATCATATATGCAGTTAGCTTAGATTGTCCCCGAAAAGTATGATAAGTACCTTAAAAAAAGACAGGGGAAGCCCTCACATGTTGGAAGTTAAAGATTGCTGAGAACCACTTGTTCAATAAGGAAACCAGGGAAATGAACAAGAAACCACCAAAAAAGAAGTATCCGTATGTCACTCAGGACCATTGGGATAGCTATATCGCTTATAGGTGTTAGGTTCATAATCCCTCTTATTAGACTCATCTAATATAAATCTAAGTAACTTATTAATTAGATGTGGTGGATCTAGTTACATGCAAACAAAATAAGAGTAAAAGGAGAAAACGTTTTTTCCTTACATACGAATGAAACGGAAATGGGCACAAGTTTGGACTCCTTCCAACCTTGTTCTTGAGCTATGAATAAAAGGGATGATCCTCCAAAGCTTCAAATTAGAAACTCTCCTTTCAATAGCACCCAAGATTTTACCCAAAAGATTCTTAATAATATTAACTAGATATTGTTAATAATTTTAATCCCTTAATATTAATATTATTATTACTCTAGTAATTGAATAATAATATTGATGTGGTTGTCTGATTTTAGAGAGAGAGAGGCATGGAAAATTAGAATAATAAAAATGAGCAACAAATTGGTCTTTTAAGAGCTCCAAAACCGGCACCATAGAGGCCATAGTGGGCTATTTCTTTTTCTTATTTTATTTGCATGCAAAAGTAGGTAATGAGTGCATTAGGCTTGTCATAATTAAGCATGCAATTAGGGAAATCATTACATGCAACAAGTTTATTAAAGAAAAGAAAAAAATAAAATATTGTCCGACAACATGTTATTTTCGGCCAGTATAAGGTAAAATGGACCATTTTGATTTTGTAATGCTTGTCACACAAACATAAGAGTCATTTAATTATTTATCTTATATAAATATACATTAGTTTGATCATACAACAATTATATAATATAAACTAACAATTAATATACACTTAACTCTTAAGTGATTATTATGTCATTATATTAAAATAATGAGTATTAAAATGTCCAATTTAATTAATTTACAACCCTTGTAATATATAATCAACAAATAACCTCTGCCTCTAAAAATACAATACCTCGATTAATTTAAAAAATTTACGATTAATTATTAAATTAAATCTTATTTAATCACATTACAATAAGATATTATTAAATTTTATTAATCAATCATCGCATAATTGAATAATGAACCTGTGTTGACTCGAGTTCTAAAACAAACTCACACAACTAAATATATTATATATATATATATATATATATATATATATATATATATATATATATATATATATATATATATATATATATATATATATATATATATATATATATATACATGTATATATATACATATATATATTAAATATACATATATAAATAACAAAGATTGATCAACACGTATCAAATACATTTGATCAGAATTATTTGGGTTCCATCCTATAGGTGTGACCTCACGCGATCAACTGATCACCACCGTCAAAGGACAGTAACGTCAAACTCTAGTCAGCCAATCGTTACCGATAAATGTTGATCAGTTGACTATATAATGTATCATCCCTTATGTATTCTTATCATGAGATTTAAGTACGTGATCGCACTATTGTTGAGGACACATACTCCAACAATCTCCGACTTGTCCGAGACAAGTGTGCGTCACCAATTCTCTTGTCCTATTACTATGTCTCACTCAATGCATGGTGTCTCGCAGGTCGTACTTGCATGTGATCATATCTAGAGTGGTTTTCTCGACCTGGAGAGTAACTGTTTAACCGGAATTATCTTGCCGTAGATAGCTTCCGAGTGTGGCCACGCATTTCCAGTTCACTACTCCTCGAGTGGCCCTGAGAATTAAATAACCCTGACAAGCGGGTGGACAATTCCTATCGCACTATTCCCTTCGAATAGCCACAACTCATCATGATCCAAAAGATGCCCATTTGCACTCCATATTCGGAAGTCGTGGAGCAAAAATCTAAGTCAATCAGAAACTGTGCCACCTTAGGCGAACAGTCTCTAGTCAAAGAATCGACTCAAAAAGAATACTATAGTAGCTCTCGCCATGACTAGGCTATATAAAAATTACAAGAACTCTATAAGCGGCCACTGCCCGACAGAGTGTCCCATACAGTCTGCCTATGTGATCGACTACTCATCTTTAATGACCCTATGGCACTTGAACTTGCCATCAATCGACTCACATTCTAGTTACTAGGAGACGTCACCTCATATAAGTGACTAGGGGCCAATACTATTTAATCCAGTTCACTTTAATAGGGTTCAATGTTGTCCTTACAAGCTATTTGGATATAACAAAGTAATAAAAGAGTTTAAAATAAAACTCAAACGACAAATGCGATTATCACATATGAACAATCAATAAAATATTATTGCTCCATATATCATAATCTCAAGATTATAAAATCCATGCTACTTCGTGGCGGTTTCATCAAACCTGTAATGAAAACTTGGTTGAAGATTATACAATATAACCATCACCCCAACTTCATAAACTGTAATTTCCTTTTTTCGATGTAATCTCTTAATTACATGAATTTTTCAAGTACATGTCTAGACTTGAATCTAGGTTTGGACTTCTTTGCTTGAAAGATGCTCCCACTGTTATCAAATAGCATGTGATATGATCCATGGATTAATGTATTTATTTTAGTTCCTTTACAATCCATCTTATCGTTACCACAAAATACTCAGACTCTATTTGTAGATTTCACAATGACAGACTTTTCAAAGTTGTTCTCGCTATTCGCACTTCTGACAATTGACAACAAGATCAGTCAAAGAAATTCGAGCTTTTGTAACCCTCTATACAAAACTCCATGTTCTTATCAATCATAAGAACGAATCCTTATTCCTTCTCAAGAATTCAAGGATGTATCTAGCGGCTATCCATTGACTCTCACATGGATTGACTTGTCTTGCTTAAAGCATACAATTTATCAGGTCTTACGCATATCTTAGGACATTAGGTCGATCCAATGGCGGAAACATTGGGAATCGATTTTATTCGTTCAACAATTTCAGATTCAGTGGGCAACTGTGAATCGTTCAAAGTAATCCCACAATCCATTGGAATAGAATCCCTCTTGGGTTTATCCATGCTGAAATGATGAAGTATCTTATCAACATAAGACTTTTGACTTAATGCCAATATCCCTTTTAGGTCTATCTCCATAGATCCGGATATCAAATATGTGATGTGCCTCACCTAAATCTTTCATCTGGAAATGATTTCCCAACGTTACGGAGGTAAGCATCGGGACATCATTCCCAATGAATAATATGTGAAGACAATTTTTGCTCCCACTATACTTCATGTATAAACATGGTTCTTCGACAAATCGAGTGAAACCATTCTCTATTATCACATGAACTAAAATAAGCTCCCACTAAACTTCATGTATAATTATGGTTCTTTTGGAAAATTCAAATGCAACCATTCTCTATTATCGCATGTCTGGAAAAATGTTTTTTACAATCTCTTTATGCTTTGCTTAAAATCACATATGGATCCCTTAAGCTTACTTAGCATGTTAGAATTCACAGATTTAAACCTAAGATCAGTGTCACACACCTATACTCTTCTAAATACCTATTTAGAAAAGCGGTTTAACATCACTTACCATGTTTCATCAAAATGAAATGCGGGAATTACTAACATGATTTGATTGGATTAACATCACCATGTTCATCTATGCTATTCTATACTTGAAAGCTTTACTTCAAAGAGACCAATATCTTAAAGTAATTATTCTTAGCTTTGCGTATAGAATCTATCACGGATTGTAAAACCATGACTTCTTTGCAACAAATTCCGATTTGGATCACTAGCAACAATTCACTCAATGGATAATAGTTCTATACTTTCAAAAAGCAACTCTATTTGTAACATGTGTATGATTTTTAGAACATCTTCTTATGTCATTATACTACAAAATAGGTTTGTAGCGAATTTTCTCCCACTCTATCTTTTTAGAAATACACCTATTTTCAAAGAAGATAGCATTATGAGCTACAAACAATTTTTGTTCTTTTAATGCAAAAGAGCATTAGAAACATGTTATCATTGAGTCATCTATTAAGATATGTTACTATTTTAAAGATTAATCCCTTCCATATCTCATATGGAGTCTCGTTTGTGATTTATATTGCGCGTTTTCACTTTAAACAATTACTAACATGGAGTAGCATCCCAAATATGAGTTCAACAACTCATTTCAACTTTCAATCGATAGATCTTACATTTCGATAGAAATGTCATGTTGCCATGAATCTTTTAGTTTGGAATCAAATTCACAACTTAGGTCTTTACCATATTGAACAAATCATCATCTTTCAATATTATCGATTGAGATGAGTTGATTTATGTTATAGATATTAATAGAGAAAGAGGAAATATGTCTTAGAACTTAAAATGCCATAAACCAAAATGACTTGGGTTGAATGCCAAGTCATTTAAAATCAAATACAATACTTGTTCGGAGATGCAAAATAAAGAAATTTCCATGTCTAACATGGAAACAAAATAAAGTTCTTAGACAATGTCTAAACATAAGACTATTATGAAGACATATTTAAAATGAAACGCCAAGCCAAGTCCATAGGTCTCCATCTATGCGGCGGCTACTCTAGCTTCCTTTGGAGATCGTCCTCATGCTTGCTTAGCTTTTCCTTTATTCTCATGCCCTAAAAATTCAATAAGAAGGGTGAGAAACACAACTAGTATCTTAAGACAAAGTTGAGTTGGAAAATTAATATCAATATCATAAACTTTTGGAAGAAATATTACCTACTGGAGTCACACGTCCAGCTTTGATGTCTTCCAAATATTTGGGGCAATTGCGCTTCCAATGGCCTATGCTATTACAATAATGGTACTTGTCATCGGGTTTGACTCCCCTTTTGGGTTTGGAAGAGCTATTCTCAATAGCTTTCTCCTTACCTTTGTAGGAAGTGGGCTTCTTACCCTTGTTAGCACTTTTCTTACACTTTTCCTTACTTTTTGCATTGATGTTGAGCACATCCTTGCTAGTGCTTGCATTAAGCCCCATGTCCTTTTCAGCTTGCACAAGCATTTTGTGCAACTCATGGAGATCGGTTTTCAAGTTTTGCATGTTGTAGCTTACTCTAAACTGAACATAAGCCCTTGATATGACTTAAGGAGTGAAGCACTCGGTCAATCACGAGTTGCTCGGGGATGTCAACCCCTTGCAACTTGAGGGTCTCAACATACTCAATCATTTTGAGTACATGAGGACTCACTTTTTGTCCTTCTTTGATATTGAGGTCAAAGAATTGGGAAGCCGCTTTATATTGAATAATCCTAGGAGATCGTGAAAACATGGTCACAAGTCTAGTATATATCTCATAGACGGTGCTCATCTTTATGGCACTCCTTTGAAGATCGGGTTCCATGGAGAAAATCAAGACATTCTTGACCGCGGCGTATTCTTTTTGGTAGGTCTCAAAGGCCTCCCTAACCGTGGGTGTTGACCTAGCATTAGGAGTAGCGGGAGGAGCCTCGGTAAGGTGTTTGATCTTGTCATCACCTTCCGAGGCTAAGCGAAGTTGCGCATCCCAATCGGTGAAATTCGAACCATTCTTTTCGAGTTTGCAAAGATCCATCAAGGATCGAAGCCATGAACCGGTAGTGAGAGGTGGTGCGAACGAGCTAGTGGATGCCATTGTGATATTTCAATTGACTACAAAATATGAGATGAAGGAAAAATTAACATTTATCGTAAATTAGACTTGTTAATATTTTAGACAAGTTTAGCATTTATATAATGACCTCCACCCAATTATATAAACGATTCCAAGACCCAAATTCATACTAGCTCAATTGTGGGACAACGGTCCCTCTACAACCTTTACTAATATAATTTGGTGGGTTAACTCATTTAACCGATTCTACACTTAGAACTCTTGGTCGATGAATTTACACTAAGTTCATCTTTAGCCCTTACCTATTGAGACAACGGTCCCTCTAATACTTTCGTTGATATCAACCAAATTTCGAAGTGAAATAACATTTTATTACCCCACTTACCCAACGTTAAAAGAAAGCGCCCCAGTATAATATTTCAACACCGTATTGTACCCCTAATGAAATTGGGATTCATGAGTTCCTACTATTTGGTAAGGCTAAGTCTCAATTTTATAAAATGTGAGTTCTTGTCAATTTATTATCTATCTCTTTAAAGTGAACTAAATTAGTGATCTATCGATAATTATAATTGACAAGGTCGATGATTCGATATAAAAGATATGCATGTGATGTTATGGCGATTTGGCATGCATGTAAACATATAAGAAAAGAAAATGTAAAGAAAAACAATTTCCTAGTATGGCCTTCCTAAAATAGAAAATCTAGTAATCTATTACATATTCGGAAACAAACTCCTTTGGCCCTTTGAACTTCATGTGGCACGCCTCCCAAGGAAAAACACTGTCTTGATCGGAACTCTTTTCCGAATGGCTCCGTCTTTAGGAAACTCCGGAATTACAAAATAATAATAAGATACATAAATATTCCTATTATACATTTGTAATAAAAATAAATCTATTAAATTATAAAACGGTGATGTGAAATCACATTAAAATTACAACTAAATCGATATTCCCTTTCATTAAGGGTAATACCATTTAAAACTAAGGCCATACTAAGACAAATTACATTATTCAAAAAAATACATAAATTTAAATGACAATCATCCCTAAATTATGCAACAAAATATATGTATTCAAACATGCAAAATAAATGTGCAAAATCGACTTACTAGATTATATCGTATATAGCTCGGTTTTTATGGAAATGCGTGATCTTTAACTTATTAAAATCATTAATTAATACTTAAATAAAATTTAAGGCCAAGTTAATTGTCCCAACTATTTTAGGACTCAAAAATTAGTCTCCACTAAAATTTAACAATAATCTAACTTGATTTTATATTATTGCTCATATTTAACCCCATTTATCATAACAATTATGAAATAATTCCAAATTTCATTACTATAATCTAAAAATTTGAAATTTGAAATTTGGACATTCTAGAATATTACCATGACCCTAATAATGTCAAAAAATGGGTTAAAAAAGTTGTAATTAATTTAGAAAAAAATATAGTTGCGATTTATCGGTTTTATCAAATAAAATGCTTAAAGCATATGAAAATTAATCTAATCAATTTTCCAATCTTACATATGAAATGCAACCTAAAATAATTTTCTCATGCCATGAAATTCGTTTTAGCTATTTTTAGCTCATATAATCTCGATTTATTCCATTATAACCATTAAAATCATAAATCATGCAAACTTAATCGAATTAATTTCAAATTTTACATACAATAAGTAAAATATGAAGTGAGATCATATTAAAATTTCATGACGATATTCGAAGTTTGACTGTTTTTAGTCAATAAACCATCATTTAACTCACTAAAATGTAATTATTATACTAAAAATCATAAAAATGAGCAATAAACTTCCATAAAACATTCAAAATGACCTAAAAAATTAAACATTTTAGGACCAGAAAGAAAACATGCATAAAAAAAATCGTGCATTTATCATACTTACACAAATTTTTTGGTTTTTATTTTAGTAATCTAATAACTCGTAAAAAACATAAAACGATTTGCATGCAACAACCAAAGCTCTTGATACCAATTGTTAGGTTCATAAACCCTCTTATTAGACTCATCTAATATAAATCTAAGTAACTTATTAATTAGATGTGGTGGATCTAGTTACATGCAAACAAAATAAGAGTAAAAGGAGAAAACGGTTTTTCCTTACATACGAATGAAACAGAAATGAGCACAAGATTGGACTCTTTCCAACCTTGTTCTTGAGCTATAAATAAAAGGGATGATCATCCAAAGCTTAAAATTAGAAATTCTCCTTTCAATAGCACCCAAGATTTTACCTAAAAGATTCTTAATAATATTAAGTAGATATTGTTAAGAATTTTAATCCCTTAATATTAATATTATTACTACTGTAGTAATTGTATAATAATATTGATGTGGTTGTGTGATTTTATAGAGAGAGAGAGGCATGCAAAATTAGAATAATAAAAATGAGCAACAAATTGCTCTTTTAAGAGCTCCAAAACCGGCACCCTAGAGGCCATAATGGGCTATTTTTTTTTCTTATTTTATTTGCATGCAAAAGTAGGTAATGAGTGCATTAGGCTAGGTTATGTCTTAAGCATGCAATTAGGGAAATCATTACATGCAACAAGTTGATTAAAGAAAAGACAAAAATAAAATGTTGTCCAACAACATGTTATTTTCGGCCACTATAAGGTAAAATGGACCATTTTGATTTTGTAATGTTTGTCACACAAACATAAGAATCATTTAATTATTTATCTTACATAAATATGCATTAGTTTGATCATATAACAATTATATAATATAAACTAACAATTAATATACACTTAACTCTTAAGTAATTATTATGTCATTATATGAAAATATAATGAGTATTAAAATGTCCAATTTAATTAATTTACAACCCTTGTAAAATATAATCAACAAATAACCTCTACCTCTAAAAATACAATACCTCGATTAATTTAATAAATTAACGCTTAATTATTAAATTAAATCTTATTTAATCACATTACAATAAGATATTAAATTTTATTAGTCAATCATCGCATAATTGAATAATGAACCTGTGTTGACTCGAGTTTTAAACTCGACCTCAACAAACTCACACAACTAAATAATATATATATATATATATATATATATATAACAGGGATTGATCAACCCGTATCAAATACATTTGATCAGAATTATTTGGGTTCCATTCTATAGGTGTGACCTCAAAGAATCAACTGATCACCACCGTTAAATGACAGTAACGTCAAACTCTAGTCAACCAATCGTTACCGTTAAATGTTGATCAGTTGACTATATAATGTATCATCCCTTATGTATTCTAATCATGAGATTTAAGTACGTGATCGCAATATTGTTGAGGACACATACTCCAACAATAGGCAGTCTTATATACAGTGTGTTATATGATTTGTAAAATCAATACGTGTTATATGGACAAGTTTTAATGTACAGAGGGAAGCCGAGGATGACATGGCAATGGAGAAGGAACTGGCAAAGGAGACTGAGGTGGGAGCGGAGGATGACATGGCAAGGCAGTTAAAGAGGAAGAGGAAGCCAGGAAGGCCGTGACACAGGATGAGGTGGAGGTAGTTGATGATCAGATGTTCTTCTCAACACCGAAAAAGGTAATAGCTGCTAGTTTATAAGTATTCATATCATACACGTTTTATACTTATGAAATTTATTAAAGGTAGTGAATGTATGTGTACTAATTTATTAAAGCTGTCGTGAAGGGCGATTGCAAGGTGGCTTGTCGTCTGTTCTATTTATAGGGGAAACAGAAAGTTGATGTTGCCAGGGGATACGTGTTCAATTACGACCGGCTTCAACAAATTAAGGTTCATGGTATACCCCTTTGTGACCAATGCAGGAAAGTAGAAGTGTCCCAATTATATAAAGACGAGTATGGGGAAGTAAAAGTACCATTTTCTAATGAGGAGGTCACTTATTTGAAAGAAGACCTAAGCTCTTATGTGCAATGGCCTGACAACCTCATCAATGTTGTCATCCCCGAGGTACCTATATGCAGACGTTAATTATTACTTGTTCTTTAAATATATTAGGGTACGAATATTAACATATCGTACTTTAATCTTTACATTTGCAAAAGTTAAGCAAAGCCATGGTGGCAGCTAAAGCAATTACTAGTACGTCAACGAACAAAGTCACCAAAGGACTACGTCTTCCCCAAAAACAAAACCACAAGACATTTAATATAAGCCAGCTACGAAAGATGTTGCAGTCAAGCCTGCCTATGATTCTTATTATGAATCGTGTGAATATAAGAAAAAAATAAAAACTACTTCGCTAAAGGCTTTGCACAACCTGGCTGTAAAGAGGTCACCTAGAGGGGATATAGTCATGATTAACATTGAAGAGGAAATTATGGGTACATCTGATATAGCCGTACTGGACACGAAGCAACTGATGGAATTTGCCAACCTTGACAATTTAGATGCTGTTCACATTTTGATTTGGATGAAATAAGTTTTACTAATAAAACTATTTAGTCATTTCCATTTACGAATAATGATGTTTGTTTAAATTATCAATTACAATAACATTCTTCATTCCATGTGGCGTACTAGGTACCTGAACAATCAGATCGCTGAGTAGAAGGTCCCAGTTCACGCCTACGGATTCTTGAGTACTAAGGCGTTCTCTGTGCATAGAATTTCATACGAAGAACAAATCAATAACATCGCTCGTCGGTTGATGTCGACAAAAAAACTATGGCTTGCCCCCTACAATGAGAATACGTATGTATAATACGTGATTATTGTAATGAATCACGGTTCTATAAATTTATTATTAATATGCTTACATGCGTGTAAATGAACTAACAGTTCAATGTCTCAAATTGAATAGGAAGCATTGAGTGCTACTGGCAATCCAAGTGGAAACAAAAATAGTGTACTGGATTGACTCTCGCGAAGGCAAACCCTCTAACAGTTGTGTAAATATGATAACTGAGTAACTTTAACACCTTCAATAATGTCATTTGTTATTGTATGACCTGAGCCATATATATGCAAATAATAATGGCATGTGTGTATATTTATGAATTAGTGTTTTTGAAGCAAAAAAATTTGTCCACTTGGGAAATATGAAAGCAACACTCTTCCCAATTTTATCACGCCATTAGTAAGTGTATTCTTAATAATTACTTGTATCCTTTAATTTATGTTTATGCGAGAGGTTGATTATCTAATTCAGTAGATTTGTTTGTGATTTGTATAATAGTCTCCTAAACCACCAGACCACAAACAATGCGCCTTTTACGTTTGTCAGTCCATGTAGGAGGTTATCAACGGAAAACTTTCTTCCATTCCGATACAGGTTAGTGTGATTTAAAAACTATTTCAGACGTAAACTGAGTTCAATTCTGTATACTTCAATGTATTATATCTATTTTTATTATGTATATTTTGAATTGTAGTTTCCACTAATACTCAGCAAAGCCCTAGAATATTCGGCAGAGGACATCACCCAGTTGAGAAATATGTGGGCTAGTTATGTTGTTTCATTAGCGGAGTCTCGATAGTTTGCTCATGCTTTATGTACGTGTGTATATATAGAGTCGTTGTGTATTGTCTTCTTTTGTTTTTTTGAGGAAGTTATGTATTGGCTTTTGATCATCCTGTTTGTACTGTTTTTAAATTTGGTTTAATTGATCACGGGGTGTAATATTTTGATGCAGGATTGAATTTTTGCAATGCACAGCTGCTGGAATGCCATTTTTCAGCAGCTGCTGAAAAAATAGCATTTCAGCAGCTGCTAGAAACGCTGCTTAAATAATAGCATTTCAACAATAACAGTTTAAAACAACCCGTTGTAAACAATTATTTGACAACGATTTTATTTAAATAAACAACCATTGACATATTTTCCCTCCCATCCAAACCGCCAAAAATATAAGATAACGAATCATAACTGTTGTCGAATTCAAAACTTCTACAACGGTGTATTTAAGCAGAACTATTGTCAAAGTTTCATCAATAAAAATAGATAACAGTTACATACCGTTGTCAATAGAGAAATATAACAACGGTTTTGCACGCTATAATACCGTTGTTAAATTTTGACATTTAATTAAATAAGATAACGAAATGAACCGTTATCATATATAATATTTAACAACAGTTTTGGAACCACTAAACCGTTGTCAATAGTAAACTAGGACAACAGATTTGAAACCGATATTAATATTTAATAACGGTTTCTTAAATGTATACCCGTTGCCATAAATATATTTAACAACAGTTTTATAATAGTTCTTGATTTGTGCTAACGGTATTATAGATCTGTTATTGATGTTATATAACAGTCACGTATTTGTACAACCTTTGTATATATTTAACAACAGTCGTTCCAATAACGGTTCCGTGTTTCTATTTAATAACGGTAATTGCATTATCTAACCATTATTGAAGGTCTTATTTGGCGTAGTGTGATTAGCAGATCTTTGTAAGAGCCCCTTGGCACACACAGGTTTTTGCCATGGAACAAGAAACCCTCCTACAACAAATAATTGTTCCCCTGAGCTTGGCCTCTTTCAGTTTGGATTATCCAATCCTCTGAGAAATATGGACCACCCTTGTATAATTCTTTCATGAATTCAAAGCCTAAGACTCTTTGCCCCATGACTGTCAATAATAAATGCCTCCTTGACAGTGCATTTGCAACAACATTGAGCTTGCCTTCTTTGTATTTGCTATAAAAAGTAATTGATTGCAAGAAATTAACCCATTTTGCATGCTTGTGGCTCAGTTTGTGTTGGCTATTAATAAACTTCAAAGCCTCATGATCTGAATGCAAAACCTTGACAGTGCATTTGCAACAACATTGAGCTTGCCTTCTTTGTATTTGCTAGAAAAAGTAATTGATTGCAAGAAATCAACCCAATTTGCATGCATGTGGCTCAGTTTGTGTTGGCTATTAATAAACCTCAAAGCCTCGTGATCTGAATGCAATACAAAATGTTTGGGTTTTAGATAGTGGCTCCAATGCATGAGGGACCTGACAATGGC
Organism: Silene latifolia; assembly: GCF_048544455.1. NCBI lineage: Eukaryota > Viridiplantae > Streptophyta > Magnoliopsida > Caryophyllales > Caryophyllaceae > Silene > Silene latifolia. Next base: position 77,853,394 of record NC_133533.1, read on the forward strand.
ATAGAATTCCTTATCATAAGTGGAGTATTTCAGTTTGTCTCCATTTAGTTTTTCACTAAAATAAGCCACTGGCTTTTGTCCGTGAACTAAGACTGCCCCAATGCAAACACCACTAGCATAACACTCCACTTCAAATAATTGATCAAAATACGTGTAATACCTATATTTTTATATCTGCATTAATATTATTTTTATAATAAATTTGAGAGTTTGACATTGTTTGTTTCTTTTGAAAAATAAATTAGATATTATTATTTCTTTTTGGAAATAAAAATACTTTTAGATTAATTGTAGGAGTCTTAACCCTACAACTCTTCTATTCTCTAGATCTTATGCCTACCGTCATATTTTTGTTCCTGTCAAACATAAAAAAAGCAGCTACACTTATTCTTATCACTTTCCTATCTTTATCATCTAGCATTATTATTCCTTTTTGATCCATGACATTGTTATCATTCGCCAAAACCAATTGTAGTCAATCAAATCTAATGCCCAAATTAATATGGGCGAGAAACTCAATATATGTGGACAATTGGGAGATCAATGCGGATATGACATTATTTTCTTGTCGATGTCTTTCTTCATCGTTTCTTGCTATTGGGTCCTTTATCTGGGGAAACCTATGAATAATACTTTTTTTTCGTATACACGATTAAAGGTAACACGATTCTACCGATCCTAATATTATTATTATTGTTTGAGGTTATATGAATTACTTGCTAATGTTACTACGTTTTCTTTTATGTGTTGAGAATTTATTTGGGATGAACTATTAATGATTGTTATTTTATATTGATAGATAATATTTTCAGTTCCTAAGTTTATCTGTGAGATTGGGCGAGTTCGGGATTATACCATTGAGTTTGGTTCTCGTGACAATGTATTAGTTGTTTACTTTTAAGGTTACGACTTGGTCCCTAATAGTAATAATGTAATTGAGGTTTATAAGTTTTATATGTTAAGAGGTTTGTACGTATGGAACCACTTGAACAATAATAGTTCTATCTTGCTGTATGTCACGATTTTATATCATGAAGAGGAATAATGTTTACGTATGTCAGACCATGAATTGAGAGTTGTTATTCAGTCAGTTAATAACAAATTGATGTTGGAGCGTCTTATACATGGAATTGAGATTTGGATTTCGGTCTCTTATTGTATTTTAATCGTCTTTTCCTTTGATCGTGACTCGTGGGTGAGTAGCTTAGAATTTTATACTCTAATTGTTGAGCACGGTTCTTTGAACCTTGACGATATTGAAATTGAGATTGAGATTGGTTACTGTTATTGAGTTATGAGGCCGTTGTGCCATATTGTGTTTACGGTCTAGTGTGACCATGGTTACTGAGTTATTTGAGTTTGAGATCGATATTGAGATGGAAATATTGTTTTGCGGTTTTATTGCGCCAGTTCACACATCCCTTGTCCTTGGCTTAGGTTCGACGACGAGAATATGATACTTGGTTACTATGGAGTATTATATTATGAGACGGAGTATGAGTAAGATGGAGTAATGAGTAAGACGAAGTAGTGGGTTGAGATTTGTTTAATTATGGTGGCGAGAGATGAGTATTATTTATATTAAAGGAATAGTATGGAATAGTTTGAGATTGAGATTAGTAAAGGGGAGTGTTTTTATTATTCTCCGTGTTTATTTTTATTTTTACATGTCTGTGTTTCCACGCCATGACCAAAAACTATTCTGCTTATATTGAGGTATTATCTGTTACTCAGCTTTCCGGCTGACGTGTTTCCTCCCTTATGGGCTACTCGTCATGGGGGTAGTTCCTTTCTGTCTTCCGATTTTGCTTTCAGGTCTTCCACTGCTGTTCAAAAGGATTTTAATTTCAAGAGAAGATTTTTATTTAATGGCTTTGTAAAGTTTTAGTTACATTTGTATTATTTACATTTAAAATGGATTTGTAATAAGAGACTTTCTATATTAATTATAATATCTCTGTATTTCGGCGAGTTTTATATGTAAAAGTTAGTTTTAATTTAGCCGAAAATCAGGGGTGTTACAATTGGTATCAGAGCGGGTTCTTTCTTGGTCAGGTGTTGAGATCGTCACATCTTAGCACCGCTATTTTAACTTTTTAAACTCTTCTTAAATTTTGAGTTGACATTTTATTCATTTTTGAGAATTTTATGTTCGAGGACGAACTATATTTTTAAGGAGGGTGGAGTGTAATACCACTCAAATTTTATAGTGTCAATATTTTCTAAACTCGAACTTCGGAACAAAGTTCCTTTTAAGAGGGGAAGATTGTAATACCTATATTTTTATATCTGCATTAATATTATTTTTTATAATAAATTTGAGAGTTTGACATTGTTTGTTTCTTTTGAAAAATAAATTAGATATTATTATTTCTTTTTGGAAACAAAAATACTTTTAGATTAATTGTAGGAGTCTTAACCCTACAACTCTTCTATTCTCTAGATCTTATGCCTACCGTCATATTTTTGTTCCTGTCAAACATAAAAGAAGCAGCTACACTTATTCTTATCACTTTCCTATCTTTATCATCTAGCATTATTATTCCTTTTTTATCCATGACATTGTTATCATTCGCCAAAACCAATTGTAGTCAATCAAATCCAATGCCCAAATTAATATGGGCGAGAAACTCAATATATGTGCACAATTGGGAGATCAATACGGATATGACATTATTTTCTTGTCGATGTCTTTCTTCATCGTTTCTTGCTATTGGGTCGTTGATCTGGGGAAACCTATGAATAATACTTTTTTTTGGTATACACGATTAAAGGTAACACGTTCTACCGATCCTAATATTATTATTATTATTATTGTTTGAGGTTATATGAATTACTTGCTAATTGTTACTACGTTTTCTTTTATGTGTTGATAATTTATTTGGGATGAACTATTAATGATTGTTATTTTATATTGATAGATAATATTTTCAATTGCTAAGATTATCTGTGAGATTGGGCGAGTTCGGGATTAGACCATTGAGTTTGGTTCTCGTGACGATGTATAAGTTGTTTACTTTTAAGGTTACTAGTTGGTCGCTAATAGTAATAATGTAATTGAGGTTTATAAGTTTTATATGTTAAAAGGTTTGTACGTATGGAACCACTTGAACAATGAGAGTTCTATCTTGCTGTATGTCACGATTTTATATCATGAAGAGGAATAATGTTTACGTATGTCAGACCATGAATTGAGAGGATTTATTCGGTCAGTTAATTACAAATTGATGTTGGAGCGTCTTATACATAGAATTGAGATTTGGATTTCGGTCTCTTATTGTATTTTAATCGTCTTTTCCTTTGATCTTGACTCGTGGGTGAGTAGCTTAGAGTTTTCTACTCTAAGTGTTGAGCACGGTTCTTTGAACCTTGACGATATTGAAATTGAGATTGAGATAGGTTACTGGTATTGAGTTATGAGGTTGTTGTGCCATATTGTGTTTACGGTCTAGTGTGACCATGGTTACTGAGTTACTTGAGTTTGAGATCGATATTGAGATGGATATATTATTTTGCGGTTTTATTCCGCCAGTTCACACATCCCTTGTCCTTGGCTTAGGTTCGACGATGACAATATGATACTTGGTTACTATGGAGTATTATATTATGAGACGGAGTATGAGTAAGATGGAGTAATGAGTAAGACGAAGTAGTGGGTTGAGATTTGTTTAATTATGGTGGCGAGAGATGAGTATTATTTATATTAAAGGAATAGTATGGAATAGTTTGAGATTGAGATTAGTAAAGGGGAGTATTTTTATTATTCTCCGTGTTTATTTTTATTTTTACATGTCTGTGTTTCCACGCCATGACCAAAAACTATTCTGCTTATATTGAGGTATTATCTGTTACTCAGCTTTCCGGCTGACGTGTTTTCTCTCTTCTGGGCTACTCGTCATAGAGGTAGTTCCTTTCTGTCTTCCGGTTTTGCTTTCACGTCTTCCGCTGCTGTTCAAAAGGATTTTAATTTCAAGAGAAGATTTTTATTTAATGGCTTTGTAAAGTTTTAGTTACATTTGTATTATTTACATTTAAAATGGATTTGTAATAAGAGACTTTGTATATTAATTATAATATCTCTGTATTTCGGCGAGTTTTATATGTAAAAGTTAGTTTTAATTTAGCCGAAAATCAGGGGTGTTACAATTGGTATCAGAGCGGGTTCTTTCTTGGTCAGGTGTTGAGATCGTCACATCTTAGCACCGCTATTTTAACTTTTTAAACTCTTCTTAAATTTTGAGTTGACATTTTATTCATTTTTGAGAATTTTATGTTCGAGGACGAACTTTATTTTTAAGGAGGGTGGAGTGTAATACCACTCAAATTTTATAGTGTCAATATTTTCTAAACTCGAACTTCGGAACAAAGTTCCTTTTAAGAGGGGAAGATTGTAATACCTATATTTTTATATCTGCATTAATATTATTTTTTATAATAAATTTGAGAGTTTGACATTGTTTGTTTCTTTTGAAAAATAAATTAGATATTATTATTTCTTTTTGGAAACAAAAATACTTTTAGATTAATTGTAGGAGTCTTAACCCTACAACTCTTCTATTCTCTAGATCTTATGCCTACCGTCATATTTTTCTTCCTGTCAAACATAAAAGAAGCAACTACACTTATTCTTATCACTTTCCTATCTTTATCATCTAGCATTATTATTCCTTTTTTTATCCATGACATTGTTATCATTCGCCAAAACCAATTGTAGTCAATCAAACCCAATGCCCAAAATAATATGGGCGAGAAACTCAATATATGTGCACAATTGGGAGATCAATACGGATATGACATTATTTTCGTGTCGATGTCTTTCTTCATCGTTTCTTGCTATTGGGTCGTTGATCTGGGTAAACCTATGAATAATACTTCTTTTTTTTGGTATACACGATTAAAGGTAACACAATTCTACCGATCCTAATATTATTATTATTGTTTGAGGTTATATGAATTACTTGCTAATTGTTACTACACTTTCTTTTATGTGTTGAGAATTTATTTGGGATGAACTATTAATGATTGTTATTTTGTATTGATAGATAATATTTTCAATTACTAAGATTATCTGTGAGATTGGGCGAGTTCGGGATTAGACCATTGAGTTTGGTTCTCGTGACGATGTATTAGTTGTTTACTTTTAAGGTTACGAGTTGGTCGCTAATAGTAATAATGTAATTGAGGTTTATAAGTTTTATATGTTAAGAGGTTTGTACGTATGGAAACACTTGAACAATGAGAGTTCTATCTTGCTGTATTTCACGATTTTATATCATGAAGAGGAATAATGTTTACGTATGTCAGACCATGAATTGAGAGTTGTTATTCAGTCAGTTAATAACAAATTGATGTTGGAGCGTCTTATACATGGAATTGAGATTTGGATTTCGGTCTCTTATTGTATTTTAATCGTCTTTTCCTTTGATCTTGACTCGTGGGTGAGTAGCTTAGAGTTTTATACTCTAAGTGTTGAGCACGGGTCTTTGAACCTTGACGATATTGAAATTGAGATTGAGATTGGTTATTGGTATTGAGTTATGAGGCCATTGTGCCATATTGTGTTTACGGTCTAGTGTGACCATGGTTACTGAGTTATTTGAGTTTGAGATCGATATTGAGATGGAATTATTTTTTGCGGTTTTATTCCGCCAGTTCACTCATCTCTTGTCCTTAGCTTAGGTTCGACGATGAGAATATGATACTTGGTTACTATGGAGTATTATATTATGAGACGGTGTATGAGTAAGATGGAGTAATGAGTAAGACGAAGTAGTGGGTTGAGATTTGTTTAATTATGGTGGCGAGAGATGAGTATTGTTTATATTAAAGGAATAGTATGGAATAGTTTGAGATTGAGATTAGTAAAGGGGAGTATTTTTATTATTCTCCGTGTTTATTTTTATTTTTACATGTCTGTGTTTCCACGCCATGACCAAAAACTATTCTGTTTATATTGAGGTATTATCTGTTACTCAGCTTTCTGGCTGAAGTGTTTTCTCCCTTCTAGGCTACTCGTCATGGGGGTTGTTCCTTTTTGTCTTCCGGTTTTGCTTTCAGGTCTTCCGCTGCTGTTCAAAAGGATTTTAATTTCAAGAGAATATTTTTATTTAAAGGCTTTGTAAAGTTTTAGTTACATTTGTATTATTTACATTTAAAATGGATTTGTAATAAGAGACTTTGTATATTAATTATAATATCTCTGTATTTCGGCGAGTTTTATATGTAAAAGTTAGTTTTAATTTAGCCGAAAATCAGGGGTGTTACAATCTGGCATTTTCAGAATAGGAGTTTCACACATTAATTTCTTAAATTTCTCAAATGAATGCTGAGCATTCTTAAACCACTAGAACTCCCTTTTCATCATGCACTTTACAATAGGTGCAACTACTGAGCTAAAATTTCTGATGAACCTTTTGTAGAATGATTCTAGCCCATGGAACCCCCTTACTTCAGTAATTGTCTTAGGAATTTGCAGGATTGGATTGCTGCAATTTTTTCTTGGTCAACTAAAATGCCCCTCCTAGACACGATATATCCCAGAAATGTCACCTCCTCAACCATGAAGGTACACTTCTCCAATTTGCCAAATAATTTTTGTTCCCTAAGAATCCTGAACACAGCTTCAAGGTGCTTAAGGTGTTCAGTCTTAGTACTGCTGTAGACCAGGATATCATCAAAATAAACCATATAAAACTTGCCTAAGCATGGCCTTAGCACTTCAGTCATTAGTCTCATGAATTTGTTGGGTGTATTTGATAACCCAAATGACATCACAAGCCATTCATATAGCCCATGATTTGTTTTTAAGGCAGCTTTCCATTCATCCCCTTCCATGATCCTCACCTGATGATAGCCCTGCCTGAGATCAATTTTGAAAAGACCGTGGCGCCACTCAGTTGATCAAGCGTGTCATCTAGCATAGGAATTGGAGACCTGTACTTGACAATTATATTGTAGATGGCCCTGCTGCCATTGCACATCCTCAGAGTGCCATCTTTCTTTGGTACCAGCAGAAAGTGCACAAAGACAAGGGCTCAGAGATTCCCTCACAAATCCCTTGTTCATCAGTTCTTCAATCTATTGTTAGAGTTATTTAGTAGCTGCTGGATCACTCATGTAAGCAGGTTTGTTAGGTACTACAAATCCTGGTACAAGATCAATATGGTGTTCAATTCCCCTCACGGCGGCGATTGTCCACTAGGCAACTCCTTTGGGAACACATCCTTGTACCTCAAAATCAAAGGTTCAATTTCTGCAGGCACCTCAGAGCTCTCCTTTCCCACTACTTCATTTGATAGCAACATCATCATTGGTTGTTCTTGCTTCAATTCCTTGATCATGGATGCCTCAGATAAGAACAGCACACCATTGACTTCTTCTGGCATGTTTCGACTCCCATAGTTTCTCTGATTTGGTGGCAGTGGGGTCAAGGTGACCTTCTTACCTTCATGTTTGAAACTGTATATGTTCTCCTTTCCCTGGTGAGTTGTGTTTCTGTCAAACTCCCATGGCCTCCCAAATAGTAGGTGGTAGGCATCCATTGGGAAAACATCACATATCACCTCATCCTTGTACACCTTCACAATAGAGTATGGAGCCAAACATTGCTTATCAACCTTAACCTCTACTCCTTTGTTCAACCACCTCAGTTTGTAAGGGTTTGGGTGTTCCTGAGTTACCAGATTCAACTTATTGACCATAGTGATGAAAGCTACATTGGTACAGCTTCCCCCATCTATGATCAAGTTGCAGACCCTTCCTTTAACTCTACATATGCTTTTAAAGATCAAGGATATCTGGCTAGCTTCTAGTTGTGCTTGTTGTGAATGCAAGTAGGGGTGTTCATTGGTCCGGGACCAGACCGGACCGGACCAAACTCTCTGGACCGAAGACCAAAGAAGGGTTAAGAGATGGACCGAGGACCGGACCATATTAATATTGGTCCGGTCCGGTCTGGACCATAAAAACACGTGGACCGGACCGGACCAAATGGACCAAATATTATTATCGTTGACATGTTTTAGCATATAAAACTAGAACACGAGAAGTTCGTAACGATCAAACTAAACAACATTATTTTCTTACTAGATTTAACTAAATAATTACACATCTTATAATACGTGTAAACAACGTAGAAAATAAATCAATAATATTACAAATTTAAAAATTCTTTTACTACATAACTTTGGTCCATGGTCCGGTCCGTGCTCTATTCGGTTTGGTCCAGGACCGGACCGAAGACCAAAGTAGAGTAAATAGGTGGACCGTGGACCAGACCAAACAAAATTCGGTCCGGTCTGGTCCAGACCAAATGGTCTGGTTCGGTCTGGTCTTTGGTCCGGACCACTGAGTGAACAGCCCTAAATGCATGACTCTTCATAAGACCAAGTTGTGCACTGTGTCAGGGTGAGCCGCAACCGTATCTTGGCCTGATCCCTTTTCAGTTCCTATTTCTTCTAACAAAAGGTTTTCATCTTCCTCATATTTAACCCATCCCTCTCTTTCCCATTCTTCTACCTCCATGGCTGTCATGGCTCTTTTAGAAGGACAGTCCTTCCTAAAATGGCCATATCCCTGACACTAGAAGAATTTAATCTTCCCCTCAGTTACAAGTGAGATGGTTTTCTGGTTTATGGGTGCTTTTCCTTTATCAAGTGTAGGTTGTTTAACTAGTTTCGGTGTATCCCCAATCGTGACACAAGTAAAGGGTTTATAAGCAGGCCTAGCAATAGGCTTAGATGTGGTGACCTTGGCCTTCCCCATTTTCTCAATTCTCAAAGCTAGGTTCACAGCCTCATCAAAAGACCACACTTGTTGTGTTCTGAGTCTGCTTGCAATCTTAGGTTCTAAACCCTCAACAAACCTATCAATCCTTTACTCGGGCTTTTTAGAAATCTCACATTGAAGGGTTAACTGGTCAAAGTTCCTAAGATAGGTCTCAACAGGTTGTTGGTCTTGTTACAATTGAGTCAGTTTTAAAAAAAAATATCCTGAGTGTAATCTTTGGCTATAAAATTCTTCTTTTATTTATTTTTTTAGTTTAAGCCAGGACTTGATTGGTTCCTTGCCATCCCTAATGCTCTGGTGTTTCGTGTTCTCATACCAGAGAGAAGCATAGCCCATGAGTTTTAAGATGAAGACCTTAAAGGCCTTCTTGTTAGAATATCCCTTAAACTAAAACACCCTCATACCAGGACTTCATTGGTTCCTTGCCATCCCTAGTGCTCTGGTGTTTCATGTTCTCATACTAGAGAGAAGCATAGCCCATGAGTTTTAAGATGGAGACCTTAAAGGACTTCCTGTTAGAGTATCCCTTAAACTAAAAGACCCTCTCTATAGATCTAAGTCAATCTAATAAGTCCCCAGGGTTTAAAATACCATGGAAGTCAGGAATTTCTTTCTTAACATCTTTGTCTCTGTCCATGTAGATGCCCTCCTCCATCATGGACTCATCTGTTTCTGAGTTGAGCTGCTTATTCCAGTTCTATTGTTATTGTTGATGTTGTCCTCTCCCTACTCCAATAAAGCCCTTATCTCTGCCTCTTCCTCTATTGGGTGGTGGCCTTCCTCTTTCTCGAGTTGGAATGTTTGTCATCACAGTGTGCCCGGCATCCACTATGGTGTTAATATTTTCAGTAAGTTCCTCCATCCTTTGTTCTATTCCAGTTAACCTTTCCTCACTCATTGGGTTGTTTTTTGTGTTTTTGTTGTAGTTAGGGAATAATGAACTCACACAAGACTCTCTCCAAGACTAACACAAGATGGAATTGTGTTATAATCTGGCTCACAGATACCAAACTGCAGTGTATAACCCAAGGTCTTGACAAAAATGAACTTTGTCTGGCAAGAACTCAGACACAGCTTTCTCGAATGCAATAAATTTTGTAAATTTAAATAAAATACAAAATGACCTTCTAAATTCAAGAAATTTGGTGACAAATTTATTCAATGAGTAAACTAACTCTGAGTAAAATTTCATGATATTTGGGGGAATCTAAGTATTTTTAATAAATTGCTAAAGACAGACTGACAGGTGAGCTCATATAGCTTGGACACATGATTGATATTTGAGATTGAATGAGGACCAAAAGATTTAATTATCAACTCAAATCCCAAATAACATTCACAAGGAAGAAAGCTAACAATTTAGATGACTCAAATTGAAAATTATCACAGACAAAGCACAGATAAAATTCAACTTAAAATCAAAAGCAAAGATAAACAACCCACAGTCTGAGCACAACATTGAATATGCTTCACTAACAGACTTTGTTCAATATATAAAGTCTAAGTACAAGATGTTAACAGGCCTGACTCTCAACTATAGACTAAGCACAAGTTAAAGTAATTTAAATTTGAGAGAAATCTCAGGTTTTTAATTCATCAAAAGCCGCCTCATTGCAGATGAGGTAGAGGTCCATATATAGGCTTCTCCTTGTTGTTCTATTATAAAGCAACCCTAGAAATATCATCTAAGGCCCAGGATTAGTTCTTAGGATATAAACAAATTACTTGAAATATATTATAAACGATCATAAAACGATTTAAAGGCAAACTCATATAAAACAAAAGAAGCTGCAGGTGACAGTGACAGGTTTCTTCACTGGCTGTTGTTCTTCTTTGGCTGGGATTATAAGGATGAGTTGTTTTAATTTAAGCCTTGACCATGGCTCTAGGTTATATCTGAAATATGGTAAGATAAGCCAAAAGGAACTTGCCAACAGCTTCCCCTTTGTTTAGCAAGAAATGACAATTTGCTTTATGCATCCTGTCCTTTTGTGCAACATGTTTCAACTTGAAGTTCTGTGATTTGCAATGTGAATTAGGCTTGGCTCCTTAGAACTTTTTTTTGACTCAGTTGAACAAGGTTTCAGCCGGCCATGGTGGCAGCTAGTGGTTTGGCCAGTATTGGTACTTCTTGCCCTCCAAAATAAGCCTGGCAGTGGTTGTTATCAGAGCATTGTGGGAGAGGTTGTGGTCTGGCTAGCTTAGGCTGTGTCCTGGCTCCTGATCAGAGTAAGCCTAGTCCTGGGCTTATGCTGCACAAACTGCTCTCCATATGATCGTAAATATCATATGGATTGACACAGGGCACCTCGAAAATAGGTGACAATTTACACAGACACACACACACGCCAGTTTCAATAAATAAACATGAGACACTGTATGATAAATAAATATGAAACACGCCAATGATATTAATAAGACACCATTATACAATCACCACGTCGGTACTAGGACACACCTAGACGTACTCACAACCACCAGTGCCAGGGACACGCCCACGACACCATATCTCACAAATAGGTACCAGGACACGCCAGACGTACCGGGTCCGAAATCCAATCGGATCCCTTGCCAGACGTCGTGCTCAACCACATGAGTCCCTTCATACTCAAACCCTTAATGTGCACATCCCTCTTAGAGCGGGAAGCTCCAACAGGCGAATCAAGCGTAAGACGGTCTCCCGACTATCTTACGTCTCCACAACAACAAGTAACCTACCATAAACGGTCATGTTCTCCAATTTGCACGATAACACAATAAATGCAAGATACCAAACAATATGCCAATTACCGACTCATCATGATACACATTCCCAACTACGATATGAATATCAATTCTATATATTCCCGACAAACATATTATAATATCAATTCTTAGTAGACTCCACAACTACTCTCTTGCCTTTGTCTTTCACATCTTCTATTTGAACTTCCTTAGGTTTTCTAGATTCTGACTCCGAATAAGAACTCGAACCTGAACTTGCACCTCTTGAATAGACATAGGATTCCTTTTCTTTATCATATATCTCGAACATTAGGGCCAAACGACAAACATCATAAAATCCATCATAAATCCGAACTTCGACTCTAGAAGCAATTAATGGCATAAGGACCTTGATGAATCTTGAACCTCTAAGCTCTTTCTTCTCTTCCAAGTCACAAAAAATCGTCATCTTTTCAAATTCTTTAATATACTCAGCCACGGACATATTATCTTGTGACAAAGCTTGCAACTTTAGATAATTCTCTTGTTCATAATCTCTAGGTAAGAACCTCTTCATAAGATGCTTCTTTAGCTTCTCCCAAGTATCAATTTTGTTATTTTTCTCTCGTTTTATCTATCTTTTCAAGTTTTCATACCATAACGATGCTTATTTAGTAAGTTTTAGAATAGCTACCTTGAATTGTTTATGCTCATCGTACTCCTTGTATTCAAAAACCCGTTTAGCTTGTCTTAACTTTTCGGGATCCAAATCACCATTGAAATTAGGTATGTGAAGCTTTAGGCCTCGATCATCATCGTTCGTACTTCCCTTCTTAAGTTTGGAAATTGCATCGTCCTTTTCTGAATCTGAACCACCTGATCTACTTCGACTTCAGCTCCGACCTCTACCACGTCCTATTGGAAGGTTCTTCATCATAGATTTGAATTCATCTATAGCTTCCTTCATCTCATCTATTTGACTTTGAAGCGTGCTTGAGACATCGTCACCAACACTCTTGCTTGAATCGACATCTCCTGGCATCTTCACTTCCCAAGGTTAATTTGTTAAGAAACAAATTAATAACCTGGCTTTGATACCAATTTGATGTAAAACGAAGTCCAAAATATGTGAATCTACTCGTTTTAGGATTTAGAAGTACAGTGAACTGCTCGTTCTGCATAACAGAATTTAACTGGCAGCGGAATTAAAGTGCTTATTTTTAGTTTTTGTATGATATTGAACGACAATTTAAAGGATATGACGTGAATAAACTCTCCTCCCTCGCAAGGAACTCGAAATTATACATGGCTGGTTTGTATGACTCTCACCTCGCAAGGATTGACCCACACTTAAATCTCTCCCTCGCAAGAAAGAAATAAGAAACTTATAACTCGCAAGCAATAAGTAAGCAACAATAAATTCTTGTATTAATTCTAAAACTTATATGATTAAAACTCAATACAATGACCCGTATTTATACTAAAGAAAACTAACCTAGCTCTCCTTAAACTGACCGAATTTTCTTTCCTAAACTCGATTAAGACAACTTATAGAATCTGACTCTATGATGGCAAAGCTGCCTTATTACAAACTTGCTAAGATTAGGAAATAAACAATAAGGAAATAAACACAACTGCCTAAAGTTTACTTGCTAGAATAAGGAAAGCTGAATTAGGAAATTTAAAAAAATTATAGAGTAAATAGCCGACTTAAACATCCCATCTGATCGTGTAGACTAGATCGACTTAAGCATACTTCCATCGCCTCCATTGCTTTCCCATGTTAACATAATCACTTGAATATTTATCATTTTCACTTGAATTGAGCACATTTTGAATCCTTCAAAATATTTAGGAGACATTTCAATTTCATTTTCATTATACTCTAATGCTCCCGCATAAGCCCTCACCCTTGCTAGCCCCTCTAGCTCCACCACTTACCCGGCCCGACCCATTTTTAACCAAATCCTTGAAAACCTGAATTGTTTCGACACGAACCAGGCCCGGTTGACTTGTTTTCCAGGTCTATATGTGTCCCAATCATATTTTTTTTACATTTGATTAATATATTCCTCATAGAAATTAAAAGGATAAATAAATGATGGGACGTGAGGAATGCCAGACTTTTTTTTTTCTAAGCTAAGTTAATGTGTACCTTGAAGCAATCATCCTAAGAAAAACTGTTGTTTAATATGGAGGATATTACTAGGTGTATAATAGAGGTTGGACATTTATATATAGGCAAATACGCTATTATATCAAAATTTCAAGCGAGTGTCCAGAAATTATTATGATGAAATAAAATGAGCATGCTTGCTCTCAGTGGTCAAGCTAGGGGGAGGGGGGGCAATTGTCACCCCCCCCCCCGACGGATTAAATTTTCGGATTTTTTAGTTGAAATTTCCGAAGTTTTGTCGAGTGTATCTTATATCATTACCACTTCGCCCCCTAAAGTTAAATCCTGACTCCGTCACACTGATAATGATAAAATACACAATGAATGAATCGTGGAGTGATCAATTTCAGCTTGTTATAGGAAGCAATCAAATCATTTAACAAAATTTCTAGAATGATAGAATTGCTATGAAATTCATTTGCATTTTGGAGATTAGTTAGTACTAAACAAAATTAAGTCACTCAATTGATTACAAAGACTTAAACTACTATTAAGTTATTAAATATAATATTTAAAATATAATGGTTAGCTAATTATAGTACTATTTCTATATTATTCTTTATGTTGATTTTTAATATTATTTTAATTGTTTACAAAATTTTGAACTTACAGACATTTTATGTTGTGAATTAATATATTGAATAATCCATATAATATTGGTGAATATATATATCTAAGTTTTTTTTCTATAGTATATCAAAGTTTTTATATATATATATATAAATAAATACGAATATTAAGAAACAAAGTTCTATTCCTAATAGAAAAGTTAAAAAAAAAAGTAATTTTAAAATAATATGTGCACAAATATTAAAAAATTTTTTTCTAATTCTAATAGGAAAATTGTGAATGTTTAATTATTTCCTAATTCTAACAAAAAAATTATAAGTAATTAAATTTTAAAATTTAATTCAGTGTTTAGAAAAATTTGGAGATACCACGTCGCTCAAAAAAATCCTTAAATATATAGATTACTAGATTTAATACCCGGGCGATGCCCGGGTCAGTTTGTAATATCCTATGATTATGATGTAATAATATTCTAAAGACTTGTTCTTTTAGACTTAATTTTGCTGAATTGAACTTATAGAAGGGTGAGTTTAACACCAAAAGAACCGGGCCTAACTTCTAAAATTTTACCACTAATTTAAATTCAACTTTGGTCTCAAGCGATTAAATTGGACAACATAAGTTAATCTAAAACATAGAGTTCTAATTTATAGCACGATAATAACGTGTAAGTTAATTCTTAAGATAGAGACTGAACTTATAGCGGAACCCAAGTTAAATACCTAGCTATAGTTGTAGATACCTCATTTCTGCACCTCCCGCAAACCACCCGGTGATGATTGGGCCGCATGTTTGGTACGCGGAACGATTTGTGACAGTTCGTAAGTTTATCGTCAAGTGATTGCTCAAACACTGATGTCTACCTCTTAGTTGTCATCTACGCGCCGATACGGTCGTTTTGACAGTAATTAGAGTACATGATGCGTGTCTAAAATATGTTATTTTACACCCTATTTTACACGCATTTCAGAGCTCAATTATGTAGTTTATGATACTATTTGCCCCATTTCGTCTACTTTCGTATTTTTATGTAATATTGCAGATTTATGCGGAAATGAGTAGAAATCGAGCCAAATCCGTCCCCGAGTACTAGGCATTGCATTTGACATGAAGTATTTACTCGGGAAAAGAACTTGTTGCGCATATCGAGGCCCGAAAGACGAATTCACGAAGCTTTTGGAGCTAACTACCAGCTAAAGCAGTCGATCGACTGGTCCTCATGGTCGATCGACCAGAACACGAGTTACAGAGCTACTGTTCAGCGCGTATCAGTCGATCGACCGGCTGCTTTGGTTGATCGACCAAACCGTGAATCTGGCGTGAGTTAAAAGATCGAGAATTCTGAAGCCCATGGTAATTAGGTTTTAGCAAATAAGAATCACGTTGTATTCTTATATAATGTAGCTTTAGGTTTCAGTTTTTATCATCAAGTTCTTAACATACAATTCGATAGTCATTAGTCTAGTTTATTCTTCATTAATAAAGTTTCTTTTTGCACTCGGTTTTGATCTTTCCTCTGCAGTTCCTCTATACGGTATTCTTCTTTTCTAATATTCAGTTTATTTGCTTTAATCCGTAGTATAGAATTGTTAGGTTAGAATTCCCAAAGCCAACTATTGTTTTATGTTAATTGTTCATTTAATTAATTTAAGTATGAATTCGAATGCTTTAATTGTTGATTTTATTGCTGTCATTATTTCTAGTATGAGTAGCTAAATACCATGTGCTAGGATGTAGGGGATCTGTAGGTTAGGCGGCATTAGAATTAGGAAGACCTAGATCGCGCCATGGTCGATCGACCGGCCTACCTGGTCGATTGACCGGCTCCGTGAGTTTTACTTCGTTTTAATTAATTTGATTGCTATATTTGACGAATCGAGTGCACGCGACTAGTTGAATGTTTAGGAATTGACCGACCCAATAAGATCGAAAGATAGGGGAGGGAAATAGACTACCTAATTAAGATGACTAAATTAATAAGATCGAGAGAAGTTAATTTAGACTTTTAAATCACTTTTCAGGACGAAAATTAGCATTAGTGATATTAGGGACCCGTAGCTAGATCGAAAGATGTTACCTGTTAAGAATGGACAGAGAGGACTTCTTATTTTCCCGTCTCACGTGATTGTTTTAGACCTACCTAGGATACTGCCGCCGAAACTATAGTGAACCGACCATCTTAGCACCCTTTTAATATTTGGTTTCATCTTTTAGCTTAGTTTACTTTTCATTTACTTCCTTTAGTTATAGAACAACTCAAATCAAATCCCCACTCATATGTTACTTTAGACTAAGATTAAGACAGCTATTAATTGCATCGCCTCCTTGTTGTTCGACCCTGACTGCCGCTATCTATAGTAGTAGTTTGGAAATATAAATTTATCTTTGGTACTCTACGACGGTATCAAATTTTGGCGCCGTTGCCGGGGAGGCAATTGCTTAATTTTTGGTTGTTTTTATTTTGGCTTTTATCTTAGTTTAAGGGACATCTGTTCCTTAACCTTTTCTCATATTCTACTTGTAGTTTCATCTTATGCGCAGGTCTCAACAAGGCGAATTATTTCCCCATGATCTCGAGCTTGAGAGGACTTTGCGCGTGAAGAGGAGATTATTTAAAGAACAATAGTTAGAGGAAGAGTCTGGTTCTCATTCTAGTTTTTACGAGAACGAGCTGTTTGAGGAGGATCCACCTTCGTCACCTATTTCTACTTCCTCAGCTGAGACCGTCAGATCTCCAGACATGGCTGAAGAAGCGAGTATAGCCAGTCACTCTGAGCCGACAGCTAAGAATCTCTATAAGGGATTCGCATTACCAGGGACGGATAGAAAATTCGAGCCGAAACCGTCTTATATCAACTTGGTTGAGAGAAACCAATTCGGGGGAGCTGCAAATTAAGATTCAGCCAAACATATGGAGACATTCATTGATTACTACTGTTCCATACCCCCACCAACCGGTGTGACCCAAGACCAGGTGAAGGAGACAATGTTCATATTCTCGCTTCGCGATGCTGCAAGGGAATGGTACCGAGACCTGGATCGAGCTGCTAATAGGATAACGGACTGGAATTCTCTGGCCCTAGCGTTCTATAAGAAGTATTTCTCTGCCTCGAAGACTAATGCGATTAGAGCTCAGATCACGAGCTTTAAACAGGGTCCAGATGAAGATTTTCATGAGGCATGGGTCCGTTTCAAGAGACTAGTGCGAACCATTCCGCACCATGGGTTTGAAAAATGGTTTTTGTGCAACCAATTCTACAATGGTCTTTATGATGATCAAAGAGCCATCCTAGATGTTGCAGCCAATGGAAGATTTCAAGAAAATAGTGGTGAGACAAAGGGGTGGAAAATCATTGATGACATTGCCACCCATAAAGCTGAGCATGGGAATTATAGAGGAAATAAGAGGAGGTCAGCTGAATCACCTGATGTAGCTGCAATAGAGGCCCTTACAGTGAGGTTTGACAAGATAGATTTTGGGGGATCTCAAAAAGGAGGGATTTATAAAGTTAATGCAGTTTCAGACGGTCCCTTTATATACAAGAGGCGTGGAGCTGAGGGACATGTTTCGGATTTTTGTCCAAGTTTGACTGAAACATGTGCTGCCTTTCAATATTATAGGCAGACTGGTGCATATCCCGATTCCTCTAATGTCCACCCCAATTTGAGGTGGACTAACCAGAATGTCCTTAATCCGGGTCCACGGCAGCAGCAGCAGCAAAGCTATGTGCCCCCTCATAAGCAGCAGCAGCCGTACCAAAAGACTTTGTATGTTCCGCAGCAGCAACAACAATCCCATGGCTCCGATTTTGCCGAGTTGAAGAATTTGTTGCTAAAGGAGTCTCAAGCTAGAGAGGCCGGGATGAAAATGTTGGAGAGCCAAATTGCCCAACTGGCGAGCAAAAGTGCAACTCGAGCTCCGGGGCAATTACCGACGCAGTCGGATCAAAAGGAGACCCTAAATGCTATTACTTTGAGGAGTGGGTCTACACTCGATGGGCCCGCTATGGTTGAGGATGTCACTGAAAAAGATGAGGCGGAACCGAGTAAGAAGAAGGCAGTAACGAACAGTGGCAAAAAAAAGACGACTAGCAGGTATATCAGTCGATCGACTGATACACCTGGTCGATCGACCGATCGCGCAATGAACGAGGTTAAGTTCGAGGAAGTCAGTCGATCGACTGACCAACATGGTCGATCGACTGACAGCGCTGCTTATATTGAACCTTTTCGTTCTCCAATGCCTAATAACTTGAGGGACCACTTGTTTTGGGGTACGACGACTCCGAAAATATTGAGGCAAGACCCAAATGCTGATGGGTCAGTCCCGGTTCCAAAGTATGACCCGATGATGATTAATGGCTCATTCTTGAGACGGTCTGAAGAAGGTTCAAGCTTCAACAAGGAGAAGGTAATGGATTTTCAGCCTAAGTCCACTGATGCCGACATGAGAGACCTAGAGGAGAGGGCTAAGTTACTTCTTACAGCCCCTTATCCAGAGATATTGGTGCCGACAAAGGAACATGTATCGTTTAACAAATTTGAAAATGTTATTCGTAGTTTAAACATGCAAGTTCCTTTTCTTGAATTAGTTAATCAAGTGCCTGCTTACATGAAATTTATGAAGCAACTTTTGTCTAAAAAGAAGTCACTTGAAACTGTGCAATCTGTCGCACTAACTGAGGAGTCATGTTCTTATTTGACCTATACTGCACCTCATAAGCTAGAAGACCCAGGTAGTTTTTCTGTCCCATATAATATTGGCACCTTTTCTATTGAGAAGGCATTGTGTGACCTAGGAGCCAGTATTAGTGTCATGCCTTTGAGTCTTGCTAGGAAGTTAAAATTGACTAGGTTTGCAGTTACCAACATGATGAAGATCTGAGATGGTCGATCGATCTGCGGTCCAGCCTATAGGAGTCTTAGAGGACATTCCCGTGCAAATAGGAAAGTTCTTTTTCCCTGTTGACTTCGTTGTGTTAGATATGCCCGAGGATGCTCACATTCCTATCATTCTGGGTAGACCATTTCTGCACACTGCTGGTGCAGTTATAGATGTTGGCTCAGGGACTTTGACCTTCAAAGTAGGGAAACATTTCATCGTCTTTACCCAAACAGCTAAGAAGAAAGACCCCATGTGGCCAGTAACTTGTAATGTGGTTTCTGAAAAGAAAACCTATTTTGTGCTTTCTGACATGCCTGCCCCTATGCCTATTCCTGTTGTAACACCTCCGCCCCAGATTGGGAGCAACCTGGAGGAAGATTTTTCTGTTTTGGATGTTGCAGGAGCTGGTTTGAGGAAGGAAGAGCCGCATGTTGCTCCAGCTGTGAAGGAGCCAATCGTTCAAAGAGGCGGCTTAGGATGTCTTAGCTATGGCACTTATGAGGAGCCTGATGAGGAGCCAGTCAAAGTGACGGAGTCCGATTTGGATTTTGACGAGTCAGATGAAGTCGTTGATTGGGGAGATGTTGAAGTTGCTGATCCGTTGAGTTCTGCGGATGTTGAAGTTGATATGAGTGCAGTTGAGGAGATGAGCATTGTAGAGGCTACTTCTTGTAGCCAGGAGCCGAGCAAGTAGGCCATTCCGTGGCCATTCTTGATCAACTATTAGTTGATAAGGATTTTACAAAACATTTTATTGCTTTTAGACTTTTTATTGCTTTTGTGTGCGCGAGACTTCGCATTTTAATAAGTTTGCTTAGGATTTAAATACTTTAGACTGTTACTTTGGGTTTTGCGCAATTTTGGACGCGTTATTATGTGTATTTGCAGGTTTATAGACCATGTTGGCTCAATTTATTGAGCTAATTCGAAGAAAATCAGAACTTACAGCAGGTTTTCCAGTCAATCGACTGCCATCTTGGTCGATCGACTGAGCTGCGAATTCCAGGAGCTTCTGTTCCTGTTCACCCTGGTCGATCGACTGGGTGATGTGGTCGATCGACCACCCAGCGCTGTTGTAGCTGTTTTCGATCATTCCCCTGCTGTGTTTGATCGATTTGCGGAGTTGAGGGAGTCTTCTCTCCACTTTATTCTCCGACTCATTTCTGTTTTCTTCCGTTTCTTTATTTTACACATAATTTTACGTTTAATAAATTGTTTTCTCGAATTTACGCGCGGTATTTTCTGTCTTTTCAGGTACCTATGGTAGCACTACTGGCTACTGAAACCTCCTAGCTCACGCTGGTTTGGGGAGGTTTCCTTTTGCTGCGCTTAAAGTCTTGTGAGTTTCCGAGTCCTTACTTCACGTCTTGTTTAGTTAATTTATCGCAAAATTCCCGTTTCCCTTTTATTTCATTATATGATTTTGCACAATGGGGACATTTTGTGATTTTGTTTGGGGAAGGGTTTTGCATAGCATTCATATGTTTTTGCATTCACGTTTAATTATTCTGTTTGCATTGTTATTTAATTTCTCCATATATACAGAGAAAATTCAATAAATTTCAAAAATTTCAAAAATGCACGTTTATTTTAGCATATAGGTCGAGTCGGAACGGTAGTATTTCAATGATGACATTGCATTTTTAGCTGGTTATGCCTAAGCCTTGCTAATTGACATGTTATTAGTAGAATCATATGCATAATCTACGAGTTTTCGTTAAATTTCTTGCTGAACTTGAGACTTGACTTAGATTTATGGCAAACTACATCATTTTCTGAGATTTAGAGCTTATGACTGGTGACATCCATGACCAGTTTATCTAGGATTGTGAGTAGTACTCCTTATAAGACATGTTACATAAATTTGCATAAATATGAACTTAATCTGCTTAATACTTGTATGCATTCGGTTCGTGGTTTGTTGACACATGTGGTAGAGGTTTCCCTTTTATTCATTTTACCCATAAGCCCCTCATAGCCGAAAATAGCCTTTTGTCCCTTTTACTACATCCTATATTCAGCCTGCCTTTGTCAAGCTAGTAGTATTAGTCTTTGGGAATGTTCCTATTATTTTTGGTTGCATATGCTCTTTTTGAAATGATGTTGGATAAAAAGAATGAAGGAGGAAAAAGAATTGAAAAATGAAAAAAAAAATAAAAAAGAAAAAAAAAAGAACAAAAACGAGAACAGTGCTCGACAAAAGAGCCAAATCCGGTCGATCGACTGACCATCTTGTTCAATCGACTGCAGCCCAAGAAAAAGAAAATTCGAAAAAATCACATGCTACAATTGTTATGAGTTGGTGATTTACACTCCCATTGTTGTATTCATATCATTTGGGGAGTTACATCTTTTGGAGGTTGTGAGTTTAGTGCTTGATAATTAGCACCGGGTTTATTGTTGAATATTGAGCAAGAAGTGGATGTTGTCATATGGTTTTGTTTAGGTACTAGCTTGAACACCTATACCTCCACGCTCCCATAAATGTTTTGCCTCTTCTTACCCAAACCTCACATATCCATATTTACCTCGGCATGTGTCATGGTCATTTGTTTGGTTGGAATGCATATGTACGGTCGTAGAGATCATTTTCGTATTAGATTGCAGGCATGTTCTTATAGGTCGTAGTTAGGTGAGAGTCTTTACAATATTACTTCTTTCTATCTTTTACATATACTCACCCGTATTCATTGAGTGATATGAGCGACCCGTGAGAGTCCATAATGATAAGTCTCTACAGTTGACGGTTCAGCAGTTTTTGATGACTTCATAACTCGTTGGCATGATTCATGTTGCTAATTGATTGTTAGTTGTTGCATTAAATTGGTTTTAGCTATTCATGTTGCATTTCGCTCTGAGATTAAACTCGTTCCATTAGGTTTTAGGATCGAGTCTAGTTCTTGCTTGGGGATAAGCAAGGGTTTGGTTTGGGGAAGTTTGATGCGTGTCTTAAATATGTTGTTTTACACCCTATTTTACACGCATTTTAGAGCTCAATTATGTAGTTTATGCTACTATTTGCCCCATTTCATCTACTTTCGTATTTTTATGTAATATTGCAGATTTATGCGGAAATGAGTAGAAATCGAGCTAAATCCGTCCCTGAGTACTAGGCATTGCATTTGACATGAAGTATTTACTCGGGAAAAGAACTTGGTGCGCGTATCGAGCCCCGAAAGACGAATTCACGAAGCTTTTGGAGCTAACTACCAGCTAAAGCAGTCGATCGACTGGTCCTCATGGTCGATCGACCAGAGCACAAGTTACAGAAGCTACTGTTCAGCGCGTATCAGTCGATCGACCGGCTGCTTTGGTCGATCGACCAAACCGTGAATCTGGCGTGAGTTAAAAGATCGAGAATTCCGAAGCCCATGGTAATTAGGTTTTAGCAAATAAGAATCACGTTTTATTCTTATATAACGTAGCTTTAGGTTTCAGTTTTTATCATCCAGTTTTTATCATCAAGTTCTTAACATACAATTCGATAATCATTAGTCTAGTTTATTCTTCATTAATAAAGTTTCTTTTTGCACTCGGTTTTGATCTTTCCTCTGCAGTTCCTCTATACGGTATTCTTCTGTTCTAATATTCAGTTTATTTTCTTTAATCCGTAGTATAGAATTGTTAGGTTAGAATTCCCAGAGCCAACTATCCTTTTATGTTAATTGTTCATTTAATTAATTTAAGTATGAATTCGAATGCTTTAATTGTTGATTTTATTGCTGTCATTATTTCTAGTATGAGTAGCTAAATACCCTGTGCTAGGATGTAGGGGATCTGTAGGTTAGGCGGCATTAGAATTAGGAAGACCTAGATCGCGCCATGGTCGATCGACCGGCCTACCTGGTCGATCGACCGGCTCCGTGAGTTTTACTTCGTTTTAATTAATTTAATTGCTATATTTGACGAATCGAGTGCACGCGACTAGTTGAATGCTTAGGAATTGACCGACCCAATAAGATCGAAAGATAGGGGAGGGAAATAGACTACCTAATTAAGACGACTAAATTAATAAGATCGAGAGATAAGTTAATTTAGACTTTTAAATCACTTTTCAGGACGAAAGTTAGCATTAGTGATATTAGGGACCCGTAGCTAGATCGAAAGATGCTACCTGTTAAGAATGGACCGAGAGGACTTTTTATTTTCCCATCTCACGTGATTGTTTTAGACCTACCTAGGATACTGCCGCCGAAACTATAGTGAACCGACCATCTTAGCACCCTTTTAATATTTGATTTCATCTTTTAGCTTAGTTTACTTTTCATTTACTTCCTTTAGTTATAGAACAACTCAAATCAAATCCCCCTCACAATTGTTACTTTAGATTAAAATTTGACAACTATAAATTACATTCGCCTCTCTGTGGTTCGACCGTGACTGCCGCTATCTATAGTAGTAGTTTGGAAATATAAATTTATCTTTGGTACTCTACGACGGTATCAGTACATTTGGAGTCCGGGCCTAAAACCGTCTTCATTTGGCAAAGAATTTCCCATAATATTCATACAAAATATTAAGGAAAATAAGATTATCCCGTTATTCCATAAATTAAACACGGAAACCTTTCTTTTGCAGGAGGAAACCACCTGGGAACAGACGCAGCAGGTGTTGCGCCTCTTCCAAGAGACGCAGTGACTGCTGCGCCTCTTCCCAGGTCCTTTTCTGCGTATTTTTCGTATCTTTTCATATCTTTTCGAGATTCACTTCCAAAGTTTCTCCGAAAACCCTATGCCTTCACGTGATTAGTATAAATAGGAGCCTTCGCTCCTCATATTTCTCACGCGAGTGTCCGCCCTTCTCTTCTCCCTTTGCATTCTAGACCACGTTCTT
Source organism: Silene latifolia (assembly GCF_048544455.1). Classification (NCBI taxonomy): domain Eukaryota; kingdom Viridiplantae; phylum Streptophyta; class Magnoliopsida; order Caryophyllales; family Caryophyllaceae; genus Silene; species Silene latifolia. Next base: position 77,877,348 of record NC_133533.1, read on the forward strand.
ACTTTTTGGCGTCTACGTGCTTGAACATTCGACCACGTAAGCTCGGATTCTCCTGAGTACCAGCCTCGTTTGCATGACCGACCAATTTGACCAACTCCACAATTAATCAACTTAATTAATCTTAATCGTTTTCCTCTTACGAGGGCACTTTCGTTACATTCGAGTCGAGCATCACTAATCATAAACTTAGTTCATCTCGTTTCGTCAAACATGTAAGTCTGAGGGTGTAAATCCTTCTTTATTTATTGTCATTTATCTTTTGTATCATTAATGTAAGGTTTATGTTGAAAATACTTCTTAAAACCGATTTATAAAACCATGCTTTAAAACCCTTTTTACGGATTACCAGAAGATGACCGTCGAGAAAGGACGCAGCAACTGCTGCGCCTCTTCGAAGGGACACAGCACCTGCTGCGCCTCTTCTTGAGGCTGCCACAGTTCCTGCTTCCTTTCTTCTTCCTTCGCCCTCTGTCAATTCATCGTTCATTATTTGTTTTCGTTTGTTTTTTCAATTCTTTGACATAATAGCTTAATAATTTCACATGTATATAGTTTATCGTCATTAACACGTTTCATTCATCATTAAATCCCGACTTAAATCCCAATTAATCCAATATTTGCGGGTTTTCGTCATTAAAATCAATCCGGGTTGTAGATATTCGATTCTTTCATATTGAGTTTTTGGAATTCGATCTTTGATATATTTCCATCAGTCTATTGTCGTATTCGTCATTAATTTGTCATATTTAGCCTATTTAGTTCACCTACGTCACTAATCAATCTTTCATTCATGTAATTAATTCGTTTGCCTTCGTTTCATCCATGTTTTATTGTTTTTATGACTCATTCGCATGTAATTAATATGTTAAATCACTTTCATCCGAGTCGAATATCATAATTAATCCTTAAATTCACCGACTAACATTAACGATTTGCAGTTCCGGCTTCACAGCCAGAACTCACCCTTGGAACAGACGCAGCAACTGCTGCGCCTCTTCTAGAGGGCGCAGCTCTACTGCGCCTGTTCCAGGTTGACTTTTGTCTCTGAATTTCCGTTCTACTTTGACCTAGTTTAATTAGTTTACGTATTAATTAACTACTAACCGTATTATCGCCTAATTCATGTTCGCTTATTTGTTTATTTCGTTCTTTCTCAAATTATCCGTTTTGAAAGTATTTTCGACATAAATCAATTGGATCCATTGTAATCATTGTAATTTTCATTATTTTATTGTATTTCTTTTGTTGTATCATTTGTATACTTTCACATATAATTGAGCTTAAATTCCTACTTTGACATTTATTATATGCTAAATTAATTGTTCACCGACTTAGTTAATTCTCACATGTTAGGATTAAAACTTGGATGTTGCATTGCATGCATATAATCGACAATATATCGAGTATAGATAACTTCCCTAATCATTAGTAGAGGCCGCTATCGAGGCGGGCGGGATTAGGTGTTCGATCAAAAGAGCTTTCTAATACGTACCCTCACCCCTTACTCCAGATCTCTGTGAACATCCGTGTTCATTGGCATCCACGAGAGTCATTCTAGACATAGAATGCTAAGGGTAACGAGTGCTTAGTGTTCATGTCACTACTTTGTGTCTTGACATGACACGGGGTATTCGAACGGTTTCCAATTTTCCACAATAAATTGGTGGCGACTCCACAAATGCAAACGTTTGTTACCAAGCGCCCCCGTGGCCCATGTCCACAGTTTGGCGACTTCAATGGGGATAATACACTTACGTGTAGCCAAGGGTGAAACTTGAACAAGGTTAGGGAGTAGTTTGTACAAGACAATTGTCGGTTTTCATAACTCGGTCTTCCTAGATCGTTTCATTCGGCCTTCCTAGGCCCAACCCAACCCATTCGACCAATCGTCCCGTCTAAACGATCCTAATTCTTATTTGGGCCTAAGGATGGATAGCGATTGACGTCATCCATACCATGGTACTTACTCTTGTTTGTATCAATGACTTTCACTACTTGAGGAAATGGACTAGGAATCGACCTTACTCTTGTTTGGTACGAGCCTCTCCACAGACTTCGGGTTTGATTGTTCGGTATGGCAACCCACCCTTCAAACCAAAACCCTTTTAAATGCACTCAGCATCCCGTTATAATGCTTGTATAAATGCTTGTACCTTACGTGATCACCATTTCTAAACGAAACCATGACGATTTTTGTAAAATCAAAATCTCTTTTAAAATGTAAATTTCGAAAAAGGCCAATGATTAGCGCAAAACCGAGTCAAAACTCTGTCCATTTGTCGAGTCAAATTTCGGGCCCAAGCCCATTTCAAAACCTCACTTAGAGTCCACTCCTACAACTACACTAAAGTTGACTAGGACCAACATTTTTCAAATCTTGTCATTTCTTCAAAAGCTCACTGACACAAGTGGCACACACCCACTTCACGAGTCAAAACGTTTCCTTCTTAGTAAGTGTGCTAGAATGGTCGATCGTGTTTTGATTCGTCGTCGATCTCTTATCCAGTTTCCAAGATGCCTGAAACAAGTGACGTGAACTACAACCAACTCCAAGATGGTAATGATCGAATCCTAACCGCGCTAGCTCAACTCCAAGTTACCCAAGACCAAGTGTATGATCGCCTCGACACCATCGAGGGCCGAATCTATGCCGTAGAAGCGAGGTTGCCTCCGCGAGAAAGTGAAATCGTTGATGACTTTGTGAATGACTTCAGGGACGAAAACCCTCCCATGGGTATGACTGCAGCTGAGAAACGACTTCATTACTTAGAGGAGCAATTGATCTATCTTAAAGGGGATGACATTTATAGGGAGAATAATTGCAAGTATGACGCCGTGAGTTCCACGTTGCCAACCAACTTCAACATGACGGATATCCCTAAATTCAAGGGGCATGAAAACCCTTTGAACCACATCCACGCTTTCAAGGACTATATGTCTATCAAAGGCATCAAACCCGAGATGTTCTTAAGGATCTTTCCTTCATCTCTTGACACCATCCCAAAGCAATGGTTCTACTCTCTAGAACACAAGAAGATCGCTACTTGGGAAGACGTTGTGGTCGAGTTTGCTAAGCAATATGCGGATAATGCTGAGATCCAAGTTAACATGCGCACTTTAGAGGTTCTTACCTAAAATGACAAAGAAGGTTTCACCGACTTCCTAAGTAGGTGGAGGAAGACTAGTACCCAACTAGTTGAACGCCCGGATGAGGCTACCCTTGTGGAGAAATTCGTGGACAACTTAAAGCCCATCTATGCAAATCATTTGAGGTACTAAAACATTAAAACCTTCAAGGACTTAACCGTACTAGGAACAAGGATCGAAGATGACATCCGTAAAGGGCTCTTGTCCAAAACAGTAGGTCAAGGATATCAAGGCTCAACAAGTCGTTCTTATAGCTCCACTAGCAAGACCGATGAAGTTAACCTCCTCGAGCCATCCAAGAAGAGCGCCCCACCAAGGAAATTTAAAAATCTTGGGGACACTTACTCCAATGCTCTAAAAAGGCTAATGAAACAAGGCAAGCTCCAACCCATAGGACCTACTCCCGAACCCGAAAAGAAGTCCAAGTTCTGGGATGAGAACTCATATGGCAAATATCATAGGGGTAAGGGGCATGACACAGAAAAATGCTACAAATTGAAAAATGTGCTTCAAGACATGATAGAGGATGGTCGACTACCAATACCGCCGGGAGTTAAGCCCAACAACACTCAGAATCCTCCTGGAATTCTAGTGATCACAAGTGAAGAATCTACCTTAGATTGTTCACACCTCATTTCTCCAGTCAAAGATGAGATCCACGATGAAGGCTTCTACTCTACCATTTCTCCTACCATTTCCGACTTCATCGCATGGGCAAGGAGTGTGAAAAGGCAAGTTTTGGAATTGGAAAATATGGTGATAACTTTACATGACCCCAATGCAACACCTAAAGAACATGCGCCACTAATCTTTTCCCAAAATGCTACTATGCAAGAAATAGTCGCTGTGGTTGATAAACTAGTCGACCAAATCACACAATTAGAGGACGAAATCATGAGAATGAGGGAACTAGCCACAATCAATGGAGTATGGGCCGATGACGATGAAGACGAGTATCTCATTGAACACTCCCTAGTCAAGGAAATAGTCCAAAATGGTGAAGACCAAGATGTGGACCACCTAACTCGTTCGGGGCGTCCATATCAAAGTACTACTTAAAATGGTCCAACCAACGTTCTTACACCAAATGATAATGAAGATGACTCTACTGATCATTTGCTCAAGCAATTACAGAAGACAAAGGCTGATCTTTCAGTCTGGCAATTAGTAGCAAGCTCATTCCCACATCGCCAAGCTTCACTGCAAGCTTTGGCCAAATTAAATGTAGTACATAACTCCACTCCCGACGATGTAGTCAACTTGGTCTTCCAAGAATCACCGAAGTTAAGTAATCCTATTACTTTCTCAGACGAAGATTTGCCACCCTTTGGCGCTAGCCACAACTTGGCTCTTTACATCACTGTAATTTGCTTAAAGAAGAATGTGCCAATGACCTTGGTAATTGATGGTTCCGCGGTCAACGTCATACCCCTCAAAACGGCATACAAACTAGGCATGAAAGAGTCGGATTGGACCCCTACCAATCAAGGTGTTCGTGCATATGATGGTACACGACGAAAGGTCGTAGGACTCGTTAACCTAACCATAGCCACAGGGCCAATTGAGCGAAAGGTTAACTTCCAAATAGTGGACATTGAAGCTTCCTTCAACATACTTCTGGGAAGACCTTGGATTCATGCTTCCAAAGCGGTAACATCCACCCTTCACCAAAAGATCAAAATTCCACTAAATGGCAAAGTGGTGACGATCACTTCGTCGCCCATCAAGGCTATAATCGAAAAGAAGTCAAATAATCAAGTCCTTGCGGATCCAGTATACGAACTTGGGGGCTTTCAAAGAATAAGTGTCATAGAAAGTGAATTGGCACCCCTATACTACGATCCCTACTCCAACTTGGTGGTCAACCACATACTCAAATCCCAGGGATACTTCCCAGGAATGCCTTTGAACCCTGTCCGAAGAAACACCTTCGCACCCTACAAGGAAGGCAACTCAAAAAGGATACCACTTGGCCTAGGATACAAACGCACTAAAGAGGAAGTCCTCGAGATGCTTGCCCAAGTTCAAAATCGTAAGCACGTAGGAGTCCAAATGCGACCATATTGCCCTACCCTAAATGGATATTTTGTTAGGGAAGGAAGTCAAGAACGCTTTCACGGATTTCCCGAACCTTGGCACCACCTCGGAAGGAAGCTAGACGGAATCAAGATCTTTCACGATTGCTACTTCATTCCTCCAACGGTTCCTACCGTCAAACCCCGTCAAGCACCTTGCTTAGACGAACAAGTTGTTAGTCTACTGTTTGGAGAAGATCGATTTGTTAGAGCCGCGCAGGATGAGATCATTACCATGATACTTCAAGACAACCACTTCAACCCTACCGCGTTAATCACAGAAACAAACGCGAACCAGCAGAAAGGATGGAGAAAATCAATCAAGTGGACCAACAATCATGGAAGACTCTTCAAGCTCAGCACTTGAGAAGGAGAGATGTTCAAAGGAGAACCAGAAGACGATGAATTCGAGTCAGAGTCAGAGTCGGCGTCAGAGTCAGAGTCTAAAGAAGTCACTAAGGAGTCTCCTCCTGTCGTCACCACCATTCCCTTTGTTTCTCCTAGCTTAGCCTCAAATAGTAATAGTAGTTTGGGAAATGCCCCAACAACTGTCCCTTTACCGCCGCTGACCACCGATCAGATGGCTTATTTATTTCAACTTTTCTCAAACTTTAATATGAATAAATCAGGTTCTGCTTACTCTTTGTGTTATCTTGAATGCAATTCTGTTTATGATGATACTGAGGATGACCCAGACTCAATTGAGATACCTTCCTGCATAGCCAAGGAAATACTACAAGAGGGGGAAGGGGGACCAGTAATAGAGAACACTGAACCCATCAATGTAGGAACCGAACTAGAACCCCAAGAACTTAGGATAGGGACAACCCTGAGCCCCACCGAAAGGTCCAGTTTCATAGACCTCCTACACGAGTTCAAAGACGTTTTCACTTGGTCCTACAAAGATATGCCAGGGATCGACAGGGATATCGCCGAACATAGAATCCCTATTAAGCCAGGTTCCAAACCCGTGAAACAGAAGCTTCGTCGAATGAGAACAGAGTGGGCTCTCAAGATTAAGGAAGAAGTCGATAAGGAATTCAAAGCCGGGTTCATCAAAGTTTCCGAGTACTCTGACTGGGTTGCCAACATAGTACCCGTACCCAAAAAGGATGGGAGAATCCGTGATTTTGTTGATTTTAGAGACTTAAACAAAGCAAGTCCTAAAGATGACTTTCCTCTACCACATATCCACATATTGGTGGACAATACCGCAGATCACGCGTTACTATCCTTCATGGATGGGTACGCGGGTTACAACCAAATCAAGATGGCCATAGAAGACATGCATAAGACCGCCTTTGTCACTCAATGGGGAACCTATTGCTACACGGTTATGCCGTTTGGTTTAATCAACGTCGGAGCTACATATCAACGCACCGCAACTACACTCCTACATGACATGATGCACAAAGAAGTTGAGTTATACGTAGACGACATGATTGTCAAATCCAAGGATAGAGAAGGGCATATTGCGAACCTTCGCAAATTCTTCTTAAGGCTACGAAAGTACAACATGAGGCTCAATCCTCAGAAGTGCGCATTCGGAGTAACATCTGGCAAACTCCTGGGATACGTCGTTAGCCAACGAGGTATAGAAATAGACCCTTCCAAAATCAAAGCTTTGATCGAAATGCCGAAACCTCAAACGGAGAAAGAAGTCAGAGGATTCCTAGGAAAAGTGCAATACATAAGTCGATTCATATCGAAACTCACCATGATCTGTGAACCTATCTTCAAGCAGCTAAAGAAAACAGATCACACCATGTGGGATGATGACTGTTAGAAGGCGTTCGACCGAATCAAGGAGATATTAGCTAAACCACCCGTGCTCATGCCACCTCAACGAGACCAACCTCTTGGTTTATATCTCACAAGAATGGCAAAAAATTGACCATGGGCGCCATGCTAGCTCAAACCGTAGGAAAGGAGGAAAGGGCTATCTACTACCTTAGTAAGAAGTTCTTGGAGTACGAGTGCAAATACTCACAACTCGAAAAGACATGCCTCGCTCTTGTGTGGGCAACGAAGAAGCTACGCCATTACATGCTTAGCTACTCCGTCAAAATATACTCCAAAATGGATCCTGTCAAATACCTCTTCGAGAAACCCGTCCTCAACGAACAATTAGCAAGATGGACTTTGATGCTCTCAGAGTTCGATCTCAAATACGTGCCCCTGAAAGTTATAAAAGGGCGCGCCGTTGCCGATATTTTTGCAGGAAATCCCATCAATGATGCACAAACAATAGATACTTGGTCATTTCCAGACGAGGATATACTCCAAACCGATGTAGACTCCTGGGACCTTTACTTTGATGGAGCATCAAACTTAAGAGGATTTGGAATAGGAGTGTTGCTCATTTCTCCTGAAGGCGAGCATACATCGATCTCTGTCAAACTCGACTTCGAGGTGACAAATAATGCTGCAGAATACGAAGCTTGCCTCATTGGACTACATGTGGCAGTGAGCTTAGGCATTAAAAACCTCCGAGTGCATGGGGATTCGTCCCTGATCATCAATCAAGTTAGGGGATCTTGGAAAATTTGAACCGAAAGCCTAGCACCTTGTCAAACCAGAATAGACCAAGTCGCCCAATTCTTTGATCACGTGACCTATCTACACCTACCTCGAGAAGAAAATCAATTTGCGGATGCTCTTGCAAAACTCGCATCTTTGATTAATATGCCAGATGATATGGTGGAAATGCCTTTGTGTATCGAACGACGATCAGAGCCAGCCTATGTCCACCAAATAACCGATGAAAAGGAAATCACAGAGGAACCTTAGTTCCAAGAAATCCTAAATTTCAAGCTCAACGGTACCTATCCACCGGATATGGACAAAAGGGGACAACGTGGTATACGCCTACTAGCTTCCCAATACGTTCTCATGCAAGGAGAGTTATACAAAAGAACACCTCTTGGTGTAATCCTACGTTGCCTTGATCATTCACAGGCGCGAAAAGTGATGGAAGAAGTTCATGATGGAGAATGCGGTCCTCACATGAGTGGGCCCATGATGGCAAAGAAAATCACACGTTTGGGGTATTATTGGACCACAATGGAATCCGATTGCATCAAATACGTAAGACATTGCCACAACTGCCAAATTTTCGGGAATGTACAGCATGTCCCTCCTTCATTACTCTATACGATGACATCTCCTTGGCTATTTTCTGCCTGGGGAATTGATATAATCGGGAAGATAACTCCAGCCGAAATAGGAGGTCATTGTTTCATCCTCGTGGCAATTGACTATTTCACCAAATGGGTAGAAGCGGCTTCCTATACTAGTCTCACAGCTAAAAATGTGGCAAAGTTCATACAAAACAACATCATATGCCGATACGGTTGCCCACGTGAGATCATTAGTGATAATGGGTCACATTTCCAAGCCGAGACTGAGCAATTGCCAGCCAAGTACAAAATTAGGCATCACCACTCTTCGCCATATAGACCACAGACTAATGGCGCGGTAAAGGCGGCAAACAAAAACGTGGTCACAATTCTCAAGAAAATGATTGACAATTATCGAGATTGGCCAAGCAAGATACCCTTTGCTTTGTGGGGATATCGTACATCTGTTAGGACGCCCACTGGGGCCACCCCTTTCTATTTGACCTACGGCATGGAAGTTGTACAACCAGTCGAGTTAGAAATACCATCATTGCGTATCTTACTCGAGAGTCAAATCCCAGAAGCCGATTGGAAGAGAGATAGATATGAAGAACTCATCCTCCTGGATGAACGTAGGCTACGCGCATTACATAATGTCCAAACATATCAAGCACGTATCAAACGAGCCTTCAACAAAAGGGTTAAGCCAAGGAACATCAAGGAAGGAGACTTGGTACTCAAGTCGGTTAGAGCTCTTTTACATGTCGATCCACGGGGAAAATTCAAACCTAATTGGGCTGGGCCATTTCTAGTCAAGTCCATACTTCCAGGGGGTGCGGTTAGAATCACAGACCTAGATGGGAATGAATTTGCCAACCCGACAAACCTTGACCAACTAAAGCGGTATTATGCCTAGAATAGGAACAAAAACGCGTCTCGCGTAACCTCATGTGCCGCTCTTGTGGCACTAAATAAACGGCCCCTGGCCAAAACTGAAATAAGCTAATGTCACTCTGCTCTTGCATTTTGACAATTTGTCATCCTCATATCATCAAATAAACTAAATTGCATCTTAAGAGTAAGTAAAAAGCTCATGCTTATATTCTAAAGTTCATTACAAGCTCTTGCTCGGAACAATTATTCTTTTACATTTACTCGAACTACGCGCAAGGGTTTGATTTCATTTTTAAATGAATACGTAGGCAATCCTTCACAGGATACAACCCATTAATTTCAAAATGTAAATAGAAGGACATTTGCAGTTGCATTTGGAATTCGACAAGAATAATAAATAGAGAATCACAACGGCTTCATAACCAATTAACCTCTTTTATTTCATTCATTTCTAATAATAATAATAATAATACGTCATATAATAATAATAATAATAATAATAATAATAAATAGTAGGCTAGGATTCTAAAAATCCCACCTTCTTATTACATTAATAATAATAATAAATAATAATAAAGACTTGGGCTATTCCTCCATTTTCCCTTTGCCCTTGTCATTTTTGTCATACTTCTTGTCACGACCTCGAGCCGGACGCTCCTGCGCCACTTCGGACCTAATCACCAACGGTCTTTCTCGAGGCCTAGCCTTCCCATTCTTGCCAATCACTTTGTCCACGACAGGAGAGGTCTTCGGTTTCTTCGAAGGATGAACAACTCGAAACCCGGCTTCTTCCTCTCCCTCAGTCAAATGCTTCTCTTTCTCCTTTTCCACTTCGCGCACTTTTTAGTCAACGGGCTCACGCTTCCTCAATCTCTCACGCTCCTCCGGAGTAGTGGCTTTCCTCCACCGCAGATAGGAGTCCGACACCCATAAGGCACTAACAGAAGAGTTCAAGAACCATACGTTTCTTTGAGCCCATTTAATGGCCCACTCCCTTCGACTCTCAGTAGTAAGCGCCACGGCAGTCTTCGGGACAGTGTCAAGCTTCGGAATCATCTGCTTCAGCCCAACCTGTCTCATCAACCTCTCCGGGAAGATGCATACCATGAATTCCAAGCCAGGAATGTGCACAGATCGGGTAGGATCCAAGGAAGATACTCTAGTGACAGATTTGAGATGCCACCATGGTACAACCCATCTAATCAACGGGCCATCATCACTCTTCAGTTTGTTTTCCCAGTAATTGCACACCCGAGTGAAGTCCACCATGTAAAGCCTGGTCCTCATTGCAATCGAGCGAGCATGATAAGAAGGAACATGAACTGGGGGCTCGATCAATCGAAGGCGCTCCATAAGCCAGACCTACCAAAAGCGGGTATTAGAAGCAAACAAAAAAAACAAAAAAAAAAACAAAAAAAAACAAAAAAACGAAAACAAAACGAAAAAGAAAAAAAAAACGAAAAGAAAAAAAAAACGAAAAGAAAGAAAAAAGAAAAGAAAGAAAAAAGAAAAGAAAAACAAAAGTGTTCTTTTACCTGCAGAATAACGGGACTTCCCAAATAAGGTAGGTCGCGATTGGCTTTCCTATTATCCAAACCCAATAGGATCTCTCCTAAGCATAAACAGGTTGGGCTCCTGCGCAGTTCCATTTGCTCAACTAGGCCCAGGAGAAGGGGATCACCTCTCAAATTTTCATCAACATGCCCTTGAAGGACATATACATGTAACAAGCAAAATCCGAAAGCCCTTCACCTAGCAACATAAGAGACGGTGGGGTCAGCCTTGTTAATGAATCGATCAATAAAGTCCAACATTCGCACTCCTTTTGAGGTCACTAGACGGTCCACCTCAATTCTTGTCAATTCAAGCAGGTCTCTAAATTTGTTCTTATACCCTTGTGAAGTAGAAGGAATAGCAGGCAAGTGTTCTGGGTCCCACCCACCGATATCGGCAATTTCTTCAGGAAATGGGCAAATGTCACCTCCGGGAAAAGCAAAAACATGATAATTCAGGTCCTAATAATCAAGACAAGCATCTAGGAATGGTTTGACCACCTTTATAAGCTTCAAACTCAACAATTATCCAGATTATAAGCACCCATGTCGTGTTTCTCCATGTTGGAAAACTCGTTGGTCCACTCTTTTAGACGAATCTCTAAAGTATTCATGATGAATGTTTATTTTGAGGACTTTATGTAATAAGACGAGAAAGAGACGGAAGAATTGTGTGAATAAAACCTTTATCGACGTCTCTATTTATACTAAAATCTGTTTCCTAAAATCCGCCAGGACGGAAACACCAGGGAACAGGCGCAGCACCTGCTGCGCCTCTTCCTCAGCATTGTTTCTGTGAATTTCCGCGTTGGATCTTTCCTAAATCCTTTAACGAATAATTTCCTATTCATACGGGTTATTATTTTGGTAAAGACGTCAAAGTTACCATATTTCGCGTTTCCTAATTCCGCGGGCACGCATTTCGAGGCAATATCAGCATTTTTGTCATTTAGCACACTTATATATTTCCTTCTATTTTTCTTTTTTCGGGGAATCATTTCTCCAAATTTAATGCAATTTATTTCAAACTTATTTATTTCTCTTATTTATTTCTTTTTGGGGGAACCATTTCGCTCCCATCCACATTACATTTCTAACTTATAGATTTCTATTTTTTTCATTTTTTTGGGGGTAACCCTCCCTACCGTCCGGTCATTTCCGGCAAATTTTTCGTATTTTGGCATTTTTGCATTTTTTTGCACTTTTGAGTCATTTGTTTTGCGCTAATTTAGGCCATACATCATCAAATGTATGTTTTACGTGAACTTCTATGTAAATTTCGGCAGCATGACAGCGTAAACCGTCATCTATCAAACCTGTTCAAAGCTAACCTGCAGGTACAAGCAACACAACCCAGCAGCAAAGGCACTCAGGCCATCATATACAACCAAAAAAGGGGACATTTACACCAAACTGGGGGCTCGAGCCCCAAGCAAAATCCAAAATGTCCAAAACACGGGTCCTAAAATGTACAAATGTGCAAGATACAGCCAACAAAAACAAACAACAACAAAACTACTGCTGGTCGCCGCCTAACTCCGTAACTCTCGCCTCGAGAGCAGCAACCTCGGCGTCACGAACCTCGAGCTCCCTCAACAAGCGAGTTGTCTCCTCCCGAGACTGGGCAAGCTCTCGCTCCAGCTCACGCTCCCTCTGCAAGCAACAAAATTGACTCATGTCAATCATTTCAAACAAACATAAGAAAATAAGAAAATTAAAAAATGAAGAAAGGTTCATACCTGACGACCTCGACCGCCGACAAGTGCCTCGACGGCAGTAGCTCGCAGCCGGTTGGCTACCCTCCATAACGCCACGAACCGGGACGGCGCAACCTGCATTTTCAAAAAGAAGTTCTCAATAATGGGATAAGTCCAATCAAATGTGTTCTTACACAAAGATCATGCAAATTAGAGGCTCACCCTCCGAACCAGATGCTGCCAATCGTCCAGGCCAGCATCCGTCACAGCCATGTCAAAGTCACGCAGCTCGGAGATCGTCGTCCTCCCGGTCGCGTCAGTGTACTCAAGGGTCTCGGGGTACTCTGGGGGCTCGATGCCCGCCGCCTCGACCTCCTGCAAAGTCAAATGATTCTCATTAATCGGTGATCTTTCATCGTATTCTCAAAAATCAAAAATAAAGAAGGATAAAGCACTTACCACAACCGGCCGGTACGCCAACCTCCCGTAGAAGAACGCCGAGTAGTCCTCACCAGGAAGCAGGAGGGCGTCACCACCGACATCAGCCAAGTCAGCCTCCCTCTCAACCTCAGAAGGCTCCCTAAACATCATCCTAGGAAGATCGATGGGAACCGTCAAGACGTCCCGAGAGCACTGACGAGCCAAGCGCTCGCCCAAGTACCACACAGGACCCATCGACGTCCTCAACAGCAGCCGGCTCGAGCTCCTAGGTCGAAGGACCTCAGCCACAAAAGGAGGAGCGCCAGCGTACTCCGCCCAAGGCCTGGGCACCCACTAGGGAAAAGACAAGCAAGAAATCATTCTTATGATCGTTTAAAAAGTAATAAAGAAGCAAAACGAATATAAGTGAGATGCTCACGCTGTCCAGCTGAAGAGCGTTCACGTCGCGCCGGTAGACACCGTGAGAGGAGCGCTTGCTCCTCGTGCGACACATCACCCAATCCCTCACAACGGGATAGGCCTTCTCCAGGGGCTCTGTCCTCTTGGGCGAGAGGCTCGGAAAGTAGGAGTACACCCACGCCTGTGAAGCAAGATAGTCAATAAACGATCTTTCGTAATTTAATAAAGAAAAGAAGTGATTATTAGTCCAAATGAAGGTTCATACCTCCAACAGTAGTCCAGGGCCGACGGCACCAGGAGAAGTCCCCTTCTCCATCAACTCCGGACGAACCATGGCCCTCATGAAGCGGATGAGGACCGCAAAACCAGCAGTGACCCAGTCCCAATGCCCTAGGGAGCTCAGGTCAGAAAGGAAGGGAAGAAGTTTCGTCGACAGCCTCTCTCCCTTGTCTCCGAGGTAGATCGAAGACAAGAACCACCAGAGCCACAAGCGGACTCTCTGCTCAGCTGTACGGGGAGGAGGAGCCGTCTCTCTCCCATCGATCACCACCAGCGCCGGGGTCTTCCCCGCAAAGTAGTCTCAGACATAAGAACTAGGCACCAAACAAGGCACTGTAACAGCCTTCGGCGCCAAGTTCCAGCCGATCAACCTCCTAGCCTCGGCCGAGTCCACCCTCATGGCAGTCTCCGGCGACTCCACCACCTCAGTCCCACACGGCAGCCTATAGATCATGCCGTAGTCCTCCAACGTGACTCCCACCTCACCAAAAGGCATGTGAAAAGTGGAAGTCGTATCCCAGAATCGGTCCAAGAAAGCGCGGACCAGGCTAAGGTTAGCCTGCAGCTTCCTCTTCGCGATATCCCTCCAAGCCTGCACCAGGGCGCCGAATGCTCCCCGCTCGATCATGGCTCGCTCCTCCGCCGACAGCGTCTCGTCAGTGCTCTCGGGATATCCCTCCATAGCCGTCACCAGGGCGCCGAGTGCTTCCTCTTCGCGATATCCCTCCATAGCCGACTGCACCAGGGCGATATCCCTCCAAGCCTGCACTAGGGCGCCGAGTGCTTCCTCTTCGCGATATCCCTCCATAGCCGTCGTGTAGCCCGAGAACGATCTGATGTTCCCGGCCTCCTATTGTGATTTGAAACAAAAGCTATCTTTAATTTAAATGAAATTGAAAAAAAATTGGAGCAAATGAAATGAAAGAAGATGAGTGATGAGTAATGAATTCAAGGTTACCAATCTCTTCACCGTCCTGTAGGACAGGTGACTCTCCGCAGCCCAAAGCAAGTGCCTGCTATCCCAGGTCTCAGCCCACGCAGGTGCTCCCCTTAGCTGACGACCTCCTCGCCCAACATTGGCCCGTCTCGGGGCCTCCTCCTCCTCAGCAACCTCCTCCTCCTGGACCTCGTCCTCAGCAGCCATCACCGCAGCAAAAGCCTCCTCGAGAGCACGAGAAGCGTCAACAGCAATGTTTATCTCCATGGGAGCTCTCCCAGAAGTAGAAGCCTCGTCACCTGCAAAATTAAGGAAATTTTAGGCCGCGTCAAGTGACGACGAACCTTGATTAGGGGATTTTCGAGTTTTTTAAAAGCCCGAAGTCGCTCTTTTCTCGCCATTTTTGGCAATTTACCCACAAACCCGATCACTCATGTGGTAATTTGGGTTAAGTCAAGCCTAAGTTGAAGCCTAGTTATGGGTTCGAGTCAAAATTTCGGCAGCATTTCGTTATAACGGCGATTATGCCCTAGAAAAGTGCCCTGAAAAAGCCGTCACAAACCAAAATTCTGAGATGGTAGGAAGTTTACCCATCATCCAAGGATTCCGAATATCAAGTTTCATCGCAAATGGGCAATCCTAAGGCCATTTTCGAAGCAATTTACGGTTTAGTTGTGAAACCGTCTCAATTTCACTCAAATGCTCAAAACTCAACGAAAATTCGAAACAAATACATGGTTATGATCCTTATACTATCAATTAACCATTTACATGGTCAATTTTACAAGACAAGATCATTTGGGGGAAAAGCCCCAAATTTTCGACATTTTAGGATTGAAAACCCTAAATTTTGTCGATCCAATTCGTCCATTATAGAAGACTAATGCAAAAATGATATACATACCTCGATTAGTCATGGCAAATGCAAGCTTTTGGATCAAATTTTGGCGGAAATGGTTGAAGTTTGAGAGAGAAATTGATGATTTATGTTTCGAAACAAATGAAATGAAACCCTCTGTTTCATCGCGTTTTTACGCAGAAAAGACACACTAAGGAACAGACGCAGCAGGTGTTGCGCCTATTCTAAGAGACGCAGCAATTGTTGTGCCTCTTCCTTAGCTTCCCTTCATACGAATTTTCAAAAATTCATTATGAGTTCGTTATTTGTGGGCCCATCTTTGGTGCGCCTCTTCCCCGATGCCATTTTATCTTTTTTTGGTCCGTTTGACTAATTTTTCGTTCAGACCCACATTTCTAAGCCAACTACAGACTGTCATACATTATTTATCGCTTCCAAGACCTTTCTTGTCATAACGAGTAAGTATTCTTTGACAGGTGTTTCGACACGTCTTCATTATATTCCCCCAGCGAGAGTAAGCGGATAGACAATCCCTCTCGAGACATGGAGATAAGTTCCTGATAAGGTTTCCCCAACGAGAGTTCACGACATACAATCGTCCTTCTCAAGTTCTTCTGAAGTTTGTTTGAAGACGATCCAAGCAGATTTCTCCCAGCAGTTCCCGCCTGTGTCCTTCTACTCACGATATTTCTTGTTTCCGCGTGAAGTGCGATAAAGGTGTCGTTCTCCAGAAGTTCCCAGACCCGCAGAGTTCTTACACTCAAGCCTTAGTTACCCCTCAGTTTGAAATTATATTTTGGGCCTCCTTCCCATTGATGCTTTCCTTTAGGGTCCCACACCCTAACACAATCCTTACTTATCTTTTAGGTCTTATCCCTTAGCTCTTACGCTTACCCTTATCCCTTAGCTCCTACGCTTACCCTTAGCTCCCATGCACCTCCGGAAGCATCATGAGAAAGAAGTTTCAGGTATGGTCTCTTCTTATGGATGGCGAGCCTCCTTACGTAGTCTAATGGACTTTAAACGACTCTCCCCGATAGTCGACAGACTCTAAAATGTTCCCGACCACAGGTCATTGGTTCAGACCCCTTGAGCCGCCTCGCGTCGCCACAGTCGTCAGGTTGTAATCTTCGATTGACCTGATGGCTATACTTTGACTTTCGCCTTGTCCAAGCCTCAGTCAAAGTGGGGGCTCTGTAGATACCTCATTTCTGCACCTCCCGCAAACCACCCGGTGATGATTGGGCCGCATGTTTGGTACGCGGAACAATTTGTGACAGTTCATAAGTTTATCGTCAAGTGATTGCTCAAACACTGATGTCTACCTCTTAGTTGTCATCTACGCGCCGATACGATCGTTTTGACAGTAATTAGAGTACATTTGGAGTCTGGGCCTAAAACCGTCTTCATTTTCTGATAACCGCTAAATCCCGAGTCAGAATGTTCTGAAATGTTCCGGATATTTCTATTCCATATTTTATAAATCTTTCACAATCTTTTATTCTTTGGCAAAGAATTTCCCGTAATATTCATACAAAATATTAAGGAAAATAAGATTATCCCGTTATTCCATAAATTAAACACGGAAACCTTTCTTTCGCATGAGGAAAACATCTGGGAACAGACGCAGCAGGTGTTGCGCCTCTTCCAAGAGACGCAGTGACTGCTGCGCCTCTTCCCAGGTCCTTTTCTGCGTATTTTTCGTATCTTTTCATATCTTTTCGAGATTCACTTCCAAAGTTTCTCCGAAAACCCTATGCCTTCACGTGATTAGTATAAATAGGAGCCTTCGCTTCTCATATTTCTCACGCGAGTGTCCGCCCTTCTCTTCTCCCTTTGCATTCTAGACCACGTTCTTACTTTTTGGCGTCTACGTGCTTGAACATTCGACCACGTAAGCTCGGATCCTTCTGAGTACCAGCCTCGTTTGCATGACCGACCAATTTGACCACCTCTCGCAAACCACCCGGTGATGATTGGGCCGCATGTTTGGTACGCGGAACGATTTGTGACAGTTCGTAAGTTTATCGTCAAGTGATTGCTCAAACACATCAGTCTACCTCTTAGTTGTCATCTACGCGCCGATACGGTCGTTTTGACAGTAATTAGAGTACATTTGGAGTCCGGGCCTAAAACCGTCTTCATTTTCTGATAACCGCTAAATCCCGAGTCAGAATGTTCTGAAATGTTCCGGATATTTCTATTCCATATTTTATAAATCTTTCACAATCTTTTATTCTTTGGCAAAGAATTTCCCGTAATATTCATACAAAATATTAAGGAAAATAAGATTATCCCGTTATTCCATAAATTAAACACGGAAACCTTTCTTTCGCAGGAGGAAACCACCTGGGAACAGACGCAGCAGTCTTTGCGCCTCTTCCAAGAGATGCGTGGATCGCTGCGCCTCTTCCCAGGTCCTTTTCTGCGTATTTTTCGTATCTTTTCATATCTTTTCGAGATTCACTTCCAAAGTTTCTCCGAAAACCCTATGCCTTCACGTGATTAGTATAAATAGGAGCCTTCGCTTCTCATATTTCTCACTCGAGTGTCCGCCCTTCTCTTCTCCCTTTGCATTCTAGACCACGTTCTTACTTTTTGGCGTCTACGTGCTCGAACATTCGACCACGTAAGCTCGGATCCTTCTGAGTACCAGCCTCGTTTGCATGACCGACCAATTTGACCAACTCCACAATTAATCAACTTAATTAATCTTAATCGTTTTCCTCTTACGAGGGCACTTTCGTTACATTCGAGTCGAGCATCACTAATCATAAACTTAGTTCATCTCGTTTCGTCAAACATGTAAGTCTGAGGGTGTAAATCCTTCTTTATTTATTGTTATTTATCTTTTGTATCATTAATGTAAGGTTTATGTTGAAAATACTTCTTAAAACCGATTTATAAAACCATGCTTTAAAACCCTTTTTACGGATTACCAGAAGATGACCGTCGAGAAAGGACGCAGCAACTG
Organism: Silene latifolia; assembly: GCF_048544455.1. Taxonomy (NCBI): domain Eukaryota; kingdom Viridiplantae; phylum Streptophyta; class Magnoliopsida; order Caryophyllales; family Caryophyllaceae; genus Silene; species Silene latifolia. Next base: position 77,895,722 of record NC_133533.1, read on the forward strand.
TTGCGCCTCTTCGTGAGGCTGCCGCAATTCCTGTTTCCTTTCTTCTTCCTTCGTCCTCTGTCAATTCGCCGTTCGTTATTTGTTTTTGTTTGTTTTTTCAATTCTTTGACATAATAGCTTAATAATTTCACATGTATATAATTTATCGTCATTAACACGTTTCATTCATCATTAAATCCCGACTTAAATCCCAAGTAATCCAATATTTGCGGGTTTTCGTCATTAAAATCAATCCGGGTTGTAGAGATTCGATTCTTTCATATTGAGTTTCTGGAATTCGATCTTTGATATATTTTCATATGTCTATTGTCGTATTCGTCATTAATTTGTCATATTTAGCCTATTTAGTTCACCTACGTCACTAATCAATCTTTCATTCATGTAATTAAATCGTTTGTCTTCGTTTCATCCATGTTTTATTGTTTTTATGACTCATTCGCATGTAATTAATATGTTAAATCACTTTCATCCGAGTCGAATATCATAACTAATCCTTAAATTCACCGATTAACATTAACGATTTGCAGTTCCGGCTTTACAGCCAGAACTCACCCTTGGAACAGACGCAGCAACTGTTGCGCCTCTTCCAGAAGGCGCAGCTCTGCTGCGCCTGTTCCAGGTTGACTTTTGTCTCTGAACTTTCGTTCTGCTTTGACCTAGTTTAATTAGTTTACGTATTAATTAACTACTATACGTATTATCGCCTAATTCTTGTTCGCTTATTCGTTTATTTCGTTCTTTCTCAAATTATCCGTTTTGAAAGTATTTTCGACATAAATCAATTGGATCCATTGTAATCATTGTAATTTTCATTAGTTTATTGTATTTCTTTTGTTGAATCATTTGTATGCTTTCACATATAACTGAGCTTAAATTCCTACTTTGACATTTATTGTATGCTAAATTAATTGTTCACCGACTTAGTTAATTCTCACATGTTAGGATTAAAACCTGGATGTTGCATTGCATGCATATAATCGACAATATATCGAGTATAGATAACTTCCCTAATCATTAGTAGAGGCCGCTATCGAGGCGGGCGGGATTAGGTGTTTGATGCGTGTCTTTTATATAAGGTTTTCACCTCATTTTTACACGCATTTCTGTGCTTTTTATGTAGCATCTGGCTACAAATACCCCTGAATATTCTACTTTGGTCCGTTTATTGTAATTTGCGGGGAATTGGCGAGGAGGAGCTAAATCGAGCCTTAATTGTCCCAATTGTATGCATTCATGGGAAATAAGGAGCCGGAGTTTAGGAATCTTACACTTGGAGGACGTATGAGCTGAGTTAAGGAAGATATCCAAGTCCTGATGCGCCTATATAGCTCGATCGAGTGCTCTAGTGCTCGATCGAATGCTTTACACACTCAAGATTGGTCGATCGACCAGCTTAAGGAGTCGATCGAGGATGTTGCAAGCGCTCGATCGAGGGATTTTGCTAGCTCGATCGAGTGGCGTGGCGTTCGATCGAGTAATCGTTTTACTCGATCGAGGGGATTTCGTGTGTTTTTGGTTTATTTCCGCCTAATCTTTTATGGGCTTTTGTAATCAGTCCATAGATTAGGTTTAAGACAATTTCTCAGTATAAGACTGAGGAGAACATCACGTTACATCTATCTCTTTTACGACGTACATTTCGTCTGTTACCTTTGTCACTGTTCTTTGGATTTCTATTCTCTACCTTGCTACTCGAATTCGGTATTATCAATTTAATTTATTTCTTTATCGTATTTATTGCCTTTAATCCTTTTCTCTCTTTACTTGATAATTGCTCAATCAATTAGATTATTCATCATGCTTAGTTTTAATTGTTTGGTTATTGTAATTGTTAATCCAATGGTTATGAGTAGCTAATTCCTTATGCTAAGACTATAGGGGACCCATGATTTGAGGGGAGAGTAATCAATGTACTAGGTTAATGCTAGTGCCGTCTCTGTTGTTTAAATGCTACAAATAATTGTAATTGCCTAATTGAGTCGACGCAATTAGACCCTTATTCTTAGTGGACCTTGACATGGACCGAAAGGTTGGAAGGGGAGACTAGTAGCGAACAATAGAGTATTGCGGCGAGGGCGAAAGTTAAACTGTTTACACTTTAGGGTGAATTAAGGACCGAAAGGTGACGTTCGCTACCCCTTAGACCGTCTTGCATTGACCGGGACCTAGATTACTCGACTGGATGATTATGGTGAACCGCTTGTCTTAGCTATTCTCCTTTATCTGTCAACCTCCCCCCTTTTATTTCTCTTTTCTTCACTCTCTTAGTTTAGAAATCACATTTTATAAACCCCCAAATTGGTTACCTTGGCGAACCTAGTTTAGCAGACAAATTCCTACCTCTCTGTGGATTCGACCCGACTTCCCTAGCTATATTAGTTAGTTGGAACCAGTTGGTTATTTTTGACAGTACGCTGACAGGGACGTGTCAAATTTTGGCGCCATTCCGGGGGAGGTGGCGCAATTTTGTTGCTCAAATTAAGTTTGTCTTTTGTCTCAAGGAATTTATTCCTTGAGGCTGATCTCATTTTCTGCAAGTTTTTGACAGTTTTGCAGATTAGACATTTTTTCGAAGGTTGGTCGACAATATGCCTACAATTACAGAGCCATGTGGAAGATGTGGCGAGGAAGGAGATGACCTTTACGAATGTGTAGCAAGTATAGAGCGTGCTCTTGCTTACAAGAAGTACAAGCAAGGGGTCCCTTTTTCTCAGCTTTATGAAGAGATAAAGAGCGTTGCTACCCCTTCTACGCCAGTATCACGACCGGTCTCTCCCTCTGCAAGAGAAGAAATAGCCGAGTTGAAATCCATTATGATGAGTATGTCACAGAAATCTGATACGGTTATATCGGAATTGAAGGAGCAAGTCGCGCAGTTGACACACGCGACGGATCAAACCAAGGCTCTTCCAATTTGCGACCCAACCAGTGTGACGAATTTTCAAAATGACCTCATTCATGAAGAAAACGAGGTGTTGACAGCTAATGATGACTCAGATGATGATCTAGACGAGTTCTTGCAGGAAATACTTGCTGCGTGTGCAGTAACCACTCGATCGAGCAACTCATCTACTCGATCGAGCAGTTCTAATCATCCAGTCACTCGATCGAGTGACAATGGCAGTCGATCGAGAAGTATAGAACTCCAAGTTGGTCGATCGAGTAACTATGCTGAAGAAGACACTCGATCGAGTGTCAAGACAGGTCGATCGAATGAAATTGAAGAAGAAACTGGTCGATCGTCCAGTAAAAGTATTCGACCCAGTGCTGTAAGTGGCGGAAATTCCAATTTACTATCTAGTGCCGCCACCGTGTCATCTTCCCCTGCTGTGGAGACGTCACGCATTGACAAGGGCAAAGGAAAGGTTGTGGGACCACTCATCGCTACCAGGGTACCTTTCCCAAGTCGTCTGAAGGACGCAAAGGTCGAGCAACAGTACGGTAAGTTCGTGGACATCGTGAAGAACCTTCAGGTAACTGTCCCTTTCTCTGAACTTGTTACTCAGGTACCCACTTACGCTAAGTTTATGAAAGATATCGTGACGCGTAAGAGAAATTTGAGTGAATTTGAGACGATTTCATTTATGGAAGAGTCTAGTAACCTGCTGTTAAATAAGGCCCCTCCAAAAATGAAAGACCCGGGCAGCTTTTCTATTACCTGTGTCATAGGTAATATGGTTATTGATAATGCCCTTTGCGATTTAGGTGCCGTGTCGTCGTGTCATGCCCCTTCTTGTCGCAAGAAATTGAAGATGAGTCACTTTAAGGTGACTAACATTACCCTACGAGATGGTGATAGATGTTAGGAGACCTTTAGGTGTCTTGGAGGATGTGCTGTGAAAATAGGCAAGCTTTACATCCCAAGAGATTTCATTGTTTTGGATATAGCTGAGGACACCGGACCCAAATTATTTTAGGAAGACCGTTCCTTTGTACAATTGGGGCCGTTATCGATGTCGACAAGGGCGTCGACCCTTGCGATAGGGGATGACGCTATCACATTTAGTTTGCCCAGCACTTTAGCCCACCCAATGATAGAGGACACATGCTATTCGGTCGATATCATTGATGAGTCTATTTATGACTTCTGGTCGGGTTCTTTTATGAAGGACCCACTGGAAGCTCTCATGCTTTTTGATGAGTGTGCAGATAGCCCAGAGGACGATGACGCTGCGTTGGATTTGCTTGTTGATGATTTAGATGAGCATGACGGGGAGCAAGTGGAGCAAATGATCAGCACTCTTTGCTCCATTGAGGTAAAGGTACCGGAACGTAAGCCTCTCCCTTCTCATCTTAAATATGCTTTTCTAGACGATACAGAGCAGTATCCAGTCATTGTTAGTGCCAAACTTAGTGATGATCAGCTGACTTCTTTGTTAGCTGTACTTAAGGAAAACAGGAAAACAATGGGCTATTCACTGGATGATATCACGGGGATTAGTCCCGATATTTGTATGCACAAGATAGAGCTGGAGGAGGATCACAAACCTTGCAGACAGGGTCAGCGTCGGCTGAACTAGAAGATGCAAGATGTTGTGATGGCGGAGGTAATGAAGCTGCTGGACGCAGTGACAGGTTGGCGGATGTGCATAGACTACAGACAGCTGAATGCCGCCACTAAGAAAGATCACTTTCCCCTTCCTTTTATTGATCAAATGGTAGAAAGGTTAGCTTCTCATAAATTTTTCTGCTATTTAGATGGGTATTCAGGGTTCTTTCAGATCCCTATCCACCTGCACGATCGAGGCCAAGACTACATTTTTGTCCTAAGGGCGTTTTTGCGTATCGCAGAATGCCTTTTGGTCTGTGCAACGCCCCTGCCACCTTCCAAAGGTGTATGATGGGGATATTTTCAGAGTATATTGAGTCTATCATGGAAGTTTTTATGGATGACTTTAGTGTATATGGAAGTGACTTTTCCGACTGTCTGTCTAACCTTGAGAAAGTGTTGTCATTTGTATTGAGGTTAATCTTGTCTTTGAACCGGGAGAAGTGCCACTTTATGGTCAACGAGGGAGTTGTCTGAGGGCACTTAGTTTCTGATAGGGGAATAGAAGTTGACAAAGCAAAGGTGGAAGTGATTCAGCAATTACCACCTCCGGTTAATGTTAAGGGGGTGAGGAGCTTCCTTGGTCACGCGGCTTTTATCAGGTTTATCAAGGATTTCTCCAAAATTGCTAAACCACTTACACATTTGTTGCTTAAAGATGCCCCTTTTGTGTTTATCGACGCTTGTCTTTCGCTTTTAAAGGTTAAAGCAGGCCTTAGTCTCTGCGCCGATCATACTGACCTCCCAACCGGGACTTGCCGTTTGAGATCATGTGCGACGCGAGTGACTATGCACTAGGAGCGGTGCTTGGCCAGAGGAAAGACAAAGCCTTGAATGCTATCTACTATGCGAGCCGAACTCTAGATGAGGCTCAAGTGAAGTACACTACCACCGAGAAGGAGTCATTAGTTGTAGTTTATGCCTTAGAGAAGTTTCGTACTTATTTAGTTGGGTCGAAGTCACTTTGTTTTTACCGACCATGCAGCTTTGAGGCATCTCCTTGCTAAGAAGGAGGCTAAACCGCGACTCTCGAGATGGATACTCCTTCTTCGGGAGTTTGACTGCAGATTAAGGATAAGAAAGGAGATGAGAACGTTGTAGCTGATCACTTGTCGCGGGCCGATGCGACAAGAAGGGGAAGATTCTCTACCTATTGATGATTCTTTTCCCGACGATACTTTAATTCTTTGTTATATCGTCTATTGTTGACCAGGAACCTTGGTATGCAGATATAGCTAACCGTTGTCGTGGCAAGCAAGTCGCCCCGACCTTTCCGGCCAAAGAAAGAAGCGTTTTACGTATAACGCTAAGCGATTTCAGGATGATCCTTACTTGTTTAAGGAATGTGCAGACGGTCTCTCTGAGGCGGTGTATTCCGCGAGTGGGAGACCAAAATAGTCCTGGAAGGCTGTCACTCCTTTTCATACGGTGGTCACCACGGTCCATCGCGCACCGTGGCTAAGGTACTTCGATCTGTTTTTTCTTGGCCTTCTTTGTTTCGACGCTAAGTCTTTTGTTTCGACTTGTGATGCATGCCAACGATCGGGAACATTTCGAAGAGACATGAGATGCCACAAAACGGCATCCTAGAGGTTGAGGTTTTCGATGTCCGGGGCATTGATTTCCAAGGACCGTTCCGTCCGATAAAGGTAACAGGTACATTTTAGTAGCTGTAGACTATGTGTCAAAATGGGTTGAGGCAATTGCTTCACCTCATTGTGATGGTAAGACCGTGATAAAAATGTTCAAAAAGGTCATATTCCCCCGTTTTGGTGTCCCTAGGGTCGTCATTAGTGATGGGGGATGCATTTTAAGGAAAAGAAACTCACTTCCATCTGTGCAGAGTTGGTGTCCAACACGGCGTGGTTTGGGGTATCATCCCCAAACTAGTGGTCGTAGAGGTCTCTAATCGTGAGTGAAAGAGATCTGTCTAAAGTAGTTTCTAAATCACGGAAAGACGGAGTCTTAAGCTAGATGACACGTTATGGGCTTATAGAACCGCCTTTAAGACACCAATTGGTGCATCACCTTATAGGTTAGTTTATGGGAAATCGTGTCACTTACTTGTTGAGTGGAATGTAAGGCACGGTGGGCAATTCGCGAGCTTAATTATGATCCTAAACTTTGTGGTCAGAATCGTCTTTTGCAACTAGATGAATTAGAGGAGTTTAGGCTTAATGCCTATGACAGCTCACGCATTTACAAGGAAAAGACGAAGAGATGGCATGACAAGAGAATTTTACCTCGGGAGTTTCATGTGGGGCAGAAGGTGTTGCTGTTTAATGCCCGGTTGAGACTATTTCCTGGCAAGCTGAAGTCCAGGTGGACTGGTCCATACACGGTGACAGCTGTGACCAAATTCGGATCCGTGGAGCTTGAAGATTCCGAGGGTCATAGATTCAAGGTGAATGGCCAATATATGAAGCACTACCATGAGGCGAGTGAAGCGGACAACCGCGTTGAAGTCCTGCGCTTCAACGAGCTCGACGCGCCAGTAAATTGATGCCAGAAAGGTCGTGCGGGACCTCTTAAATCAGCGCTCTCTGGGAGGCAGCCCGGACTGTTTTATTATACCTTTGTTGAACCATTTAAATTTTCTTAGGCTCACGTTGAACTTTGTACGCTGCATTTTGAACTCCATTTGCACTTTCCTTACTTTTATGCGTTTCTTGCAGGATGAAAGTACTCGATCGAGTGATTCTGTGTTCGATCGAGCACTTTCTGATGCGGCTGCTACTCGATCGAGGGATGATGTCCTCGATCGACCAGATCCCCACCCGTGCCCACTCGACCGAGTGGATTGTCAGTCGATCGAGCCCCTCCAATACACTGGTTCACTCGATCGGCGTTCCGTGCGCTCGATCGAGTAGTTATGACCCCACCATTTGTTTTACGTCTACAAAGCCCTTTGTTTGACTTTCTTTGACCTCCCATGTTCATGGTCGGTTTGGAGAGGTCCCGCTATATGACGTTTTGTAAGTTTTCCGACTCCACTTCTCCTTTTCTTTTCAGTTTACATTTCTTTCCCTATTTTTGGTACAATGAGGGCATTGTACGGGTTGGTTTGGGGAGGTATGCATCCATATTTGTGTCTGCATGTTTCTTGCATTTTTGCTTGCACGTTTATTTAATTCCGCATGCATTGTTGTTTCAATTAATTCAAAAAAAAAAATCATATAAAAATCATAAAAATTCAAAAATTTTCAAAATTTTCATGTTTAAATTGAGTCGGAACGTTTGAACATTGACGCTACCTTGAATCCTTACTTGAGCCTGGCATATTCTTGACATTTAGCTGACATGTTTATGTGCATAATCTACGAGTTTTTGTTTCTCTCTTATCTGAACGAATAGACTTGATTCTTTATGTCGGCAAGCTACAATACATTCTGAGGTTAGAGCTTATTAAACTGGTGACATTCATGACCGGTTTCATTTAGGATGTGAGTAGTACTCTCTTTAAGACATGTAACATCAATTTGCATAAGCATGAGTCTAGTCTTCTTAATACCTGTATGAATTCGGTCTGTGGATGGTGACACGTGTTAGGAGAGGCAGTTCCCCTTATTTTATTCTACCCATGAGCCTCACATAGCCAAATTGCCTTTTTGTCCTATCAACTACTTTCTATAATACTTCCTACCCTAGCTGAGCTAGTAACGAGTAGTTCTTGGAATGTTTTATTGCAATATGGTTATTTCATCTGATTTCAGAAGATGGTGGAAGAATTGAAGGGAAAGAAAAAAAATCTGTTGAATTGTTGAAAAAATGGAACGAAAAAAAAAAAGAAAAAAAAACGAGAAAAGAAAGGAAGCGAAAAAAAAAGAGACAGAAAAAAAAAAATTCAAAATGATAAAAAAAAAAGAGGAATGAAAAAGAATGAGAATTGCACAATGTTTCACACTCCCATGCTTTATTTATATTTTATGGGGAGTTGAAGACCTTTGGTGTCTTGTGAGTTTAGTGCATAGTTTTGCACCGTTTCATCTTGCTGTTATGAGTACGAAGTTGGGATGCAGTCTATATTTGGATCCGTTGTTGCTAGACTGGCTATTAACCCCACATATCCAAATTCATTTTAGCCCCTTCTTACCCATTACCTCACTAGCCCAAATGTAAGTCCTCGGCACTTGTCTTGGTCATTAGTATGGTTGGAATGCATATGTACGGTTGTAGAGACTTTATTCATGTTAACTGCATGCATGTTCTTATAGGTTGAGTTAGGTGAGTGTCTTGCTTCCTCCTATCTTTCACATATATACTCACCTTGTACCTGATTTTGAGTGACGAGCAACCCGTGAGAGTCCGACATCTTTGAATCTTGCAAGGTCGACGGTTCAGTAAGCTTGAAATATTAATTTAACTCGTTGGCACTTTTCAGTTGCCACTTTGTCATTTTGTTGCATTAAATTGGCTCTAGTGGATGATTTGTAGCTGATGCGTTGGTCCCGTTCTATTGTTCACCCTTAGTTGCATTCATATTTGCTTGGGGACAAGCAAAGGTTTGGTTTGGGGAGATTTGATGCGTGTCTTTTATATAAGGTTTTCACCTCATTTTTACACGCATTTCTGTGCTTTTTATGTAGCATCTGGCTACAAATACCCCCCGAATATTCTACTTTGGTCCGTTTATTGTAATTTGCAGGAATTGACCGAGGAGGAGCTAAATCGAGCCTTAATTGTCCCAATTGTATGCATTCATGGGAAATAAGGAGCCGGAGTTTAGGAATCTTACACTTGGAGGACGTATGAGCTGAGTTAAGGAAGATATCCAAGTCCTGATGCGCCTATATAGCTCGATCGAGTGCTCTAGTGCTCGATCGAATGCTTTACACACTCAAGATTGGTCGATCGACCAACTTAAGGAGTCGATCGAGGATGTTCTGCAAGCAGCGCTCGATCGAGGGATTTTGCTAGCTCGATCGAGTGACGTGGCGTTCGATCGAGTAATCGTTTTACTCGATCGAGGGGATTTCGTGTGTTTTTGGTTTATTTCCGCCTAATCTTTTATGGGCTTTTGTAATCAGTCCATAGATTAGGTTTAAGACAATTTCTCGATAAGATAAGGCGAGGAGAATATCACGTTACATCTATCTCTTTTACGACGTACATTTCGTCCCATTACCTTATCCTTTGTTCTTTGGATTTCTATTCTCTACCTTGCTACTCGAATTCGGTATTATCAATTTAATTTATTTCTTTATCGTATTTATTGCCTTTAATCCTTTTCTCTCTTTACTTGATAATTGCTCAATCAATTAGATTATTCATCATGCTTAGTTTTAATTGTTTGGTTATTGTAATTGTTAATCCAATGGTTATGAGTAGCTAATTCCTTATGCTAAGACTATAGGGGACCCATGATTTGAGGGGAGAGTAATCAATGTACTAGGTTAATGCTAGTGCCGTCTCTGTTGTTTAAATGCTACAAATAATTGTAATTGCCTAATTGAGTCGACGCAATTAGACCCTTATTCTTAGTGGACCTTGACATGGACCGAAAGGTTGGAAGGGGAGACTAGTAGCGAACAATAGAGTATTGCGGCGAGGGCGAAAGTTAAACTGTTTACACTTTAGGGTGAATTAAGGACCGAAAGGTGACGTTCGCTACCCCTTAGACCGTACTGCATTGACCTGGGACCTAGATTACTCGACCAGATGATTATGGTGAACCGCTTGTCTTAGCTATTCTCCTTAATCTGTCAACCTCCCCCCTTTTATTTCTCTTTTCTTCACTCTCTTAGTTTAGAAATCACATTTTATAAACCCCCAAATTGGTTACCTTGGCGAACCTAGTTTAGCAGACAAATTCCTACCTCTCTGTGGATTCGACCCGACTTCCCTAGCTATATTAGTTAGTTGGAACCAGTTGGTTATTTTTTACAGGTACGCGACAGACGTGTCAGTGTTCGATCAAAAGAGCTTCCTAATACGTACCCTCACCCCTTACTCCAGATCTCTGTGAACATCCGTGTTCATTGACATCCGCGAGAGTCATTATAGACATAGAATGCTAAGGGTAAGGAGTGCTTAGTGTTCATGTCACTAATTTGTGTCTTGACATGACACGAGGTATTCGAACGGTTTCCAATTTTCCACAATAAATTGGTGGCGACTCCACAAATGCAAACGCTTGTTACCAAGCGCCCCCGTGGCCCATGTCCACAATAGTCAATTTGTAATTTATAAGTTTGGTTCGTTGTTTTGGAATAAAGTGAATGGATTGGGTCCATTATTTCCTATAAGTTTTGCTTACAACTTGGAATAATCAATCAATCAACTTATAAAACATTATAGAATGCTAATCTCATGTAAACTCTAAGTATGCTTGTTGGAGTATGTGTCCTCAACAATAGTGCGATCACATATTTAAATCTCATGATAAGAATACAGAAGGGAGGATACATTATATAGTCAACTGATCAACATTTTCGGTAACGATTGGTTGACTAGAGTTTGACGTTATTGTCGTTTGACGGTGGTGATCAGTTGATCCCTTGAGGTCACACCTATAGGATGGAACCCAAATATTTCTGATCAAATGTATTTGATACAGGTTGATCAGACTCTTTTATTTATATATATATATATATATATATATATATATATATATATATAGGGTCGAGATCCAGTGAGAACCACCCATATAATGAGAACCATGAGAACCACTTAACAACCCTTGGATCTAATAATACACAGGCTGAGATTAACTCAACCAAACCCCAAACTTTTTCGCGCATCTCCCCCAAACCCAACTAATCTCAGTCATTTTCTAATTCTGCTTTCTCTCTTATCATTCTTTCTCTCTCTTCAACCTGCATTGTTTTTCAATGTGGGACAAATAACATACTAAAATTACACCATCTTTTTTTCACTTAGTTCGACATCCAACCAGATCCCGAATAACGAATACGGACAATTGCTACTCATTATATCTAATAGTTATATTTAAATTTAATAATATGATCAAGTACTCTCCATTAATATTTGTACGTTGTTTTTCTTCAATTATTTTTTTATCATAATTGAGATACGGAAATTTTCCGTGGTACCCCTTAATTTTGTAAGATTTTCCATGTTACCCCTACTTTTAAGAATATGCCTATGGTACCCTTGAGGATCCATTTTTTTGCCCATGGTAGCCCCTAATGTAATGGTTGTTAAATGGACGTTAAGTTTGATGGCGTGGCAATAAAATAACAATTAAAAAATAATACCCCCTTCATTGTTTTATTGGTACAAATATCTCTCTCTCTCTTTGAAATGAAAATTTAATTAACTATATCATTATAATATTGAAAATTTCTCATGATGACCTTGAACTTTGATAGATTACACATGGTACCCCTAATTTACGTCTATAAATGGTAGCCCTGTGTTCACCTTTTTCTTTCCCAGAATACCATTTGACAACTTCCGTCATAACGCCATTACTCCTAAGACTTGTGACGCCTTTTTCTTTTGTTATTTATTACACAAACACTTTATCATCTAATTCCTAAATCCGTATTTTATTTAATGAACTAACATTTAATACCTAGATAACAAAACACAAATAACATGCACGCTCAATTACTCATCTAGTTACTCATAGGAGTAACGGCGTTATGAAAAAAGAAAACACAAGGGTATTGTATGTAGAAACTTAAAATTAGGGGTATTATGTGTAATCTACCAAAATTCGAGGGTACCATGAAAAATTTCCGTTATAATATTGACCATTTTATCGCTCTTTCTCCCACCTAAAAGAAAGTTACAACTTTAAAAATTTAACATTTAATTCAAGATTATGTTTAAAGTCTCTTATATATTTGGGGTGATACTTAACTTCCAAGGATATATCCTATTTATAATCATGGGATCACCCCACCTTATGATAATATTCTGATGTGGGACAATTCAACTATTTATACGTAGTATATATTTATCACACCTACATTATTTTTCAATGTGAGACGAATAACATATTTAAAAGTACACCATATTTTTTGAACCTAATTCGACATCCAACCCGATTTAATAATAAGCAAATAATATATTATCTATTAATATTCATACGTTTATTTTCTATTTTTTTTATCATAATTAAAATATGTGCAAATGATATGAACCTATACTCTAATGATAAAAATTTTTTTAACACAATTTTAGTTATATTATTTAAACGTAGTATATTTACCACACCTACATTATTTTTCAATGTGAGACATATAAAATCTATAGGTAGAAGATATAATGATATAAACTTTTAAGATCTCTCCAAGACAATACTTAGGAGACTCAAAAGATTTTGGGTTGATGCCTAAGTTCCAAGGATGCCTCCTATTTATAATCATAGAATCACCCCCACTTTATGCTATATTTCGATGTGGGAAAGTTCTATTTTTTACATGTAGTATATTTGTCACACCTATATTAGTTTTCAATGTGGGACATATCATTTGCACATATTTTAATTATGATGAAATCTATGAAATCTATATATGAAATCTATATATATTCTAATGATAGAATTTCTTACCATGAATCTAATAATATTATTTTCATAATTTTTTTACCGACATTATTTTGCCAAATGAAATGTACAAGTTTTTATATAAAAATTAGAAACATCACTTGAATATAAAATAAGAAATACAGAATATATATTATAATAACTAAAATATTTTCCAAAGATTAACTTAGGTTAGAAATCATTATTGTAGAGACAGTAATACAAACTCTCTTAAGAGCTCTTTCTGACAATACTTAAGATAATCAAAAGATTTTGGGTTATGACTTCTATTTATAATCATAAGATCGACATGCCTTATCGTAATCTTCCGATATGGGACAATTCTAATATTTATACATAGTATATTCACCACACTTACATTACTTTTCAATGTAGGACAAATAACATACTAAGTACACCTTTTTTTTCACACCTACTTTGGCATCAACCCGATTTAATAATGAGAAAATACAATACAATCTACACTTTAATGATAGCATTTTTTTGTCACAATCTAATTATATAATTTTCATACGATACTTTTTTTTCAAATGAAATATAAAGTTTTTATATCAAAACTATAAACATCACTTTAATATAATATAGAAAATGTATATATATGGGACAGTTCTAGTATTTATACATAATATCTTCACCACACCTACATTATTTTTCATTGTGGGACATATAACATACTAAAAAATACATATCTTTTATATCAAAAAATTTTGGGTTAATACCTACTCCCTCCTATTCTAAATAACTCTCCCTATTTCCTTTTTCGTCTATTCACAATACTCTCCTTGTTTCCTTATTTGGCAAACTTTTATACTTATTTTAATCATCCCACCCCACAACAATACCCCACAATACTCATACTTTATCTCATTTTAATCACCTTACCCCACAACAATACTTATTTTAATCACACAATACCTTCCCTCTCTCCAATCTCCTACCCCACTACAATACTTTACCATATAATACTCCCCTCCCTTAATTCCCGTGGCCTCCATGAAAGGGGAGGGTTATTAAGAATAGGAGGGAGTATGTTTCAAGGATGCCTCCTATTTATATTTATTGAATCACCCTACCGTATACTATTCTTTCGATGATAGATACATAATTTAATTATTTAGACGTAGTATGTTCATCATGCCTACATTATTTTTCAATGTGAAAGATATAACATATCAAGACGTACATGCCTCTTCTTAAAAAAACCACTATTGTATACATATGATTTTTCGTTGAAGTAAAACCACTTAGTCTCGATCATTAGATAGGGATCTCTACATCGTACATATAACGACTCATTAACGCTCTATTACTGCATTCAGAAGACAACCATTAGTAAAATATTTAGTTTTGTACTATGTCAAGAGACTACCATTAGTAAAACTTTTAGTTTTGTATTTTCTGATTTTCTTGTTCATGTTCTTAACTCTTTTCCGGGTAGTTCGCAATGATTTCGCTTTATTTTTTATATCATATCGTAGATAATGATAAAAAATCTTAAGAGCTCTTTACAACAATATTTATGAGACTCAAAAAATTTTGGGTGGATAAATAAGTTCCAAATATGACTCCAATTTATAATCATAGGATCACATCACCTTATACTAATCTTTCGATGTGGGACAATTCTACTATTTATATGTAGTATATTCACCACACCTACGTCATTTTCCAATGTGGGACAAAACATATTAAAAATTACACAATTTTACATATTAAGAAGTTTTAATATGTGCAAATAATATGAAATCTATACTCTAATGATAACATTTTTTACCACGAAGCTAATTATATTATTTTAATAATTTTTTTAATGATACTTTTTTGTCATGTGAAATGTAAAAGTTTGATACAAAAATTTGAAATATCACTTGAATATAAATATATATATTATAATAATTAAAAGATTCTCCACTTTATTTTTGACATCAAAAATTATTATTTATGATACTTTCCTAAATTAATTTTTGATGATGTAGACGCTCTCAAATCGCTCGAAAAAACTCTCATATATATATATATACTAGTATTGGTGCCCAGCTTCGCCCGGGATACCTCTACTTGCCATTAATTTTTTTTCGTTAAATAAAATTACTTAAAGTTGCATAACCCATAAATTTATCATTAATATATTTTTCTATGAGGTATCCTAAAATTACGATGAAATAAATTTTGAGACAAATTCACTACTCCCGCTATTAATATTTTACTCTTATTAATGAAACAGTAGTAACAACATTTCACTACTTGCCCGTAATCATTGTTACTTTCACTACTCCCGCCGTAATTATTGTTTCTGTCACTACTGCCGCATTAATATTGATAATTTCATTACTCCTGCCTTAATTACTGTTACTTTCACTATTGCCGAATTAATATTGATTATTACAATACTCTCGTTGTGATAATATTGTTACTTACTATTCAAATGAGTGATTATTATCATATAACTATATCCAATGTTACTACAATTCTTTTCTTTACTGACGAAATTACTTTTACTACTTAAGCATGCAATTTTAAGAAGATTATATATTTATATAAATATATTACATATATGCATTATATCAAATCGGAAGAATTATGCAACATTATATATTATGGAATCTAACATGAATTATTTATAACCTACTTATTATATTTTTGTATGTTAAATAATTAACATTTCTATATATCTAATAAACTATAAAATTTAATAAAATTGCATAGATTTTAAATTTAATATATAATTTTATGATGACAATAATTAATACCATAAGTGTGCATGTTTATACTAATTAATTATTTTATTTTAAGGAAATTGATCATCATCTAGTCTTCTATAAATATTTAGGAAAATTACCAACAAGCATCTTTTTCTTTTAGTCTCCTTGAAATTGACCATCTTAATTAATTATATTATTTTAAGGAAAGTGACCATGTTTTAGTATCTTACAAATGTTTAGGAAAATTACCAAGCTTCTATATAATTTAATTTTAACCCAAACTATATAATATTTGCATTGAGATTCCTTAATCGGATCCATCACACGGTGCTATTGATTTAAAACTATATAGTATAATTAATTTGTATAACTTTCTTTAATTATATTGAAGTTCCTTGATTTCTGGATTTAATATATAGTATTAATTAATTGATATATAGATATATACACCTTGATACTCCATATCGTCCGCACTCCGCAGTAATCTTACCATATGGGCATATATGCATGTCACTGTTATTTTATCTGATGAACTTTCGTGTCGTAATTCTTATTATGATGCGGTGTTGGAAGTGTATCTACTTTATTTCCTTATTGTTCTTGTCTATTAGACACTTTGACTTAGAGGTGGTAAATGGGTCATTCGGGTTGGGTATAGGCCGGGTCATTTTGGATCGGGTCATTTTCGGGTTATCGTACATTTCGGATCGGGTCGGATCATTTTCGGGTTTCGGGTCATTTTCGGGTGACCTTTTGTCGGGTCACTTCGGGTCGTGTCACTTTCGTGTATGGGTCATTTTCGGTCGGGTCGCTTTCGGGTTAATGGCTAAAACACTTTAGTTAGTACTATTTTGATTACGAAATACTACTTTACAAATTTAACTATTTATAAGGAATGATTGTAACAAATGAAACTCTATTAGGTTTAAATAACATTAATTTGACTTAGTACTTGTCGTTTCGAGTCATTTTGGGTCACTTTAAGTCATTTTGGATCGGGTCAATTATGGGTTGGGTCATTTCGGGTCGGGTCATCTAAGGTCGGTTCAACATTGGGTCAATCAAGTTTCGGGTCGGGTCTGTGTCGGGTCGGGTCAATTCAGGTTTGGGTTATATCGAATCCAACAAGTTTGGATTATTTTCGGGTCTCAGCTCAGCCTTATTGGATCGGGTCATTTGGATCGGGTCAGCTTTGCCAGATATACTTAGACCCCACCCCTCCTTATTTACAATGATGAAATAGTAGCAAGTAAAAAAAACAGAACACACAAAAACCAAAAAGGGCTCTCTCTCTAGAACTCTCCATCTTCTCTCTACTTTTCCTCCCCCTCTAAGTAATCTTTGATCTGCTTTCACCGACTCTCTCCCTACCAACCCTTATCCTCTCCAATGCCGCCGGAGATATGGCCGTTCCATGGCCACTCTCCGGCGGTCCTGATCCGCGATCACGTTTTTCAGTTCGTCGTTCTGTTTTAAGCCGCCCCTATTTTATGTTTTTTGGGTTTCTTTGCCGCCTCATCTTGTTCTAGGATTTTGACCTGGTTTTCTGATCTTAGGTCGCTGGTAGCTTGTTGTTGGCTTGTTTTTCCCGAGCTCTTTTCCTATCTTTGTTTATCGGGATCAATTTTAATTTCACAAGCTTTGAGCTTTCTGAATTCTTGATTTATGCCTTTACTTTGAGATTCACTTTCTTTTTCGCGCTTGAATATCCTTTTTCAGTTTCTCTGGGTGATGTTGGTGTTCGCTGTGAGTTCTTGTAGCTTGCTGTATGGTGACGAGCTTAGGACTCTTGTTTGGCGGCGGGTTTCTTAACTAGTTGAGGTGTTTCTTCCTGTTTGTTGGCTCAATTTGTTTCTTTTTTTCCGATGGTGGCTTTTTTTTTTTTTTTTTTTTTTTTTTTTTTTTTTTTTTTTATGCTCTTTCCGTGATCGTCTGTCAGTTGGAGGGGGTATGCCTGGTTTGGCAGTGGAGTTTGTTTGGTTGGAAGCAGTATTTCTTATCATCGTTTGTTCTTTGCTACGATCTTCTTTAAGCTTCCTCTGCCTTTTAGTTTCCTTCTTTCTTAAGTTTGAGTTTAGCTTTATTCATACTTACTTTTAGTCCTGTTTTTCGTCATTCCTTAATTATGGCATATCACTTAATTTTAGCTAGTCTTGTGGATATGTTTCGTGGGGATGATTGTCCCGAGATGGAGGTTGTCCTTGGTGAAGCCATTACGGAATGTGGGGTGCCATCGTGTCAAAGTGTTGGCCTGCTCAAGGATAAGGGGAATGCGTTCTTTAAAATGGGTTTTCTGCCTTTGGCGTTCCTTCATTATAAACTCGCTCTAAAATTTATCCTGCTTATGGGTACCCCAACCAGTTCCAATGTACCTGCTGCAACTTCTCTTGCCCTTTCTATCTTTTTGAATTTGGCAGCTTGTGAGCTCAAGACTACCGATTACGATCAAGTGTGCCGCTATTGCTCTTTGATTTTGATGGTTGAGCCGTCAAATGTTAAAGCTCTATACCGAAGAGGGTTAGCTTTTAAGCACTTAAATCTTCTTCCGAAGGCCATTGCTGATTTCGACTATGCTCTCAAAATTAATCCTCATAACAAGGACATTTCCCGAGAGCTACAAGCTGTCCATGACCGTTTATCTATCAACTCAAATGGGAAACGAGAATCTTCTCAAACCGATCCCTGCCTTTCGAGAGGAAAGGAAAGAAGCCCTTATTGTCTCCGGCCGCTTGCTTGCGGATAGTGCCCCTTCGCTTGATGCTTGCGTCCCTGACAGCTTACCGGAACTGTCTTCTGAGGTGTTTATGGATTCTGAGATTTTAACCGAGGGGCCTATGGAGACTAAGTGTTGCCCTGCTCCTTGCGCGGCTGTAAAAAAGACCGTCGTGGATGATACCGTCTCCTCTGCTAGTTCAAAATCGTCTGCTTTCAGTTTTATCAACAAGAAAAAGCCTCATAATAAACTTAATCTTTCATCTCAAGTCTATGAAAATTTAATGTGTGGCAAACATTTCGAGTTTTTCCACCCTAGGTCTATGTCTATCATGAGGGTTCGTCCCCTCATCTCAAAAACTATCCAGACGGGAACTCCCCTGAAAGATGTTTCAGGGTCAGCAGAAGTTCCCATTTCTTCTCCTATTAAGGAGAACTTTGATACACAGTTTAGTGTCATGCAGGCTGAGAGTGATGAGCTGATCCAAGAGGACGTTATTTTCCAAGCAGAAAAGAAGAAACGCCTCTCTTCTGTCTCTTCCCATATCAGCAAGGTTTCGGTGACCAAGTTCAAGTTTGCAGCGGTCGGAAATCAGTTGAATAGCAAATGGAGATGCAATAGGAGTCCCTCCTACGGGAATGCTCAAAAGGGCCAAGCTTCTAATATTTCGAAGAAGCGATCGTTAGTTTGTTGATGTTTGATTTGCTTTTACCAGAGTTGCTCACTCTACCACAAAGGTTGAAAGGGCCAAGCGAAAGGAGTTTCACTCGATCGAATTTGACACACACTATCATCCTCCTTTTAAGAAATATCGTTGTTTCTCTTCAGTAAAGACTTCGAGTTCCGTTACTTCGGTTACTTTAAGTAGTTCAGGGGTCTCTAATCCCCCTTTGTTTGTATTTTCGATGCACAATATGTACTAGTTTTATTTATCTATGAAAGTTTATTGTTGTCAAAAAAAAAAAAAAAAGAAATAGTAGCAAGTCACCCATGAAGCAAAATTATAAGCGGTACAATGTTTTTTTTTTAATTTCATATCTTAATTAGAATTGTACTCCGTATTGTATAGTCCGAGCGTAAGTCGATCTAAGAGTTTAGCATTTTGTTGTTTTCATTTTTTTTATTTAAAAAGGTTAATCCTAATAAAAAGTAGGCAATCGCATAGTAAAAATGAAGCATAGGCCAAAATTGAACGCTTGAAAATTGTTTTTATACATGCAACATGTCAGCTATTTGTTTCGATTGAAATACAAACTCTCCATGCTAGGTATATGCTGGCATTGTAAATTTATAATCTTTATGACTTTTATTATCAGTTAAGATTTAAGATAAACACAGTCAAATTCTTACTTAACTTTTATATTTATGTGTGCAGTTTTTTCATAAATTCTTATATTAATACCAAATTTAGAATGTTTTAACTCCTTAAATACAACCCTCAGAGCTTTATTTAACATTACCCTTATGTTATACGGAGTATATTTGTTCAAGTAAAATCTTTTCATGGAAGAATTAAGTAATTTAAAAAAGATAGAGACTCTTACATTGCTCGAAAGTCATTCGCTAAAGTTGGACTAATTAGTGTATCTTACAACTATATAATTTACAATATATATAAGCTGATTTATCATATAAAATACACGATTCATATTGTAATTGCTTCATTACATGATAATATGCTATAAAGTCTAAAATCATCCTAAAATTTGCTCACTATACGTGGCCTTACCCCTCATGCACCACCTAACCACCACCAAGACCTATCTTACTATGATCTCGAACACCTACGAAACTACCGAATCGCTAACCTTAGATCATCAACTTCTAAAAATTGAGTTAAATCTTATATTCGAAACTTGGCTATGTCAAATTTATATTTTTGAAGTACTCGTTCATATAAAATGAACAAGAGAATTTGGATTGAGATTAGCTCATTCATAGTACGTGAAATCCATCAAATAAATTCAATATTAATCATGTTAGAAGGGAAAATACAAACGGATAATATAATTATGAGAGATTTCATGTGCTATGATAAATTCAATATAATTTTAAAGTACTCGATCATATAAATTCAATATTAATCACCGAGTACAAATAGTATACCTACGTATACTAAAGGGTACTTCAAGATAAAATAATGAATCCTACAAATAGTATACAACTCAATTTTTTGAGAAAAAATGTGCCCTAGAGAAAACCCTAGTTAAGCGACTCTAGAACACCTTTTTTCCTTCGTTTGATCCTTTACCGTGGCTAGAAATTCATCAAGCAAGACAAAGAATAAGAGATCTAGTAGACTTACCATGGCAAGGAGTACAAAAAAGAGTGCTGAGAAGAGAAAGGAACCATCTAAGAAGAGACCTTCAGAGGAGGACGTAATGAAAACAAAGGCCATGCAGGAAGACACAGGTGTTACTGGATTGGCTTTTGATGCTATTGAGGATGAACCTGCTGAGGGTAACCCTGCTTGGATTACCAAAAGAGAGAAGAAAACGAAAGTTACTGATGCAGACGATGAAATTACAGAAAATCTGATTTAGTTTACATATGATGACATAAAGGAGGAGGTAGAGTATTGGAATAACGCGGTATATTGCTTTGTATTGGGAGCTAACCCTCCATGGGAAGTCTTGAATGGCTTCATAAACTGTATTTGGAGCAAACATAATGTGGACAAAATATCTTTCATGCCAAATGGAATTTTCCTAGTAAGATTCAAGGACATTAAGGATAGAGAGGCAGTGCTACAAGTAGGACATTTTATGTTCGATAATAAACCTCTTATTGTTCGTCCTTGGATGCAAATGTGGAGCTTACAAAAGCAGATGTTAAGAATGTTCCTACCTGGATACGAATTCATGCTCTGCCTCTAAAATACTGGGGTAGATGCCTTCCTGCTATTGCTGGTCTGGTGGGAAAGTTCCAACGTGCTGACCAAGCCACAATAGACAAGACACGACTGGGATTTGCCCGAGTCATGATTGAGGTCACTGTGGGACAACAATTTCCTGGGAAAGTTAAATTTTTAGATGAACGTGGACAGATAGTTTCACTGGATGTTGAATTTGAATGGAAACCTACTATTTGTTCCAAATGTAAGGGTATTGGACATGAGCAAGCCACTTGTAGAACAGGGACACAAAACACCAGTAAGAAAAAGATTGTGCAGAAGGTTTGGAAGCCTGTTGTGAAGGCACCAGTGGACCCCATACTGGTAACTCAAACCCCAAGGACATCTATTATGCAGAACACCATTAGTACTCCTGTGAAGTCTATCAGTAGTGCTTGTGTAACTCCTGAAAGGTCATTCAAGGATGCCACTGTAAACACTGCAAGTCCATTGTCTCCTAATGCTGGTATTGTTTCAAATAGTCACCCTCATTCCCCTGGTTTAAATGAATAACATTGGATTCTGGAATGTTAGAGGTCTGAATAGTGTAAATAAACAGAATAATGTCAAATGGTTTTTACACAATAAAGATATTGGTTTATTTGGTCTTGTTGAAACAAAATTTAATGGTGCAAATGTGAGTAATATTTCCTCCACTATGCTTGAAGGCTGGAGTGTTACAACTAATTCTCAGGCTCATAGAGGAGGTAGGGTGTGGGTTCTTTGGAAACCTAGTCTGTTTGATGTCTTGGTTCTGCAATATGATGCTCAATTCATCCACACTAGGGTAACATCCAGAGTGACTCAACATCAATTTTTCCTAACTGTGATATATGCTTTTAATGAGGGAGCTGACAGAAGGGACTTATGGAAGAAACTGGAGTTGTTTGGGACTCAGTGCATAGGACCTTTGGCACTAGCAGGTGATTTTAATACTGTAATTAATCCTGCAGTGAGATTGGGTGGCAATACTAAACAGTCTGATATGGATGAGTTTATTGAGTGCACTGATAATTGTGGCATGATTGATATCTCTACCACTGGTGCTTACTACACCTGGAACAATAAACAGGAACCTCGACTAGGATTTACAAGCAGAATTGTGATTCATGGCTAACCGGGGAATGGCTAAACCAATTCCCTAATATGGTAGCTCATTTTTACCCTGCTGGACTATTTGATCACAGTCCATGTGTGGTGCATAATAGGATGCTGCAAGCCACCAGAAGAGCTAGCTTCAAATTTTTCAATATGTGGACTCAGGCTCCATCTTTTCTTAAAATAGTTCAGGAGGGGTGGCAAGAAGCTTTTTATGGTAAAAAAATGTTCATTGTGGTTAAAAAATTGAAGCATCTGAAGTCTGAATTAAAAGAGCTCAATAAGGAGTGTTATTCTGACATTGAGAATAATGCCTGCATTGCTGAGAAGAAGTTGAATGCTATTCAATTACAGATTGAGACAGGTCCTCAAAATGAGAGCTTTATTAGGGAGGAAATTAAATTGGCAGCTGAAGTGAGGGATTTAAATTTGGCAAGAGAGAGTTTCCTAAAGCAGAAGGCTAAAGCTCAGTGGTTGGAGCATGGGGATAGTAACTGATGCGTGCATTTTACATAGACTTTTACGGTCTCTTTTGGCACGCATTTCTATGTATTTGAGTGATATTATGTCACTTTATACCCCGAATAGTCTACTTTGGTCTGCTTTGCATTATTTGCATGTACGAACCGGAATGACTGGAAATCAGCCTATTTGCGATCCTCCAAGCTTGCTTAAGAGAGTTGGCGCGAAACTTTACCATCTTAAGACGCGTGAAGGCATCTAAAGGATTAGGAGAACACACAAGAAGTCAAGAACCCCTCGATCGAGATGTCCTGTTCTCGATCGAGTGAATCTGGTGAAGGCCTCGATCGAGATGTCTGTTCTCGATCGAGGGAGATACTTAGGGAAAGCTCTCGATCGAGCAACTGTGGAGTTCGATCGAGAGGCCACGCACTGATGGGCTTTAGTTCGATTGTGTTGTTATTTTATAACGCTTTATTTCTTTGCTATTTTTCTTATAAAATAGGCAAGGAATACTAGAGACCTAATTATCACATTCTAGACGTAGGACGGAGACTGTTGCTTGAGTTTTTGGATCGGAAGTACTTTTCATCGCCGTTTCTCAATTTTTCTTCTGTTGAATTCGGTATTATCATAGCATAATTTCAGTTCAGTTTCGTTTATTATGTTATCTATTGTTATTTGCTTTGCCACTTTTGTTCCTCATTTCGATCAAGAATAGCTAATCGCTTTGCTAGGATTTAGGGTAGCCATGGCGTAGGAAGGACGAATTAATTAGAACACCCGTAGTCTAGTTGTATGCATCTGCTGCTTTAATATCTCTTAATTGTTTGAGTCGACGCACTCAATTAACTGTTTTGATACCCCCTTCTCCTAGATCGAAAGATTGGAAAAGGAGTAGTTCTGCAGCGTTTCAGTAGGATTTATGCTAGCTAGGGCGAAAGCTAAACTAGTATTGCCTAGGGCGAACTAAGGACCGAAAGGTGACGTTTATTTCCCACAGCTTGGATTTAGGGCATCTATATTTTAGTCCGGACTTTAGAAGCCATGGTGAACCGATAATCCTAGTACCTTTCTCCCTTGTTCATCTCTATTTTATTTCTCTCTCATTCCTTTTATTCTCTCCGTTACTCGTAGTTTTAGAAAACAAACAAACAAACCCCCTATTTCGGTTACTTTCGACAGACCTAGTTGACTATAGGATTCCCATCTCCTTGTGGATTCGATACCCGACTGCCTCTGCTACATTTAGTTGAGACCCGTTGGTTTTATCTTTGACAGGGTTGCGACAGCCGTGTCAGTAACACTGCCTATTTTCATGGTGCTATCAAAAAGAGATGCTCAATTAATAAAGTTACTCAAATTGAAGATCAAAATGGAATTTTGTGTAAAGATAGTCAGAGTATTCAAGGGGCCTTCTTGGATTATTACCAACAATTGTTGGGGAGTAGTAAGCCTACGGAAGCAGTTAGACAAGATGTTATTAATACAGGGAAATATTGTAGTCAGGAGCATCTCTCTTTACTGAATACTCCAGTCACTAATGTAGAGATCAAGAACATATTTTTTGCCACCCATGTGGATAAATCTCCTGGTCCAGACGGTTACACAAGTGGTTTCTTTAAAGAGAGCTGGGATGTGGTGGGAGAGGATATTTGTGCTGCAATAACTAAATTTTTTACAACTGGTCAGCTTCTCAACCAATTGAATGCTACTAATATCACTCTGATCCCTAAATGTGATAAACCCACTTGTGGAAAATAATCTGTATACTTCCCTTAATTTAGAAGGATTATAACGATTTAACAAAGATGATCTAAGGTCATAAAATAAAATACATAAACAAAAGTAAAAGATTCAGAAATAACCTTCGGTCCTAGCAAATATGGCCTAAGAACAATATCAAAATTGATATTCGCCTATTAGTTGAACCCAAGACGATCTGAGATATGCCCTTTGATTATGCTAGAATCGATCTAAAATTTTCTGTAAAATTTAGTTGTTTTTGTGTTTTTGTGATGAGAGAGAGGAGGCAAGGTCAAGAAAAAGCATTAGGGTAGAAATAATTCTCTCCCTTTCTTTTTATACAGACCGAAACTTGGAGTCAATTAGGAAAGATAAATCTCTCCTAATATTCGGCCAAGCTGACCGAAATAAGGACTAAAATTCTCCTTATTTTTGGTCTTTCCAAAAATATATAATATGTGTTGAATTGTCATCTAGTGAGGATCGAACCCATGACCTCTTGGTATGTGTAACCTCACTATTACCACTATTACACATTCAGCTTGTTGATATTAAATACAACTAATTATATTTAATTACGAATTAACAGATTAATTCGTCCAAGCTAACATTATATACATTTAATTAAATATAACTTATTATATTTAATTTACGAATTGATAGTTAATTCGTCTCAACTTAATATTATTTAATTTTCATTAAATAATTATCTCATCAACACATCGACTAACTTTTTAGTCATTTTGGGCATCAATGTGATTATATTTCTATAACCACATTTCTCAAACACATCCTATAGGTGTGACCTTTAGGGACCAGTTGATCACCGCCATCTGTATGATAATAACGTCAAACTTTCTAGCAAGCCAACCGTTATTAGGTAAACGTTAATCAACTGATTAAATATACGAAGTATACCCTTGTGAACCTGTAAGAGATTTACAAATGTTATCACACTAATTTGTGGAGGACACAAGCTCCAACAAACTCCCACTTGTCCTCACAAGTGTATGTGCGATAACCGATTCTCATATCCTTTAAAATTTTTCCCACTCAATGTAAAACAATTTGCAAATCCGAATTCACAAAGGTCGTATTTTACAAGCGATCAGTATCAAGAGTGGTTTTCCCGACTAGACAGTAACTTAACTGATAAACGAATCAACATTCGAGCATGGCCATGCATTTCAGTTACAACTCCTCGAGTGGCCCTGAGAAATAACTATACCTGATAAGGGTTGGATATTTTCCTCAACTCGAATCCTGCAGATGTAAGCACAGTATGAAATGACCCAGAAAAAATAAGACGCTGTGCCTCTTCTTGGAGTTGGTCATGCTGAACCTCTCAAGAACCTTATCCAAATAAGACTCTTGACTAAGTGATAACGTCCATCGTGATCTATCTCGGTAGATACGGATTCCCAAAATACGCTGTGCCTCACTCAGATCTTTCATCTGGAAATGGTTCTTCAACCATTCTTTAACCGAATAAAGGAGAGGAATATCATTCCCAATCAAGAGTATGTCATCGACATACAATATCAAGAATACAATCTTGCTCCCACTCGACTTGATATATAAGCATGGTTCTTCGACCGATCGAATGAAGCCATACTCTTTTATCACTTGGTCGAAACGATGATTCCAACTCCGAGAAGCTTGCTTAAGTCCATAAATGGAACGCTTAAGCTTGCATACTTTCTTAGGATGTTTAGGATCTATGAAACCTTCGGGTTGCACCATGTACAACTCTTCCTCCAAATAACCGTTTAAGAAGCGGTTTTCACATCCATTTGCCAAATTTAATAATCATGAAATGCGGCAATCGCTAAGATTATCCGAATGGAACGTAGCATGACTACGGGTGCAAAAATCTCATCATAATGCAATCCTTGCACTTGAGTGAAACCTTTTGCCACAAGTCGTGCCTTATAGATATCTGGTTGCGCGTCTACAGAACGCTTTATTTTGTAAAGCCATTTGCACTGTAGAGGTTTTACCTTATTAGGTAAATCAACTAGATCCCATACGTTATTCTCATACATGGAGTCCATCTCGGATTGCATGGCTTCGAGCCATAGCTTTGAGTCGGAACAGGCCATAGCACCTTTATAGGTTGCGGGTTCATTACTTTCTAGAAGTAAAACATCATTCTCCTCGACCATACCAATGTATCTGTCCGGAGGATGAGAGTCTCTACCCGACCTCTTAGGTTCCTCAGGAATATTAACCGTATCATCAGTTGGAGGTACAACTTCCTCCATCTGTTCCTCGGTTGTTGGTTCTGGAATCTCCGACAGTTCGAAGGTTCTATTACTCGTCTTGTTCTCGAGAAATTCTTTCTCTAAGAACGTCGCACTAGCCGCAACAAAAACTCGATGTTCGGTAGGCGAATAGAAGTAATGACCAAATGTTCCTTTTGGATAACCTATAAAGTATGTCTTGACCGATCGCGGGCCGAGCTTATCCTCGTGTCTCCACTTGACATAAGACTCGCAGCCCCAAACCCGAATAAAGGACAAGTTGGGTACTATTCCCTTCCACATTTCATATGGAGTCTTGTCGACAGCTTTAGACGGACTTCGGTTAAGTATAAGAGCAGCTGACAAAAGAGCATAAGCCCATAATGAATCAGGCACTACGGTGTGACTCATCATGGATCGTACCATATCAAGTAAGGTTCGATTTCTCCGTTCGGACACACCATTCAATTGAGGTGTTCCAGGTGGAGTTAACTGCAAAACGATTCCACAGTCTTTCAGGTGTTGATCAAACTCATTTGAAAGATATTCGCCACCCCGATCTGAACGGAGTGCTTTAATCTTTCTACCCAGTTGGTTCTGTACCCTATTCTGGTATTCCTTGAATTTCTCAAAGGACTCACTTTTATGCTTCATTAAGTAGACATATCCGTATCTACTCAAATCGTCCGTGAAAGTGATAAAATATCTATAGCCATCTCTAGCGGTAATTGACATAGGTCCACATACGTCCGTATGTATGAGTCCTAATAGGTCACTAGCGCGCATTCCAACACCTTTGAAGGAAATTCGAGTCATCTTGCCAATGAGACATGATTCACACGTGCCATATGCAGAAAATCCGAATGAGGGAATAGTCCCATTATCAACGAGTTTCTTTACACGTTTCTCATTTATGTGTCCCATTCGACAATGCCATAGATAGGTTTGATCTTTGTCACCAACCTTTAATTTCTTATTATTCACGTGTAATACTTCCGTGGTTTGATCTAAGATATAAATTCCATTCATGGAAACTGCTTTGCCATAAATCATTTCATTAAAAGAGAAAGTACAACTATTATCCTTTATTGAAAATGTAAAACCGTCTTTGGCAAGTACGGAAACAGAAATAATATTCTTAGATAAACTGGGTACATAGTGTGATTATTTAAAGATAACTCAAAACCACTAGGGAGTTGGATTACATATGTTCCCTTCGAGGCAACTCGTGCTCCATTCCCGACTCGCAGGTCCACATCACCTTTTTCGAGAGGTATGATGTTCTTTAGGCCCTGCAAATGATTACACAGATGAGAACCACAACCATTATCTAGTACCCAAGTTTCGAAACTTGCATGGTTAATCTCAATCATATGAATATAAGATGACATACCAACAGGAACGACGCGGCCTACCTTGATGTCCTCACGGTAGACGGGACAGTTCCTCCTCCAATGTCCAGTCTTGTGATAATGGTGGCACTCTATGTCATCGTCCTTGCTCTTTGTCTTGCCCTGTGAGCCACTAGTCTCACCAGGCGCACTCTTACCATTTCCTGTTTTCTTGAACTTTGGCTTACCTACAGCTAGGTCGCCATGAGCCTTACCCTTACCTTTACTCTTGTTGTGAATCGTGAGAACATCCTACTTCATGCTCCCTGTAGATACCTCATTTCTGCACCTCCCGCGAACCACCCGGTGATGATTGGGCCGCATGTTTGATACGCGGAACGATTTGTGACAGTTCGTAAGATTATCGTCAAGTGATTGCTCAAATATTAATGTCTACCTCTTAGTTCTAATCTACGTCCCGATACGGTCGTTTTGACAGTAATTAGAGTACATTCGGAGTCTGGGCCTAAAACCGTCTCCATTTTCTGATAACCGTTAAATCCCGAGTCAGAATGTTCTGGAATGTTCCGGATATTTCTATTCCATATTTCATAAATTTTATCTTTTAGTAAGCAATTTCCCGTAATATTCACATTAGATATTAAGGAAAACCGGATTATTTCCGTCCTACCATAACTCAAACACGGAAATCTTTCTTCTGCAGGAGGAAACCACTTGGGAATAGACGCAGCAGGTGCTGCGCCTCTTCCAAGAGACGCAGTGGCTGCTGCGCCTCTTCCCATGCCCTTTTCTGCATGTTTCTCGTATCTTTTTCATATCTTTCCGAGATTCACTTCCAAAGAGTCTCCGAAACCCTAATTCCGTCGTGTGATTAGTATAAATAGGAGCCTTCGCTCCTCATATTTCTCACGCGAGTGTCCGCCCTTCTGTTCTCCCTTTGCATTCTAGACTTTGTTCTTACTTTTTGGCATCTACGTGCTTGAACTTTCGACCACGTAAGCTCGGATCTTTCTGAGTACCAGCCTCTCCGTTGCATGACCGACCAATTTGACCAACTCCACAATAATAAACTTAATTAACTTAATCGTTTTCCTCTTACGAGGGCACTTTCTTTGCATTCGCGTCGAGCATCACTAATCGATATCTTAGTCCTTCTCGTTTCGTCAACATGTAAGTCTGAGGGTGTAATCTCTCTTTTATTTATTGTATTTATTTATTGTATCATCCTCAATTGTAAGGTTTATGTCGAAAATACCATTAAAACCGATTTCTAAAACCATGCTTTAAAACCTCTTTTTGCGGATTTCCAGTAGATAACCGTCGAGAAAGGACGCAGCAACTGCTGCGCCTCTTCGAAGGAGCGCAGTTCCTGCTGCGCCTCTTCATAAGGCTGCCGCAGTTCCTGCTTCCTTTCTTCTTCGTTCGTCCTCTGTCATTCGTCTCAAAATCTTTATTTGTTTCGTTTGTTTGTCAGTTCTTCATCATAGTATATAATTCACATGTGTATTTATTACTCACCATTAACATGTTTTAATCATCACAAATCCGACTTAAATCCCTTATAATCCAATATTTGCGGGTTTTCGTCATTAAATTCAATTCTGGGTTGTAGAGATTCAATTCGTCAATATTGGGTTTCTGGAATTCGTCTTTGATATAGTTTTCATCTGCTTATTCACATATTCGTCGCATATTCGTCATTAAACCATCGTATCTAACTTAATTAATTGAATTAATTTGTTGACTCATTAATATTTTTCACTTCTGTCATTATTCCATCATGTAAATAATTCGTTTGCATCCGTCTCATCCGTGTTTTACTGTTTTCATGACCCCTTCATATGTCAAATAACCTATTAATCACTTCCATCCGAGTAAATAATTTAATTGATCATTAAATCACCAATTACCATTAACGGCTTGCAATTACGGCTTCACAGCCAGAACTCAGCCAAGGAACAGACGCAGTGTTTGCTGCGCCTATTCCAAAGGGCGCAGTCATGCTGGGCCTGTTCCTGGCTGAGTTCTGTCCCTGAACTCCGTTTCTGCCTTGACGTAGTTTAAGTAGCTTACGTATTAACTAACTATTATCCGTAATATCACGCTAATTCCTGTTCGTTTATTTCTTTCTTTTATTCATTTATTTTCTTTTTCTCAAATTATCCGTTTTAAAGGTATTTTCGACATAAATCGCCTAATCCAATGTAATTAATGTAATTTTCGTTATTATAATTTATAATTATTGTATTTCTTTTATTGCTTGTATGTTTTCACATGTAAATGAGCATTAAATCCTACTTCGACCCAATTGTATGCTAATTACGTGTCAACCGACTTAGTATTAATTCTTCACGTGCTAGGATTAAAACTTGGATGTTGCATTGCATGCATATAATCGACGATATATCGAGTACGAATAACTTCCCTAATCATTAGTAGAGGCCGCTATCGAGGTGGGCGGGATTAGGTGTTCGATCAAAAGAGCTTCCTAATACGTACCCTCACCCCTTACTCCAGATATCTGTGAACACCCGTGTTCATTGGCATCCATGAGAGTCATTCTAGACATAGAATGCTAAGGGTAACGATTGCTTAGTGTTCATGTCTTTACTTTGTGTCTTCACATGACACGAGGTATTCGAACGGTTCCAATTTCCCATAAAAATTGGTGGCGACTCCATACAAAATGCAAACGCTTGTTTCCCAAGCGCCCCCGTGACCCCCGCTGTCCACAGTTTGGCGACTCCGCTGGGGATAATACACTTACGTGTAGCCAAAAGGGTGAAACTTGAATAAGGTTAGGGAATAGTTTGTACAAGACAATTGTCGGTTTTCATGACTCGGTCTTCCTAGACCGTTTTATTCGGCCTTCCTAGGCCCAACCCAACCCATTCGACCAATCGTCCCGTCTAAACGGCCCTAATTCTTATTTGGGCCTAAGGATGGATAGCGATTGACGTCATCCATACCATGATGCTTACTCTTGTTTGTATCAAGGGTTCACTACTTGAGGAAATGGACTAGGAATCGGCCTTACTCTTGTTTGGCACGAGCCTCTCCACAGACTTCGGGTTTGATGGTTCGGTATGGCAACCCACCCTTTAAACCAAAACCCTTTTAAATGCACTCAGCATCCCGTTATAATGCTTGTATAAATATGTATATCTTACGTGATCACCATTTCTAAACAAAACCATGACGATTTTTTCAAAAAATCAAAACCCATTTTTTAAGCAAAATTTCGAAATAGGGCTCTTAATTAGCACAAAATCCGGTCAAAACTCTGTCCGTTTGTCGTGTCAAAATTCGGGCCACAAGCCCATTTCAAAACCTCACTTCGAGTCCACTCCTACAACTACACTCTAGTTGACTAGGACACACATTTTCAAAGACCTTGTCTTTCTTCAAAACTCACTCAACACAAGTGGCACACACCCACTTCACGAGTCAAAACTTTTCCTCTTTTAGCAAGTGTGATAGAATGGTCGATCGTGTTTTGATTCGTCGCCGATCTCTTATCCAGTTTCCAAGATGCCCGGATCAAGTGATGAAGCAAACTTCAACCAACTTCAGAATAGTAATGATCGAATCCTAGCCGCGCTAGCACAAATTCAATCTACTCAAGAACAAACCTATGACCGCCTTGAGCTCATCGAAGGCCGTATCTTTGCCGTGGAGGGAAGGTTGCCTCC
Source organism: Silene latifolia (assembly GCF_048544455.1). Lineage (NCBI taxonomy): Eukaryota > Viridiplantae > Streptophyta > Magnoliopsida > Caryophyllales > Caryophyllaceae > Silene > Silene latifolia. The sequence continues at coordinate 77,927,687 of NC_133533.1, forward strand.
TCATGAAAGTGAAGTACTACGTGACTCTAACAACGAATCTAAGGATGAAAATGCTCTCATGGGGATGACTGTAGCTGAGAAAAGGCTCCAATACCTAGAGGAGCAATTGATGTACCTTAAGGGTGATGACATTTATAGGGAGAACAATCGCAAGTATGAGGCCGTCAATTCCAAATTACCAACCAACTTTAGTATAACGGATATCCCTAAGTTCAAGGGACACGAGAACCCTTTGAACCACATCCGTGCCTTCAAGGATTACATGTCTATCAAAGGCATCAAACCCGAGATGTTCTTAAGGATCTTTCCTTCATCTCTTGACACCATCCCGAAGCAATGGTTCTACACTTTAGATCACAAGAAGGTCGCTACTTGGGAAGATGCCGCAATCGAGTTCTCCAAGCAATATGCGGATAATGCTGAGATCCAAGTCAACATGCGTACTCTAGAGGTTCTTACCCAAGGAAATTCACAAACCTTGGGGACACTTACTCCAACGCTCTAAAGAGGTTAATGAAGCAAGGTAAACTCCAGCCCATTGGACCTACTCCCGAACCTGAAAGGAAGTCTAAGTTTTGGGACGAGAACTCATACTGTGAATACCATAGGGGCAAGGGGCACGACACAGAAAAATGCTACAAGTTGAAAAACGTGCTTCAAGACATGATTGAAGATGGTCGACTCCCAATACCACCGGGAGGTAAACCCAACAACACTCAGAATCCTCTTGGAGTTCTAGTGATCACAAGTGATGAATCTACCTTAGATTGCTCACACCTCATTTCTCCCACCGAAAATGAAATTCATGCAATCGAGAATGAAGGGCTCTACTCTACTATCTCCCCTACCATTTCCGACTTCATCACATGGGCAAGGAGTGTAGATAGACAAGTTTGGGAGCTAGAAAACATGGTAACAACCTTACGCAATCCCAACGCAATACCCGAAGAACGTGTACCATTGATCTTCTCTCAAAATGCCACTATGCAAGAAATAATCACCGTGGTTGATAAACTAGTCGATCAAATCATACGACTAGAAGGTGATATCATGAGAATGAGGGAATTAGCTGCAGTCAATGGGGTTTGGGCCGATGATGATGAGGACGAATATCTCATTGAAAACTCTTTAGTCAAGGAAATAGTCCAAAATGGTGAAAACCAAGATGTGGACCACCTAACTCGTTCGGGTTGCCCATACCAAAGCACTACTCAAAACGGTCCAACTAACGTCATCACACCAAATGACAACGAAGAGGACCCCACTGATCATTTGCTCAAGCAATTACAGAAAACAAAGTCTGATCTTTCAGTCTGGCAACTAGTAGCAAGCTCATTCCCACATCGCCAAGCTTTACTGCAAGCTTTGGCCAAGCTAAATATAGCACATAACTCCACTCCTGAAGATGTAGTCAACTTGGTCTTCCAAGAATCACCTAAGCTAAGTAATCCTATTACTTTCTCAGACGAAGACTTGCCACCTTTTGGCGCTAGTCACAACCTTGCTCTATACATCACTGTCATTTGTCTAAAGAAGAATGTGCCAATGACCTTGGTGGATGATGGCTCCGCGGTCAACGTCATACCCCTCAAAACGGCATACAAACTGGGCATGAAAAAGTCGGATTGGACCCCTACCAATCAACGTGTGCGTGCATACGACGGTACACGACGAAAGGTAGTAGGACTTGCTAACTTAACCATAGCCACGGGACCAATCGAACGAAAGGTTAGCTTCCAAATAGTGGACATTGAAGCTTCATTCAACATACTTCTGGGAAGGCCTTTGATTCACGCTTCCAAAGCGGTAACATCCACCCTTCATCAAAAGATCAAGATCCCACTAAATGGCAAAGTGGTGACGATCACTTCGTCACCCATCAAGGAAATAATCGAAAAACAGTCGAACAATCAAGTCCTTGCGGATCCCGTATACGAACTTGGGGGCTTCCAAAGTGTAAGCGTCATAGAAAGTGAGTTGGCACCCTTATACTATAATCCCTACTCTAACTTGGTGGTCAACCACATACTCAAATCCCAGGGATACTTCCCTGGAATGCCTTTGAACCCTATTCGGAAGAATACCTTCGCACCATACAAGGAAGGCAACTCAACGAGGATACCACTGGGACTAGGGTACAAACCCACAAAAGAGGAGGTTCTCGAAATGCTTGCCCAAGTCCAAAACCGCAAGCACGTAGGAGTCCAAATGAGGCCATATCTCCCTATTTTAAATGGATACTTTGTTCAAGAAGGAAGTCTAGAACTATTTCACGGATTTCCCGAACCTTGGCATTATCTCGAGAGGAAGTTAGCCGGAATCGAGATCTTTCACGATTGCTACTTCATCCCTCCAGAAACGGTTCCTACCGTCAAAACCCGTCAAGCACCTTGCTTAGACGAACAAGCTGTTAGCCTTTGTTTGAAGAAGATCGATTCGTTAGGGCGCGAGATGAGATCATTACTATGATACTTCAAGACGATCGCTTCAACCCCACCGCGTTGATCACGAAACCGACGCAAGACAGCGAGAAAGGGTGGAGAAAATCTATCAAATGGACCAACAATCAAGGAAGACTCTTCAAGCTCACCACTGGAGAAGGAGAGATGTTCAAAGGAGAACCAGAAGACGATGAGTTCGAGTCAGAGTCGGAGTCAGAGTCGGAGTCTAGAGAAGTCATTAGAGAGTCTACTCCTGTCGTCATCCCCACTCCTTTCGTTTCTCCTAGCTTAGTCTCGAGTAGTCACGGTAGTTCGGGAAATGCCCCAACCCTTTGTCCTTTGCCGCCACCGACTATGGATCGGTTGGCTTCTTTGTTTCAACTTTACTCAAATTTTAATATGAATAAATCAGGTTCTGCTTACTCTTTGTGTTATCTTGAGTGCAATTCATTTACGATGATGCGAGGATGACCAAGACCCGGACTCAATCGAAATACCTCCCTACGTAGCCAAAGAAATACTACAGGAAGGGGAAGGGGGGCCAGTAATAGAGGACACCGAACCCATCAACGTAGGAACCGAACTAGAACCCCAAGAACTTAGGATAGGGACTACCTTGAGCTCTGCCGAAAGGGCCGATTTCATAGCTCTCCTAAATGAATTCAAAGACGTTTTCGCTTGGTCCTACAAAGACATGCCAGGGATCGATAGGGATATCGCTGAACATAGGATTCCGATTAAGCCAGGTTTCAAACCTGTGAAACAGAAGCTTCGACGAATGAGAACAGAATGGGCTCTAAAGATTAAGGAAGAAGTTGACAAGCAATTCAAAGCCGGGTTCATCAAAGTTTCCGAGTATTCTGACTGGGTAGCTAACATAGTACCCGTACCCAAAAAGGATGGGAGAATCCGTGTTTGTATTGATTTTAGGGACTTAAACAAAGCAAATCCAAAAGATGACTTCCCTCTACCTCACATCGACATATTGGTAGACAATACTGCTGACCACGCATTACTATCCTTCATGGATGGGTATGCGGGTTATAACCAAATCAAGATAGCCATGAAGGATATGCACAAGACCGCATTTGTCACCCAATGGGGAACCTACTGCTATACGGTGATGCCGTTCAGATTGATCAATGCCGGAGCTACATATCAACCCACCGCAACTACACTCCTACATGACATGATGCACAAAGAAGTTGAGGTATATGTAGACGACATGATTGTCAAATCTAAGGAAAGAGAGGGACATATCGCGAACCTTCGCAAGTTCTTCGCAAGACTACGAAAGTACAACATGAGGCTCAATCCTCAGAAATGCACATTCGGGGTAACATCTGGTAAACTTCTGGGATACGTTGTTAGCCAACGTGGTATAGAAATAGATCCTTCCAAAATCAAAGCTCTGATCGAAATGCCACAACCTCAAACAGAAAAAGAAGTCAGAGGATTCCTAGGAAAGGTGCAGTACATAAGTCGATTCATATCGAAACTTACGATGATTTGTGAGCCTATCTTCAAGAAACTAAAGAAAACGGACGACACCATGTGAGACGACGACTATCAAAAGGCTTTCGACCGAATCAAGGAGATATTGGCTAAACCACCAGTGCTCATGCCACCACAACGAGATTAACCTCTTGGTTTATATCTCACAGTAACCGAAACGGCCATGGGTGCCATGCTGGCACAAACTGTAGGAAGTGAAGAAAGGGCTATCTACTACCTTAGTAAGAAGTTCTTGGAGTACGAGTGCAAATACTCACAACTCGAAAAGACATGCCTCGCTCTTGTGTGGGCAACGAAGAAGCTACGTCATTACATGCTCAGCTACTCCGTCAAAATATACTCCAAAATGGATCCAGTCAAATACCTCTTCGAGAAACCCGTCCTCAACGGACGTCTAGCAAGGTGGACCTTGATGCTTTCAGAATTCGACCTCAAATACGTGCCACTGAAAGTTATAAAAGGTCGCGCCGTCGCCGAATTCTTCGCAGAAAATCCTATCGATGACGCACAAACGATAGATACTTGGTCATTTCCAGACGAGGATATACTCCAAACTGATGTAGACTCCTGGGACCTGTACTTTGATGGAGCATCAAACTTAAGAGGATTCGGAATAGGAGTGTTGCTCATTTCTCCTGAAGGCGAGCATACACCCATTGCTGTCAAACTCGACTTCGAGGTGACAAACAATGCTGCAGAATATGAAGCCTGTCTCATTGGGCTACAAGCGGCAGTAAGCTTAGGCATCAAAAACCTCCGAGTACATGGGGATTCATCACTGATCATCAACCAAGTTACAGGATCTTGGAAAATACGAAGCGAAAGCCTCGCACCTTATCAGGCTAGAATAGACCAAGTCACTCAATTCTTCGATCACGTAACCTACCTACACCTACCTCGGGAGGAAAATCAATTTGCAGACGCTCTTGCGAAACTCGCATCATTGATTAATATGCCAGATCACATGGTGGAAATGCCTTTGTGCATCGAACGACGATCAGAGCCGGCTTATGTCCACCAAATCACCGATGAAGAGGAAATCGCACAGGAACCATGGTTCCAAGCAATCCTGAATTTTAAGCTTAATGGTACATACCCACCAGATATGGACAAAAGGGGACAATGTGCTATACGCCTACTAGCTTCCCAATACATTCTCATGCAAGGAGAATTATACAAAAGAACACCTCTTGGTGTAGTCCTACGTTGCCTTGATCATTCACATGCACGAAAGGTGATGGAAGAAGTCCATGACGGAGAATGCGGTCCTCACATGAGTGGACCCATGATGGCAAAGAAAATCACACGTTTGGGATATCATTGGACCACAATGGAATCCGATTGCATCAAGTACGTAAGACATTGCCACAACTGCCAAATCTTCGGGAATGTACAACATGTCCCTCCTTCATTGCTCTACACAATGACATCCCCTTGGCCATTTTCTGCATGGGGAATTGACATAATCGGGAAAGTAACCCCAGCCGGAACAGGAGGTCACTGTTTCATTCTAGTAGCAATCGACTATTTCACCAAATGGGTAGAAGCGGCTTCCTACACTGGTCTTACGGCTAAAAATGTGGCAAAGTTCATACAAAACAACATCATCTGTCGATATGGTTGCCCACATGAGATCATTAGCGATAACGGATCACATTTCCAAGCTGAAACCGAGCAATTGCTAGCCAAATACAAGATTAAGCATCACCACTCTTCGCCCTATAGACCACAGACTAACGGCGCGGTAGAGGCGGCAAACAAGAATGTTGTCACAATCCTCAAAAAAATGATTGACAACTATAGAGATTGGCCAAGCAAAATACCCTTCGCTTTATGGGGGTATCGTACATCTGTCAGGACGCCCACTGGGGCTACTCCTTTCTATTTGACCTACGGCATGGAAGCTGTACAACCAGTCGAGCTAGAAATACCATCCTTGCGTATTTTGCTAGAAAGTCAAATCCCGGAAGCCGATTGGAAAAGGGATAGATATGAAGAACTCATCCTCCTGGATGAACGTAGGCTACGCGCCTTGCATAATGTCCAAACATATCAAGCACTTTTCAAACGAGCTTTCAACAAAAGGGTTAGGCCAAGGAACATCAAAGAAGGAGACTTAGTGCTTAAATCGGTTAGAGCTCTCTTACCTGTCGACCCACGAGGAACATTCAAACCTAATTGGGCCGGACCATTTCTAGTCAAATCCATACTCCCAGGGGGTGCGGTTAGGATCACAGACCTAGATGGGAATGAGTTTTCAAACCCAACAAACCTTGACCAACTGAAACGATACTATGCCTAGAATAGGAATGAAAACGCTCCTCGCGTAACCCCACGTGTCGCTCTTGTGGCACTAAATGAACGGCCCCTGGCCAAGCTGAAATAAGCTAAATGTCACTATGCTCTTGCATTTTGACAAATTTGTCATCCTCATATCATCAAATAAACTAAATTCGCACCTTCAGAGTAAGCAAAAGCTCATGCTTATTTTCTACGTTCATTACAAGCTCTTGCTTCGAACAATTATTCTTTTACATTTACTTGAACTACGCGCAAGGGTTTGATTTCACTTTTTTTAAGTGAATACGTAGGCAATCCTTCACGGGATTCAACCCATCATATCTAAAATGTAAATAGAAGGACATTTGCATTGCATTTGAAATTCGACAAGAATAATAAATAGAAAATCACAAAGGTTTCATAACCACTTAACCTTTTTTATTTCATTCATTCATTTTCTAATAATAATAATACGCTAAATAATAAAAATAGAATAGGATAGGATTCTAAAAATCCTCACCTTTTTTATTACAACAATAATAATAATAATAATCAAATAATAATAAAGAGACTTGGGCTACTCCTCCATCTTCCCCTTGCCCTTGTCATTCCTGTCATATTTCTTGTCACGACCTCGAGCCGGACGCTCTTGCACCACTTCAGACCTGATCACCAATGGTCTTTCCCGAGGTCTAGCTTTTCCATTCTTGCCAATCACCATTTCCGCGACAGGAGCAGTCTTTGGTTTCTTCGAAGGATGAATGACTTGAAACCCGGCTTGTTCTTCTCCCTCCGTCAGATGCTTCTCCTTCTCTTTCTCTCCCTCGCGCACCTTGTAGTCGATGGGCTCACGCTTCCTCAACTTCTCGCGCTCTTCCGGAGTTGCAGCCTTTCTCCACCTCAGATAAGAATCCGACACCCATAAAGCATTGGCGGAGAAATTAAAGAACCACATGTTTCTTTGGGCCCATTTGATAGCCCACTCTCTTCGACTCTCTGTAGTAAGCGCCATAGCAGTCTGCGGGACGGTATCAAGCCTCGGAATCGTCTGCTTCAGCCCAACTTGCCTCATCAGCCTTTCCGGAAAGATGCATACAATAAACTCCAGTCCGGGAACGTGCACCGACCTAGTGGGATCCAAAGAAGACACTCCAGTGACGGACTTGAGGTGCCACCATGGAACGACCCACCTGATCAACGGGCCATCATCACTCTTCAGCTTGTTCTTCCAATAATCACAGACCCGAGTGAAGTCCACCATGTACAACCTCGTCCTCATCGCAATCGAGCGGGCATGATAGGAAAGCGCATGAACTGGGGGCTCGATCAATCGGAGCCGCTCCATAAGCCAAACCTACCAAAAGCAGGTATTAGACATAAAAAAAAAAAAAAAAAAAAAAAAAAACAAACAAAAAAAAAAAAAAAAAAAGAAAAAAAAAAAAAAAAGAAAAAAAAAAAAAAAAAAAAAAAAAAAAAAAAAAAAAAAAAAGTGTCTTTTACCTGCAAAATGACGGGACTCCCCAAGAACGGCAGATCACGGTTGGATTTCCTATTATCCAAACCCAATATAATCTCTCCTAAGCATAAGCAAGTGGGCTCTGCGCGCGCACTCCATCCGCTCAACAAGGCCCAAAAGACGGGGATCACCTCTCAAGTCTTCATCAACATGCCCTTGGAAGACATACACATGAAACAAGCAAAAGCCAAATGCCCTCCGCCTAGCAACATGAGAAACGGTGGGGTCGGCCCTATTGATGAATCGATCTATGAATTCCAACATTCTCACACCTTTTGAGGTAACTAGACGGTCCACCTCAAGTCTAGTCAATCCGAGCAAGTCTCTAAATTTGCTTTTGTGCCCTTGAGAAGTGAAAGGAATGGCAGGCAAATGTTCGGGGTCCCATCCACCAATAGCAGCAATTTCTTCAGGAAAAGGACAAATATCACCTTCAGGGAACGCAAAAACATGATAATTTGGGTCCCAATAGTCAAGGCAAGCATCCAAGAACGGTTTCACAACCTTGATGAGTTTCAAACTCAACAACGATCCAAAGTTATAAGAACCCATATCATGCTTCTCCATATTTGAAAATTCATTGGTCCATTCCTTCAAACGGATCTCTAAAGTATTCATGATGAGAAAATTTATTTTGAAGGGTTTTGTGTAATTAAACGAAGAATAGACGGAAGATTTGTGTGAATAAAAGCTCCATCGACGCTTCTATTTATACTAATTGCTGTTTCCAAAAATCCGTCAGAACGGAACAGAACAACGAGGAACAGCAAAGCACTGCTGCGCCTCTTCAAAGGGACGCAGCTCATGCTGCGCCTCTTCCCGAGCTTCACTTCTGTGATTTTCCGCGTTGGATCTTTCCTAATTCCATAACGAATAATTTCCTATTCCTACAGGTTATTATTTTGGTAACTACGGGAAATTACCATGTTTCAGGTTTCCTAAATTCGCGGGCACGCATTTCGAGGCGACATCGACACTTCTGCCATTATATTACGCTTGTATATTTTCATTTAGGCAATAAATTTCATTTTCATTTTAGGAAATAATTTTCATTTTAAATTTCAAACTTGTAAATATTAATTTCTATTCTTTAATTTCATTTCTAAACTTATAGATTTCTCTTTTTTTTCTTTTTTAAGGGGTAACCCTCCCTACCGTCCGGTCATTTCCGGCAGAATTTTTGCATTTTTCGCGTTCTTTTGAGTCTCTCATTTTGCTCTAATTAAGGCCATATGTATATAAAAATGTATGCTTTGCGTGTTTTCCTTTATGTAAATTTCGGCAGCATGACGGCGTAAACCGTCATCTACCAAACCTGTTCGAAACTAACCTGCAGACACAAGCAACACAGCCCAGCAGCAAAGGCACTCAGGCCATCGTATATATATACCAAACGGAGGAAATGTACAAACTGGGGGCTCGAGCCCCAAACAAAGTCCAAAAAATGTTCAAAATGATAGTCCCAATGAACAAATGTACAAGACACAGCCAACATACGACAAAAAAGCTACACAAAACTATCCGGGCGCCCTCCAACTCGCAACTCTCGCCACAAGAGCGGCGATCTCGGCATCCCGAACCTCGAGCTCCCTCAACACGCGAGTTGTCTCCTCCCGAGATCGGGTCAACTCTCGCTCCGGCTCGCGGTCACCCCCGTAAACAAGAAAATTGGCTCATGTCAATCAATTCAAGCAAAATTAGAAAATCAAAAATCAAAAAATGGAAACAGGCGTAAGGTTCATACCTGACGACCTCGACCGCCGACAAGTGCCTCGACGGCAGTAGCTCGCAGCCAGTTGGCCACCCTCCACAGCGCCACAAACCGAGAGGCGCGCCCGCATTTTCAAAAAGAAATTCTCAACAATTGAACAAACTCAAAACCAAATGTGTTCTTACACAAAGGATATACGGATTAGAGGCTCACCCTCCGAATCGATCTTCGCCAATCGTCGATCCCAGTCCAAAGATCCGTCACGGCTACGTCAAAGTCACGCAGATCGGAGATCGTCGTCCTCCCGGTCGCGTCAGTGTACTCGAGGGTCTCGGGGTACTATGGGGCTCGATGCCCGCCGCCTCGACCTCCTACAAAGACAAATGGTTCTCATCAATCGATGATCTTTCATCATTCTCAAAAATCAAATCAAAAGGAAAAATAAAAGATACTCACCACCACTGGCCAGTACGCCAGTCTCCCGTAGAGGAACGCCGAGTAGTCCTCGCCAGGAAGAAGAAGGTCGTCACCACTGGCACCAGCCAAGTCCGCCTCCTCTCGGCCTCGAAGGCTCCCTAAACATCGTCTGGGAGGATCGACGGAACCGTCAACACGCCCGCGAGCACCGACGAGCCAAGCGCTCGCCAAGTACCACACAGGACCCATCGACGTCCTCAACGCGATCGACCCGAGCTCCAGGACGAAGGACCTCAGCCACAAAAGGAGGCGCTCCAGCGTACTCCGCCCAAGGTCGGGGCACCCACTGAGACAAGATAAAAAGGATCATTCCTACGATCAATTAAAAGCAAATATAAGAAGCAAGTGAATATAAGTGAGATACTCACGCAACTCAGCTGAAGAGCGTTCACGTCCCGCCGGCAGACGTTGTGAGAAGAACGCTTGCTCTTCGTCCGACACATCACCCAATCCCTCTCCACGGGATAGGCTCTCTCCAGCGGCTCCGTCCTCTTGGGCGCGAGGCTCGGGAAGTAGGAGTACACCCACGCCTGTAAAGCAAAATAATCAATGACAATCCTTCGTGATTTGATAAAGAAAGGAATTTACTTTGGTCTAAAGGTAGGTTCATACCTCCAGCAGTAGTCGAGGTCCGACAGCACCAGGAGAAGTCCCCTTCTCCATCAACTCCGGACGAACCATGGCCCTCATGAAGCGGATGAGGACCGCGAAACCAGCAGTGACCCAGTCCCAACGTCCTAGGGAACTCGGGTCAGAAAGGAAGGGAAGAAGCTTCGTCGACAGCCTCTCGCCCTTGTCTCCGAGGTAAATCAAAGACAGAAACCACCAGAGCCACTGACGAGCCCTCTCCGCTCGGCCTATACGAGAGAGGAGGAGCCGCTCTCCCTCCCATCGATCGTCACCAGCGCCGGGGTCTTCCCCGCAAAGTAGTCTCGAACGTAAGAACTGGGTATCAAACTCGGCACTGTAACAGCCTTCGGCGATAAGTTCCAGCCAATCAATCTCCTCGCCTCGGCCGAGTCCGCCCTCATGGCAGTCTCCGGCCACACCACCTCCTCGGTCCCGCACGGCAGACAAGAAATCATGCCGTAATCCTCCAAAGTTACTCCCACCTCACCAAAAGGCATGTGAAACGTGGAAGTCGTATCCCAGAATCGGTCCAAGAAAGCACGGACTAGGCTAAGGTTAGCCCGCAACTTCCCCTTCGCGATATCCCTCCAGACCTGAACCAAAGGACCGAACGCTCCACGCTCGATCATGGCCCTCTCCTCCGCCGACAGCCGCTCGTAGTGCTCCATCGCCGTCGTGTAACCCGAGAACGACCTGATGTTCCCGGCCTCCTATTATGATTTGAAACAAAGCTATCTTTAGTTTTGAAAGGAAATTTGAAAGAAATTTGGACAAATAAACAAAAGAGGATGAATAGTGAGTAGTGAATCCCTATTTACCAAACTCTTCACCGTTCTATAGGACAGGTGACCCTCTGCAGCCCACACCAGGTGCCTACTCTCCTAAGTCTCAGACCACGCAGGAGCTCCTCTCAGCTGACGACCTCCTCGTCCGACGTTGGCCCGTCTCGGGGCCTCCTCCTCCTCAACGGCCTCCTCCTCGTGAAGCCCGTCCCCAGCAGCCATCACCGCAGCGGTAAAGGCCTGCTCTAAAGCCTCCTCGACAGTAGCAGTGTCGATCTCCATGGGACCTCTCCCGGAAGTAGAAGCCTCATCACCTGCAACATTAAAGCAAATTCAGGCCGCGTCACATGACGACGAGCCTTGGTTAAGGGATTTTCGAGCCTTCGGAAGCCCTGAAACCGCTCTTTTTCCGCCATCCTTGGCCATATTCCCACCAACCCGACCACTCATGTGATAGATTGGGTCAAGTCAAGCCTAATTCGAAGCCTAGTTCCGGGTTCGAGTCGAAATTTCGACAGCATTTCACTATAACGGCAATTATGCCCTAGAAAAGTGTCCTGGAAAAGCTGTCACAAACCAAAATTCCAAGATGGTAGAAAGTTTACCCATCATTCAAGGATCCCAAATATCAAGTTTCATTACAAATGGGCAGTCCTAAGGCTATTTTCGAAGAAATTTACGGTTCAGCTGTAAAACCGTCTCAAAGTTCATTCAAAGGCTCAAAACTTGATGGAAATTCGAAACAAATACATGGTTGTGTTCCTAACACTACCTACTATCCATTTCTAGTGTCAATTTGACAAGGCAAATTCATTTGGGGGAAAAGCCCCAAATTTTCGAGCAAATGGGTCACAAACCCTAGATTTTTCGGCTCAAAATTGGACAAATGTAGAAGATTAATGCAAGATTGAGACACATACCTCGATTAGTCATCTTTAATGCAAGCTTTTGAATCAAACCTTGGCGGAAATAGTGAAGATTTGAGAGAGAAATGAGAGATTTATGTTTCGAATAAAAATGAATAAAGCCTCCTGATTTTCGCGTTTTTACGCAGGAAAGCCAATTTGGGGAATAGACGCAGCAGGCGCTGCGCCTCTTCCAAGAGACGCAGCTCTTGCTGTGCCTCTTCCTTTTGTTACCTCCATACGGATTTTCAAAAATCCGTTATGAATCCGTTATTTGTGGGCCCATCTTTGGTGCGCCTCTTCCCCGATGCTATTTTCATTCTTTTGGTCCGTTTGACGATTTTCTTTCGTTCCGGCCCGCGTTCTCAATCCAGCAGCAGACTGTTGCGTAGTATTTATTCCTTCCAAGACCTTCTGCTTGTCGCAACGAGCATTGGTTCCTTCACAGAATTTAACACACCTTCATTATGTCTCCAGCGAGAGTAAGCGGATATACCTTCCCTCTCATGACAAGAAGAATCAATTCCCAATCGTGTCTCTAGTGAGAGTAAGCGGGCGTACTGTCTCTCTCAAGACGTAAGGATTGACGATCTACCTAAGCAGATTTCCTCCCAGCAGTTCCCGCCTATGTCCTGCTACTCGCAATTATTTCTCGAAGGCTACCCAAGCAGTTTTCCCTCAGCAGCTTCCGCCTGTGTCCTGCTACTCTCAATGTTTCTTGTTTCCCCGCGGAGTGCGACAAGGGTGTCGTTCTCCAGAAGTTCCCAAACCCCAAAGCCTTCTTTCTTAGGTTCGTAAACCCGAAATTAGGACCTTTTAACTATAGGATCCCAATCCTTTTAGGTTCATAAGCCTTCAAATTCCCAAACCAATAGAGTTCTTATACCCAAACTTTAGTTACCCCTAAGTTGAACTTATTTTAGGCCTCAGTCCCGTCGATGCTTTCCTTTAGGGTCCCACACCCTAGTACCTATCCTTATATATCCTTTAGGTCTCAACCTTAGCTCCTATGCACCTCCGGAAGCATCTCGAGAAGAAGTCTCAGGTATGGTCTCTCCTTATGGCTGGCGAGCCTCCTTACGTAGTCTAATGGACTTTAAACGACCCTCCCCGATAGTCGACAGACTCTAAAATGTTCCCGATGACAGGTCCTTGGTTCAGACCCTTTGAGCCGCCTCGCGTCGCCATAGTCGTCAGGTTGTAATCTTCGATTGACCTGATGGCTATACTTTGACTTTCGCCTTGTCCAAGCCTCAGTCAAAGTGGGGGCTCTGTAGATACCTCATTTCTGCACCTCCCGCAAACCACCGGTGATGATTGGGCCGCATGTTTGGTACGCGGAACGATTTGTGTGATTCGTAAGATTATCGTCAAGTGATTGCTCAAATATTAATGTCTACCTCTTAGTTGTCATCTACGTCCCGATACGGTCGTTTTGTCAGTAATTAGAGTACATTCAAGTCCGGGCCTAAAACCGTCTCCATTTTTCGATAACCGTTAAATCCGAGTCGAATGTTTGGAATGTTCCGGATATTTCTATTCCATATTTCATAAATTTTATCTTTTAGTAAGCAATTTCCCGTAATATTCACATTAGATATTAAGGAAAACCGGATTATTTCCGTCCTACCATAACTCAAACACGGAAATCTTTCTTCTACAGGAGGAAACCACTTGGGAATAGACGCAGCAGGTGCTGCGCCTCTTCCAAGAGAAGCAGTGGCTGCTGCGCCTCTTCCCAGGCCCTTTTCTGCATGTTTCTCGTATCTTTTTTCATATCTATCCGAGATTCACTTCCAAAGAGTCTCCGAAACCCTTATTCCGTCGTGTGATTAGTATAAATAGGAGCCTTCGCTCCTCATATTTCTCACGCGAGTGTCCGCCCTTCTCTTCTCCCTTTGCATTCTAGACTTTGTTCTTACTTTTTGGCGTCTACGTGCTTGAACTTTCGACCACGTAAGCTCGGATCTTTCTGAGTACCAGCCTCTCCGTTGCATGACCGATCAATTTGACCAACTCCACAATAATAAACTTAATTAACTTAATCGTTTTCCTCTTACGAGGGCACTTTCTTTGCATTCGCGTCGAGCATCACTAATCGATATCTTAGTCCTTCTCGTTTCGTCAACATGTAAGTCTGAGGGTGTAATCTCTCTTTTATTTATTGTATTTATTTATTGTATCATCCTCAATTGTAAGTTTTATGTCGAAAATACCATTAAAACCGATTTCTAAAACCATGCTTTAAAACCTCTTTTTGCGGATTTCCAGTAGATAACCGTCGAGAAAGGACGCAGCAACTGCTGCGCCTCTTCGAAGGAGCGCAGTTCCTGCTGTGCCTCTTCGTGAGGCTGCCGCAGTTCCTGCTTCCTTTCTTCTTCGTTCGTCCTCTGTCATTCGTCTCAAAATCTTTATTTGTTTCGTTTGTTTGTCAATTTTTCATCATAGTATATAATTCACATGTGTATTTATTACTCACCATTAACATGTTTTAATCATCACAAATCCGACTTAAATCCCTTATAATCCAATATTTGCGGGTTTTCGTCATTAAATTCAATTCTGGGTTGTAGAGATTCAATTCGTCAATGTTGGGTTTCTGGAATTCGTCTTTGATATAGTTTTCATCTGCTTATTCACATATTCGTCGCATATTCGTCATTAAACCATCGTATCTAACTTAATTAATTGAATTAATTTGTTGACTCATTAATATTTTTCACTTCTGTCATTATTCCATCATGTAAATAATTCGTTTGCATCCGTCTCATCCGTGTTTTACTGTTTTCATGACCCCTTCATATGTCAAATAACCTATTAATCACTTCCATCCGAGTAAATAATTTAATTGATCATTAAATCACCAATTACCATTAACGGCTTGCAATTACGGCTTCACAGCCAGAACTGAGCCAAGGAACAGACGCAGTATTTGCTGCGCCTATTCCAAAGGGCGCAGTCCTGCTGCGCCTGTTCCTGGCTGAGTTCTGTCCCTGAACTCCGTTTCTGCCTTGACGTAGTTTAAGTAGCTTACGTATTAACTAACAATTATCCGTAATATCACGCTAATTCCTGTTCGTTTATTTCTTTCTTTTATTCATTTATTTTCTTTTTCTCAAATTATCCGTTTTAAAGGTATTTTCGACATAAATCGCCTAATCCAATGTAATTAATGTAATTTTCGTTATTGTAATTTATAATTATTGTATTTCTTTTATTGCTTGTATGTTTTCACATGTAAATGAGCATTAAATCCTACTTCGACCCAATTGTATGCTAATTACGTGTCAACCGACTTAGTATTAATTCTTCACGTGCTAGGATTAAAACTTGGATGTTGCATTGCATGCATATAATCGACGATATATCGAGTACGAATAACTTCCCTAATCATTAGTAGAGGCCGCTATCGAGGCGGGCGGGATTAGGTGTTCGATCAAAAGAGCTTCCTAATACGTACCCTCACCCCTTAC
Organism: Silene latifolia; assembly: GCF_048544455.1. NCBI lineage: Eukaryota > Viridiplantae > Streptophyta > Magnoliopsida > Caryophyllales > Caryophyllaceae > Silene > Silene latifolia. Next base: position 77,943,417 of record NC_133533.1, read on the forward strand.
TCCAGATATCTGTGAACACCCGTGTTCATTGGCATCCACGAGAGTCATTCTAGACATAGAATGCTAAGGGTAATGATTGCTTAGTGTTCATGTCTTTACTTTGTGTCTTGACATGACACGAGGTATTCGAACGGTTCCAATTTCCCATAAAAATTGGTGGCAACTCCATACAAAATGCAAACGCTTGTTTCCCAAGCGCCCCCGTGGCCCCCGCTGTCCACACTCCCACTCAATTTCATATCCTTCTCGGTCTGTACGAGAAGGGAGTGTAGCTCATGAGGACTCTTTTTCAAGTCATTCATGTAGTAGTTCGCCCTGAAAAGGGCAAAACCATCGTGAAAAGAATGAAGCATTCGGTCAATGACAATGCTCTCACTGATTCTACAATTCAGTGTCTCTAGCTTCTCGACATTCTCAATCATGTGAAGAATGTGTGGGCTAACTGGTTGGCCCTTCTGGAGTTTCGCATCAAAGAAGCGACAGGTATGCTCATATGTAACGATTCTTGGTGCTTTTGAGAACTCGTTAGTGAGCGTAGTGAAAATCTTGTTTGCACTTTGGGCAATGAAGCGTCTCTGCAAATTGGTTTCCATTGCAAAGATGAGTACGTTCTTTATCGCACCCGCTTCCATAACGAAGTCACTGTAAGCGAGTGACTCGTTGACTCCTGCATTTGGGCCTGGGTTGACCGGTATTGGCTCAGTTAAATACCTAAGCTTACCGTCAGCAATGGCAGCATTCCGTAGTGCCGCCTCCCAGTCCGCAAAGTTGGACCCATCAATCTTCAGTCGCGTGGACTTTTTCATTTGGTCCATGAACACTTTTATCCAGGATGAACGATCTAGTGTGGCACTAGGCATTGGGATTGTGTTATTTCCAGCCATTTGTTGTAACAGTATTATTGATAATAAACGTGTTCTACACTGCGAAAGAAGAATAAAATAATAAGCATGTGCATCGTTTTAATTTTAAGTCTAATGAACTAATGTCATAACGCGAAGACTCAAAAAACATTTATACAATTGACCTCCCTCAAGAATTATATAAATGACCCCAAGACTCAATTTTCTGTAAATTGATAAGCTAACCTTTTAGCTAATTCTACCGTTAGAATTCTTGGTCGATAAATTTCTGTAAATTCTATCTTTAGTCCATCACAATCACGAGAAACTCTTCGGACTATGATGTTGAGGTAAACTAAGTCAACACAACTACTTACCCAACGTAGAAGGGGTCATATTAGGCCTACCGACGAAGAAGGGATTCATAGATGTTTGCCCTTATAAAGACTAATCTCAATTTCCGTTTTAGAGGAAGATCCCATCAACTTTGTTTAAATTCATTTTAAGTGAACTATAATCTAGCATGCGAGAATGATTAAACTAAAGTGATGGCTTAAAGACTGTGACATCTTCATGTCCATGAAAATTAACATACAACCTATATGAGTCGATTTTCATGCATTTTAGTAGTAGTAGGTGGTTTGGTTTTAGGCGGAATATGATGCAATTACTAACATGTGAATGAAAAGCAATAAAAATGAAAAACGTAAAAAAAACAGTAAAAGTCCTAGTGTGGCCTATCCTATCAAAATGAACAATAAATACAAGTTTGGAATCCATCCTTGGACCCGAGAAGCTTGTCTTGATGTTCCATCTTGATCCATGTAGCGGGAGTGAGCTTGAATCTTCATCTTTAGTCTTCTTTGAAATTACAATAAATAAAATTACATAATTGACCTATTAATTACATTCTAATTTCAAAAACCCAAAATTAAAATAAAGGAGATTCGAGATCTCATAATTACATAAGAAATTATGTTTCCTTCATTACGAAAACATAATTTGACTAAGGTCACACTAAGTATTACAAATTACAACCGATTGCAAAAATTAAATACGTAAATAAAATTCATTCATTCGATTCATTCAAGAAAATTAAAAGCATCAACTAAAATAAATTAAACATACATAATACAATACATTAATTATGTTGATTAATTTATCCAAACCACCTATTTAAATTAAATTAAGTGACAATTCGGCAATTTAATCACATTAATTTCATACTTAATCCATATTAAACTTGTAATATGAATTCTATCCGTCAAAATTTTAAACTGCTTTAAAATTACTCGGTATCATTAAATTGTGAACCGATTCACAATAACTAATTGGCCAAAATAAAAAAAATAAAAAACAAAACAAAATCCAATTTTTTTAAATTGGTCTCGGCTGGAAAAAAACAAAAAAATTTTTTTTTTTTATTTATCAGCTGTCACGGCTGAATTTAAAAAAAAAACAGCCCCTTTCCTATTTTAATTCGGTAAATAGGAAAAACAAGGAAAAACTTTCCATATTTTTTTTTTCTCTTTCTTTTTCGGCAAAAAGGCAAATAAAAAAAACTTTCCTATTTTTTTTTCTCAGTTTACCAAAAAACAAAATTAAAATAAAGTTTTTTTTTTCGGTAAACCCTAAAAAAAACGACCTCCTATTTTATTCTTTTCGCGGCAATATGCCCTAAAACAAGATTTGATGACTAAATTGTTTACCTTTGCTATTAGAACATGATTAGCGTATGAAATAATAAACATGATCAATTTATATGCCAAAAACTATATAGCAAAAACAATCTTTTTATCATAAACATGACGATTCCATTTAATTTTAACTTAATCTGCATTAAATCAAAAACTACCAATTCTTCATATGATAATTTTAACTGATTATAAACTATAATATGAAAAATAGGATGGAAAAATATCATCAAACAGAAAGAAAAAAACGGCACAAAAAACGGCACAAAAAAATTTTCGAACCACAAAAAAAAATCGAAACCCTAATTTTTTTTTCGAAAATCCTATTGTTCACATACAAATTTTATGAAAATCATCAAAATTAAAATCGTAGCCTAAAGCTCTGATACCACTTGTGGGAAATAATCTGTATACTTCCCTTAATTTAGAAGGATTATAACGATTTAACAAAGATGATCTAAGATCATAAAGTAAAATACATAAACAAAAGTAAAAGATTCAGAAATAACCTTCGGTCCTAGCAAATATGGCCTAAGAACAATATCAAAATTGATATTCGCCTATTAGTTGCACCCAAGACGATCTGAGATATGCCCTTTGATTATGCTAGAATCGATCTAAAATTTTCTGTAAAATTTAGTTGTTTTTGTGTTTTTGTGATGAGAGAGAGGAGGCATAGTCAAGAAAAAGCATTAGGGTAGAAATAATTCTCTCCCTTTCTTTTTATAAAGACCGAAATTTTGAGTCAATTAGGAAAGATAAATCTCTCCTAATATTCGGCCAAGCTTACCGAAATAAGGACTAAAATTCTCCTTATTTTTGGTCTTTCCAAAAATATATAATATGTGTTGAATTGTCATCTAGTGAGGATCGAACCCATGACCTCTTGGTATGTGTACCCTCACTATTACCACTATGACACATTGATCTTGTTGATATTAAATATAACCGATTACATTTAATTACGAATTAACATGTTAATTCGTCCAAGCTAACATTATATATATTTAATTAAATATAACTTATTATATTTAATTTACGAATTGACAGTTAATTCGTCTCAACTTAATATTATTTAATTTTCATTAAATAATTATCTCATCAACACATCGACTAACTTTTTAGTCATTTTGGGCATCAATGTGATTATATTTCTATAACCACATTTCTCAAACACATCCTATAGGTGTGACCTTTAGGGACCAGTTGATCACCGCCATCTGTATGATAATAACGTCAAACTTTCTAGCAAGCCAACCGTTATTAGGTAAACGTTAATCAACTGATTAAATATACGAAGTATACCCTTGTGAACCTGTAAGAGATTTACAAATGTTATCACACTAATTTGTGGAGGACACAAGCTCCAACACCACTTCAGTAAAACATTTTAGACCCATTGCCTGTTGTAACATGATTTACAAAGTTATCTCTAAACTACTTTGCAACAGACTTGCTTTGGTACTGCCAGATATTGTGGGTGAGAATCATGGAGCATTCATAAAAGGAAGATCTATCATTGAAAATGTGCTCATTTGTCAGGATATTGGGAAGTTGTATAATAGAAAAGCTGCCTCCCCTAGATGCCTATTCAAGATTGATCTGCAAAAGGCCTATGACACTGTGGAGTGGGCTTTTGTGGAACAGCTGCTCATGGCTCTGGGATTCCCTGATAGCTTCACTCAGAAAGTGATGATTTATGTTAAGACTACCTCATTTTCCTTATGCTTGAATGGGAGCAGTTTTGGATACTTCAAAGGACATAGAGGTTTAAGACAGGGAGATCCTATCTCCCCTCTCATCTTCACACTGTGTATGGACTACCTCACAAGAATGATAAACTATGCTACTGAAAGATGGCCTTTCCAATACCATCCCCTATGAAAAGGCCCTAAGCTAAACCATCTTATGTTTGCAGATGACCTACTGATGTTTTGTAAAGGGAATGCTAGCTCTATAATGCTCTTGATTAGGGTATTTTCCTCATTTTCCAAAGTTATTGGTCTCACAATGAACACCACCAAATCAGAGGTTTACTATAATGGGGTGTCACCTGAATTGAAGCTAGATATCCAGCAGGCTACTGGTTTTGTGGAGGGATCTATGCCATTCAGATATCTAGGTGTACCTATACAAGCAGGAAGGCTTACCAAGAAGGAATACAATATTTTGGCTGAAAAAATGGTCAATAGAATTAGAAGTCTTGGTGCAAAGAAGCTCTCATATGCTGGTAGACTTGTGCTCATCAATTCAGTGTTGAATACTTTATATTCTTATTGGGCAAGCATTTTCTTAATCCCTAAGGGTGTGATAAGACGAGTGGAAGCCATATGCAGAAATTACTTATGGGGTAGCAGTGCTGACTACCACAGAACTCCCCTGATTGCTTGGGTTAAAGTGACTCTCCCAAAAGAAGAGGGTGGCTTGGGGATTAAAAAAGCTGAGATATGGAATACTACCTCTGTTGCAAAACTGGTGGATTGGATTTATGGCAAAGCTGATAGGTTATGGATTCGTTGGATTAGCCAAATCTATATCAAGAATAAGGACTGGCACCACTATACTCCTCTTCAAGATGCTTCCTGGGCGTGGAAATGTGTCTGCAGAGTAAAAGAAATTATGAAATCAGCTTATGATGGTAACCAGTGGACTGTTGATCCTAGGGGTTACTCTATGAGGAATGGTTATGAGTGGCTTAGGCCTAAACAAGCTATGCAGGAATGGCACAAGGTTGTTTGGAACAAATGGAATTATCCCAAGCATGCTCTGATCAGCTGGATGGTAATGAATAATGGCCTGATGATTAAAGAGAGATTATATCAGTACAACTGTTGCACTGATGACAGATGCTGCATATGTGACAATGACACTGAAAGTCAGGCTCACTTGTTTGCTAAATGGCATTACAGTAAGCAGATTTTAAGACTGATTGAGCAATGGTGTGGCTTCAGGATACTTGTCAGCTTCTCTCATCCAAGGACTAGCAGGAGTGCAGGGGCAGGCCTTAAGCAGACCGTGCACAATCTCATTTGGACTGCTTACTATTACTATGTTTAGAACCAAAGGAATAATGCAAGGATTAATTTTCAGCTTCTGAAACCTGGTGCTGTTGCTGAAATGATCAAGGAGGATGTTAGAAAGAAGCTAAGGAGAAATAGGGACAAAAATTACACAAGGGTAGATAAAACTTGGCTGCAAAAATGGGGTGTTGTAATAGATTTGTAGTTCTGTATGTCTAGTAATAGATTGCAGGACTGAAATTAGCAGATGAGATAGGGTTGTATGCATAGTTGGAACACTTGGCTTTTCTTGTAAATTCTTTTTATGATTTATAATATTTCTCACATTTCACCAAAAAAAACAAAAAAGATAAAATAATGAAAACGTCATTCACACTATATGTAAAGTTCATAAAATTCATTATGTTTACTAATTGAATATCTGTGTTTAGGTTTCAGCATCTAAATAAGCATATAGAGTTAGTCAATCATGATAAACAACCAGTAAAAGAATCTTATTAACAAATTGAAAAAGATGTTAATATTCATGAATAAGAAAACCAACCTTAATGGTTTCATCATTGTAGCATGCATGTAGGCATCAACTCAATTCCCCTGTAATCAAACATACAAACTTGTTTATGATTAATAGCCAATGAAGAATAATCATAACTTCGTATATTAGATTGCTAAAAAAACTGTTAGAGTTAAATCCCTCCATTATGGAGTAGATGTTTCTTGTTGAAACATTATGAAGATGTTACTAATTGACCAATAACTTACTTGTGCATTGATAGAGTCATGAATATAGTATACGTTACATGGAAGTTATAACTTGGGATTTAGCTATAAAAGGAGAGTTTAGTCTATGTAGCTTGTATCCTCATTCCTTATTGTATATCAACTGAGCGATCAATAAAATTCCTAGTGCGACTATAGTGAGGACGTAGCCAAGTTGGTGAACCTCGTAAATATTATATCCTTGTTATTTTTCCGATTCTTATATTTATTATTGTGTGTGTGGTCATACAAATAATCCCTACAAACCGGTATCAGAGCCCGGTTGGGCGGGTGAGGGAAGAGCGATCCACTAAAATTCACAATAATGGAATGAGGTAAAATTTTGTTCGATAAATTCGATGGGAAATATTTTGCTTTCTGGAAAATGCAAATAACGGATTATTTGTATTTAAAGAATCTACATCTTCCTATGGAAGGCACTAAGTCGGATTCCATGGAAAAGGAAGAGTAGGAAAAATTGGACAGGCAAGCGCTAGGTGTGGTGAGATTAACGTTGGCATGAAATGTTGCATTCAATGTGGTGAGTGCAAAGACGACATTGGACCTGATGAATGTCCTAGAAAATATGTATGAGAAACCGTCAGCCACAAATAAGGTTTTCCTTATGCGTAGGTTGTTTGGTTTACAAATGGAAGAAGGCACCAAAATGGCGGATCATATTAATGATTTTAGTGTGATCACAAGACAACTTAGCTGCGTAAAAATTGATTTTGATGATGAGATAAACGCATTAATATTATTATCCTCGTTACCTATTAGTTGGGATACTACAGTGACTGCACTTAGTAGTTCGCAAGGACAAGAGAAGCTCAAGTTTGAAAATGTACGTGATCTAATTCTAAGCGAGAGCATTCGCAAAAATGAATTAGGTGAGACGTCGGGAGTCAATGGGAGCGGATTAATTGCTGATAGTAGAGGAAATAAAAATAATAGAGGTGGTTATCATGGAAAATCAAAGTCAACAATTAGAGGAGGTGCTACATATTGTAATTGTGGCGAGAGTGGACATGTAAAATGGAATTGTCCAAATCCTAAGAAAAATGGACAGCATAATCATGAGGATGGTAATGCAGCTATCGCTGTGGAGGATGAGGGTGATGTTTTGGCAGTGAGTGTCGAAGATCTGATTCAGTCTTGGGTATTAGACTCTGGTGTATCATTTCACGCTTCTCCAGATAAAAATTCCTTTCATAAATTTATTGGTGGAATGTGTCGTACTGCTTACTTGGCAAATGGTAAAGCGGTGCCGATTATGGGAAAAGGTGATGTTGAGATACATACCCGAACTGGAGGTAGGTGGGAGCTAACAGATGTCATGTTCATCCCGAACTTGAAAAGGAAATTGATATCTGTTGGAAAGCTCGATGAAGCAGGCTACAAGGTTGTCTTTGAGGAAAGTTCCTGGAAAATAGTCAAGGAAGCTATTGTTGTAGCTTGTGGGACTAAGGGTGGAACTTTTTACACCAGTGCAGGGTGTAGTGACACAAGTAGTGTAACTGCTGAAGAGATGAAGAATACAGTGGTTTCACGAGTTTTGTTGCAGGATCCGAAAACTATGCATAGTGGGCCTTACACTAAGTACCGTGGAAGTAAAGTTGGTGGCTTGAAGGTGGAAGGTGGTCCGAGAATGCACAAGGTGAAACTGGCACGCTCAAATGTGTGCCGAAATTCAAGTAGTTCTAATAAAGCAATAAAGGATGTTTCGTTTAGGTGGGAGTTCACGCCACGAAAAATGATGAGTGAAGCTCGACAAGTATGGTTGCCTTTGGGAATAAAGTTGAATGGTAAATGGTCAAGGATGGGTATTACCTTGGATGAGCTCTTGCATTTAGCATGAGCAAAGACATGGTCGCATTAGGTGAAGAAAGTAAGTTTTTGTGTTACTTCCATAATTTTTGGGAGGTGGGAGATTGTTAGAGTTAAATCCCTCTATTATGGAGTAGATGTTTCTTGTTGAAACATTATGAAGATGGGTTACTAATTGACCAATAACTTACTTGTACATTGATAGAGTCATGAATATAGTATAAGTTACATCGAACTTATAGCATGGGATTTAGCTATAAAAGGAGAGTTTAGTCTATGTAGCTTGTATCCTCATTCCTTATTGTATATCAACTGAGTGATCAATAAAATTCCTAGTGCGACTATAATGAGGACGTAGCCAAGTTGGTGAACCTCGTAAATATTGTGTCCTTGTTATTTTTCCGATTCTTATATTTATTATTGTGTGTGTGGTCATACAAAAAATCCCTACATAAACTATGCATGTCACAAAATTAAATAAATAGAAAAGACTTCAAATAAACAATAGAAAACAAAAATATATATAGAAGATCTAAAATAATGCATATGAGGAGAATAAAAAGTCAGCTTTATATGAAAAACAAATCTCATCTTGATTAATTACTTGTCATTGCGTACTTTTATAGCAACTAATAATCAAATTTTATCCCATCATGATAATTAGTTTTTGACTTAAATCGTGGGTCTTTAACTGCTTTCCATATCATAGTCAAACTAATGTAAGTGTTTCAGAATAATTGAACTCTCTGTAATTGCTCGAAAAAAAAACTTCTTTTATTAATATAAATAAATAGATATTGATCATTATAACAAGTCTCTTTTATACTCGTGTGTTTTTTTTAGGAGAAGATGCTAGGAGACGCTGAGTTACTATTTACTGCTTCGTGGTGGAGGCTATTACCTTTTTTTCTATCCCTCATGAGAGTCAAGGGCGAGAACACTTAAGAGGGGGAGGGGGTGAATTAGATGTCTATTTAAAAATTTAAGCTTAATGAAAGCTTCTTTTAAAACTCTTAAACACTTTAAACAATGCTTAGATGAAAGGAGAAGTTGATACTTCGAACTAGAGAGTTAGAAGTAATCAACAACGATTCAGCATGCAGAAGTTACAGTGTACTCAACTGTTGATTCAGAAGATATAAACGTGAGTATAGAGTGGCAGCGGAAATAAAATGAAATAGACATAATAAACGATGTTTTTAAAAATTGGTTCGGTCACTACTCCGCGACCTAGGTCCAGCACTATTTTGTTAAACGTCTTAGAAGTACACTCATAAAAAATAAGGCCACCCAGAATAATAAAACAACTCCCCAACCTACTCTGATTGCTAGTGCTTAAAAGCTACTCCGCTTCCAAGACTTTTGCTTTGGGCTACTCCGCCGAAAGACTCTGTGCTTAAAGCTACTCCGCAATAAAGCTTTTGCTTTGGGCTACTTCGCCGAAAGATTCCGTGCTCAAAAGCTACTCCGCTTCTAAGACTTCATGCTTAAGGATAACTCTATCCTAAGACTTTGGTTTGGTTCTACCCGGTTGTTACAAGACTCCACTTATCTCAATGTTGTTCACTTAATTGAAAGGAGGAGATAAAGTTTAAGTACAAAATACGGGATCCTCGAACAGGACTAAACGACTAGGTGCAATACAACAACACAATAAAAAGACTCAAAGATAAATAAACAAACTTGCAAAATGACTCAATGATTTTGAAATGATAAACGATTTTGCAAAGTTAATTTACTCGATAAAGCATAAGTCTTTTTTCGGTTTTAAACTCGTTGTTGCACATTTGTAAAAATGAATTAAGCAAGCTATTTATAATGTCCAAGTAGTATACTTTACACATTAAAATATCTTACACTCATAAACACAAGTGAATAAAATATTGTAAGTAGTTTGCTTGGGCAACATGCACAAGTCAACCGAATTCTTCACCAAGCAACCGAGTATTCTTCCTCAAGAAATCGGTGCCTAAGAATGTAAGAAATCAGATTGTGCACACACACAAATATGGGTAGGGTTTTTCATCAAGAAACAAGCATAAATGGTTGTGTTTATGGGAACCATAAACATTTCCATAAATGTAAAAAAGCAAACTATCCATTTATAGAAAGTGTCTTATTGTGCAAGCAAACTCCTTAGCAAGACATTGAAAGCTTTATTTTCTTTAAAAGACTTCAAAACATTTCCAAAAATTATTTGTGATACTTGAAAGTATTTTAACAAAGGTTTAAATAATTTCGAAAGATTTCTTTCAAAGACGAGTCAGAAGTAACAGTTTACTGAACTGTTGTTTTTGCACCTAAACGTAAATTCGAGTTAAAGATCTCCTTACAACACATGACTTTAACATTAATGACAATCTTCATCTTTGATCTTCATGATGACTATCTTGATAACCTTGAATTGATAATTGAAGCTTCATGCTACATGGTTAAAACTTAAGAGGCACACAATTAAATAACAATGAGATTAATTTGTCTTAAGACATCATCAACATTAACTAATCAAATTGGGTCTCTTCAATTTCCCTCTTTGATGATGGCAAGACAAATATAATTGAGTGTGTCATTCCCCCTTGTCAAGGTTAACAAGTCAAAAAATGATCAAAATAAGATGCATAAATACATGGTCATTGAAAATTAGTCAAATTTTTAATTAGCCTAAGTAGAACATTTAATCGCCAAGTTAACATAGTTACGGTGAACGCAAGCCTATGATTTATTAAATCACCACCTGCAATTTTAAACAACTTCCCCCTGTTGACATCATCAAGTAGGAAGAACACATAGTTTAAACAAGGATTAGAGTTATACAAAACAAATTGTTCAACAACTAACAACATAACCAATATTAGCAAAATATCACAAACATAAAGCCAAGGCAAAAAGAGATTAGGAAGGCTTTTGTTTTGAATAGGCATTAGGCATGGTTATGGAAAAAGGCTTGGCACGATATAGACTAGGCACAGTTTTGAGCAACGGATCAATCATCCACTTATTCATCTACCAACCCGTGAACCATCTCCACAAGCTCTTCATTTTGACCCTTAACCTCATTGAGTTCCTTACGCAAACCCGTCACTTCCAAACGAAGACCCGCAATCTCACCCATTTGAGCATGTTGGAGATCCAACAAGGTTTTTACATCCTTGGTGAGACGTGTCAAAGAAGACGATTGCATAGAGGAGGAGACAACATCTGTAGCCTTCATACCCGACCAAATACGAGCAAATTTATCACCATCAATTTTCAAGTACATTTGTGATAAAACTCCCGAGGTCATAGTGTCACACATGTGATCAACACCGAAAATAGTCGAGTCAACAAAGTCCATTTTCTCAAGAATGATCGATAACCACATCCCATAAACTAACACGGTGGAACTATCAACCTTACGCTGTTCTACTATCTTAGCAAGATGATCAATGTGAAAGAACATCAAAGCAGGTAGGTTAATTTAAAAGTGTTTAGCAAGATAAAAGATCAACCACATGTCTACCACACCATACACACCACGGCTCTCATTGCATGGTATCAAGGTTCTAAAAATGAAATTGAAAAAGAACCGATGGTTTATTTTGATTTCTCTTGGCTTAAGTGTGATGGGGGATGAGGCTTTGGGACATAGAAACTTTGTGACGGTCAAGGAACTTATACCATCTATAGTCGACCAACCACCCTTCGGAAATGAGGACAACCCGGTTGTAGGAATACCGAGCAAATTTCCGACACTCTCAACACTGAGAAACAAGGGTTTGTTATTGATCACGGCGGTAAGACTACCCGATTGGACATCGATTTTGAACGTGGTATAAAATTGAACAATCTTTGCTAAATAAACTCGATTATAAAGATTAACAAGGTTCTCCCCCTTTTGTGCATGAATTGCATCTTTAAAGAACTTAAAAGCGGGAGACAAATCATACCATTCCAGTTCATAGTGGCGGCCCGACTTAAAGTTTCCTTGAATGACATGCTTGCAATAATCAAATATCACCTTTGAAAAGCAATAACCATGAAGAATCTCGAATGCGTTGGACTTGTTCTCATCGAGAGGTTGCTCAATAGCAATCATAGCACTATTCGATTCATCATCAACTTCTTTTGCCATTTCCTCCACTTTTCTTTTTCTTGAGGTGAACCGAGTGGACACTTTCTTAGCTTTGCCTTTCGGTTTGGGAACGGATTCCTCCTTGAACAACTCGTCATCCTCAAAGACGGCATTCAATTTCTCCTTATCAACCTCCGTTTCCACAACATTTGCCTCACTCACGGTTTTCCCTCTTCTCTTTCGCCTTTTATTAACTACCATATCCTTCAACATCACATCACTACTCACACTCTCTTTTGATTTTGATTTTGATTTTGATCTCGATTTCCCATCACTCTTCTCAACCGATTTCTCAACACTCTTTTCTTTTTCCTCACTTTTTTCAATTGATTTTTCAACACTCTTTTCTTTTTCTTTTTCTATGCTTTTCTCGTTTTTCTCTCCTTCTTCTTCATTTTTCTTTCCCTCAATGTTTTTCTCTCCTTCAATCCCGACATCCTCACCTACATCCTCCTTTTATTTTTCTTTTTCCTTATCAACAACAACATCAAGTTCCTCAACTTCTTCAATAATTGGAGTACCATCATCATCAACTTCACCAACAACCCGTGAGCTACCTTCTTCACCCACGGTTTCGGTTGTATACGGCATATTCAAATTGAATTTCTGATTGAAAACCCGACTTGAGAATCTCCTAGCTTCGGACGTTGTTTTAGGACGATTAACAACTGATTTCCTTCTTGTCATTGGGGCTTTTGGTACAAACACTCAAGGTTTCTTTGGCGGTTTTTGATTTTGGGCAAATTTGGAACCAAGACTTTCGGATTGAGGTTCAACCGATGAAGCTTTCGGTCTATATGAGTCTCGGATTTCCTTCACAGTTTTAGGTTTAGTTGATTTTGGAGGCATTATTTTTATAGTGAATGTAAAAGTAACGATTGGAAGGGATAAGCTTTTGATGGTTTTGGAGAATATTTGGGGAAGATGGAGTTTTTTGAATATTTTGAAAGTGAAAAGAGAAGTCATCATATAAGAGTTGGAAAAGTTACATGTAGTAAATGAGGTGTAGGTGAATAGTGTTTTGCTTTTATTTGATTGGTTGAGGGGAAAAGTGTGTAGCCGGTTTGATGGTAGTAGGTGGCTAGGTGCATGGGTAGTGGGTAGTGGGAAAAGTAGGATATGATGGATTGATGGTAATTGAGTGGCTCCATGTGAACAATATATTTACCCATTGGATTTACATGCAAATTAATCATTTAATTCATTGAGTAATATTAACACATAATCACTTATAAAAAAACATGTAAACATCTACTCTAGTCAGTCATCGAGGGCAAGTCGTCATAAAATTTTATGCGGAATCCAACAAACCAATTTTCAACCGAAGTTTTACGAATTGTTTTCTTTCAAGTGGTTTTATAAATATGTCGGCTATTTGATTTTCCGTTCTACAAAATTTAAGACGAATTTGACCTTTTTCCACATGATCACGTAAGAAATGATGTCTTATGTCAATATGCTTAGTTCTGTTGTATTGGGTTCCTTGAAATGTTAATGGCACATGTATTATCACATAAAATAGGAGTTGAACCAAAGATAATACCATAGTCCCTTAGTTGTTGTCGAACCCAAAGAACTTGCGCGCAACACAATGCGGCACTTACGTACTCGCTTTCGGCTGTGGAAAGAGCAACGGTGTTTTGTTTCTTAGATGCCCATGAGATTAAACACAGACCTAAGAAAGTAGCCATCCCGGATGTACTCTTTCGATCAACATCGCTTCCGGTATAATCCGCATCCGAGTATCCTAAAATCTCAAAAGGACAATGTGAGGTATATCAAAGATCCAAATTAGACGTTTCAACCAAGTACCTAAGAATACGTTTTACGGTAATGAAATGCGATTCTCTAGGACTAGCTTGGAAACGAGCACATAGACATACACTATATAAAATATCCGGACGACTAGCGGTCAAATAAAGTAATGAACCGATCATACCTCGATACATCATTTCATCAACTTTCTTACCATTCTCATCATTGTCAAGCTTGGTGGACGAAACCATAGGTGTAGAGAAAGGTGTTTATAATTAGTCATACCGAACTTACATAGCATCTCCTTTATGTACTTTTGTTGATGAATCATTACACCATCTTGAGTTTTCTTGATTTGAAGCCCAAGGAAGAACCCTAGTTCTCCTATCATACTCATCTCAAACTCAGATTTCATTAGTTCTGAAAAGTACACGTAAAGGAGTTCATTCGTTGCACCAAATATTATGTCATCGACATAAATCTGTACAATCAACAGTTCACCACACTGTGACTTTATGAACAATGTCTTATCAACCGATCCACGCACAAAACCATTTTCCAAAAGAAATTTTGACAAGCGATCATACCAAGCTCTTGGAGCCTGTTTTAAACAATAAAGCGCCTTGTCAAATTTAAAAACATGGTTTGGAAATTCATTGTTCATAAAACCCGGTGGTTGCTCCACAAAGACTTCCTCTTCTAAATAACCATTTAGAAAAGCCGTTTTGACATCCATTTGAAAAGGTTTGATGCCTTTGTGAGCTGCAAAAGCTATTAGCATACGTATGGCTTCAAGCCTATCTACAAGTGCAAAGGTTTCATTATAATCAATACCTTCTTGTTATTTAAATCCTTGCGCCACTAGTCTAGCTTTAATCCTAACAATATTGCCCGAATCCTCTAGCTTATTGCAAAAGACCCATTTGGTACCAATCACGGTACAACCAGTAGGTCTAGGAACAAGATGACATACCTCATTTCTTTTGAATTGATTAAGTTCCTCTTACATCTCCATCACCCAACTCGGATCTTCAAGTGCCATGGTGATGTTTACCGGTTCAATTTGTGAGAGGAACGCATGAAATGCAAAGAAATCATTGAGGGACGATCTTGTTTTCCTTCCCGAATTCAAGTCACTGGTCAAGTTTTAAAGGGGGTGAGATTTTTGGTGTTTCCACTTCTTTGGTACGATTAAGGATGGTGAGGCTTCTTGGGGTTTTGACTCAACAGTTAGCTCAACTGTTGGTTCTGGTTCATTGTGTGTTTGAGGGTTTATTTCTGTTTGTTCGTTCTATTCTAGTGTACCCTCATTCCCCCTGGATGTCGTAGCCTAATTTTGTGGTTCAAGTGGTTCTATTCCCTCTGTCTCTTGGCCAGTTCCTTCAATCAACAGTTGCTCCGACTGTCAATTCTGCTCCTCTTGTTCGTTCTCCTCGTGTACATCATCCATGTCATGTCGGATCATTCCAAGCTCATAGTCCTCATCATCTTCATCATCCTCTTCCTATGTATTAGAATGAAAGAGACTAGACTCATCAAATATGACATGCACACTTTCTTCAATTTTCATGGTTCGTTTATTATACACTTTATAAGCCTTACTACGATCCGAATAACCGACAAATACGGCCTCATCACTACGAGCATCAAATTTACCCAAATTATCCTTTCCATTGTTGTGAACAAAGCATTTCAAATAGGATAAATTTGGCTTTCTTCCTTTAAGTAACTCGTATGGTGTTTTGTTAAGCATTCTTCGGACCATAACAAGGTTATAAATGTGACATGATGTGTTGACGGCTTCGGCCCAAAAATTCTTTGGCAACTTATTACTAATGAGCATAGTCCTACCCATGTTTTCAAGTGGACGGTTCATACGCTCTACAACCCCGTTTTGTTGAGGTGTAGCATGCGCGGAAAAGTTATGGCTAATACCGTGCTCATCACAATAAGTAATAAATGAGGAATTTTCAAATTCGGTTCCATGGTCGGATCTCAAAGATATGAGCTTTTTATCAAACTTGTTTTGGACCTTTTTCAACCAAATTAAAAATTCATCAAATACTTCATCTTTAGAACTTAAGTAGAGAAGCCAAAGCAAGAAATCGTGAAAAATCGTCAACAATCACACATAAGAAACGACTACCTCCTTTAATTCTAACACGCATTGAACCACATAAATCAATATGAAGTAACTTAAGAGGTTTAGATGTACTAACAAACTTTTTGGATTTAAAGGAGCTTCTTACTTGTTTTCCCGTAGCACAATCATCACACAAGCTATTAAAGTCGAATTTTATGTTAGGAATGTCGTCGACTAAGTCAAGTCGCTTAAGGGTGTTCAATGTTCTAGCATTTACGTGACCTAATCTCTTATGCCAAAGCCATGGGTCGTTCTTTTTCAAAGCACTCATACAAGACATGGTACGACTAAACAATGCAAAAAGATTAGTCAAGTAAACATCTTTAACACGTTTTCCTTCTAAAACAATTTCCCTTGTATTATCATCTAAAACATGACATTCACTCACACAAAATTCAACGATATTACCATTATCACACAATTGAGATATGCTAAGGAGATTATGTTTCAAACCTTTGACAAGCAACACTTTGTCGATACATTGTGACGATGACTTACCAACCTTCCCGATTATAATTTCACCTTTCTTATTGTCACCAAACGTCACAGTGCCACCATTGTAGGCTTCTAGTGAGAGAAATTGGTCTTTACTTCCCGTCATATGACGTGAACATCCACTGTCCAAGTACCAATTGCTGCTGCCTCCCACTAATGCCTATAAGAAATCAAGAGGTTAATTTAGGAATCCAAATGAATTTGGATCCCTTTTTGTGAGTTGCATTATTAATCAAATCTTTGCAAACCCACACCTTTTTAGCAACCTTAATGTTCTTGTTTAAGTCGATTAATCTGTTAGGACAACCATTAAATTCATGACCGGTCTTACCATAAAAGTTGCAAACAATATACTCGGGAAGCCCTGCATATTTTCTCCTTCGAAAATCAGTCTTGCTTGGTTCCTGGTTTCGAAAGTTACAGTTCACTGAACTGTTGCTTTTGAAACCAAGTCCAGCTTTCTCTTCAGATTTAAGAGACTGATTTATGAAGGAGTCTAAAATGTTTTGGCGACCTTCCCATTTCCTATAAAACTCTTTTGCATCATGCAACTCTTTGGTCAATGTTTCAATTTTAGCAAGATGGTCAAGATTTAGATGGCCTACTTTGTCAAAAGCGGATTTAGCATGATTACATTCATCACTAAGCAACATAGCAATTTGTTCGAGTTGCTTAGTATCATTTCGACACCAGGTAAGGTCAGCTAGCAATGAGCCTTGTTCTTTAGTCAAAATATCAACTTGATTAATTAAAAACTCGTTTTCTTTTTCAACATCAGAAACAACAGTAGAGGTTACTGTTGCTTTTGACAAGCTAGCAATATTCGTGAGAGCAAGGTTTTCTTTTTCTCAATTTCTTAATTTCTTTTCTGAGTGATGGAATGATGTTACTTTCTTTTATCTCGACCAGACACTCTCTAAGACCAACATTTTCTTCAGCAATTTCCTCAATTTGAGTTTGCAAGTCATAGAGTTTATCATTTTTAGCTAGAGTCTTGTCAAGTACGTCATCAAACATCAAACAAAACTTATCTTTAGAAAGAGTTCTAACCTTGTTATTGAGATTAATTACCTTGCTGTCGGAGTCATCGATAGAGTCATCGGAGTGAGCCATTACACATAGTGCGGATTATTTCTTTGAAGACTTGGGTCCATCAAGATCAAGACGAGTTGTCATACAAACTTTGGCATCTAATTCTTCCTCAAAGACTTCATCCTCATCGGAATCAGATACACCCCATATTTCAGACATGACTTTATGCTTAAAATCTTTCTTTGCAAAATCTCGTTTTTCTCTAGATTTGAACTCATTCCACTTGAGGCAATCTTTGATAAGGTGACCTTTCTTACCACATTTGAAACAAGCCACCATGGAATAAGATCTCCTCTTTTGAAAATGTTTTTTACTAGAATTGTTGAACTTCTTAGGATTGTGGCTATTGATCATATCCGCCATATTACGTGAGTACATGGCGTGTTTGTCATCTCCATCATCTTCCTCATCACTTGAGGTTGATTTGAGAGCGAAACCTCTAGCTTTGGAACTTTCACCCAAGCGCTTTGCAAGACTTAACTTGTGTGCCATGAGTGAGCCCATTAGTTCATTGAGGGACAATTTGGATAGATGTTTAGCTTCCTTAATAGCCGTCACCTTCGGTTGCCATTTTTCACTTAGGCTACGAAGGATATTTCGGACTATATCCTCGGATTCGAACTCTCTACGTAAACTCTTAAGTTCATTGACAATACTAGAAAAGTGAGAAGAAAGACAATCGATTGACTCGTCTTTCATCATATTGAACATCTAATATTGTTGCATGAGAAGGTCAATACGATGCTTCTTGACTTGAGACGTTCCCTCATAAGCAAGGCTTAATGTGTCCCAAATCTTTTTAGCCGAGGTACATCCGGAGATGCGATTAATATCTTGATCACCGGTGCCATATTGAAGAATGGACATGGCTTTAGAATTTTTCTCGACTTTACGATAATCAGCCTCGACATAACTTTCCTCACTTTTTACGGCACTGTTCCCATCAGAGTCAGTAACCGTTATAACAAGGGGACCCTTTTGAATAATGACCCAACAGTCATAATCCGTACTTTTGACGTAGTGTTCCATACGGTGCTTCCACCCGGAGTAGTTATGCCCTTTGAAGATAGGGTACTTAGTATGTTTCCCGTCCATGACTATAGGATCAACGCTCTGGTAATTAACCAGTATCAAGAGCACAAGCCTCTGATACCAATTGAAGAGTCAAGGGCGAGAACACCTAAGAGGGGGAGGGAGGTGAATTAGGTGTCTAAATATTTAAGCTTAATGAAAGCTTCTTTTAAAACTCTTAAACACTTTAAATAATGCTTAGATGAAAGGAGAAGTTGATACTTAGAACTAGAGAGTTAGAAGTAATCAACAACGATTCAGCATGCAGAAGTTACAGTGTACTCAACTGTTGATTCAGAAGATATAAACGTGAGTATAGAGTGGCAGCGGAAATAAAACGAAATAGACACGACAAACGATGTTTTTAAAAAATGGTTCGGTCACTACTCCGCGACCTACGCCCAGTGCTATTTTATTAAACGTCTTAGAAGTAAACTTATACAAACTAAGACCACCCGAATAATAAAACAACTCCCCAACCTACTCCGGTTGCTAGTGCTTAAAAGCTGCTCCGCTTCCAAGACTTTTGCTTTGGGCTACTCCGCCAAAAGACTCAGTGCTTAAAGGTACTCCGCAATAAGGCTTTTGCTTTGGGCTACTCCGCCGAAAAACTCCGTGCTCAAAAGCTACTCCGCTTCTAAGACTTCATGCTTAAGGATAACTCTATCCTAAGACTTTGGTTTGGTTCTACCCGGTTGTTACAAGACTCCACTTATCTCATTGTTGTTCACTTAATTGAACGGAGGAGATAAAGTTTAAGTACAAAACACAGGATCCTCGAACACGACTAAACGACTAGGTGCAATACAACAACACAATAAAAAGACTCAAAGATAAATAAACAAACTTGCAAAATGACTCAATGATTTTGAAATGATAAACGATTTTGCGAAGTTAATTTACTCGATAAAGCATAAGTCTTTTTTCGGTTTTAAACTCGTTGTTGCACACTTGTAAAAATGAATTAATCAACCTATTTATAATGTCTAAGTAGTATACTTTACACATTAAAATATCTTACACTCATAAGCACAAGTGATTAAAATATTGTAAGTAGTTTGCTTGGGCAACATGCACAAGGTAATCGAATTCTTCACCAAGCAACCGAGTATTCTTCCTCAAGAAATCGGTGCCTAAGAATGCAAGAAATCAGATTGTGCACACACACAAATATGGGTTGGATTTTTCATCAAGAAACAAGCATAAGTGGTTGTGTTTATGGGAACCATAAACATTTCCATAAATGTAAAAAGCAAACAACCCATTTATAGAAAGTGTCTTATTGTGCAAGCAAACTTCTTAGCAAGACATTGAAAGCTTTATTTTCTTCAAAAGACTTCAAAACATTTCCAGAAATTATTTGTGATACTTGAAAGCATTTTAACAAAGGTTCAAATAATTTCGAAAGATTTCTTTCAAAGACGAGTCAGAAGTAACAGTTTACTGAAATATTTTTTTTTTTGCACCTAAACGTAAATTCGAGTTAAAGATCTCCTTACAACACATGACTCTAACATTAATGACAATCTTCATCTTTGATCTTCATGATGACTATCTTGATAACCTTGAATTGATAATTGAAGCTTCATGCTACATGGTTAAAACTTAAGAGACACACAATTAAATAACAATAAGATTAATTAATTTGTTTTAAGACATCATCAACATTAACTAATCAAACTAGGTCTCTTCACCTCGTGAGGGGTGGTACTCGTTACTTGGATTGTAAATTTGCTATCCTACTAGCATTGAACTATTGTGATTCCTTTATAGCAAAAAATGAGTATAATCAGCAATCTATACTTCTATTTAGAATATTACTCGTATTTGGTTAAAACGAATAATGTGTTCAGTAAAATATCAAGTTGGAGTCAGAGTGTATGTTCCTGTACAGTTAAGCTTATTTTAAGTCGTTCCTTTTTTTTGTCAGAGTAAGTCGTTCCTTTTATTTCCCCGTGGTCGTTGAAACTGCAGGTGCAACAATATTTTGTATCTTCGCGTGGTCCCTGAGGATGAGGAGATAGTGGATGTGGATCAGGACTGATACAATAGCTGCTTACAAGCAATTCAGCTTTAGTTCATCCTAAATTATTCGTTTTTGAAGTACTAATTCAAATCTTTTGTAGAGGGTCATGAGCTTTTTGTCCTCTCTGTATTTTTTTTTTACTCTGTGTAGGATGTGATTGAATTTGGTGGTGTAAAAGAACTGCTTCATTTAAGATTAATGTTTATGATCACATTGAGGATTGAAATTCTTGAGAACATTGGATGACCCAAATTCAATGGCAATAAAGACACCGAACCATTGGCTTGTATAACAAACCTGACAATCCTAGAAAACTCGGCCGAAAGGCACTAAACCAAAAATCAATACGAAATATAAGGTTACATATACCGCAAAAAAAAAAACAAAAAAAAAATAGGTTTTTGAAATCACTCAAAACATAAATAAGTTATACTTTGTTGAAATTTGAGAACTAACGTGTGCAATGAGCTTTGCACATGTATAGGCAGTCATAGAAGCAAGAACCACCACAATGAAGTGGACAATCCAACCTCTTCCATTTGCATCTTCCTTCCCCTGTACATTGTGCATATTCTCCTAGTTTATAATCTCCCTTGTCATATCTCCTGTTTGCTCCTCTTCTTCGCCCTCGGCCACATGGGCCCCACTTATACCAACCCGCTCCTCCACCTCCCCATCCCCATCCTCCACCACTGCCGCCGCCACCACCACCTCCTCCACCCCATCCCCATGCATACCCACCTCCACCACCACCACTACTGCCCCCGCCACCACCTCCACCTCCACTGCCACCACTACCACCTCCACCACCATGGTGCCCGCCTTTCTGGAGACTAATTAAGGAGTCGGTGTTATTATGAGTAGTTAAGTTGTTTTGGGTTGGGGAGCTGGCAGTTGTGATGCTGATGCATTGGGCTAGTAAAAACACAGAAAACAGAATCACTAACCTTGACATTCTTGTTGTTTCCATGTTTGGGCCACAGTTGAGGTTGACAATTGCTTAGCTCCACTAAATATGTGATATATATAGTACCTCCTCATTTTTATTTTAAAATAAAATATATACGGAGAGCTTACAAGTTACGGCAAACATAACATCCTTTATCTACACTCATCCCTACCTTGCGAGGAGAATGATGGGTGTCTTGGTCTCTACTCAACTCCCATGCAAATGATGCAATTGAGCAATTGGCCAATACATACACTCATGAAACAACTACCATGTCTATTACATATCTACAATGGAAAATGAGTATCACACACTATAAATATTACCCAAGTACTACGTACCTCTTATTCTTTGTGTTCATCCCATCTTGTTTCAGCACATTTCTTAAGAATAAAAGAGTATATAATTAATGTTTGTATTACAAATAAAAAGGGATGTTGAAAAGCCAACAAATTTAACACGAAAAAGGGGACGTGAGAACAACACCATGAAATTTTCTTTTAGGAAAGTTGGAAGTACACTATGAATAGGAGGAGCAGTATTAATTAAATTTATAAAAATATGCATGAGCTTGGTTTAGCTAAAAATAGTATGGAGTACTTTGTAATATTCACTAAGTCTTAATCATTTATTTATTTTTGATTAAACTCAATTGGCGAGTTTAATATTTAATTTTGTTTCGCTATATTCATTTTCATTCTCAAGCTCATTAATAAAAGAGTTATACTAGTTAAGTTTGCATGGGATTTGATCGAACTTGGTCGCATTGCCATTTTCATGCCTCAGACTAAAAATAACCCATGCTCTTGGATTGGACTAGAAAGTTGTTGAAGGCCGGTCATGGATTCGGTACTCGTAATGAGCAATTTTTATTTAATGTTCGAGGTTTTTTTTTTTCCAATTTCTCGTCATTCCTTTAGTGTGTGCTGCTTACATTTCCTTATAATCAATTGCTGCCCAACTTTCCAATAGAAGAATGAATGTCTTACAGTCATTCTGCTATGAAACAAGCTTTCCTCTCATCTTTTCATCCCTTTATCTAGACTTGTGGCTTAAAAAGTACTCCATCTGTCCCGATTATTTGTTGTCCTTTTACATATTTGGGTGTCTCGGTGAATTGTTGTCCTTTTTATTTTAACAATGAACTTCATGAACAATTTAATCACACACCCAATTTGTTCCACTTGTCATTTAGTAATTGACTCCTTCCTCTTTTCTTGATCTCTGTGCCAAAACCAAAAAACCACAATTGACCGACACGGAGGGAGTAATAAATTTTTGATCGTGAGACTAAAATTATCTTAGACCATCCCCAAGCAGAGGTCGTGCTAATTAGGTCGCGACCCTGTTTTACTCTTAATTCCACATTATTTATTTTGACCTACTTTCACCCTCCCAAGCAGAAGGTCGCGACCTAGGTCATCAACCCAATCATTTTCCACTTCACAACATTCCCAATCATACCCCACTATCATACTCCCTCCTATTCTAGATAAACCTCCCTATTCATGGAGGGCACTAGAATTAAGGAGATAGATTAAAATAAGGTAAAGTATTGTAGTGAAGTTTGGTAATTGGAGAGAGTGAAGGTATTGTGGGGTATTATTGTGGGTTGGTGATTAAAATAAGTATTGTTGTGGGGTAAGTTGATTAAAATAAGTATTGTTATGAGTTAAGGTGGGGTATTGTTGTGGGGTAAGGTGATTAAAATAAGTATAAAATTTTACTAAAGAAGGAAATAGGGAAGATATTGTGAATAGATGAAAAAGGAAAGAGGGAAGTTTATGTATAATAGGAGGGAGTATTATACTTTTATTTATTGTTCAACCAATAAAAAGTGTTCACCTAGAAGGTCACCAAGGTGGTCAATCTGTTCAACAATGGTCACAAATTGACCTTTTAATGTAAAAGGTCACAAATTAACCATCAAAGATCACCAATTATACTTGCTTAATTATGTCATTAGCATGACCAAGCAAGGTCATGACCTACCAATTGACTTTGTTTGGGCATGGTCTTATAAAAAAAATAAAACTTACTACAAACTTAATTGAACACAATTCCCTATCTACTAAAAGAGTAGATGGAAATTTTTCCTCCAAAAAACATATTTTTAATTAAGGAAATTATTGATAATTTGACATTTAAATTTACCAATTGTTTGATCAAACAAGCATATCTTTTTTTTTTTAATACCAAGCTAGAGTTAGACCTTATTTAGCAAATGGTAGAAGCGAATTTATAATAGCGGATAACGTTAGCAGAATATGGTTAGCAGATTTTAGTACCAAGTTTGACTATAAATTAAATTAACAAAATTAATAAAGTTGTTGAGTAATTAGCAGGTTATAGGATAATTAGAATGGTTTCATGTATTAATTGAATATACTAATACAATATGCTGCTAATAACAACATATTCAAAAATAGTAGATTCCTGTCAATATGCTATAAGAATATGTCGTTTACGAAACACTAGAAAATAGTAGATTGATTAGTCAATCTACTAATTAGGCTAGAATCTACAAATTTTACTGAATATGGTATTTACCCAAACATGGCCTTAATAATTATAGGGGGTGTTTGGTTGAAGCATTGTAGGTATAAGGTATGGGTTTGGAATGCGCTAAACCCATACCTTGTGTTTGGTTCACTATTTTTGTAATTTGATACTCATACCTCAAACCCATGAGGTATGGGTTTTTCATACCCAAGGGGGGAGGTAGGTATGAGAATGATACCTTGGGTATCATATCAAAGAAGTGTTCGGGAAAAAATTAGCATTAAAAAAATTTATTTTTTCCTCACAAAACTAAATATATCCATATAATTATTTTTTTCTTGAATTCTTTTTTTTCCGTGAAAAATACAAACGATGATTTTTCTTGAACATTTTTAATAATATTTAAGAATAGAAGTATTAAGATATCAAAAAAAGATTAAATTATGTATAAAAAAATATATTCAAGTTTTTAACTAATTTAATTAATATATGAAAATTTATAGGAGAAAATTAATACATAAGTAAATAGTACAATGAATTATAGTAGACATACAAAAAAAGTGCATTCCTCATTCCGGAGTTGAACCAAACACAGGTTATCAGGAATGGAGTTCCAAACGCATACCATCCTGATTTGATTCCTGATTCCATACCGATACCTTTATGCGAACCAAACGCCCCCATAATGTATTTCATTAGTATATTATTATCTTTTACTTAAAACTAATCTTTTTTATCAAATTATATAATTTACACTAAATTCTAACTATAATCTTTTAATTAAAATATAAATGATATAAAACTATAAACTACTAAATCTTTTATTGATGTTATCATTTGAGAATGACTTGACCCATATTACCTATAAATAAAACTATAAATCGTTTTATTACTTTGATGACAAAATAAATTAAGAGAATTTATAGATTAGAATCATTAGGCTTTGTGATCTAAAAAAATATTTTGTTAAAAAAATACATTTCAACACATTACTCAATTCTCTTGGATTAATTTTCAATTTTATTATTTTTTTCCTAAAAAAAATATAATAACGATAAAAATAAACAATTAATTAAATACCACTATTATTTAAATATCTTAGAAAATAAAAAATTATAAATAACATGCATTTATTGCATAGGTTCTAAACTAGTTTATACTACTAAACTAGTAAAATATGTGAAACTTTTTAGTTCAGCTCGTCTATACATAGAATCATTAAATAATACTCAAACTAATTCCATCATTCATTTATCTTTAATTAACATACGGAGTACAAAAATACTTGTGTACTTCGGGAGGACGGTATACCTTACATTCAAAAGCAATTCACAAAATAGAATATTTTAATAGCTTGAGTGTAAGGAGTACCGTCCTCCCGGAGTACACAAGAATTTTTTGGGTAGTATCTCTTGTACCTTAAGAGGATATCAATGTCTTGTGTCATATCGTTTTATATTGTGATATTATAAAATCGTTTTACAAGAGACCTTATTCAAAAATCAGAAATTCTATTATACAACTGGTTGTACAAGAGCATTACCCATGGCCAATCTAACTGAGCTCATGTGTAGTTTTTTCGAGCTCTAATAATTTATTATTTTAATTTTAATTTTTTGATGTCAAAAATTAAAATCTAATTGAGCTCATATATATTATTTTTGAGTTTTATTATAATTTTTTATGTTCAATATTTTCATAATGGAGCTTATAATTTTTTAAACAAAGTTCACAATCTATAGGGCTAAACTCAAGTAAGTTGATACGATCTAAATTTAAGACGGAAATAAAAAGGATAGAAAATGCGACTGATCAATCAAAGATTGATAGGTCACCCAAATTAGTAGAATTGTGGTTTAATTAACACCTAGATTCTATTAACCAAATGAGATAAATCTCATACATATTTCATAAAATTCATTAATTGATTATTACTGTTGTGAAATAAAGGGAAGGGGGAATTAGAGAGAATTGTAAGAGAAAAAAAGAGAATACAGAGAGACAAAACCATATATTATTCCAATATAAAGGGGTATATATACACATATAATGAGGGTAGAGTTTCCATAAGAAAATACTCTAGAATATTCTAAGATATAGACATCCATATAATATTATACTTTAATATTTCATAACACTCCCCCTTGGATGTCCATCATTGAAAGATGCCTCGTTAAAAACCTTCCTCGAAAAACCCCGTGGGAAAAACACTAGTGAAGGAAAAGAGTACACTAATATTCAAACACGCATAACAAGCTGCCTCGTTAAAACCTTTCCATGGAAAACCCAGTGGGACAAAACCATGGCTAAGGAAAAATAGTACAACGCGTGCTGCTCCTCCTGATGATTACATAACTTGATAAATCTTGAAATAATCCATGATTTGACATAACTTCTCGATCGTTGAAGTAGTACCCATTGTGGTTAATAAACTTGAATCTCCGATCAATAGAAATCCATAACAGTTTCGATATCATATATCTTTGAGAACTCATAGTCTGGATATCACTACTACAGATATAGGGTATAACAACGGTTAAAGACCGTTGTTATATAAAAAAGCGGACGTTGTTAAAGCGTCCGTTGTTAAAGGTTTTAACAACGGTTGGTGTTTTAAGAAACCCGTTGTGAAAACTATTAACAATGGTTAAAAACCGTTGTCGTTACGAGACATTCGTTGTGGAAAGTGTGACTAATTTTTGGTGGGAAAGCTATAACAATGGTTACAATATAAAAAACCGTTGTTATAACTAAAGACAACGGGTGTTTTTTAAATAACCGTTGTTATTGTTTAAAAAATAAATAAATAAATAAAAATACAAAGCATTACTGCCAAAATCCCTCATGCATCAATTAATTATATATTACTAGACGCATGCATTATTACTGCCAAAATCTCTGCATGAAAAGGACACAATATATGGAATGCGAAGGGTTATAAGATTTGAAGCAAGGATATGACACAACTTCCTAAACAAAATTCGTATTATTTTAAGCATCAAACCCTAAACATATTAATTAAAAAACAATTCAAACGACACATTACTAATTATAGATTCATTCCACTATCTCAATAACCAATCCATTATATCACTATTTCCACCCAAAACTCCAAACCCTAAATCTTTAAAACCTAATAAACTCCAAACTTCCTTCAATAATGAATGATACCTTTCGTTTAACATGCATTATGACCGAGTACAACAAAACTTTCATACGCCGCTTGCAGGAAATCGAGAGGAAGTACAGACTCTTCCTTGAGGATGCTCGGATCGCACTCAAGGACGCCAAAACAAATGGCTTGTTAGAGCCGCAGATAATGCAGCTATATGAAGATATTGCATCTGCAGAACGAAACCTCCAAATAGAAAAGGAGGAGAGGATGAATATCATAGAAGAGAATGCATCCCTATATGAACATCTAAGAATTGTATTTTTAGCAATGCATTAAGTTTATGTATATATATCAATTAATTAAGTTTATGTATGTTAAATGTGGATTTGTTTTACTATCCTCTCCATCATCTTCTTTGTTTTATTTCATTTAATTTCTTTACTAATAATCGCAGAAAAACAAAGCGAATAATAATTAGAGAAAGAACAATGACGGAGAAAAACACATGCAAATAAAATAATTAGAGAAAGAACAATAATGACGGAGATGACAAAACCTAAAACCATAAATCGATAGATATATACCTGATAATTAGAGAAAGAAAGAGACGATGACAACAACAGTGACGGAGATGATAAAGCGACGATGAGAAAGAGTGTGGTTGTGTGTTTGTGTTTGTGGCGGTAGTTGATCTGTGTTTGTGTGATATATATTGTGGTCTTTGCTTGAAAGTATTGACAACGGTTATTACACATTAACCCGTTGTCATTAGATAATATATTAACAACGGTTCCTTTTACAACCATTGTTAAAAAATATTAACAACGGGTTCTAATATAACCGTTCTAATTACTTTTCACTAATTTTGAGCCAAATTATTAACAACGGTTATAATGTATTACAAAGTAAACTGTTGTTATTAGTTTTTATATTAACAACGGTTGTGCAAGTTTGGTCCGTTTTTAAAACCAATAACAATGGTTAACAACACATAACCGTTGTAATTAAGTTTAGTAAAATTTCGCGCCATCCATTCTACAACGTCTTATGGTGATTTTCGTGAATAAGCGTTGTTAAAGGGTCGTTGTGGTTGCCTAGATTTGTAGTAGTGTATAATCATTTCATAATAAATTTTGGACCTTCATTTCAATTAATACTTCCGCAATAGTGATATAGTTTTTCCTCAATAAACGACATTCCATTATATGTCAAAAACAATTGTCAACTCAATCCATCATGATGACACGACTAAACTATAGCGTAATAATGCGCTTATAGTGCTACCTCGTTAAAAACCTTGTTAGGAAAAACCCGTTTGGACAAAAAAACTAGTCGAAGGGAAAAGGATTGTAGCCATCATTCTTTAATTCCTTGTATTAAGAAGAATTAATCCGTAATTATAGAATAAATCATCCAATTCCTTTGAGCTATTTTCTTACCTAAACCACATATGTATTGATTGACATTCTCATTGTAGACTTTGACTACATTATTTTTCAATCGTTATGGTACTTATGGACCATAAACTAATTTCACATGTTTAGCATTAAGCTCATTTAAATCATTATTCTCATATGCTCAAACTTCGGGTTGAGACAATAATAATTTCCTTTTAAGTAAACTCTACAGGCGTTTAAATTTTCCATTTCGGAAATAATCACGATAACCTTTCAATCGTGTCGTAGAGGTTCATATATAATCATGAGTTTCCAAAACTCAATTAATCAAACATCGTCATTTGATGATCGTTTATAAAAGGCTCATATAGGGAGTTATCCTCGTTGGAGTATCTCATAAGATAACATTTCTCTTTTTTTAAACATTTATTAACATGTGCATGCATATGATATGAAACAAATTTCTAAACAACATATTCTAAAACAATGCAATAATAATAATTAATATATATATATATATATATATATATATATATATATATATATATATAGAGAGAGAGAGAGAGAGAGAGATTGAATCATGTGAGGCACCCTTCTTAGGGTGAGGCGGCTGGACACCTTCTAAACCATTGGATCTAAAAACTAATAACGCATCAGATGATTCCACGTGTCTCGTACAAAACCAAATCTAACAAACACCATTCACGTCATACTTCTTCAGTTACTCCACTGACTCCACAATATTCACTTTCTATCTCTTTATCTCGTCTTCTCCTCCGTCACTTTTCTCCTCTCTTCTCCGAAATCGACATTCATAGAGAGAGAATAAGTGTCGGAAAACAAACAAAAAAATTCATGATTTAGGGTTTTTGTGATATTTCCGCAAAATATAAACCCTAGAATTTGGGGAAAAGAGATGACGGATGTTGTACTACACATCTATGATGTGACGAACAGTGGATCCGAAAAGACGAACAACACTATTTCCAACATTAATAAGTTCTTCAAAGATGGTATTGGTTTTGGTGGAATCTTTTCATAGTGCTGTTCAAGTTTAATTTTGTTTCCATTTTTGCTGTTTTTTTCATAATTTTTGGATTTTGTGCTAAACCTAGGGTTTTATTTTCTGTAATTTGTGAATTTTGTTTGATATTTTGTGTTGTAGTGGATGCGATTACGATTGTGTTGTTAATTTCAGCTTAATGTGTAGAGGATCTATGATGTTAAGTAGTACTCGAAGAATGTAGTAATTTGTGTTGATTTAAATTAGGAAATGTCGTATTTTGGTGTTGATTCGAATTTTGCGTCTATTAGTAAGTGTGAGTTTCTGATTACGGAGAGTGATTTTGATTTATCGAGGCGGAATGTGCTAATATTGAAGTATTTCTGGAGGTATGCAATGGGTTTTGTTGAGACGAGTTCATTGGGATTTGAGATTGAAAGACGAGCTAGTTATCAAGGTTTTGAAGTTATGATCGCATTTTGAGCTACATTTTTAGAGTTAAGACAGAGGAGATCAAATTTGAAACTGAGATTTAATACTTCGTGGAGTGAGCTTAGAATCTGAAGCATGTGAGACACGGGAAGTGCTTAGCCGTGAAATATCTCGTCTTTGTTCTAACTTGGTCCTTGTATTATCACGCAGATGCTTGTCTATGAGTTCATGCCAAATGGTACTTTAGAGGATTGGCTTTCTGGTATATAGGGGTGATGCATTGACTATGTTAGCATTATTTCTATACTAGAGGTATTAATTTTAAAATATCTTTTCTGACTGCTTTTGTCTCATTAGCTTACGAGCTTTGAGAATCAGGGAGTACTTTCTGCGCTTTTCTAAAGATCATGTTCTCCTTAGCAGCTGGGTGCTGCTTACGCACTATAGATGGTATTAGCCTGATTTACGATATTGTGCAGCTGAATCATCAGCCCTCCTTTTCTCTAGTTATTATAAGAGAATCATAAGTGTTTCCTTTATTTTCCTGCACCTGTTTGAGAATTTGGGGCACTCTCATGTAGAGTACAACATTTTGTAAAATTGGTGTTTGAAAATAATATTGCTTGATTGGACTCATCTCTAGCTGCTTTAATATCTTTAATGTGGAAACCTCCTGCAGATGATGGAGAGGAGATCTCTTTCCCGCTCTTGAAAACCTGTTTCTTTTCACCAACAGGAATGCCCCAGATTTTTTTTTTTTTTTTACAGATTTTATTAATTTTCTTAGAAACTTACCGAGGGAGTAAGATGCTATTGCACCAAAATTTTCAATCCCAAAAACTATAGAATTGAGAAGCTGAATTTTCCCTCCATATGACAAAAGATGGTTAGTGCAGTGGTCAACAGTCTTCTGAATTTTAAGAATAAGGGAGTCATGCAAACATTGCAAACATTGCAAAAATTGAGAAGCTGAATTTTCCCTCCTCGGTAAGTTGTTATTTGTCTACTTTCATATCGGATTTGGCCATTGTCGTCTATTAGCTCAAAAGGTAGAGCAATGTGTTATTGCACATGGTGTGGGTTCGAGCCCCACATAGACGAACATATATAAAGCACTAGTTACACTTTGTAGTAACATTAGTTGTTCTATGTGGTAACAATAATTATCGAACAAAGTGATGCTAGCTAAGAATAACACTAGTTATTTGATAATGTAACATTGTTTCGTATATATAATAACACTGTTTATTTGATAAAGTAACACTTATGTTACATATATTGATAATAGAAGCTCATGTAGGAATTGAACCTACATCCTTTGTGCAATTGCACAAATGCTCTACCAATTGAGCTAATGAGCTAGTTTAGTAGAAACTGAATATTCCACCAACACACTACAGTTGATGTAATGGCCACAATATAAGTTTATAAGTCACCACTTCACCTGAGTATTCGAGTCATATGTTTCTCATGTTATTCCAAAGAGCATGTAGTGTTATTCCAAAGAACTTGTCATGTTATCACATAGAGTAACCGTGTTATTCTATTAACTTGTTACGTTATTCCATAGAGCCAAATAATATTCTGACACACAAAAGCAGGTATTATAACACAATATCCTATTATGATAACATAGTTATAGTTACGGATTATAAAGCGCGAAAAACCAATTCTATTGATCTGAAGACAAACTAGTTCCGTCGATGACCGTATAAGGCACATTATATGCATTTAAAATCTGAATAAGGTACGAGATTCACAAAATAAGGTCTGAGATTCACCAAATAAGGAAAAGAGCAAAAAAGGTGATTTTAAGACCAAGTTTCACAAACAAGCTCTAAGATTCACTGAACAAGGTCTGAGATTCACAAAACAAAGTTTGAGATTCACCGAATAAAGAAAAGAGCAAAATAGGTGATTTTAACCACTTATGATGATCAAGTTTCACAAAACAAGCTTTAAGATTCACTGAATAAGGTATGAGATTCACAAAATAAGGTTTGAGATTCACTAAATAAGGAACAGAGCAAGAAACGTGATTTTAACCACTTATGATGACCAAGTTTCACAAAACAAGCTCTAAGATTAACTTAACAAGGTCTGAGATTCACAAAACAAAGTCTGAGATTCACCTAATAAAGAAAAGAGCAAAATAGGTTATTTAAACCACTTATGATGATCAAGTTTCACAAAACAAGCCTTAAGATTCACTGAATAAGGTATGAGATTCACAAAATAAGGTTTGAGATTCACCAAACAAGGAAAAGAGCAAAAAAAGTGATTTTAACCACTTATGATGACCAAGTTTCACAAAACAAGTTCTAAGATTCATGAACAAGGTCCGAGATTCACAAAACAAAGTCCGAGATTCACCTAATAAACAAGCCCTAAGATTCACCTTTGAATAAGGTATGAGATTCACAAAATAAGGTCCGAGATTCACCAAATAAGGAAAAAGGCAAAAAAGGTGATTTTAACCACTTATTATGACCAAGTTTCACAAAACAAGCTATAAGATTCACTGAACAAGGTCTGAGATTCACAAAACAAAGTTTGAGATTCACCGAATAAAGAAAAGAGCAAAATAGGTGATTTTAACCATTTATGATGATTAAGTTTCACAAAACAAGCCTTAAGATTCACTGAATGAGGTATGAGATTCACAAAATAAGGTCTGAGATTCACCAAATAAGGAAAAGAGCAAAAAAAGGTGATTTTAACCACTTATGATGACCAAGTTTCATAAAACAAGCTCTCAGATTCACTGAACAAGGTCTGAGATTCACAAAACAAGGTCTAGGATTCACAAAATAACCAATTCCTACATTCACAAAATTTCAGTGGAGCTCATCGCCAGTTTTCAAAGCATATTGTTACTATTACATGTCGTCTTAAAGATTCAATTAACCAATTCCTACATTCACAAAATTAGGTATCTTATTCACAAAATCGACTTAAATCATAAACTAAACCTTGCAAAACATTGAAATACAAAATCGAGCCATATATTCCACCAAATCGAGCACACATTTTCACAAATTAAAACTGAAAATGAAAACAATAATTTAAACATGAAATTATACAATAATTATACAAAAAATGAAATACCTATTTCTATAGCAGTTTTATCAAATTGTATTGTGATATCTACAATCACCATAACAATCAGAGCTCCAAAATCCTTAAAAACATTGTAGTATTTAGTTGGAAACATTGAGGTTAAGGAAATCACTCAAATTTGATCAAAATCGTGCCTTATATGATCAATTTATTAGTGAATTAATGAAATTGTATGAATATGCTCAATTTCGATCACAATTATGAAATTACCTGAAAATTAATTGAAATCTTCTTCTGGAATTGCTAAACTCAAGTTGTTGTGTGTTGTTTTGATGAATCTACGAACAACTTCAACGAAAATCGTTCCAATTGATTTATACTAATTCGATTTTTTGGAAACGCGATATTTTTGTAAATTTGCGTGATAATTTTCTGATTTATTTTTGTGAAAGTCCCATAAATCACAAAGAAAGTGTTGTGCTTTTTGTGATTTATTTTAGAGAGAGAGAATTAGGCCAAATGAAATGATTGAGAATGGCCCAGCCCATTGAACAACTGAAAATCAGTTCGTAAGATCAGCCTAATGAAAGAATTTGGTGAGACCGGCCGCCTCGCCATAATGAGGTGCCTCACCGGATCCGGCCTCTATATATATATATATATATATATACTTAAAAGAGGAACTTTTGAAGCGATTTCATTGGTTATTACTTTGGAGCGATTTCATTGGCTCTAACTTTTGCATTAATTTTATTTTAGTTTTATTTTGTTAGTTATCTTATATTCTTAAAATAATAATTAAATGATTGTGATTAAATTCCTAAATATTTTGCTAAAAATATATCCTTAAAGCAATAATTGATATGAGATCATAAGTCAATCACATCTACAAATCAACAATTGCCGGTTTTATAAAACTCTACTCTTAGCAGTTAGCATCCCATACATCCACTAACAATATACATGATCTAAATTATTTCCCCTTCCCTCTTTCATGTACTTGCTGTGTGATTTTTTATTTGATGTCCATTCATTTATTCTATGTACAAGATCCTAAAATGTTAAGATAAATACATACGGAGTATATGTTCGTAATATTATGATGAATCATACATGTTTTAATTATTGTTTAATTTTCTTAAATGAATATTGATTTCTTTTTTATTTCAGGGCAATATAGTGTAGCATGTTTGTATGGATGACCACAACAATTATAGGAAAGGTTTGTTTACAATTGTGCAAGAAGAAACTCCTTTTACTGCGATCCTATTTGCATCTTACGGTGTATATTGTTTTCCTATTCCATGTTGCTGGATGAACTAATATGTTATATCAACTGTGATTAGTAAGAAATTAATGTGCTAGCTTATCATGTATTTATGATCATATTTACCGCTTCTTACATACCCAATACATATTGTCGATATTGATATGATTTTCTTATTTTTATGTTTCTTTTTAAGTTTTGATTGTGCAGCAAATTTATTACTCCATATTACGGAGTAGATTGAATTAGAGTGTTGCAGAAGACTATATCGACTTTTTTACAAGGTTTTTTTGCTCTTTTATCCATATTAATAAGGTGAACATGAAAAGATTTACAAGGTAAGAGTTAGTTTTTATACTTGGAGTTTTTCATGAGAATTACTTATGAATCTTTTTTTTACTTGGGTTCCTAATGTGTGCCCTTAAAAAAATCAATTTTTTTTATTATCTAGATTATCTTCTAAGTAATTATAAAAGGTCATGTGTAAGATTGTTTCACTATGTAAACCAATGAATAAAGTACACTTATATCCTTAATACACCTTATAAATTATGTGTAAGAGTATACGTATTGATGACAGGGACGAAGGGAGTACTTATTACGAATATTGTTATCAATTTTGTTTAGACCATCCATATTATATACGGAGCTGCTATTATAATTTTGTCATTATCAAATGCTAAAATCTATAATGAGCAATATAATATAGATATAATATGGGTATATGTTTAAGAATGAGACTATTAAAGATATTAATCCTACTCCTAATACTCTGTCCCAGTCTCCTAATTCGACTACTATGCAGTTGTGTGCACCATCGTCGATCGTCGATCTAGGAGTCAAGGAATTTCTATCTTTACTACTCTGTATTAGATATGAGTCTATTATTTTTAAACTGCTTATAATGAATTTTTAGAAAATGGATATTATAAACATACACTTGATACCAATTTTTAAGCTTAAATTATTTAAAAAAAATTAAAAAAAATGCATTAGCCAGCTCAAATTACTTGAGACGGATAATGTCTGTCTCAAGCAAGACGCTTTGTATTTTATATATAAAAAATGTGTTACAATCGTACAAGTTGCACTTTTGGAATCTGTAAATATGAGGACTCCTTTCTTCGACATATAGCTTTTATTCCTCCAGTGCAGTTGCTAGAGATAATGTAATAGAAATACAACTTCATTTCAACTTCTGCTTCGCTGCTAAGCATACAATATTAACAGGTGTCATGTTATCTATGATTGTTTGTTGTACATGGATATAATGACATATTATGATGATTAATTATATCTTTTTTTTACTTTAATTAAAGTACAGTATTTCTTACAAAAAATAAAAAAGATAAACAAATAATTAGGACGGAGGGTGTTTATTAATTATTACGACCTATCAACTCCATCAAACGAATAAGGACTTTAACATGTTTTCTTCATGTTTACTAATACCAATTTTCACGTAGATATGAATTCAAGTAGTTCTATGTAAATTAGATACTTTACTGAAAATTAGACTCTATATGCAATTTTAGGGATACTTAATCTTTATATATTGTTAGAGGGTTATGTGTGGGAAATATAAATGTCAATCTATTTTCGATCCAAAAAGACAATAAGCGGGTAAAATATGAATGTAGACCTAACAGCTGTGTGTAAAGTGAGCCGGGAACAAATTCCTTAAGAGATCTGGAAAAACAAAAAATCGACATAATTTTGCAAGACCACCAATTTTTACAAAAAATGAATGACAATTGCTCCTTTATTATATTGACCGAGACGGAAGGAGTTACATCTGATTTAAAATAATGAAGCCAATTTCTTAAACAAGATTTACTTAAAGCCACTGTTACGATATAACCCGGGCAACGCCCGGACTTGAACACTAGTGTATATAGTAAAACTAAATGCAATGATGAACTTACTATCTATATGCAAATGATGATGACTCGATAATGCAAATTAAACTGTACGGTTTCCTTTTCCAATATTCATAACTTAAATTGACTTCAGGTCAATAACTGGACATCTAGTCCACGAGCTCATTCATAATCATTGACTGTGTGTCGACAATAAAATTGGACTTATTTATAAGATCCTCGTTATCTAGTCCACTAATTTCACGCGCGCAAATGCATATCGGTTCATTAACCATATCGATATAATTTCAACATCTCGTGATATTGTCAGTACTGAATTAGTGATATCTGAATATATATGTATGGTACCATTCCTCTTCTATATAGGTCATCTATTATCATTCAGATATCTATGTCACTTCCGGGACATCCACATTGCTTTAATTTACTCCATAGGAGTACCAACTGCTCATGCTTGCCATGTTTTATTACCTGAAACATGTGAACCGATATGACTTTCACACTACCTTTCATGTGTGGTTATTGTTCAATTTGGCAAGAATCTCCATTTTCATTACATATACTTTTTATGACTAATTTATAGCTCGCTATACTACATATAGGGCTAATATGTCTATAATTAAATCATAGATTTTAATGTAACATATCACATTAGGTGATCAAACTGGTATCATAATACATCTTCATAACCAAATGAATACCATTATTTGAAATTCAACGAACCTCTACTTGATGTATTTCATATATGAAAACAAACTGATGAACTTCTGGTTCAGTTGGGGATAATATACTTGTTTGTTTTTACCAGCTTTTTCTTATCATTCTCCCCCTAAGGTGGTAAAAACTATTACCAATGTATAGTCCATAATTTGTAATAATCACCTTAGACCTCAATTCCTCATATCATAATGAGATTTTAATATGGGCATTATTGTACAATAATAGAATATTTCAGGGAGTAACATATAATGTAGTTGGATTTGAAATGTGCTGAATCACATGCCCAATTTGGAGACTAACGATTTCATATATAATCAAACTGTCATTTCCGCACAATAACTACTCAGAAAAATCTGTATGTGGCTATAAACCACTTAATATTACCTGAACATTTAAGTTCTTTATTACCCTCCGAGTAGTTGTTAGATCTCCAATAAATATACCCAGTCTTCGTGTAATTTCTCGCCTTTAATAAATTTACACGAGAGAGTTTTAACACCTATATTTTTCTTTAGGATAGTCTTTAGGTTTATCAAAACGGGTATAAGAGGAACCCCGGTAATTTGACAAAACACTATGGGAGACATCTTAACAAAAGATGATATACAATATGGTGTTCAATCCTGCAGGAATACTAGTAGCAGTGAAGCAGTGAAACACAAAGTCAGCCTAAAGCAATTCAATACGTCTTGGTATAGATGAGTGGGGCGAATAGACGGGTAAAGACCTCTAATAAAATGGGTAGGGGGACAAGGTGGGGCACCCCCCATGTACTTCCCACTTTATGGCAAATGAGTATTTTGTGAGGAAAAATGGTATCCGTCTATACGTATAGACGGATAGTATCCATCTATAATGAGAATTTGTAAAATCAATTACATATAAACAATCACATAATTTTGATATACCAAAGAGTAACATAATTTGATAAAGGAAAGGCACATCCCAAACAAAGTAAGGCTCCGTTTGGCACGACACTTCAGGTAGCTTATTTGACCAAAGTAGCTTATTTGACCAAAATTTCAGCGACCTGATTTTTTTGCAAGTGTTTGGCAAGTAACTTATTTGGTCAAATAAGGTATCTGAAATGAAATGTTACATCGGGTAGCATTTGAGAAATCAGGTACCTGAAATGACTTATTTTCCATTTTTTACCCCTTTATTCTATAATATTAAATAATTTTCATATACTTTTACGTCATTTTACCAAAATCATTATCTTTTAATTTAGTTTAAACACATTTTTATATAATCGCATTCTTATCACTCATAATTTTCAAATTTACCTTATCGATTACCTTTTCGGTTTTCGATTATTTTTCGGTTTTAATTACCTTTTCGGGTTTATTTACCTTTTCGGTAGTTTTTTGCCAAACAGAGCCTAAAGCTAATCTAGCAAAACAACGAAATCAGACTCTAATAATGGAAAATTGGAAATAAGAAACAGATGGTCAACCCGTTAATGAAAACATTATGAAATGATGGCTAGAAAAGCACCTAATAAATTGTCACAAAAGTAGATAAGTTATGTACATAAATTTACCAATGTGTTATTTGCGTGATCACAGATTATTGTTTAAGACGGGAGTATCTTTCATCTTGAAATTTCAACAAATCAAATACATACTGTATTTAAGAGAGACTAATTATTGATAACGGAGCCGTATTAAATGCATCTTACGAAGTACTAAATCATCAGAGTCTCACATAGACATGCTTGATCATCAACAAATTCATATAAAAAAAACGTAATATACTAGGAATGCTTGATCATCAACAAATTCATATAAAAAACAACGTAATATACTAGGAATGCACGGTAATCAATCACTACTATGTTAATGTCATAATCGTAAGTTTACGGTGATTTAATTTTCACACTATATATATTCATGTGCAAGCTTAGATAAATTATCACGTGACCCACAAATTCAAGGCACTTGAAGTTGATAATACCAAGACATGACTAATAAATTAAGTCCTCACTGTTTAATGTTTACTCATATGATTTAATGTTGCACAAATTCTCATTATAAACGGACACTATCCGTCTATACGTATAGACGGATACCATTTCTCCTCACAAAATACCCATTTGCCATAAAGTGGGATGCACATGTGGGGTGTCCCACCTTGTCCCCCTTACCCATTTTATTAGAGGTCTTTATCCGTCTATAAGCTCCACCCGTCTATACCAAAACCTATTGTTAATGTTGTTTAGATGTTGTTTACAACTAGTTACATAGCATTCGCATCTTAGTAACAATATATATGTATTATTGCATCATTACTAAATCTTTTATGCTATACTTTTATGAGCTTTTGACATTCACGAATAAATCCTGAGTTTATTCTTGTTTTCATACTCAAAATATAATCACCATATGCAAAATGTGAATTGCAAATGTGAACTTGGGGCCACGGTTTTAATATCGGTAAACAATATGAACTTCAGGTCATAATTTTGTATATGTAAATATTATGAACTGCGGGTCATATTTTCATTATTTGCAAACATTATGAACTTCAGGCCATAGTGCGAATGTCAAAATTTCAACCAATATATAAATTTGCCTTTCTCATATCAAATTTCGAGCATATATGAGTCTCACATAACTTTTCATGAGATTTTTCTGTTATGAGATATTATCATTTCTTTTAATGAACAAATTTTGGCTTAATAAGACCACTTCACTAAGCTCAATTAAGGTTTCTTTACTTGGCTCAATAAGGCCACATCATTAGGCTCAATTAAGGCCGCAACACATTAGGCTTATGATAACGCCATATTCTAGATCTCTGCTACAGACAGAGTCTTTATGAGATGTCACATTCACTTCAAAGAATGAATCAAATTTCATATCTCATTATACTGTTCAACTTCATGTGAACAAGAATTAATTCGCAAATAAATCTGCCTTTCATAAAGCCCGCTTTAAACGCATTTGCGGTTCAAAAACGCAGCTGTGAACTTCTGGTCACTAGCATTTACACGTGACTTATACAATATGAATATATTGTATTGATGAGACGGTGTTAAATTGTTACACACCTTTAAAATTTTGAACTTCAGACCAAAGTTATAGTATGGACATATATGCTTAATGCTCATCATTATAAAATAAATCTTTTGGAACTTTAGGTCCAAAATTGTATAATATGTCCACAAACGAAATGGATCTCAAACACAAACAATCGGTAGCAAAAAAAAATCATATTAGGACACAAAAATGCTAAACACTTACCCGTACTCCAAGATTGTAATTTAAAGCACAAGTAAAAGTTTCATCTTGTACATAATTATGTGTTTAAAGCCACGACAAAGATTATTATTTGTCTTTAACTAACAAAGATAAACAAAATCGAATTCGATCAACATAATTGAATATTAAACGTGCTTTGCCCTAATGAAAAGAAAACGAAGCCTTATCTTGATTTAATCCAACTACTCCGTATAATTACTAAATTTCGATCAAATTGTTAGTAAATAATAATAACGGAAAACGATTAGTCAGATTTTAATAAACAATCACGGAATATAATGGAAACATACCTTGATAAGTAGTATATAAAATA